>NW_026138076.1:1363333-2040000 GCF_025592945.1 Manacus candei | reverse complement strand
CTGTCAGAAACGGACATGAAATAAGCTTTTATCCTGAGCAAGCAGGAGCAAAATGGAAGAAGGTTTGTGATAAAGAATATGCAAGCAGAAACTTAAGTCAGATGCACTGCTTTCTTTTTCCTGAGGCTCCAAGACACATCAAAATGCCTGAAGAACTATGGTGTGTGCAGGCTCACCAGTGGTAAAGTCTCTGCACAGGTATAAATAAATTCTACGGCATCACTGCCACAAAAAACAATTGGTTAGGTAATTTGGCTTACCAATTAGTGTAGGCACCCCACAGAAGTAGAGTTTATAATAAGTAATTTAAGCCATGTGCATGTAAAAATGAATTAATAGAAACACATGGAATCTGAATAATTTTTAAGCAGGTGAAGTAAGCTATTTTCTGTGTTGCACAAACATAATAAGGTCATTTAAGAAACAATTATGAGGCACCACAGGGTGAATAAAGTATAAAACTAGAATGACTGATGGCCAATATAACCTTACTTAGTTCCCATAATTGCCTATGTGTTCTACAAAGTTAAGTAAAGGGACACATGCAATTTAGTTGCTCCAATATGATTAGCTATTATCAAGGAAACAGGATGATTCCAGAGCAGGCACTTAGCTCAAGAAATATAGAATTAAGCAATGGTTTCTTCATACTGATGGTTGGGTTATTTTAAATTTCATAACTTTTTTTTTAGTTTATACTTTGAGAAAGGTTTTTTCTCACTCTAAAATGTCCATCAGCCTTCCAGAATTCATCACTGAGTGCCAACACAGTAGCTGTCATTCAGACAACTTTCTACCAGATAATTCCACTCACCATGCTATCTTCTCCGAGGGAGTGAAATAACAACATAACAGGAGCTTAAATGGTGGTTTTTATCCACAACATTATTCTGTTTGTGAAGAAGCCAATTTTGAAAGGTTAGAAGTCCTTTACATGCTTTACATTTTGTCAACAACACAATGTACTGATAAAAGTAAAGTTAAAGTAGTCTCTCCAATTATAATCAAATAACACAGGATATGCTTCTATAAGGCCTTCAAAGCCTGCTAACTGATCCATGCTTCTCTAGCTCTCAGGTACTTATCACTACACAGGTGTGCTTCTTATAAAGAGTAGACAATACCTTATTAGCTATTTGGAAAAAAAAATCTTGATTTTACAGTATATTGAAGCTTAACATAAGAAAGACAAAACATTTTTATATATCACTACTGACAGAAATAGTGGTCCTATTTTTAAGCTAGTTAATATAAATTTTAATTGGGGTTTTTAGTTAAAGAATTAGAACCATTTTTCTAGTCTGTTTCCACGTGATACAATCAAGCCACAAACCTTTGTAAAGTAGAAAAGAGTAGTACAGAAAATGTAAATGGACTCTTAAATAGAAGTATTATGACCTTGAAATTTAAATGCACCTACCTAAATAAAAATCATGATTCCATGCAAAAATCCAACAGCAGAGCTGGAATGTAGCTGTCTTTTGATACATTAAACCCGGATGACTTATTTTAAATTAATAAAAAATGTACAACTCAGCAAGAGAATGCTTATTAAAATCCCCCTTACATAGGTATTTCTCATTAACTTTGGAAAGCTGCTTATAGAAAACATTCCTCTAAGCTTAGCACCTTTCTGCAAAAAACTTTAACATGTTTTTTCTACTCTACTGAATGGACTGCCATAAATAGCATTTCTAACCTAAGTCATAATTTATTGTCCAACCAACTGTACAGTCCATCTTAGCACCGCCTCACAAGATTAATGTCATTTACCTTTACAATATTCTTGGAAGTAGTTATAATTTCTCCCATTGAAGAAGTGAGGAAATGAGAAATAAATGCTTTATCGAGGATCCCACCGAAAATCAAACACAAGATATCCACACAAATCATCTGGGTCCTAGTCAAGATAAAAATCAATAATAAAAAATATTTTACATAGTACTAGAAGAAATCTGACAGGTAGCTCACTATTTTCCACATTCTGGTTTAAGGTATTGTTGTGGTTATCTCTAGAATCATATTTACTAAATTTCCTTTTTTCTGACATAAACCACCTGCAGTCCAAGAAACCATTTTCTTCTGTCTCTGCTGATGGAAAACTAGCTAGTTTGGAAGTTTGGGGGTCATGGTCTGAAGCCCGGGCAAGAACTTGTGATCAATTTTTCTTCTTGCAACTTCAATCCTTGAGAATTTCAAAGGCAAATTAGAATCTAAATAGATAGTATTGATTTGGATTAACTTTACTTGAGAATTTTGGAATCTAGTGGACACAGCTCTAGAAATGCCTTCCCAAATATCTTTATCTCCCAATCAGAATGAGTCTCCCAGTCTGCCAAGCAGCTACATCCTGCAGCAGTCTCACGATAATTTACCTGCCACCCCTTGAGCTTTGCTTCCACATTTGAATTCATATCTATTCTTTTAGAAAAGGAAACTTGTTTTTGAATATTAAAACTATCTTTCTTCAAAGGTTTTAGACAAAATAAGAATGAATTTTTCCCTTCATGTTCAGTTTTACAATTTAAGTTTTAAAAAACTTTTATACTCCTTAATAACTGAAATAATCTGTTGCCTCTGATCTAACTTGTTTTTTGGGGCAGGAATTGCCTAAGTATTACCCTCAAAACCAGACACTCAGCCAAATGGAAAGCAAACCTGTAAGGACAGCCTGCTTGTGCCTTCCAAATCATGGAAGTGTGCCAGACAAGTTTGTGTGCTGCTAGGCACACTGCTTGCACTCAAGTCTGTGTTTCACATATGTGGATGGCAGTCAAGCAGGATGAAGAGCACATGGCATGCAAAACTTCTTCAGGGGCAACTCTTTATGAGCAGTAGAGACATATACGGTGGGTCTCATCCCATATAAAGCCTAAGCCACCATGAAAATATAAAATGATAGAGAGGTAATAAAACATTTTTTTTTTTAGGCAAAGGGAAAAAGTCTATTCAGTCCCACATCATATACTTGTGTTTCACACAAACTTCATAATGACGGCTGAGCTGTGCTGTTCAAGACAAAGAATACTAAATATAATAATAAATCATAAAGCTTTGTTAAATGGTGCTAACTAAATGTTTAGCAGCTGAACGTGTTAGCATTTTGTAAGACAAAAATAATTTTGGGAGGTCTTGTAAGTATATAGAGAAGGACTTTGACTCCACCCTTGCAGTCTTTAAGTTGCAGGAGGAAAAAACTTCTATTATGTGAAAATACTTACAGTGAACAAATTCAACATTTTCCTACCTCTTAGAAAGTGTTTTTTTAGATCAGGAGTAAAAGTCCTTCGGAAAAAAAATTTCTTTATTCATTACTTCTCCTGCAGTGCCTAGTACATTAGGACTGAGACCTCTAACTGTAACTACTGCAAAAAATCATAATGCAGATGAGAAACATCTTTCAAGTCTGCAAACTATTTCCGACTAAGAATGCAGAGACTTTCATTACATGGCTTAAAAATTATTTCTTTGGATGATGCAAAGTGTTCCGAGGGATTTTATCTTTTATTGAGCACTGACAGTGACAACCTTGGAATATTTCTCTCTCATTTGGTATACTGATGTGTAGGCAGCTGTCTGAAAAAATATAAGATTCTCTTTGGGTAATAAGAGCCTTTATAAAATAATACTCGACATATAGGACTAGGATTGTTCACCGAAACAAACAAATCAAGTACTCACGTGGAGATTGGTAGTCTCTAGGGCCCCATGCATGTTCTGTAGTTTGTAAATCACTTCTATTTCTGGCAGAAAATCCAAACTATTCACCTTCAAGAAGTCTCTTTCCACTGCATTAGAGTTACGAATTTTAACACCAAAACCAGAGAAGGAGGCAGTTCATGACCTTACCTTCTGCTTCTCCTGCCTTGCGACCTTGTCAGTGTCAAAGATGTAGCTGGATAACTTTTTTATATTGTCTTATTATTTGAAAGTAAGATGAAAAAAAAAAAGTGTTTTCTGAAAGAAAAGAAAAAACTATTCACAAATTCAGCATGGGACTAACTCTGAACAAGGAACAAAATCCCATTAAATTAAGGCCTGATAGCAGACGAGGCCATTTGAGCTCTGAAAAAAACCACATACCAGCATATTTATATTTTTCTCTCCAGGAAGAGGAGAGAGTTATACTCAGTAACTAACTTCCAGTAATGCATAGATGCCCATCATCATTGTATGATCACTTGTCTGCCTGACAATTAGCCAATACACTGATTTTTATCACTGGTACAACATTTTCTTCTTCTGCAGAAGCTCTCTTTAAATAGCACCCTTTATAGACAGCTGAAGTTCATCAACTGATGACAGGAACTAGACAGTGCCATCTGCCTTAGCAGCAGTTCAGGTAATAGCAAAGAAAACCTAATTGCCAAACATGAAATGTCCAGGAGTGGATTTTTTTTTTTAATAATGTCCAATTAAAAGTGGACCTATGAGACATTATGTGATACTTTGAAGAAGCACTTCAAGTCTGCTCTAATAGAGCTTTGCAACCAGTTTAATATTCAACCTGTGTTGAATATTATGTTATCACAGTTTTGTTCCTTTTGGTATCTAAAGTAGCTGGAAATCTTTGGTTAATACCCCATGGCACTTAGATGAGAGCTGGATACCAATGTGATAGCTATACTTAAGAGATATGTGCATTTTTCCTCCTTCCTGGACTCACAGGGGTATCTCCAGGGTACTGTAGAGTAGAGGAGGAGCTCAGTGGCAAACACAAGGGGTGACTGCTGACTCTGGGGCCACAGAGGCTAAGATGGGTAGGAAGCTTCAGACAGCCTCACACTTACGGGGCAAAATACTTTATTTCCTCCACAGGGAAAGGTTGAGAGCTCAGGACCGCATTTCCCCTTCTGAGGTCATTTTGCAAATATGTCAAATGGGAGGGAAGGAACATATTCAAACTGCAATGAAGATGACAGTAATAACTGCTTCTGGTTTTCATTCAAGAGCGATTTAGTTTAAAAGGCATAAACATAACTGGAGTCAGGGACAGTATCTCAAGTCTACCTCATCCCAGATAGATTTTCTCAGTTCTAGGCAACAGACTTAAGCTCTTTTCTGCCAGTGTTTCCTATCACAGAGATACCTTTTTTTTTTTTCACACAGTAGCCTGGGTTCAGCAGAATAAGTTCTTTGCCACCAGGTAGTCCGCAGAGAAATGGAAAGTACAGGGTTTGTCTTCCAACAGTGAAGTGAGCCATGGACCTGGACCCACTCCCCAGGTGACGATGTACTGCATCACATAAACTAGTGTATCAAGAAAAGAGCAGCACTGTTTCAAGGGAGGAATAAACCAAGCTCTTGGCATTCTGGGTCACTTGCCTGTGCTCAAGAAGAGGTTGGAGCCTCTGGAGCTGCAGAGGTGTTGCCAACCTTGCAGCTCTGGATAGAATGCACCTGGAGAGTTCTCCAAACTCACTAATGTTCCTGCCTTTAGATGGATTTTAGCCCGCAGTATGTAGCATCACAGAAAAAATAGGAACCTTGGTGTGTGCTGCAGGCCTGTGAATACTATCCAGGCAGCCAACTGCCTGTCTCTGAAGTAGAGTACAGGTGAAAACAGAAGTTTCCATGAGCAGACTATCTTCAAGCAAAAACAAGATGTTGGGACTACTGCCTGGTTCTTAGAGATTATCTGTACTATAGTAAAAATTTTGCATACACCTCTCAACAGCATGTTCTAATCAAGCTCCAGTAGGTATTTATGCTACCAAGTAAAATTATGTCGCATTTAGAAGATCCTTTTCCTGGCATGTACACAAAATTTCTTGGACTTCTGCACTGATTAGAATATAATTTCTATATTGGGAATCATTAGGAAAATTAAAACAATGTCTCCTGTAAAATTAAACACAAGCTGCATGGGGAATCTGTACAGCTCTGTTCTCACTTTGGAATTTGGCAATAACACTCAGCCCTTTGGGCCAATATCTGTGCAATCTAGATGTATTATTATTATTTCTGAAGTGTCTATAACAGTGGTATCTACGCACTGAAGTTTGCCAAGACGCTCAACTCCCAAAGCAATGCCTTTCAAAAACGATTCAAAAAATTAACTTTTCTACTACATTCTAAACTGTAGCACACTTATAAAAGGTCACATTCTGAAAATTTGCATGAAACAGACTCAACACAGCATACATCAAGAGAAGAAAGGCATTACTTCATCTTAATACTGCCTGTCCAGATGCATTCAAACTAATTAAAAATATGAGAATTTTTAAAGAAGAATCATGTTTGCTTTGCTTCTGAGTCACCAGGGATGAGAGCATCCAGTTTTATGCCCACTAGTTTTAAGTTTAGCATCAGCAAAATCTGTGCTCCATCACAGATCTCCAAATGAAAATCTGTCCTTTTCCAGAATACAGTACGCCTGTCTTTTTATTGAACTTCTTAATCTCTTGAAAAGTGTCCTCTTTTTTTTTTTTTTCCAGACTCTCTGCAGACTGTCTTTGACAGGATTACAGGAACCATGTCTAAATTATGTTTCTCTATGAAGCAGTCTTGGACTGCCACATTCTCTCTGATCCAAATTCCCATGAGCTAAAAATGTTGGATTTGGCAAGTCTGCAGTTACACATGGCCTCCAGCTGTTCTGTGATAGGTTAGGAAATAAACTGGCCTTCATCCAGCTCAAGGGATTCATATCAAAAGCTGTGTAATAAGTATTATATCTGTGCAAATGTAAACATTCACATTTTATTCCCTTTTTTTCAGCAGTCCACAGATAATTTTCATATTACTAATAAAACAGGAAAAAATGGCCTTTTCTTCTTGAAAGAGAAATTACATATTTAATTCAAGTTGAGAACTATATGAAATCTTTAGCATTAAACACAGCCTCCCAACAAGCATATATAAAAATTAAAGCTACTCCGCATTTTAAGCAATATATACACAGTTTTCATACAGAAACAGTGGTTCAGAAAAGACTGAGCATTCCTTAAAACACGTGTAAACAGCTATATTTTTGTTCCAAACATTAGTAGTAGATTAATGGCATTTTTCAGTCTTTTAAAGCCACACATACAGGAATTGTGTGCATTTTTCTATAAGAAATTAGAGTGATACGCTTTACTGATAGGATGTATGAGCAACAAAAAAAGCAAAACAAAACAAAACAAAACAAACTAAAACCAACCCTTTAAACCTTTTACAATGAAATAAAATTGTCCATAATCAGCACAGAAATGAAAATCCGCTCATTATCCACTGATCCTTATCACCAAAATGCAATATAAATAGCGCCTGATAAAAGGCCAAGAACTCTGTTTCTGAAGCAGCAAAATCAGATGGGTCAGATACAAAAATCCTCTGAACAGGACTCACAAGATTAAATGCAAACCAATTTGATATTTAAACAGAATGTATGGCATCGGTTCTTAGGTGAAATAATAATGTGAAGTGATAATAGATATCAGAGACATGACCAATCAGACTAAACAGTCTAAAAAAGTAAGTTAGTGATTGCATTAGTGCTTTTTGCTGGTAAATCACTGTAAGAATCTAAGCCAGTCTTACCATAGTAGTTATTTTGCTAGAATCATGATTGAAATTTCTTAGCTACTCAGCAGGCACCAAGAGAATGATATACAATGAAGGAATTGAACTTCAGAAAACTTTTGACAAATAACGATATTCTGAGGCTGGTATGTGCTTTGAGTGTAACTGCCTACACTTCAGTGAGATTAAATTTTTATTAAAAGACTTTTTTCTCCTTTTTTTCCCTTACCGTGAAAATTTGTATATCCTGCTGTTTTGAGACATTTCTTTTTATCAGAGGAAAAAATAACAAGGATTAAGAAAAAAATGACCTAAATAATAATAATTACATTTTCAATAATAAAAGATGTAATTTGAAAATTATTTGTATCACAACTGTCTCTATACACCCCAGTTGAGATTATGCTAAGGTTAATATTGGCAAATGGTGAGATACAAACCTGGTCCAAAGAGTTTGCAGAATAAGTGAGAGGTATCAGGAACTAAAGTAAGTCTGTAAGTGACAGCTACCAAGTTTCTACTAGAGATTTTGCTGCTGACCTCATGTGGAGAGTCTTACGAAGGGTTCAAATAATATGGTGCTGGCTACAGCAGTCTTAAAATGGATTCTAGGATCCTAGGATATTTAGGATGATATAATTAAGATACATAGAGAAAACAAAACAAAAAAGGAGGAAATAGAGGAGGCTTGTACCAAACTGGGAGATGTACACATGCACCACGAGCCCCCTATTTGCACTCTCACACATATTTGGGTACCCTGGGCACTCCCCCACTGCCCATTGCCTGCAAATCAGAGCAACCAAGAGATCAGGACCCTGCCAAGTGCCACAGCACACACCCACAGATCAGCTCAAACATAACCTCAGTGCCTTGTTCGACATCAGAAAAAAAAGTCAGGGACCATTCTGGAGGAGAAACAAGGATTCCTAGCTCCTAGTCAAAAGACTCTACAGATTTATATTGTGAAAGCTGACTGGGAAGAAAATAAATATGCAGTTTAGGAGCATCACGGAAGTATATGGAAGAAAAGGACCTCCTACCACAATCACTCTGTTACCAAACACCCAAACAGACTCTGCCTGTACTTCGCAAGGATTATGCTACTCCCCCCTCCTCCAGTAGATTTACCTCCTGATCAATAATAAAGAATTTGCTTTCCCCAAAAGGTCAGGCAGACTAGAAGTAAAACACCTTTGTGTGTAATCACAGAAAAAGAAAGAACTTCAGCTTTCGCTGATTAGCGATTACAAGATTAGCCCTGGGAGTAAAAATTCTGTAAGATTTATAACTGGAAAGAACTTTTATAGGCCTTGTGGACCATCTGGTAGAATTTAACAGAAAATTATGCTTGCATCATAGAATTCTTTGCTGGCACTTTCCATTACTTCTAAGGCTTTTTCTGTCAAGGACCTCTCCATACATTTTGCTGACACTAACATTCCCTGAGTGAAAGAATTAGTTCTGCACTCATTATAATGGACAACTTCTCTCTACTCTTTCATTCTATCATTGTAAATGAAATAGTAACACTTAAAAAGGACATTTTGGGCCATTTACTTGCAGGACATTATGCAATTCTGTTCCTTCCTTAACCTATAAGGCAATACAGCACTGCACATCACATATGCCCTATAGCTCCTCTGCTGTTCTCTTTACCAGACTCTTCAAAAAAAAATCCAAAGTCATGGTTCTGCCATTACTTGTGTCTGTAGGAGAGCAGACTATTGTAATATAGCTTGTATTTGGTAGTACTTGAAAGTCTGCTTTTTCCTCTTATTCAAACTGAAGTCTTTCCTTCTCCCTCCTTGTGACCAGCTTCTCATAGGAGACCTAGTTTGGAACAGCAGTGCCATAAAAAAGACATCATGATAGATTCTCCATGATGTAAATTAGAGTGCTCCAGTTCAATCACATCCCCATCAAGGTCTTCAAATGAAACCTCCCACTGAGATAGAAGCTATTGGATTTCCATCTGTGTGTCTCTTGCTGTCAATGGTTATTGTTTAAGTAAACATTGGTTTGTATTACTTTCTTTTTTTTCTTATTCAATACATGTTGATGCCTGGTTAAAAGGAAAGAAAATTGCAGTATTAAAAGACTAGTATTTTCAGCATCTTGTGATGTAAATTGCTAATTTAAAACCCAAAATATTGTTAAAGTGTCTTTATTTAATAGCAGACGATTGCAAGCTGTAATTTGCAAGCTGTAGTTGCAGATGGCAATGTTTTTCTCTCTTTTCAGCAGTACAGTAAAGTATTTACTGCAGTGATCTGCAGACAATGACATACCAACTGCAAAAGAAATACTCAGGGGTAATACAAACTATCAGAATTCCCATGAGGTCCACAATGGAAGAACCTGCAACTAAAGCATGAAATGTAAATGCCAATTAAAACATTCAAACCTCTTACATAGTCTCAAATAACAACTCTTTGCAATAGACATTTTTAGTACTTTCAATTGCCAAGTATTTTTCTAATATAAAACAACAACTCTTGTTCTCTTTCCTGATTTTTAATCTCTTTAGATCAAACACACTAATTTTCCAATTCAGACCTAGAGGCCCAAGTCTGGATTTGAAACTGACAGCCACCATCTGGACCACACCAGCAGAAAGGGTTATATGTGATCTGGCACGTGTAGCATACCGTTCCACTTTTTGTACATAAGGACATGCCAAAACACCAAGAATGTATTAAACAAAAGCTTTGTCTTTTATTTCATTTTGTTAAACAACTCCTTAATGTTTATTTTTCAAGAGAAAAATTATTTAACATCATCTATTTAACAATATTGTATGAAACATTTAAATACAGCATTCTGTAGTGCCATCTAGGGGATTTAAAACCTGGAATATAATGCTCATCTGATTTTCAAAAAAACCCAGACCATAAACATTAAGAAATCAGCTATGACTGCCAGAGCAATTTCTTACGTATATCTAGTGGTTTGGATTACTTTTTCCTGCTACAATAGGAATATTTGAACAAGGTCCATGTATAATGTCATATCTGTAGAATCCATAAATAGGAGATGTATTATTCTATACTTCTCCTTTATAGACAAATAATTCACAAAAGCAATCTTAAAAAAATATCCCAGATAAAATCAGTGTCATGTTCTGAAATAGGATTTAGAAAAAAATTTCTAGCCTTAGTTCAGTTACCAGGAAATACATGAGGGTTTTTTTGTACAACAGATATTAATAAAAAAAATCAGACATGTTATTGTATAAAATTACAGGAAACTGAAATAAAACAAGAGAGCTACCGGCACTTTCTTCAATACTTAGCTTCATTCGTATTATTTTTTATCTAAAATTTCCTGAACCAGATGCCATTACACAGTAATGTCCAATGCATTACTGAATAAATTGTTAGGAATTATTAACTTTGTATCATATTGATAGCTAGGATGATCTATAAGCTCTTTGAACACATTTGCATTTTCTTTCCTTACAGAAACCAACGATAACAAGTGCACACATTAAATAAGCGATCATTCAGAAGGGAAATGCAGAGAAAAAAATCAGACTGTAAACCAGAGAACTACAAGCCTACCTTAACTCAGACCACAGAATAGGTCCATTAGTTCATTACCAACACATAAAAAGAGATATTTCTGGATCATCAACAGTCTTCAGCTGCCAAAATGTCATTGAAAACGATGAATAATTGACACAAGTAGAGAACCTACATACTCACTCACATGATCTTGCATTTTTTCATAGTCCCCATAGATCAGTTTCCAACCATCGGGATGCAAGACAGGACCATTACTTTGCTTTTGAATTTCCAGACCTCACATTTTGACATTCTATCTGGAAAACATGTACATTAAACATTTACAATTATTTGCTGAAAACTACTTGTTCATAAGGGTAAGATTTGAAAAGCACCTATTAAGTGTTCTAAGAACACATATAACGTCTTTTGACGTGCCTTTCATTTGGAGCTATTTTAGGCAGTATTCAGCCTTTGATCCTGAAAGAAGCTTCCATTTTCAGCTGATTGCTCCCAGCTCCTCCATCCTCTCACTGCAGTGTCACCCAGACGTATTATCCTTTGCATCCTCCAGTCACCCACCCTACACTCCTTCTCACCTCCCCAGTCCATGTTCCTGTGTCTTCTTCTCTACATTTTTTACCACATTGCACCAACCCAGTGCTACACCCTGTGCCTGCCTAGGCCTCTACCTTGTGCTCCCACTTAGAAGGACAAAACACAACATTGCCTTGGGCACTTGAGAGTGCATAAGGGAACAAACTGATACTACACATCTTCTGATCAATGGTAATTGTAGTTCAATGGGCTCTTGCCCAATGCAGATCAACAGGTATATCATAACTTAATGAAAGGAAAGGTAGAGGTCTTGGATGTGTATTCCTATGGGAAGTCATTCCACTACCTGTAATTAGCCCACAATGTCTTAAAAGGGATTTATAAGGGATGATGCAGTATCTGAAAGTATGATTCTGTTGAGTGATGGTAGATTCACTCCCACCTCCTGCAGCGGCTCCAGCCAAGGACCCTCTTGCCCATCTGCTGGAGTCCAGCCCGGTGCCTGGGCACCTATGGTCTCTGCCCAGCCTGAGGAACATGGCTGCTGCTTTCCCAATTGCAGGTTCAACCAGTAGCAAAGCTGCACATACGTCCCAGAGACACACACGCACGTGCACACACACACACAGACACAAGGACACAGAGAACACTGACACGGCTGGTCACACAGGCTGCCATAGACAAGGTGCTGCCTTCAACAGCACCTACATACAGAACTCACAAAACACAAGCCAGACATCCAAGTCCCCTCCTCCTCTTCAGCTGGTAGAGACAGGAGGTCAACAGTGCAGGCATACACATGACAATCTCTAGATTCATGAGCACACACATATTCACAGTTCCCTTGAGTACCAGCACAGTCCCTCTGTCCATCCAGCACGCAGGTGCCTTACTCGCCATCTCCTCTAGCTTGATGCTCACTAGGAAACACACACACTCACACACATCCCTCACACACTTCACATTTGCAAGTCTCTATGGATGTACGAGCACAGACCACCTAATACCCCAGTCCCCCCTTCCCCCTCCCCTAGTTGGGAACACATAGAGTTCCTGTCCTAGTGGCTCAAAATTAAAGATCCCCACACGCTACAGCAGAGGCCCCACTGGCTCCAGCAGCTGACACCACAGACACCCTCATCCCTGACCTGATTCCAGTAGCTAACACAAAACCCATTGACACACATACAGATCTCACAAGTGACTGGCACTTAGTCCTTGTAACACACAGGCACAGGGGACAGAGAGTATGGATACACAGAGAGACAGTCAAGAAAGATTTAATAAGACATAAGAAGATAGGACATACTGCAGAGATCAGGTGCAGGGCTTGGTCAGGCAATGTATTGACCAGCCCCATTTTACAGGTGACCAGACTCCTTCCCCTCCAGGTTCTCCCTGGATTTGTACTGATCTGTCTATCCTTGGTCACCCCCTGATCCAGGGTCCCCCTGGTTCACAATTTTATCAGTTGCAAAGTCCAGGTTGATCTTCCTGAAAGTAGCATATGTGGTTCTTTGATAGCTCATAATTATTGTGAGTCAAAAGGTCTGTGTCTTCTCACTGTCTCCATGTTTGCTTTATCAGGTCTGTGTCTTGGTACCTCTTGGTTTCTGGTTTCCCCCTTTATCCCTTGGATTCCCAGCTGACAAGGTGCCCCAAGGTCTCCAGATTGCCTCACTGGAATAAACATTCTGACTCTCACATAGGTCCCCATCAGTTAGAGTGATTGATCAGCTTTAGTTCCCATCACTGACTCTCTTATCATTTGTCCACCAGGTTTGTATCCTTCTATGTTCTTGTTTATGGCTTCCTCCTTTTCCAATTATCCCTTGTCCCCTGACGTTGAAAAGGTCCTTGACCAGATACCCTAAAAGCAGCAGACACTCTCCTGTCACACAGCCTTCCACACATTCTTTCATCCTGTGAAAAGGCACACCAGAGGCTCTGCCTTCCCCATGCTGGCTGATGTTGCTGACCTACCTGCCTATTTCTCCTCACTTTTTTTGTGGAACTGTTTTTGTAGCTTATTGTTTCCTTTACACCAGCAGTGACCATAGATAGAGTACTGCTAACGGAAGAATGATCATCTTTTTTTTCATTTTTCAATGAACACAACTATGCAGAATATTAGCCCCAAACTAGAAAAATAGTCAATATGTTTGAGATTTTCCAGGGAGCAGGACCTAAACTAGCTTGAAAATTTTGAGTGACATAAAGTTTGAAGCAGTGTTGATATAGAAAAGGATAAAAAATATGAGCTTTACAACAGCAATTATTTTTGAGGATAACAATCTGTTCACATAAAACACCATCTATATTTAAAATAAGAAGTCACCGGAGATAAGGGGAATTACAAAGCAATGAGACTCACTGTGGTTTCAGAGAAAGTAATTAAGAGCCTAATTAGGGACAAAACCATACAAAAACAAAAGTAAAGCTTGATGAGGAAAAAAGCAGCAAAGCTTCCACAAGAGGAAAGCACTTTTTCTTACCCTGATGTATTTCTTAGAGGCAACGAACACTCAAACAAGATTTTGTGGGCCAAATTCAGGAACTTGAAAAAAGCAACTAATCCATGGAAAGGGCAAATTTTACTTCACGGTAGTATAAGTTAATGTACCCAAGCAGTAAACTGATAGCCTGGAAAATTAGATCTTACTTCACCATACCCAGATTGTGCACCTGGTATCTGATAACCACAATGAAGTGGGTGCTCAAGGTGATTCTAATTGACTTGCTATACTTTGCATGACAAAACTGACAGTTAAGGTATCTATAACAGTATAGTATTGCTACAACATCCCTATATGGACAGCCATGAATTATACATTATGGTTTTATTGGAAAATACAGGGGTAGAGGAGAGTTATGTATCTGGTCTACTGTCACAATAAATAAACATCAGTTTGGAAATAGCACCTGAGTCTCCAGATTACCAATAACAACTATATTTTTACTTTTCTTTGCAGCTCTATACCAATAACAAAATATGAGGAGTGAGGCTGGAAACTCACTGGAGCTTCCAGTATGTTGCTATAGAAGACTGTAAGAGACCTCATGGGGTCAATCTAGATTGACTGAACAGGGAATGCTTTTGAAGGATGCCAGGGAATAAAAGCAGAGCATGATTTTGATGGACAACCAGGGATCAGAATTGTGCAGGCAATTTAGACACATCCACTGAATTCTCTACTGACTACAGGAGGATCAAGGCAAAAGCTATGCCCAAGAATATATTGCAGTTCAATAACATTCATGTAGAACATCAATTTTGAGTTTGTTCATTTGTTTTTTTCAATTTACATTTTCCAACCAGAACTTTCTGTCAATATGATTTCCAAGAGGCTTAAGTTGTATTGCTTCAGGGGCAATCAAAATGTCAGAAACTCACAAACACAGAGCATCCCAGACGAAGGGGAAATCTCCTGGAGGCTTACCAAGGTTAGACTACTTCATCTGCCTCTAGGGATAAGGGTGCAAAGAAAATGCAGACAGAAGTCAAAGTAGTGTTCTCTTCTATCTTTCTGGTCAACAGGATAGACCCAGAGAGAAACAGACATCTGTGGCACAAGAACAGCTGGATGCATTCCTGAATCACCAGTAATGCTTTGTTTTCTTTCTTCATAGTGCACTAGGAGACAGACACGGTGACCTAACAAGGAGAGCTTTGAACGAGGGGCTCTATGTCCAGAGGTAAATTAGAAAGCAGTGTATATAAAAGTCTGCATAGGAAAGGGCAGCAAAGGCACAATCCTGCTTCATGCGCTTCCATACTAATGCTCAGTGCTTGAACATGAAACAAAACAGAAACCTGAAGTTATCTTGGTAGAGGTAAACAACAACAGAAGATGCAGCCAACAATAACAGAAGCTGCAGCTTGGAAGGTTCAGGCTGGACTTCTAAAGCACTCCTCACTGGGAGAGTAGTGCAGCGCTCAGTAGTCAGCAGACTCACTGAGCTGCATATTAACTAGAGGACTTCTAGGCATTCTTTCCAAACAATTCTAGGATTCTGTGACATATTTAATGTGCTCCATCTGCTAATTTGAATGCAGTCTATGGGATAGGACTACTGCTCTTCTGAAGATAAACACCTCAAAACTAAATAATGTGAACGTCAGCTTCTCAGCATCATCTTGGTCTACAAATCTGCTCCTACCATGTTGCACTACTTACTAAAATATACATAGACAAAGAAGATAGTTTTAATACCTGTAGGAACTTAAAGGTTACTGATACAAACCCAGTATGATTTTCAAGAATTTCAATATCCACCTCTATTTCTTCTAACACAAAGCTGAATCCTTTTGAAAAATCCCCTTTGGCATCTATCTCAATCTTCAGGCACCTTTTAAAATTTAGCCCTAAATTCTCTAAGCTCCTTTGGAAAATCCTAGCCTTTATCCCTTTAGGAATGAAAAGAATGAACTGCACAATTCGAAGTTAAGAAAAAGTAATAACTCATGCACATAGTATCAGCAAATTAACTACAAATATGTGCTTAACATTCTTCAAGAGAAAAGCCCTGCAAAAGATAGGACACATCAGAAAGCTTATAAAGCAAGATAACCATTATTTTCAATATAATTCTTCTAACCTGATTCTGAAGTCCTCATTTTAAATTATTTAATGGTTTTGATCAGGCCACAGTGTTTTTTTCATCATTCGTTTCGCTGACTAACATAAGAAACATAATTATCCGTCAATTTTATAAAGTTTGCAGTTCATCACATTTTTAATATTATAGAATTAATCATGCAGGAAACTCAAGTGCAGAGACTAGAATGGACCAAATTAAATGAATGATAAAAGTAGGGAAAAAACTTCCAAACTTATTTTTAAACAAAATGGCAAGCTAGCAAGACTTCTTGTTCTCATGGATTAATCCCAGCCTGCAACTAAGTACCATGCAGCCACTCACTCTTTCCCCTTCATTGGGATAGGAGATGGAATCAGAAGAGTAAAAGTGAGAAAACTCATGGGTTGAGATAAAGACAGTAAAGCAAAAGCTACTCACACAAACAAAGTAAAACAAGGAATTCATTCCCCACTTCCCATGGGCAGGCAGGTATTCAGCCATCTGTAGGAAAGCAGGGCTCTATCACATTTAATGGTGCCTCTGGAAGACAAAGCCAGCACACTGAACGCGCTGCCTTCTTCTTCCTCCAGCTTTATATGCTGAGCATTACCCCACAGGGTGTGGAATTTCCCTTGGGTCAGTTTGGGGCTGCTGTTCCAGCTGTGTCCCCTCCCAACTCCTTGTTCATCCCCACCCTCCTTGCTGGTTGAGTGGAGCTAGAAGCAGAAAAGGCCTTGACTCTGCGTCAGCACTGCTTAGCAATGGCTTAAACATCCCTGTGTTATGAACACTGTTTCTAGTAGAAATCCAAAATATGGATATTCCCATATTCCCAACCATTCAATTGCACTAGCTAAGCAGCTCTTCTATGAGGCACTTGTCAAAAAGAACTGGCTAAACTGAGGCAACAAGAATTTTCATGGTAAGGGTTGAAATAGAAAATAAGTTTCCTGCTGCTTACTCATTTAAGAAAAGTTAATCACTACTTTTTCTTTTTTTTTTTTTTTGAGCAGTACCCAAAGTCTGGTAATATTCTTCGGAGAGAAAACTCATTGATTTTACATGACTTTGGATCATCTGGTCTCAGACTTTTCTAGGTCAAGAAGGACCATGACAGACTTCTGTAGCACATTGCACTACCTCATAGACTAACAGCAGAAGCAAAGCGCTGACACTGTAAGCAGTAAGAAGCATTTTTAATTATGCTGTCAGGATACTAAAAAGCAAGTTCCCTGTTCAACCTATGCTATAGATAACCTTCCTCATGCAATATTCACAGCAGACTTCTATCACATTATTAGCAATTTCTTAGCATCAGAAATAATGCTGGTGACACTTGTCACCTAATCCTTTCATTACAAGTTAGAGTAGGATCAGCAGTAGGAAGAAGTTGTATTTCTCTGAAGTTATCTCCATAGAAATGGCTGATTTAATCCTAACCTTCAGTTTATCAGTTCATAACTTTGTCCTTTGCAAAAAGGAACTACTTATAGAGAATGATACATGATAGTCTCTATTAATATTTTCATCCTTTGACACATTGCATATCCCCACTGGAATAAAATAATTAGAAACACAAGTGCAAATTTGCTGTAGCAGCCGAAATATTCTGAATACTCAGAGTCCTGTATTAAGCAGCTAGCTTGGGACTTCTGTGCCTTGGCTTTTCTCCCTATGGTGCAAGTTAACCACCTGGATAGGTGAAGCAGTGATTATTACAGCAGGTCAAGAGAGTACAGAAACCATGAGTGAATTAAAGATTTGGAAGCATGGAAAGTGATATGTAGAACACCTATTTGCTGAGTTCAGCAGCACTTAAATTAAACATTGCTTATGTGACTTTTCCTTCACAGGAAGCATAGTATTTCAATTTGTCTCTCATTGCCTGGCAGTCCTATACACATTTAACTCTTTACACCAGCCTGTGTGCCAGTTCTCTGCAGCATCCCATCTGTGTCTGTTCTTCAAAACACCCACAGATTCTCTGTTTCATGCTGCATCATCATAATACCCAGAACTGCCATCATCGAACCGGTATGATATTGACAACAGCCCTCAAACATGGGACCCCACACATCATGGTCACTGCTGAACTGAATGAGATGCAGACAGAATCACCCTGTGGTTGGGACCAGCTGCTAGCCAGATATAATGAACTTTGCTAGATCTTTGATATACAACTGAATGCCAGTGGCAAGTGACTGGTTCCTTCGGAGGTGTTTAGCCTCTCTTTCAGCGCTCTCTGTGTTGGATCCATGGCAGTTGTCATCTCTCACAGTTGCTCATTACCTGCATTTCGACAGGTTCTGCTCACTTAGGAGTCATTACACAGGGAAGAGGAAACAATAAACAAAATTGGTCAAATCAGTCAGGCCAATACAGAGGATAATAACACATTCCAGGGAACACCAACCAGCTGAGGGGAGAAAACAAAAAAAGATTCTCCCTTTTTCTCTTTTTAAGCTCTTTTCCCTTCCATCCTTCTCCTACTACTGCAATACTTTTTTTTTTGTTGAATTTTGAACTCAGAAGTAGTAGCTGCATTCTTGAAGTGATTTTTCTTCCACCGTTGGTTGTTTTCTTTGTTTCTTCTTTCTCAATTTTTGTCAAGTGTTTTTTTCCCACTCATTCATTCACTCCCTTCTAATTTGTGCAATTTGTTTGATTCTTCAATATCTCTCCTCAATATTGTATGCCCTTTTCACCTTCAAAGAATAACAATATCTTACATCATTTGTTCTAAAATCTTAGACACTAAAGTGAGGGACATCTGTATAAAACCATAATTGTGTGGATATGTGTGTGATCAGGCAGATCTCTCTATTTAATTTCCATCTCAATCAAAGAAGATGCTGTGACTTCATTTCATGCTTTGTCTAAAAAAAAGGAAGATTGTCTTACTATAAACAAAAGCAATGGCAAAGCAAAGAGAAAACGACACACGCACAGAAAAAAATCTACTGAACATGTTGATGCTGTTCCTGATACTTGTATTTAAAACACACTGTTAGTGCCCCAAAATAATAAGCTAAGTGATCGTATTACTACAGTCATTTTTCTCAGTCAGGTACGTTACTAAATCTGTTACCCTGACCCTAGTTAGAGATTACATAACTAATGCTCTGTTTGTGATGGGTTAAGATCAGGAAGGGTTTTGTATCACTAAGAAGCTATGACATTGGTCCCTCAAGAAGGCAAAAAAAGAAGAAATTGTAAAAGCATAATGTATATTCTATGCCAAGAGTTAGTGAGCCATTAATTGTACTTGTGACAAATCTAATAAAAGAAACTATAACTAACAGCTATCAAGATGCTGAACAATTCACCAGCAAGTACTATCAAGATGCCAAGCAGCTCACAAATGAAATACTATCCTGAAAAGCAGCACACTGGATGACCTACATGTATTTCATGAAACAGATAAAAGGTGCTGTGATCTGGACAAACTATCTGCACTGGTGCCAACAGTTCTTCAAGATATTCAATTAATCTGTTTAGGATCAGTCACATGTTGCTTTTTGAAATGTTACAATTATTTTTTAGATACTTCTTAATTAGAAATATTTAATTGATACTGTATTGCCTCCAGAGTGCTGCTGGTAGACACAATTATAATGTAGCTAAAATGGAGAAAACAATTAAAGACTAGATCCAGAAGGGCTGAGGTCATAGCTGGACATTAAAATTAAGCTTGAATCCCCTTTTCCATGCCACCAGGTTCTCATTCCCATATTGTCTTTTCTTCTTCACTGGACTATCTATCCGTATAGCTATATTTGAAGCAGAAAGGGAAGCTTTAAATAGCCAAATTTTGGGCTGTTTGCTAGGTGGGTCTGTTCCCTACTTGGGTTCACTAAGCAGCTGCAAAAATAGAAGTATTAACACAACTATGAGAAAGCAGTGTAGGGATTCCCTAATGGTCATGGAACTGTCTTGAAAGAGAGGTAACACAGATTTGTATCCCAATCCTAGAGGGGCTGTAACATGGATGTAAATTCCTCCAACTGTGTTTTTGAACTAGGTATATCTTTCCTCGAATCTTGTAGGACATTGATTTAATTGTTGAGCCTTGTTGGAATTTAGGTGGAAAATGAATGCTAAGTCCTTTAGTACATATCATAAACTAGAATATAGACTGCTCTTTTTACAGTGCACTCCATGCAGCAAGTGAAGGCACAGAGTAGGAAGCAAAGGAATAGACACAAGAATGAAGAGAAAGTGAGAGAGAGAAAAGGCAGAAAGGAAAATGGTACCTATCGCCTGAATGATGGTTTGCATTTTCAGACACTGACACTTTCCTTCAGAAATCTCTCTCTCTCTTCTTTGTTATTCTGCTTCTACTGCCTACTCTCTAATAAGCCTGTAGTTGTCTCTGCCTTCATGCCCTCCACTACAAAACAATGAAATCACTACAGGCATTACCATGTTCAAGACCGGCATGGTCTCACTTTCAGAAAAATATTTAGAAAAATGAGAAAAATAGAGAGGTTTGCTTCAGAAACTTGCTCTAGGAGTTTAACATTCACATTTCACCTACAGTGAAATTATTATCTGATATGGAACATGCTCTGTAGTCCTAAAAGGAAATTTATATATTCTTTGTTATTGAGATAGAAGGAAATAGCACCATGCCTAACACTTAGAGAATAATATAGTACTTAGAGGACAATATATTAATATTCCTCCCCAACCAAAATCTAGCAAAGAGAGTCTAACAGTCAAAGCCAGCAAATGTGGAGTTTTGGGCAAATACTCTTACCGTGTTTCCAATAATTTTAAATTTTTTTTCCTGCAATCAAGGAAAACCAGTTTCATCCTATCTGCACTGTGTAATTGGTCAACTACCTCACTTTTTTTTTTCTTATATTCTCTGACTGATTCAATAAATAGCGATAGCAGATATTTCATTTCGTGCATAAATTCTCTTGTTCTAGTCCAATTTGAGAAAATCCCAGGTGTTTACACAACCAAAATCCATTATCACTAACTTAGATCAATAGCTATGAAAGAGTAGTAGGGACATGGTCAAACCAAATAGCTGATGGCAGGTCCTTCAGTTAAAGTCATGAATACACTATCATAGGCATTTCAGCACTCCTGACAAGTTGTATGTCAGATAGGATCCAATAATCCTGAAAGCAAGCAAGATATGGACTCTGCATCACTGAAGCTGATGGTGCATTAGCACTATAGTCTAAATTTCCAAAATTAATTGGAAGACACCAATATGAATGCAGCAGTCAAAAGTACTTTAGGACTTTAGTCTTGACTGGTTAGATAGCCAGACCAAGTTTTAGTGACGATTTCAGGGAGAAAAATGCTTTCTTGTTAAGAAAATAATAATCTCATGAGCAGTTAGTTAGGACAGCAGGTGTTTTTGCTGGTCTACAGAAAGGCCAAGATAGAAACTCATAACACTTTATTCACGGAGAGATAGTTACTGAGAAAGCATTCAGCTGCTGGTCTCATGAGAATATTCAGCACAAAGCACATCCTTTAAAATTAATAGGTCAGACACAATCAAACAAAACTTTTTTTTCTTTTTTTTCTGGCAGTATGTAAGGTTTCTCACAATGCTCTTATTTCTTGCATTCTGCAGTATATACTTCTTTCTTCTCTGGAAACCCCTCGCCTAAGCTATATGGTTAGCCTAATATTTTATCATTGGACATTTGTTCTAGTGTGGACTATCAGCCTTGTCCTTGGCTGTAAATGTCAATCCAAGCATTCCTGGCAACAGCTGTACAGCCAGAAAATCATTAGCAGAACTAAATTCAGCAACCTTATCTAATTGCATCACCTCAGTCAACCTTTCTGTGCCATCAGGTGAATATAATATGGTCCAAGGTTTTGAATACATTCAATTTATCTAAGCAGTCCCTAACCTGTTGCTTCTCTATCCCATGTTGTCCCCAAAACCTCCAGTTTTGCTGGTACTGAAAATTTTGCTTGTGAAAACAGAGGCAAAGAGAGACACGGAGTCATTCAGCCTTTTCTGTACCATCTGTTTTTCCTACACTCATCAATAGACCCACATTTTCCTTGAATATCCCACTGATTCTAGCATATTCTTCTGCTTACCCCTTATGTTCCTCAGTACTTTTATCTGCAGCTAGGTTTTGGTCTTTCTGATTTTGCTCCAAGTGCTCAAGCAATTCTGTTTGTATTCCTCCTTTGTTGCCTAGTTTCCACTTCTTGTGTGTTCTTGTGTTTCAGTTCATCCAGAAGCCAAGTGACTCTTCTGCCAAAACTTCTCATCTTCCTACGCAAATGAAATAGAGTTAATTTTTGAACTCTGAGTAAGTTTTCATTGAAAAACAACCATTTTGCTTACGAACTTTTTTCTTTCATGGCAGCTTCCAGCAGAAATTCTGCCTAACAATTTGAAACTTGGGCAAAGGAGTTGCCAAAACAGATCGAAATCTGCTTTCCTGAAAGCCAGAGTCTCAACTCTGCTGTGTGTCTTTCCAGCTTTCCTTCAGACTCTAACCTGAGAGACATGTGAACAGCAAGTCGTGTACACCATTATAATGTCTGATTCCTCCAGCATCTGCACTGGGAAGCAGCCAATATGCAGTGCAGTAGCTTCTTGAATTGCTTGCATATTGCTGCCCTTCCAGACAGAGAATGTCTGGATGTTTAAAATCCCACACAAAGGTAAGGATGTATAGGCAGCAACTTTCTGTGCGTTTTCAGTTATCCTCATATCCTCTTGGTCACGTGGCCTGTAGCATACCCCCAGCACAATATCCCCAATACCAGTCATCAGAAGGTCTTGATAAACACATTTCCACTTTCATGGGAGAGCTCTCTAACACAGGGTTCATATCCTTTTCCTTATTTTCCTAGATAGGTTGTAACCATTCATGGAAGTGTCTAAATTGTGCATAGTACTGCACCCAATCTTTTTGATTTTGATCTTTCTAACAGGCTTATGGAAGTGCATAGACTTCCATAAATCATTAATAGATATATTCTTATCCATATAATAGAGAATATATAGAATATAGAGTTTAACCAAGCTCTATATTCTAACCAAGCTCAGAATATACAGAATATAGAGCTTAACCAAGCTCTGCACACTGACGTACAGGCAGTTGAGGAAGGCCACATAATGGCTTATTTACAACTTTCCCTTCTACAAATGGCTTTGTTCTAAGTTATGCCTGTTTTCTCCCAAATATATAACAAAATAGAGCTTCCTAAGCCTTTTAGATACTTCTCTTTCTTTATGCAGCCCCACCTTTGTGCTTTGACTCCATACAGCAACATCTATCACAATGCACTTCTGATCTTCCTTTTGGTTCCACTGCAGCATAAAGTCAGGTCAAGAACCAATGGAAACCAGGTAAAACACTAAGGGATACCACATCAGTGATGTAACAGTGGTTGGCAGAAAGGAAGTAGCAGTAAATCAGAGCTCAGGCTATGTGAGCATCAAAACACACCACTATAGCACAGCTTGTTTTCTGTGCATTTCACCTTGAAGTTGTCTTTAAAATATGCCCTAAAAAATAGCAGCCACTTTGTTGAGTTATACACCTGGAAAATGTATGATTTCCCAATGAAGATGAATGTTTCCTCCTATAAAAAAACAAAGGTGACAAAAAAACTTCCAAAACAAAACCACAAACAGTGAGAAATTTATTTTATATATATATATGTCTTCATAATAAGCCATTTCTTTTTAAACCTACTGACTAGTTAAACCTAAGCCTATCCCTTCTTTTTTCTGTCTGCCTAGAAAAAAGAAAAGCTAGAAGAAATATCAATTTTTAGATTTGTCTAAAGTAGAGTACCTAATAGAGCTGATTGCTAGTGACTCCTCGCTCGCAGCTTCTCAGAGAGGGTTTCAGTGGCGCGATCCCCCTTCACTAGGAGGAACAAGCCACAAGTCTCTTCTCTGGATTCCAGCAGTGAAAAGCGGTTTATTTGAAACTCCCACGGGCTTTTAAGGTCTCCAGGGGAGGGCTTAGAAAGAGGAATGAGATTGGGCAAAGGTCCGGGGGAAAGGGAGTGGTTTGAGGGCTCTGCTAACCAATGGGGGATACAGGAGGACCAAAGTTCAATAACAAACCAGGGATTGGGGAGAAGATGAGACAACCAATAATGTTTGTGCAGGGGCAGGGACCAGTTTGGGGAGGGGAGACAACATGGCACTGCACAGGGGGACCGCGTGGGTAATGGTGCTGTACAGGGAGTCTGCGTGGGTAAGAGGAATTACATAATTCAGGGGAAAACCGCACAATAAAAACGCAAGTAGTTGGTGTTTTTCCACTCCGCTCGATCCCGGAGAGCTGTCGCTGTGATGGACCCACTTTTAGAGTCATTCATAGTCTTTGCATTCCCCCACAAGTACCTTGTTATGGTCTTATTCGTAAGAGGAAAAAGGCACATAGAAAAAAAAAGGGCAACTCTCTTTTTATATTCCTCATGAGGAAACTGAAATATGTGCACACAATGCTAGAGTTAGTCTAGTTCAAAGAGGTATGTCTCAGCTTAATAAGATCCACTTTATTTGTCAATGAAGAGACTCCTGCAGGATGTGAGTAAAAGAAATACCATAATTTGCTCTCCTGTTTCTGCTAGAAACTGCTAGCATCACTTTTGGTGCATATTAATGCAGCTCAGTACTGTCAATGAGGTGATTATTTGTTCCCTAGAGAACTCATCTCACAGCTAGTTTTTAGGATCCCTAGGAGTTTTCATTTCATGCGGTGCAAGGTATAAATTCTATTGTACAGCTGATTCCAGCAATGCAGTCAGAGAAAAACCATCTCCAGTTGTGATTTTAGTCACTAATTTGCAAAGGTACAGAAGGACATGTAATTTTTCATTTTACAGGGTTAAATCAAATGTTTCTCATTACAACACCTATGAAGCCATTGTACATCCATAGAGGTTTCATTGCAGTTCATATAAGTGCTGTGACACTTAGTACCAACTGTAAAGATATAGTGATACTGACTTTATCAGAGCCAGAATCCCTAAGTGCAAATGTAAGCATGTTTCTCTGCTTTGGTTCCAAGTAAAAGCAATTGAAGCTAACTGATATGTGCCTAAACAAGCCCTGATCACATATAAGTATTTTTTTTAACTTTGGGCTGATTAGAGTTACTGCATTTACTGGTGGCAAGAGGGACTTAAAGGATACATCTATATTAGTACTTTAATTTAGGAGCATGCTTTGAAAGGATTAAGTACTGCACTTTGGCTCAAATCACAGAGGCATCTTGGAGTACACAACCTGTATGTGATGGATGAAACTGAAAGAAGTACTCCAGCGACTCAACTCACACCCTCCAAACACAAATGGACATTCAGTCACTGGGCCAGACTACTGTTGATCTGATGTAATCCCTCTGAATTTCCTGTTGCACAGACACTAGCTCTTAGCACTGATCACATCACTTTTTCTTAAACATATGTCCTAATACAAATGTAACAACTTCAGTGCACTTCAAGTTTCTTGTGTTATAAAGAAATAATATTTCAGCCATTATTCTATTCTTTTAACCCATGCATATAATCACAGAATCACAGAATCACAGAATCACAGAATCACAGAATCACAGAATCACAGAATCACAGAATCACAGAATATGCTGAGTTGGAAGGAACCCACAAGGATCATCAGGTTCAATCCTTAGCTCTGCACAGGACATCCCCAAGAGTCACACCACGTGCCTGAGAGTATCATCCAAAAACTTCTTGAAATCTGTCAGGCTTGGTGCCATGACCACTTCACTGGGGAGCCCGTTCCAGTGCCCAAAAAGATTCTGCACCTGGAATGGGACAACCCTGGATGTTTGTACAGACTGAGGAATGAGAGGCTGGAGAGCAGTGCTGCGGAAAAGGACCTGGGGGTCCTGGTCAACAGCAAGGTGAATATGAGTCAGCAGTGCCCTGGCAGCCAGGAGGGCCAACCATGTCCTGGGGGGCATCAGGCAAAGCATCGCCAGCCGGTTGAGGGAGGGGATTCTCCTGCTCTGCTCCGCACTGGGGCGGCCTCCCCTTGAATATTGTGTGCAGTTTTGGGTGTCACGACATAAGAAAGATATTAAACTATTAGAGAGCATCCAAAAGAAGGCAACAAAGGTGGTGAAGGGCCTTGACGGGAAGCTGTGTGAGGAGTGGCTGAGGTCACTTCGTGTGTTCAGCCTGGAGGAGACTGAGGGGATACTTCCTTGCAGTCTACAATTTCCTTTTGAGGTGGAGGGGCAGACACTGATCTTTTCTCTGTGGTGACCAGTGACAGGACCCAGGAGAATGACCTGAAGTTGTGTCAGGGAGGGTTTATGTTGGATATTAGGAAAAGGTTCTTGACTCAGAGGATGGTTAGGTACTGCAACAGGCTCCCCAGGGAAGTGGTCACAGCATCTGCAGATTATAATATATTTTTAATAGTTGGATGCAGTTTACAGCAATTGAAACACTTCAATTTTAATAAAGCACATCTCATTTTTTATATTCATTTCCAGTTTAATCTCTTCAGATTCTTTTTTGTAATCATAAATTGTACAAAATAGTGCACTCAGGCCAAGATGAAGATACCTCTGACATTTTTAAAGCATTTCCTCTGTCACACATGGCAGTAGTTCTTTTTGTTGATGCATGCAGTATAAACACACTGACATCCACTGAAAACCAGCAACTTGTTCAGAGTTCTGTCTGGAGTGTATGTGAAAGGCCTTCCAGTCCTGCACTGACAAACTAAGAAGGAAGCACACTTTGCTGTGCTAACAGATGCTTTAAAAGGCAGCCAAATGAGCATGTGAAGACAGTCACCCAGGATGTGAGCTCCAGACTCGCCTCTCCTCAGCAAGAGAAGTCACATGACCCTAGAGCTCCCATAATCCATTGCCATTATAACCATTATTTTTTCCTTTTAGAAAGGAAGCAAAAGGTGTAGGTACTGGTTATATAAGTAGCTGATTATGTGTAATACTTTGGTCCAAATAAGCTACCTCTTAGATTAGGCAGCTACACTGCACCTATTTCCTCTGCATTTTGCTTTCTGCGTTTAATAGATCCTTGCCTGGCTAGTTTTGTCATTACATCAATTTCACAGATCCCCTTTCTTGCATAGCAAGGATGATAGGGTGGCCATTTATATAATAAGCATTTCAATAGAAGTATAATTTCTTCCAGATTTAAACTTAAGTAAACTTGTTTTATATTGTGAGGACTAAAAAAGAACTTAGCACAGATACATCTCTGTCTTCTGCATTAGTAAAATGAAACAGGCATTTTGAATATTTTTCCTAAATAGTTCCAAAGAATTTCGTCTACATGATGACAAAGAACTACCATGATCTGAGGAACTCTGTTTAAATTTATGTGATTATCTATCTATGCTCTCATGCCATTTTCAAAGATAGTACTTGTATCCAAAGGTTGAGTTTTCAGTTGGTTATTGGGTTTTTTCATAATTCAAACTACAAAAATGATAAGGAAGTGCTGTACCTTACGCAGCTTTCCAAAGGCTTTCTTTTCATACCTTATATAAAATATTGCCTTTTTTTCACCGATGCACTTAGTAAGTATCTTCCACTTCGTATTGCACAATCATTCCTCTTAGAGGCATAAGATGCTGCAGTAGTTATGGAAATTAGCTCTGTGTCCCCACTAGTGCACATTTTAAAACAGCATTATCACCACAGTTTTGTGGCATATGAGTTTCTGTCAGCGTTTGTATATATTCCTTCAAACAGTCCCTTTTAATTTTCTGAATGCAGACTCTGTACACTCTCTCAGCAAAAGAAATAGTCAAAGTGCCTGGTCACAATGTCACATACACAAATCTATATGTCTACATCTACACATATAGAGCCACTGAAACAAATCCCCTGCATCTAAATCACAAAAGTTAACTCTGCTTGGTCTCAACAGAATTGATGTTTACGATTGCTATAGACAGACTGTAGCTAAGTATCTTCTTTATTTATCTTGTTATTTTTCTAGTCTCACCCATCAGTGTGTGCCATTTTAGGAGTCATTAGATATAAAAAATGCCTCCTGTTCATAAAGGCATTTAAATGAAAAGGCAAGCTTGATTCCACAACGTGTGGTATAAATTTAGAACTACTGCATGTTTGTCTACATCAGCAAGCACAAAGAACATTAATCCCAGCTCATGAGCACACTGAAATCAACAACAAAGCTTTTATAGCTTTTTGTTGCATAACTCAAATCTACTATAAATGACTACAAAAAGTCCCCCTCCCTCTACCCTCGAAAGCCTCTTTAAAACTAACTCCTTAGAATAATTATATTTCCATTTTATTATTTATCATAGAATGTAATTCTGCTGTGTGAGAAGGAAAGGAAAATGCTATATTTCTTCCACAGAAAATGAAAATGGTGTTCTTCAAGCATTTTATCTTTGCTACCTAAAATCATTGGACATAAATGCTATGCCCATTACCCTGTTCTATGTTAGTCATAGGGAAAATCTGCTTAGACTTTTTATCATGCTCTTCACTTCAGTGCATTAAGTGACCTGATTAGCATGTGTTCTCTTGTCAGAGGAAGCAACGGAACACGAGCGTTTCATTTAATACAATTCTTAAAGTAATTTTAATATATATATATAAGCATATTACCATCTATTTATTTCAGGGAGGAAAGGCTGCAGAAATATATGGTCCACTTAGAGCAAACATGAATTAAAGAGTACAGTATGCACTTTGTATCATTTGTCAGCAGAGAGCCAGCACAGCTACACAGCTCTATTGTTGCTGTCCAGCTGCATCCCAGCTTAGAGGTGATGGATCATTTTGTGATCCATACAGGAAAATCACCCCATAGTTAAAAGCTTAAGTTTCTGAACAGATAAGCTTTACACTATCATGGACACTTTTATTGTGTCAGAACACGTTTATCGTGGAGCTTCAGTTGACTGGGATGGGCTATGCTTGAACTATAGCACCCAGTAACATTTCTTAGCTCCTGGTCCTGGCACACACTCTGGTCTCATCCAGGCACACAGGAGCCTAGTTGCTCGGTCCCTATTTCACAGTTTGGACAATCAAAAGAACAGAGCTACAGTACAGACTCTGGAATAAATCTGTCTACGTGCAAGCCTGACGTATCCTTTTGTCAATGTTTAATTGGAAGTCTAGATGGAAAGAAGAAAACAGTCATTTAAGAAGACAGGCAGATTTAAAGAGCCCTGTAAGCTCGCTGGCTTTCCAAAGCTTTCTATTCAAGGTTTCATAGTTCATGGGAGACTCAACAAAGGCATAGCAATGGAGAAAAGAACATCTGTCAAGGTGAGACAGAGTCCTCTGGCTAACCAAAGACAGTATAGAGCAAAATTGATTGTATGAGTGGGTTCAGTACTGACAAGTCAAATTTCTCTATATTGCTATGAAAATTAACTGCTCACAAATTATGCAGTGTGCTATGTTCCTCTTCCTTAGAAAAAATAGAGTCAACTACCTGGAGATGTAGCATACAAATTATTTGAAATGCAGCTAGTTCTCAGAGTTCTGTTGAGACAGTATAATTGGGTCTGATTAAAGACTCTGCCTAAATACTATCCTAGTTATAAAGCTAAATAATATATTACTGTGGGCTAAAAAAATAAATCAAGAGAGAAGGTAAAGCCATTTTCCCTCAACCAGCAAAGTTCAGGTGCTCCTGTGCAAACATGCTCATTGTTAAATAATGTCAGCATATTTGGATGTGCAAGCTTTTTTGGCTTTGGTTTCTACTAGTTAGCTCATTAGTGAACTGCTCTTATAATCAATAAGTTGCCAACTGGGAAGCTAAGAGTTTCTTATTCACAGTTTTGCATGTTCCAGTGTTCTCAGAAATATTGATGAAACTGCATCCTGTTTTCCTTAAAACAGCGTCTCTCTTTTTGGTTCATTTTAGCCTCTACACCACAGCAATTGGAATATTCTTGATGTTGTGAGTAGTCTTACTGTGCCCAGAGTATTCTCTCTCTAGGTTGAAAAAGCTAAAGTAGATGCAGTATATTCTGCAATTGTTTTTCAAGAGCTGTTGTCTAACCCCAGCACCCCCAATTAAATCTATGAACATGCAAAGAAGTTATCAAAAAAATTTCAGTAGAATTATCTGTCTGATACATATCTGAATATACATCTTCTGAATCTGTGACAAGTCTTAGTAAAAACAAAGTACCCCTTTGCATATACTGTAGGGCAGATAAATAGACACTTAGTGCACAATCTTTAATGCACTCCAAGTTCACCAGCATTACCCAGCACTAATTTGTCCATATCTGTACTTTCAGCAAGCTGATATTTATTGTGAGATTTTTATAGGTTATGTAAGGTAAAACCAAAAAAATATTCTATGTTGTCTTTCTTAAGAAACACCTTTACAGCTTTCCACCTAGCTCAAACATGTTTTAAGCAGCTGAGTTTTTCATTCACAGTATTGCCTGCTATAGTATTAAAGGTGCTCTAAAGTGTCTCATACAAATTTATCCCACTTCTTTGAGAGGGAAATTGTTTATAATGGATGCCAGGATCTGGACCTATATATTTTTGCATACATTTGTCAACGTAATTTAAAACCAACAACCAAAATAGGTAACAAAGCAGAAATTCAGTTTACTTTTTCAGAAATGTATGTTCAGTAAAAATTGGTTCTGTCTAACCCAAGTTATAGCCCCATACATGAGTCAGATGTGCATCTGGCTAAAATTTGTCACCATCAGGAGTGCCTCTTTGAAGCACTTTGGCTCTTTAGTGATGCAAGCTTAACACTCTGTGCTTCTCAACATCTTGCTTCATAAAAATACTGCTTTCCCAGAGCTACATGCAGCATATTTACTAACACAGAAACATAAGAATCAAAATATGAGATCACAAGAAGGTCCATCAAATGATCTCTTAGAGCATCCAATTCAATTGTTTGCATTGGGAAAGTCTAAAATCATTCCGGACTGAAAATTATCTACAATCTTCACCAAGCTTCATCTTGGTCTCACATTGTTAGAGATAAGTTTAAGCTCTGAAATGTGAGACATAATATGGTTTACAAAGTTGTTATAATTAATTGTAATGATTTTGTATATCATGATTAAAATTACAAGAACGCAATCTCTTTTGAGTTTTGCTAAATGTTTGGTCCTATTGCTTTCTGTTGCACTATAGTTCTCCCATTTAATTACTTTATGTGTGGGGGGAAAAATATCAGCTTTCAATTTACTATCTTTATTACACATGTCCCTGGACTGTTTTCTGTAGAGCACGTAGATCTCCGTCTGAGTCCTTGTGGATTATGTTACCCTAATGCTGCTTAGGTTTTATGTAAAGATATTTAGTGTGTAATTATGTAAGGAAGCCTACTGTCTTGGATAGATATCTCTATTATTCTAAATATAAGTAAATAAAACAATGTTCTCATTAATGCCTCTTTTTTTCCTGTATTATAAAAGAGGAGGAAAAACCGCTATTAATCTTTCTACAGTATTGAGTATTTTGTACACTTTTATTGTGTTCCCACTTACTCATCTTCTTTCCAAGGAAAACACTCCCAATTTTCTTGTGTGAGAGCTACTCCAGATTCTATAATAGATATTGTCCTTCTCTGAATCCCCTTATAGTTTTTATTATCTCTCTGAAATTGGGTGAAAAACCCTGCACACAGTATTATACAAGAACCCCTATTACTGACTCACAAAAGAATTATAATAATCTCTTATTATTCTTCATCCTACTTCATATGTCTCCCTATATCATGCTAACTTTCCTGACTGTAGCCATGCCCCGAATTGCTTATAATTATTTTTCTCCCTTTATTAAAGCAAGACTCTTGACTTTGAATGCTGTGAAGTACACCGGGGGTTTTAATTTTAACTTCAGTATGCATTACTTTGTATTTATTAACACTGAATTTCATTTGATTTTTGTTATTCACTAAGCATTTTTAAGTTTCTGAAATTTTCTACTGTCTTCTCTGGTCAAATAAATTTCCCTCGATAGGGATTAAAGTGGCATTTTAACAACCAGATCTTCTTGAATCAGTCAAACTGGTCAAGGGAGGGACTTATCCAATACCTTTTGAATAAACCTCTCAATTCTCAACAAACAAAAACACACAGACAAAAACAAAACATATAAACAAACCCCCCAAACAAAAACAAACAAAGACCCAACAAACAGTAGTTGCCAGGAAATGCAGATAAATAGGAAATCCTTTTTGAGTTATAAACAAGTGGCATTTGAAAATAGAGCAACAGAACGATACACAGTATTAACAAGGACACGTACATTGTGTTGAGTAAACAAGAGATAACTCTATTAACATTCCAAACTTGGTAGCATAATGGTAGCACAGAATATTATAAATGCATTACTGTGTCACCCTGGATTGTAGATAAGTGGGGTTTTTTAATACGTGAATCAGAGCAGTAATAAATTTGAGTACAGCAATGAATGATATTTTTAGTCTTTATTTTTTCCTAAACAAACAAACAAAAAAAGACCTTTTAGCCATCTACTTCTTTCCTTGTTTGTGTTCTTATAATTCTAAGATCTATAGAACCATGATATATCTTCTAAAAGTAATAACTGGCTTTACATAGAGAAAACATTTCTGACTACATTGTCAGTGCTCCACATACAGGTAATTTGTAATCATGACTTTCAGAACCATTTGTATAAACTACAAGCTTTCATATAGACAAAGAACTAAAATTTCCCATAACAGTTTAAATTTTTATGAAAAGAAGTTCACGGAAAAATATATTTTAGTGAGCATGCAGTTTAGTATAATCTTAACATACAAACTCTGATCTGCATAGGTCTGACTATGCTCTGAAATATTTTTAATAAAAAAAGCTACATCATCACAGTATTTGCCCTACACATTCTGACCTAAGACAATTTGGGTTTTTTCACTCACCCATACTGATAGACTCTTCTTGCATTATTTCCAGAATAAATAAAGAGAAATCAATGACTAGGAATAAAAAGCATAAATGTCACAAATTACCACATTCCACCTCTGGATATGTCTCCAGTTGCTTATAATGACTTCACGTATTTTTCTAATCTTTCTCCTTGTGATGGCATTTACTTAGCCTGAACATTTTGGTCAATTAAACTAGAATGCTTTGTTTGTGGTGTTTCGAGGTTTTTTTATTTGGTTGATTGGTTAGCTTTTTAGTAGGGGAATTTAATCTCAAAATTTCATTTTGGGTAAAGACAAGTATTGTATTTTTCTTAATTTGGGAGGGAGAATGAAATATATTTGTTTTCTTGAATCGTGTTGTTTGCTTTTATCTTTTCTGAAGCTATTTATCAACTGCATTAAGATAATAAATCACTATGTTTTTTGGTTTTAAAAATCATTCTCAGAAAATGTTTTGACTGGGTCTAATTATGGCATCATTTAGTTTCTTCTAGAATTACGATGCTCAAACTAATTGCATTTACTCTCAAAAATAACTTTTCTTATTTTTCTCTCTATCACTCACTCCTATAGTTTTATTACTTGCTTTTTATGTATGCAAGTGAAAATCACATTCAGCTGTTGGAATTGCTCAATCTAAAACTCTATTTTTTGTTTGCGTATAGTTTTCAGAAGTTTCAGCATAGTAAGAAACCTTGATACTTAATCCTTTCTTCACTAAAACTAATCAATGGTTAACTATGGCTCTCAATCAGACCAGGACATCCATGACTTCTGTACAGTGCTAAAATATAGAAGCAAAATCAACTTGAATAAAAGAAGTTTGGTCACTGTTATGGAAAAGAGGGGGTAATGTTTGCATTTCCATTATATAATAATCCTTGCAGAACCTACTTGAAAAGCTCTGAAATAAACCAAGTTGTAACACTGACCTAAAACTCTCACAAAAAAAAATATTTTCTATGTGAAATATGTCTTCGGTGAGATTTGTTTTTATTTTTTGAGGTTTTACAATCTTATGTGTACTTACCTTCTGACATCACATATAGCCCTTTTGCCAGTAAATACTTGTAGAATACCACAGAATGCAGTATTAATACAATAGAACTAGCATAGTTCCTAAAAATATGAAAATTAAGAAAAAAAAACCTAAAAGCAATCCACAGAAAGGGATATTGAATAGGCAAACATTTACTCCTGCCAAAACATGAACCTTTTTTAATAAAGTCTACATTATTTCTTTATTTTCTACTTTGAAATGTATTATTATATTATATATCATAAATTATCTAGCTGCAAATACCTGCTGTAGTATTTTGCTAATTAAAGGCTTTATTGAAGTGCCTTCCATTGTAAAACCCATACAGAAACAAAAGACAAGCCAGCCAAGCTAAAAGCGTTACACATTATGAATTGAACAAAAATGTTGTTTATATCCCATGATAGACATAAACCACAACAACTTGCATACATGTCCCAGTGAGTAGCAATAGAATTATGCCAGAAATTATTTTGGTTCAATGTATGATTATATCAATTTTGTGGTTTCAGTAAGGGAAACAGGCTACTTTCAAAGTTTCTCATTCACTTTGAGGGGGACAACATTTTGCAATAAGTTTCTGAAGTTGAATGAAATGGGAATGGGACAAGGAATGCAAGGGAGAGGGACTGAATTTACAGAGTTATGAAAACATATGGAGGGAGTGTCTTTCTTCTTAGGAATCTCGGTTATGTAAATAACTAGTCTCCCCTTTCTACCTGGGTGATTACTTAGGACATCTTATTAATAATAATCATCCGAGCCGTATACATTGAAAAACTCAAAACAAATGAAAAGAGGTTCTTAAAATGCCATTTTTCATTCAGATGGAGGGATCATGAAGGAGTTCTGTGACAGAAGGCCTAGCAGATCAATCAGTCTTTAAATCAGAGTTTTCTTTACTAGGTATTCTCAGTGAAAGATAGAAGGAAAATCACTACTGACCATGGAATAGGTTGGCACTTCTGTATGTGAAAACTTGTGATTTCTTGCTACTCAAAAACCATGGTCAGTTGAAGTTATTTCTGTATATTCATATTGATACTTACAAAGACATGAAAAGATTCTAGGATAGCAGTGTTACCAGTAAGACAGTGCAGCATTTTCTAGTTCCTTCCCTGAGATGAAGTATTTAGTCTTTTCAATAAGCACAAATGCGAAGGAAAATTGCAGCCTGAATGGTTTTCCTAGTCAGAGATGATTCAAACACGGTATGAGCTCACAGATATGAGCATCTCATACTGGCAGAACAGGTGTTCATCTTTGTTTAAAAATACAAAACAATGGGAAGATACAATGGGGTTTCAAGAGATCACCATGTGAATTAGGAAAGAACAGTAGGAGTTTGTCCACAGGACATGGATTATGTCCTACACCCAAAAGTTGGAATGCAATTTCAAAGAGCAGTCCTCAACTGGGCAATATACAATGTCTTCATATTACTTTTAAGACAACTTGTTCCCAAGTAGCATATACACTTTGCTATTTCTTGCTGATATCCCTCTAGTCTTTTACTCTGACTCAATGGCTTTTTAAATTTCACGGAGATCCTTCACGTAGCTCTTGGCACTCAGTGTTGCATGAAGGTTTTCCTGAGTCAAGTTCACTACAGATGTTTGCCTTTCTGTAATCCCTTCCCCAGCAGAAATCTCCCTACTTCTCTGCCCATTTTACTATTTTCTTCTGTACAGTTTGAATGATCTCTCAACAGCTCCTTTAAAGATTCATGAATTTTAACAGCTAATTTTAAGTGAGATCTAATATACCAGAGGTACCAAGAAGCTACAAACTGAAGAAAAATATTCATTTGTGTCATATTGGTAGGACCTTTGTTGATGACTGAAGTATGTTGCTACAGTTCTCTCTAAATAATTAGCTGAGAGGTGCTTTGGGAGTCCTCTAGACATATAACCTTCATGCACACACAGAGATACATCTAAGTGTTTCATTAAGTGAATAACCACTGTTTATTACTTCAGAATATTTTTCTTGCCTTTCTTCTTTCTCCCTGTCCTTTTCATGTCAAAGTACTTATCTTTGTTCTTTTTATTCTTACCTCACCACGTTTCATTTTTGCTTCCTTTCTCTTTTTTTTTCTAATCCTTACATTGCTCATTTTGCTTGCCCTTTTGCAATGTTACACTTTAATATCTAGATCAGTGGAGGAAGAGGTTGTAATTTGTTGATAAATAGATTGGTAAGAGAGAAAAGAATAAATCATCAGCTAGGAAGAAATAATTTGAGTGGACATCCCTATAAAAGCATCTATAATTTTCTGCTTATGTGTTTTGTCCTAAAAATTTTGTCTAGAATGTGTAAGAAACGTATTCCCTTTTTGTGTCCTTCAAAGTTCACTTTGAATACATAAATTACACATACTTCATTTAGAATCAGTCCTCTGATTTACTGAGAACTGGATTAGAGAAGATCTACAGGTAGATTCTGCTGTCATCATATCATAAGGCCATTGCAAATGGTACAGCAATCGACATTGGAATTGTAGAAAACACAACTGTGTTTCTACACAAGAGGAATCCATCAACCGAAGATAGTTTCAGCTTCTTACAACACTGCAAGCAAACTATGTCCAGTGAGTTAACCTTGGTTGGCTGCCAGATGCCCACCAAGTCACTCTCCACTTCCCCTTCCTCAGCAAGACAAGGAGACAAAATGAGATGGAAATGTTTATGGTTTATTAAGGACAGGAAATCACCACAGGCAAAAAAATACTCTAGTTGGAGAATATTAATTTAATTTATTGCCAAATAAAAATAGAGTAGGAGGATGAAAGTTCAAACCAAACCTTGCCCTCGCACCCTCTTCTTCCCAGACCCAACTTCCCTCCTTCATTCCTTGCTCTTCAACCTCCTCCATGCTCAGTGGGATAGGGAAGGGGGCTGTGGTCAGTCCATAACACTTCATCTCTGCTCCACCTTCCTCCCCATGCTGTTCCCCAGCTCCAACTTGGGGTGCATCCCACAGGATACAGCCCTTAACAAGCTGCTTCAGTGTGAGTCCTTCCTATGGACTGAAGTTGTTTACCAAGTGCTGCAGCATGGATTCTTTGCACGGAGCACAGTCCTTCAGGAAAGACTGCTCCAGTGTGTGTTCTCTATGGGTCAGCAAACCTGCTCCAGCATGGATTCTCCAAGGGCTGCAGCTTCCTTTAGGACATATCATCTTCTTCCAGCCTGGGATCCTCCATGGGCTGGAATGTGCATATGTGCTCCAAACGTGTCCCCATGGGCAGCAGCAGAGTAATTTGCATTACCATGCTCTGCTCCTTGGGATGCAGGGGAATCTCTGCTCTGGCACCTGTAACACCCACTCCTCTCCTTCACTGACCTTGGTGTCTGCAGGGTTGTTTCACATTTTTTCTCATGCATCAGTCCTCTTTCTCACAGCTGCTGTGCAGCATTCTTCACTCTCTAAGTATGTTTTTATGGAGGCACCTCAAGCTTGGCTGCTGGAATCAGCTGAAGCTGACTCTGTGCAACCCAGGGACAGCCACAGTCTGTTCTCACAGAGGACAACCCTGCAGCAGCTTCAATCCTCATCCCCCCATACCTCCGCCCCATGTACCAAACCACAGTTTGCCCTGTTAATACCCCAAACTCTTTCTAAAAGTCACTTGGAATGTCTAATTGTTTTCTCAACTTTTGCTTCTATGGAAGAACTTAAAAATGAAAAAATGGTAGCAAACAAAACTTGGAGATAATTTTAGCAGTAAGAGGGAGCAAAATGAGAGTTCTGCAGGATAAACAGTGAGCTGAATTTTTATCGCAACTAAAAACTGGGAAAGTAAATTGTTGAATAGTTGTCAGGTCCTGACAAGTGTGAATCTTGCTAATAGTGAATGAAAACTGGGGTATACAGAACTGTAAGAAAGATTTAGTGGTAAAATGTTCTTATTTGGTACTGAGAATTTATCATCAATATAAAAGAAGTAAGTAGGCATTTTTCTGCAAGTATTTTATGCATTAAAAATTATCCTTAATTTCAAAGCTATCTGGTTATGGTAACTAAGCAAAAAGCGAATTAATGGAAATACAGATAAAAATACATTTGATGTCTGTAGTCAAGAAAACTGCGAAGAAATATTCAGCTAATTGTTTGTAATTCTCTGCTGTATCCCTGTATCTGCTCAGAAAGCCATCCTCAGAAAACTAAGCTGTATGTCACACATTTTCACAGAATGTATAACATTATTACTATACCCAGAAACAGATTTTAATATTTACTGAGAGTGAGAAGTTTGGGGGAGAAAAAGAAAAGCAACTACAAAAAACAAACCCACGTGAATGAGCATACACGGAATAGTGAAATGGCTTCAGTAACTTTTTTCCCCACAGTGCACTGCTTTGCTTTCAGCTGGATCTACGGTAAAAAAAGTTGAAAATAACCTCTTTCTGTCTAGAAGCCATTTTTCTCTTCTTTTAATTTCCCTAGCCCTCTAAACAAGAACAGTGTCTCACCTTCAAACAACTAGAGTTTGAGTCTAACCATCTCCAAAACAGCACAAGGATGTGTTTTGCCATGGAAGTGGCAGCACAGTAACCTGTTTTTCAAGACAACAAAATGAAGTGAGTAACAAAAGAATAAAGTGACAGTTTAAGACAAAGAAGAGAGAACCAAGGTTATCTGATGAAGAAAAAAATGTAGCTCCTATGAAATCTGAGCAACAGGGTATTGAAGCAAATACCATAGGGGACAAAGCAAGGCAAATTACATTGTATGTATTCCAAAGGTTTTAATTTATGAAGCTCACAAAGTAGGCAAGAAGAATACATTTCTTGTACTTGTCATGATGGAAGTTGGTCCTGAGGCAGAATTTACATTGCAAACTGATATCAAATACACACAAGAAATCATGAATATTTATGATAATGTGTTTCATAAACACATAGAGCCAATAACTGCTATCCTAGATAACCTGGTGCTGTTAAATCTACGAGTAAGGATGTTACAAAGAAAATTATGCATCATTTCTATGTAAAATAGCAAATGACAGATTCAAATAAGCTGTAAGAGTTATTATATCAGGTATAGAAAGCAAATGAAATATCTGTCACTCATTACAAAAGACTTGCTAATGTTTCAGCACCAGACTGCTGTGTCCTCTCAGAGAAAAATAGAAATTACCTTGAGGGGTAGAAGAAAGCACTAATTTAGTCTAAAACTTGAAGTAATAAGCAGAAAATAGAGTGCCACACTGTCATGTCATCAAATAATCATGAAATAGATAAAACAAATCAAATCAGTAAGAAGCACAGGCTAAAAAAGATCCAATAAAGATAGAACATCTGAACAAAGTACAGTCTCAGAGACTGTCAGGATTCATCAGGGAAACGTGTAAGAATGGAAACTGAACTGTAAAGAAAGTGTTAAATTCAGAAAGTGAAGGGTAACAGGTGACCAGTTCTGATAAGCTAATGGCACTTAGGAGGTCAGGTGAAACCTCAGACCTTTAGAAGGACTCCATCCAGTTGCTTTCTGAAGGGGCTGCTGCATACTCAAAACTTTGGGAATTTTAACAAGAAAACACCAAAAGTAGGCAGAGTTTTTCATGCCACATTAGAACAAAACCAGCACCAAAGCAACTAAGAACCCTGACACTGCAAAGTGCTTTGCCCTCTGTCCCAGCGGGGTGAGCCCAGAACATCAGGAGCAAACAAAAAGTGTTCATTGAGCAGCGGGAAGAACCAACAGCAACTACAATGCTAAAACATTAACTCCCTAGAACAGAGGAAATGGTCTAGAATGGCAACAACAAAAACATCTAATACAACATACAAATACACATAATCCCAGGACTTCAGTTTTAAATTCTTCTAGGTATGTCTAGTACAATGCCTACTTTGTCAGAAGTCACAGCTTGGGGAGGCCCAAAAGATCTACAATTCCAAACTATCTATAGTTTTCCTAACACATTTTGAGATGATGTGGCATCTCAGCTGTTCAAAGAGAAGTGTTGTTTTCTACAGCTGTACTCTATGTTTATTTTGTATTTTGTTCTGCATGAACACCATTCAAAAAATATCCGCACCACAATTTCCCTGCATCTTAGGTGGTTAAACTTTTGAAGTGTTTAAACACATTAGGAAGGTTTAAATCATCACTCCTCAAAATCACTGCATTTAAGCACTTAAAACATAAAACATGAAACTGTTCAAATAATGGATGTATGTTAGATGACTTTACCTGCAATTGTTGACCAAGTGCATTGAGCCCACAGAGTGAATTGTCACAGAAAACAAAACATATGACTTGCTTTCAGCTGCCATAGTGATATAATGATTAATTTTTAAAAAAAATCTTAGGATGGCCTCCACACAGACTTCCTAGAGTAAGGAAATATTGTAATTTTTTAAACCACTTGGCTATAGCTAATGTTAATAAGAACAGAAGGCAGGAAATTTTCTATAGTATGTTTCATCCATTCAGTGTCTACCTTACACACACATATAGCCAAATGAATTCCACCTAAACAGTAAATGAATATAACAAAGTTATTTTGAATTAGTATATGCTACAGAAAAACCAAGCTAAAGTAACAAGCAAGTCAAGATTTGTCAGTAATATGTAAGAATATGCACACTTTCATACCTTTGATTAAGTAACTGCAGCACATTTAGCTGCAGTTCTGAACAGAGTCAAACAAAACCTTGAATTTTTCAGCAATTTAATCCATTCTAGAGACTGCATGAGTGTAATGTGGCAGTTGCTATAGTAACAACATTTTTCCTTGGAACTCGGAGTAGATACAAGTGGAAGCGATTTCTCCATCTCACTGTCTAAGTTACTGTTTCGCTATGATTCTAAGCACTAACTCTAACCCAGAAACTCTCCCAGTTGGTAGTTATTTAAAATACATATAACATTTTTTAAAATATATTTTTCTGAATACTTAATTCTACCCTATGCTTCTCTGACTTTGCACCCTTTCATAAATCCAGATGACAATTCAGAGAAAGGAAAAAATTCGAACTGAAAACAAGTGATAAATAGATCAATTTATAATTTATGTTTTATAAATTATAACTAAATTATAATTTCCATATATAATATATAGAAATATGTCAACACTTATTCTCAAATTTTCTGCTTAGGACATTCTTTGAATTATATCTTGGTGGCAATGCATCCAAAAGAATTTGAATTTTTTTAAAAAAACTCATTACTTATTTATGGTTACTGCAAAGCATTTTTATTTTTTGTCACATTTTCACTTCAATCCCTCCCAATCAAAATAATTCAGAATTGAAACCATGTTGGTAATTTACACCCTCGTAAATGCATAGCAGATTCTGCTGTTTTGATGCCTATCTTTCTGGTATAAAATGTGCAAGTATCATTCTACTTCCATTTAGTTGCCAAAGACTAAATCTGCTAAATTTGCTAGAGGTAAAAACATACAGTAAAACAGGAATGTTTATGTTACTCAATATATGTTAATGAGTAAAAATTTAGGGACTATGCTCTTAAAACTGTGTTGAAATAAAAGAAACAATCTGAATACACATATCAGGGATTCCAGGGGTGCTGAGCATTCACAGTTCCAAGTGAAAAGAATGGGAATTGACGTCAGTGGAATTATACCAGCTTCTAGTACCTGTGAATTTGGCCTCAAGATGACCTAATATGCCTTTTCCATCTTTCATTTCTGTTTGACAGCACAACAAAAATATTTACTCCCCTTTACAAGCAGACTAACCAAACAAGCTATGCAGGACAGAGCATTCAATGCATTGAGGCGATTTCCTATGTAAGACCTGTTTAAAAAAAATGGTCATTTTCTTGGTTGTCTACAATTCAAATTCCTCCATAAGTATTTTTCTATTAAAAATTCCCTTAAAATCCTCCCAAGTAAACAAGAACATTTAAAATTCAGATAGTGAACAATTATTTCACAGTCAACTGCTTTTATTTCATTCATGGGTAAGTTAACACAGACCTTCAACTACAATTTTTGGTCCTTATATTTCCAATTATAAATTCATCATTTGTCTTTTGCAAATGGTCTTTTCATTTTAAGCTTGACAGATGTACTAGCTTTGCCCACTAGACTTGTAGTAGAAGAGAACAAGAAGCTGAGGCTTAAAATCTAAGTACCATGCTCCAACAGGACTCAGTGGAATTGTTGATGCAGCTTGGGAGGCTTAGTAGCAAACTCTCAATGTCCCAAGGAGTTTTATGGACTTCATTTCCAAAAGTTGACCATGACTATCTCAAACCACGACAGATATTAAATGTACCTTTCGTGCTGGCTGTGACTGCTTGTTACAAAGCACTGCCTCTGACACAAGCAATGCCCTCTTTTATATAATAAAAACCTGCCTGATAATGTCATGAGCCATCAGGAAGTGGGAAATAAGGTCTTGGTGTTCTTCACATTCTCAGATTATCCTTATCCCTGGCAGATCTCTTACAGAAGAGAAATGAGTATCTTACCACTGCTATTTAAACCAAACCAGTCCACAGAAAATAATTCAAGCAGAAAGAGCAAAAATGTCATTCTTGCCTTTGAAAGCTGGCAACATTGGAAATAATTATCTATTTCACGATTTATGGCAAGGACTAATTAGTTAATGTTTATGTAGTATCTCAGAGATAGCAGATAATGTTGGAAGGATACATGATTAAGATTGGAGGCAACACAAAGCCTCGGGAAGTCTTCCTACTTTTGGAAAATGAGGATATACTGATCTTGTGCAATGTGGCAAAACACTGTTAGATCGTAATGAATGATGAATTATACAGATGTCTTTTTTTACTATGAAGACTGACTGTGCACACTCCCCTAGTTACCATTCTGAATTAAATTGCATTTTGTAATCTATTCATATGTGCAGTGCAAAGGGTAAATATTTTTAATGTTTCTCAACCACAGCAAACCACCTGTCATCTTTTTCTATTTTATTTACTAGATAACAGCTTCTAACTACACCAGACCTTTTGACAGTTTCCTTGAAGTAAATTTTCTATTTCTTATCTAATCCAAATAGCAGTAATTGGTCTCTATACCTCTCCTATCATTCTTAAAATATGAAGCCACTATTGTAAACAGCATTTTGACTTCCATGTAGATAGAAGTATTTCTTGCTATAAAATTTCCATTCAGTAAGCTGCCTGTTTCCATTACACAGTTAAAGTTCATATTCCATTTTGCTACTCTTTCTCTCATTCAGGGTTTTTTCCCCCTGTTCTTCCTCTAGCTTCTTTCTCCTAGTCCCAGTATATATGTATCTATTGAAGATTAAGAACCAACATAACAGTAAAAAACCAATCTTTCATTTCTTGCAAAAAGCTCTGAGATACTGACAGATGAGTTAAAATGGAGTTGTCAGAACATTTGTTTTCAGCTTGAACCCAGGTCAGTTTTCCCTTAACTTGAAATAGTATTTCTATAACTCAGGTCATTGTGGTAAATCCTAAGGAAATCACCAAGCAAGTACAACCAACATCATCACACAGCTTAAGTGCTTGTAAATGGATTTCTTCTGTGTCCTTACTAAATTAAAGTGTAAAGATTTACAGTGTCACCACGTGACAACAGTCAGTACATTAGATGTTACATTACCCATTAAGCTCTAAAGATTTTATTTATGTTGCTTTGTTTTTTAAAATTATGTGATGACCTCAAACAGTAAATAAGTATTATGTCATCATAATGGATTTCACATGTAAATTGCAACTCTATCTATAATACAGCTTTCCCCAGCTTGCCCAGTTTTAGTTAAATAAATACTTACTAAAGCAACTAGGTTGTTTTTCTTATTAAACTTGAAGATGGATTAAAGATTCAGATTCCTTGAATCTTTTTGTCACATTCTGCTAATATTTTCTGAAATCTTCAGAGCCCATATGTGTTAAAGTATTTAGGCTCCCACCTGAAACGAAGGGGATTTCATGATGTAAATTTATGGGATTTAGGACTTTATCCATTTCAAAAGTTACCCGAGCACACAGATCAGATTCATAGGGCTTTGGTAGGAAGATTCTTGGATCTGTCTTTTTTTCCAATTTATAGAAATACTTATCATATCAATTTCTAAATATTTAAAAGTAACTGTGACAGAGATGTAGAGCTCCAACTTGGAAATCAAGAAGTTTTCAAATTGATAATTTTTTAGCAGAAAGAAGAAAAAATAAGACCACAAGGAAAAGGAAGGTAGGACTGATAACTACACATAATAACCACATTGGCATTGGTACTATTCTGCACTGAGAGAACGTTTTCCTCAAGCTATTTGTTGTTGTGCTTTTAGTCTGCTACTGTATTTTTCTCAGTTTGCAAGCATAGGCAATGTACAATTAATAAAGATTAATCTGTTCCAGGGTCCAGCATAAGTCAAAGATTAAATGCCATTACATTTTCTCTATCTTTCATTACAATGAAAACAATGTGCCAGTAACTCAAGACAAAAGCCCCCATATTCTGCTATACAAGTTATAGGGAAGTCATAAGCTGTTACCACCAGCCTGGGAGTGTAACACTGAATGTCCTTAACTTACTTTGTTTAACCTTTTCAGTTTTTTATTAACAGAGAATGGTGATTTTGTGAGAGGGGAGTGGGGTTTTATTCTTTCTAAATAGCAGGGTGAGCATCAAGGGGTTTTCATTTCCGTTTTGCTTCAGACAAAAAGTTATAAGATCATCCCCAAGTATGTGAAACAAGAGGACTGTAGGTATGATGATGCTTTTACAGAAGTTCTCCTTTAGTTAGGGTGATATCGTTAGCCAATCTGAATGCAAATATATTAATTGCCTCACAGCTTGATTCTGTGGGATCAAGTTCACTTATACGGGATCCCCATACATACAGAACAAGCATAACCTAATCATTTTGCTTTGTTAGAGGGTTAAAGAGTCACCACCATACATAATACTCTTTGGAATGATCTATTTGCTACTTGCTGATCATTGAGTCTAAAATTATTTATATGATCTTTACACCACAAATCCAGCACCAATGTTTAAGCCCTCTTACAGACACAGCAAAGAGAATTTTGAACAGCAAGTCTTATTCTGATGTAAATTCATCTGTTTCAAAATATCTTATGGCATTTACTTCAATACACTTAGTCCCAGCATGATCTGGCTTAGAATCCAGATAATAGATATCAGAATCCACTCTTAACATAAAAGTAGAAGGTTTTGATTTAATTTTTTTCTGACTTTTTTTTTCCTAGTACTGCCACAGAATGGTAATCAGCAACTGCATTACTGTAGACAATTTAAAAAAAAATACAATTTTTCAAACTGACATAAGATTTACTTTGAGATTGATATTTAGAGACTACATTGACCTAAACCCTGTGATTATGATAGCTTGTTAAATCTCTCTCGCTCATGTTTTTTGACTTTTCATTACCATAGGTTTTCTGATTTCTTATTCCAATTTCACATTTTATTTTTTATTCAGCAGGATTCTGATTGCACTCTGCCACCTGCTAATAGCTAAAACAATGTTTCACTGATTGGGAAAAAAAAAAAAAGAAAAGAAAAAAGGCAACAAGGAGGGAAAAGAAACGGAATTGGCTGCTGGTCTTCCTAAATTCTCCTATGAGGCCTTTCTGGTTTGGACACATGATAAACCACTAAGTTACCCACCCTTCTGGCAAGACATGAGCACTCCCACTCAACCAAATTCTACATGAATCTACATTAGTGCTACTTCAATTTCTGAGTCAATGGCCTAATAAAATCATATAATTATAGGTGCATGATTTAGGTGATTCTATGCAACAATGAGATATCATGCAGCAGTTGAGGGAAAAGCAATTACAAATCTGAATATATCACTATCACCCAATAACAGTGCAGAGCCATGTTTATTTAATTAGTAAAATACTCTGTGGCACTAGAAGGCACCACATTGTTTGGTTACCTGACTGCCAGGGCCGTGACTACCAAACAGTTTTGCTGTGTATTTCCATGTACACTAAAAGGCTACCTGACACAGCCTGATACTAACTGATGTATATTAACTACTGATATACCAGTCAATAATCCCAAACTTTCTTCTATGTGTGAAAGAAATACTAGGAAAAGCTTTACCATTTCACCTAACTAGCTCGTGCTGACAAATATTTAACTTTGGTCATATGAGTTCATATGCATACCAATGAAAACTACCACACAAAAGTCCTGTAAATAGATTGGCAATATGAACAAAGAAGGAAAATTTCAAAACGAAAATCATACTTGGTTGTGGTTTTCAAACCTTCCAAAATCCAGAAGGCAAGAGACAGATACAGAGGGTTAAATCCAAATCCATTTTGAAGAACCATTTTATCATGAAACTGCAGAAGAAAAAAAAAAAAAAAAAAAGAAAAAAGATTAACCAGGATGAATCAGGGATAACGAATACAGGAATATTTCCCTTTCAACTTTAATCTTACCAACTCATACAAACATACAAACAAAGCTTTGTAGTCAGACATAAGATTAAATTTCCCATATAATTGCATTCCAAACTATGTTTTTCTTCTCTCTCAGGTATTCATCCCCTAATTAGCCTAAGAAGTTGACTAAACATGTTTTTATTTCTATTACCACCAACTACATGTTGTTAACCGCAGATCTTGTCAGAGACATCCTACAATAAATGTGTAGCCCACTTAAATTCTGTTCCACATTTTTTACATTGTAAGTTATCTGGTGCAAGTTAGTGTTTTGGAAAATTTTCATGTCTGTTCACTTTGCAAAAGATAAATTCAGATGCAATGTACAAATTCTCATTGATGTGCAACCAGTTTTAAAGCCCTTTTCCTAAGCTATAAATCAGTGCTGCAAAAAAACAATCTGCATGTGTTTTTTAGAAATTGTTAAAACATACAAAAGCCATCAGAAATCACAGTGATTGGAAAATATTTTAAACTTAACTTTTTCATTGTTTATTTTCCAATGTGTGTCCTTGGGGAAATGCAATGTTTCTTTGTGGAGAGATGTGCAATAATGTAGTTCTAACACTAACTGGGATTTAACTCTTTGAAACAAAAAAATTCTCTTTGGTATGCCAATTTCATAATTGTAGCTGTCAAATCTGCGCTGCTGCCGGAGACAGGAACAGCAGGGAGATGAGAAAATACAGCGTTTTTCAATCAAACAGTCAGGTTTTATTTCATTTAGTGCCATCTCTTTTCTCCTCATGTACTTAACATTACCAGTTTACACCACGAACAGCAGAGATTCAGACATATTTGTATCCTGTGTAAAAATTCTGGACATTCGGGGGGGGGGGGGTTTGTACATCTGCACATACATTCAAACAGATCAAGACACTCAGAAATCAAGATTATATGCAAAAAGACTTTTTAAATTCTAAATAAAAATAATCTACCATTAGAATAGGGTTCTGGAGTTTTTCATACTGCTGTACTTAAAACGGACAGAACATTTACAGAATACATAATATATTGAATTTCTCATGAAACCATTGAAGTTATAATATACTTCTTTGTATTAACTTGAAATGTTAGTTGCAAATGCTAGAAATACACTGATTTCTTTATTTTTATATATTCACAAAAAGTAGTTGCATTGTGCCTATGGATTCTATGCATTACCACACACAACAGCAGCCATTCACTGCTGAGGACACTGAATGTGTCTTCTGAGGTGCAGATCTGTAGAACTCAGTTAAGGGCCTTGCAAAAATACTTGACTATCACAGACACCAAACACAATGCTACTATGTTTATAATTGCACTTAATCTTATATTGTGTGCTGAAAAGCACTTATTAACCTAGATAGTGCCACATTACACAGCTATATTGCTTTCACAGTCCATGACAGTATGCTCAAGTCTAACTGTAGTATCTCTCTGCAGCTCTCTGTTATGCCATGCAAACATAGTCTGAAGGACACTTCAGAACTTGACAGCATTGTTAATTTTGGGCAGTTATTTTCATTACATTGAATGGTCAAACTTCACCTGCTTCAGCAGAAGCTACTCCTTTATCTCACTCTACTTTCCACTGAAATTAAATGATATTATGTGAGATCTCAAATATTTCTCTTGATGGTATGTTGAGGAGCTTTGGCAATCATCACTTTTTTCAAATAACTTCCTTAAATTTTAAAATTATGCCTATTTGACTGATGCAGAGTAAATAGGACCCTCTCCGTGTGCAAGACAATCCCCCAAGTATTACAGCTCCTCTCAAACACTTAATTATCACTTTGAAGCCCTCTTGAAGAGTCAGGTGAATTCTGAAGTGTTCTGTTTGCAGAACATTCATTTTGACTATTTTCTGATTTGTTTAAACAGTCCTTAAGCTACACCACTGCATTATCTCACTTTTATATATGTAGTTTATCTAATAACCCTTTCTTAATACCTATGCAGTGCTCTTCAGTGCATGTTCACTAGTCTGTTTAGTTTCCTTTGGCAGTGCTTTAACTATTGCCCAGCTAGAACAAGTGTGACTGGGGAGATGGGGCATGAGATTTTTCTCTTCTATTTCTATTTCTATGAAAATATGCAGCAGAATTGTATTAATTTTCCAACTTATGAAAAATAGTAAACTTGAACTCACATTAATTAGCAGGTTTAATCATTCTACAAGTATAGCCCCTCATACCTATTTGTTGGTACTGCTTGAGTATGAATGCACCTCCACAGAGGTGCTCACTCTCAAGACATGGCTTCAGAAGAGTCAGGTCTCCTTATTGCCTCTGCTCATTGAACCACTTGTTCCTTTTACAGGAAACCGTCACACAAATGCTGCTTTACATTGAATATTCTTTACTAGAATTAATATACTATGATATTCATAATATAAGCAGAAATATAAACCTAAAACTGTGGCATACTATTTATTGTTACTTATTTAGTGAGTAAACAGAAAGAGAAATAGATTAGTTTTCCAAAATGAATACATCTGATGAAAGATCTATGGAGAAGTGCCAACACAGACAAATTGCAGGCTGACAAGCAACATATTCACTTTGTTTTCTTGCTTTGTGGCTTCTAGGCATTATATGAATACAACATCACCAGTCAAGAGAGCAAAATCCACTGATGACAGACTGTGACAACATAAGGCAGTCAAACACTTCAGCATCTGCTCTTTTTCTGTACGGGTGTTGAGGGTGATGTGTCAGGTTATATATCCCCCTTGCCCACCAAAGTAAGTCAACACAGTGACTTCTGTTCAGGACAACAGGGAAGTTACTTTGGATGCCATCTCCACTGACATCTGAAAAAGAGGTCACAAAGTCCCAACTGAACAATTGCATTGATTTTCTGATAGATTTATAATCTGACAATCTTATAGAATGTACAGTATCACCTCCTGTTGAGATATATGGGACAAACAAAAGAAATTCTGATTTAACAGTAACAGCTGCAGACAGTACAGGTACTGCCAGCCACAGCTAGGGATCCTTCAATTCCCAGTTGCTATTCCTTACACCCAGAGAGCTCCTGACTCTTGGCAGGTATTGAAACACTACTGAGAATTTTGCGTGATTTTTGTTCTGTGGATCTGAAAGTTGAAAGAAAAATCTCAATCCTGCGTAGTTTTGACTGATCTGGTAAAAGGCATGGTCACATTAAGCTGACTTCAGAGTCTCACAGAAAGAATATCAAAGTGTAGAAAGCAGTGTCCACTGGAAACGGACACTGACAGTGGCAAAAGCATGTCAGATAGAGGATGCACTCTCAATAGATAATTACAGCTTGTTGAAGCTCTCCTGAGAAACAGCCTAAATGTTTCAGCATAGTAGTAAGTCGGGATGCGCGCAGCCTGGGGCCAGGCCCCAGATGTGTGTGGCCCAGGGCCGGCCCCCAGATGCGCGTGGGGCAGGCCCTGGCGGGGGAAAGGAGAGGGGAGCTTCACCGGCAGGGACTGCGCTCTCGTGGGAGAGGAGAGGGCGAGCTTCGGAGCACACAGAGGTTTGCTGGTCCAGTTTGGGGGAGGGGAAGAGTGTTGGGCAAGCCATGAGGGTCCTTGGACTGACAGGAGGGAGGCCGGGACAGCTCTGTATGAAGTGTCACAGGTGAGCAGTGCGTGAGAAGATATGAGGTAACACAGTGGGGAGAAGATAAGGTCAGGGTGGATAGCAGGTTCTTCTGGGGGTTGGGGGTCTCAACCAGACTGGGGCCTTAAGAGGTACCTGAGCGCCAGGTGGGTACAGGGGCTGGAACAGTTTGGTTTTGGCTCACCTGCTGCTACTGCCCTGGTTTGGTATGTTCTGGATATATTTGTTGCATCCTGAAAGCGTGGTCAGGACAAAGGGATGTTCCTGGTATTTCCCTGGGATTGAATATAGATGGGTGGCAGAAAAGTAGGGAGTGAAAGGCTTGCCCTAACTGTTTTAATGGGAAAGAAGCCTGTGTACCCCAATGCGGTTGCGAGCTATGCTGGCGATGGTACATGCTTTCGGTAAGGTCGCCCATGCCAGACAGGTCAAAACCATAGGGTCAGATATAATATATCCATGGGTAGGATGAGCTCTTTAGCCTTCTGGCAGTCACCCTAGGAGAAGGACAACTCTAATTCCAAACGCAGGCAGATGGAGCTCAATTAGCCCTGTAAGGCCATCCATCTCAGAGGACACACTAATCAAACCTACGTCCTCAGGACCTCGCTGCCACTGTCCAAGCTCGCTCGGCTCTGGCAGATGAGCCTTAGGATTAAAGGGTGGGTCCAGTTCCACGCATACTGCGTCTCACCTAAAAAATCCACGGTGCAGGTTCGAAGGTTTTACCCACATTTGCAAAGCCCTGTAGCGACGGCGAGGGTTGAAACAGTAGGTGAAAGGTGCACTGGAAGCCGCAGACCCAACCCTGCATGCAGGGGGTTCAGGACATTGGTTGTTAAAGACTGACCCGAGATGACAGTCTCTTTGGGCAGCATCCTGAATGGCCAAGCAACCTTTTCAAGGACAGCACTGCTTGCTCCACTTGGAGAGGGGCCTAGAAAAGGTGGCCTAACCAAAGCTCATCTCAACATTTCACCCGTTGGTTAACCGCAACCAACGGGCATCTTCTTCTAATGCAGTCACACAAAGATCAAAAGACAAAGGCATCCACCTGCCTCCAAAGATGTACCCAAACTGACTCACATGCTGGAACATCAGAACCACACTTGATACTGCGGATAGTGGACGTCCTGAGCGTCGCTCTGCCCTAATTGCCCACGAACTATCACCTCTCAACATTGACATAGCTGCTCTCAGTGTAGTTTGTCTCCACGAGGAAGGCAGCCTCAGAGAACATGGTACTGGTTACACACTCTTTCGGGCAGGTAAACCCAGAACCAAAAGGCATCTCTCAGGAGTTGGCTTCATGATTAAAAACTCTGTTGTTCCTAAACTCAAAAATCTGCCGACAGGTCATTCTGACCGCATTATCTCCCTACGCCTTCCACTACACAACAAGCAACCTGTTGTCCTCTTTATGTATATGCCCCAACTCTCCAAGCTGACCCTGCCGAAAAAGATAAATTTTACACCAACCTGTACCGCCTTAACCAAAAGGTTCCTGCAGATGATAAGATCATTATCCTTATGATAATGGTGATTTCAACGCCAGAGTAGGAAAGAACTTTGAAGCCTAGAAAGGAGTATTAGGCAAGCATGGTGTTGGAAACTGCAACAATAATGGTCAATTTCTGCTAGAATTCTGTGCAGAGCAAGAGCTCACCATCACTAATACTATCTTTCAGCAGAAAAACAGTCTGAAGACAATCTGGATGCATCCTAGATCTAAGCATTGGTACCTCATCGATTATGTTTTGGTGCAACGGAGACATGTCCTCGATGTCCACCATACCCGCATGATGCCTAGTGCAGAATGCCAAGCAGACCATCGACTTGTGCGCTGTAAACTTAACTTCAATCTTAAGTTCAAACCTAAAAGGGGCAGTATCCCAAGGAGGAGACTCCAAGTTAACAAGCCTCAATCAGCCACAGTGAGAGAGAGATTCCAGGCAAATCTTCAAACTAGGCTCGAAAACCATTCCATAGATTCTATAGATGCCTCTCCTGAAACACTTTGGCACCATATTAAAAACAGCATCTTGCAGTCCTCTGAAGAATCCTTAGGGTTCTCCTTCAAGAAGAACAAGGACTGATTTGATGAAAACAATCAAGAGATCCAGGAATTGTTGAGGAAGAAGAGAACTGCTCACCAAGCACACCTTGCACTGCCATCCTGTCATGTAAGAAAAGCTGCCTTTCATCTTGCATGCAGCAAGAAACTGTGACATCCAGAACAAGTGGTGGATCAATCTAGCTGAAAAAACTCAACTATGCGCAGATACAGGTGATCACAGAGGATTCTATGGGGCCCTGAAAACAACATATGGACCTACATACCAGGTCCAAAGCCCTCTACTCAGCGCTGATGGGCAAACGCTTCTGACAGATAAAACCTCCATTCCGAATTGATGGTCTGAACACTTTCAGACTCTTTTCAGCACTAGCTGGGTAGTCCAAGACACAGCCATTCAGTCCATCACACAACAACCAGTAAAGTATGAATTGGATATTGTCCCCACTTTGGGAGAAACCCTTAAGGCCATACAGCAGGTGAAAATTGGCAAGGCAGCTGGGGTTGATGGAATTCCACCTGAAATCTGGAAGCATGGGGGCCAAGCACTCCATACGAAATTTCACGAGTTTGTGGTGCCCTGTTGGGAACTAGGCGAACTACCATCAGACCTTCGTGATGCAGTCATCATCACTTTGTATAAGAAGAAAGGAATTAAATCAGACTGCTCAAATTACCATGGTATTACTCTGCTCTCCATTGTTGGCAAAATCCTGGCAAGAATACTTTTGAACAGACTAATACCCTCTATACCAGAAGGAATTCTACCTGAAAGCCAATGTGGTTTCAGAGCCAACAGGAGTACCACAAACACGGTGTTTGTTCTCAGACAACTGCAAGAGAAGTGTAGGGAACAGAACAAAGGTCTCTATGTAACCTTTGTTGACCTCACCAAGGCTTTCGATACTGTGAGTAGAAAAGGTCTATGGCAGAATTTGGAATGCTTAGGTTGTTCCCCCAAGTTCCTTGAAATGATCATCTCACTCCATGAGAATCAGCACGGCCAAGTCAGATACGGCAATGCACTTTCTGAGCCCTTTCTAATAGCCAGTGGTGTGAAACAAGGTTGTGTTCTCGCACCAGTCCTATTCACAATCATTTTCAGCATGATGCTCCAAAGGGCCACAGCAGACCTCGATGATCAGGACAGTATCTACATTCGATACCGTACTGATGGAAGCCTTTTCAACCTAAGGTGACTGAAGGCCCACACCAAGACCTTAAACCATCTTGTCCGGGGAGCTGCTTTATGCTGATGACGCCGCCCTTGTCGCCCACACAGAAGCAGCTCTGCAGGGTTTAACATCCTACTTTGCAGATGGTGCTGAGCTCTTTGGACTAGAGGTCAGCTTAAAGAAGACTGAAGTTCTCTATCAACCGGCACCTCTGGAAGTCTTCCATCATCCCCATATCACCATTGGCCAGTCAGAACTCAAATCAGCCCAGCAGTTTAATTACCTAGGTAGCCTCATCTCCTAGGATGGTAAGATTGACGGAGAGATAGACAACAGGTTAGCAAAGACATACAGTGCCTTTGGAAAGCTTCATAAAAGAGTTTGGTGAAATAAACACTTGAAGAAAAGTACAAAGATCAGTGTTTACAGAGCCATAGTGCTGTCTACTCTCTTATATGGATCTGAATCATGGGTCATCTACCGCCACCACCTGCAACTCCTAGAACGTTTCCATCAACGCTGCCTCCATACAATTCTAAACATCTACTGGTCAGATTATGTGACTAATATGTCTGTTCTAGAACAAGCAGCAGTCACAAGCATTGGAACCATGTTGCTGAGAACACAGCTGCAATGGGTAGGACACGTCTCAAGGATGAAGGACCACCGCCTCCCCAAGATCTTGAGTTATGGTGAACTTGCCACCAGCTGCCACAAGAGAGGAGCCCCAAAGAGAAGATACAAGGACTCTCTGAAACAACATCTCAGCCTTGGCCATGTTGATCAACATAACTGGTCTACTCTGGCCTCCAATCGGGAGGCCTGGAGACACACAGCAGCATCTATAATGCTGCTGCTTCCTTCGAAAAAGCACGCAGGATCACTCTCGAGGAGAAAAAACAATGCAGAAAGAATCGTGTCTTGCAGAATATACCACCTAAGGAGTCTTTCTGCTGTGCCTTTTGCAACCAGACGTGCCTATCTCGTATTGGCCTCTTTAGCCACCAGTGGGCTTGTAACAAACGTGGGTAGTGCCTTCCCAAATCTTCGTTGGTGAAGCCCAGCCATGATGAGTAGTAAGTCAGGGAGGAACACTGTTGTACTGATTCTAATGCCCTATAGATAAAACAGTGTTCTAGCTGATTTACAGTACTTAGAGAAAAAACCTTACATTTCTGAATGTCTTTAAGGTTTTCCAGTTTCTGATCTCAAGAGAATCATGAAGAAAGGAAAGTGCTTCTAGAAACACTGACTTCTCTTTCAATTTTTAGTTTCTTCCCTAATTTGACAAGAGACTGGAGTCCCAAAAAATATTTTGAGTTGAAGAGTCAGGTCCATAATTTACAGGAAAAAAAATCAATTTTAACTATATTTAGTTTCTGTTTACAAGAAGAAATATTTACTTTGCTTTACTAAATTATATTTGTGCAAGTCAAACATAATTACATGGCTTTGAATAACTCAGAAAATTATTTCCATAGCCCTGACTGAATTAAGGCAATAATATCATCAGGACTTTAAGAATATTTTTTCCTCTATTGATATGGCTTTTTTATTCTGTCCTTGCTGAACTTTTTGGTCATTCTTTATTCAGGTCACATCAAATAAGAGAGCAGAATGGACTGGTGAGTAAAAGCACTCTAACAAGGAAGATAAGATGCTCCATCACTTTGTGATGAAATATTCAAACACATAGCCCACTGGTATCAACTTATTCATGACTGATTTAAATGATACACTGAAAAATGTGCTTTAATCTTCCATATAATAAGTCTTAAAAAATTAAAACTGAAATCACAGTTTAAAGAAAATGCTAGCAGACATTTCAGTCATCATTTACTTGACTTTACATTTTCTGCTGTTAAAGTGGCTGGTTTCATTAAAGAACAATACAGCTGCTAGAGTAATGCAGTTTATGATCTAGAGTCAGTAATTTGTGAGCTATTGAATGTCTTGGTGGGTACTGATGTCATTACCCTTTACATTAAAAAAAATTGTTCTTTCCAGTTATTTTTTTGCCTGTGAAGAATCATAGAATGGTTTGGGTTGGAAAGGATCTTGTAGGTTATGTAGTTACAACCCCCCTGCCATGAGCAGGGACACCTTCCACTAGACCAGGTTTTTCAAGGCCTCATCCAATCTGTCCCTGAACAACTCGAGGGATGGGGCATCCACAGCTTGTCTGGACAACCTGTTCCAGTGCCTCACTACTCTCACAGTGAAGAATCTTTTCTTTATATCTAATCCAAACATGCCTTCTTTCAGTTTAAACCCATCACCTCCTGTCCTATGCCTGTGTAAAAAGTCCCTCTCCAGCTTTCTTGTAGGACCCCTTTAGGTAGTGGGAGGCTGTCAACACCTTGACAAAAAAACCTGAAAAGGATATATATCCTTAGCCTACTCTCTACCACTTAAAGAATTTTTCTTTGAGAAAGTTCAAGAGACACTATTTAGAATAAATACTGATTCAATATAATATCCCTTAGAATACTCTCTGCCCCTTTATTATTATTTTCTGCTATATATACTTAGCACTCAGAGTTACTGCTTTACCACAGGTTTAATCAATGCCAATAAAAAGATGAGCTTAAAGAATTAGAGCACATGGACAACAGAACTACATACAGAACTGATACATACAAAACAGCCTTTTTTCTCTATGAAATCTTTCCATTTTAATGAGAATTTTTGATTCCTCTTTTTTAATCAATTAATTTTCTCCACAACTATAGTGAAAACAGAGAAATTAACTGTGAAATTCACTATGATCCTGGGAGAAACTGGATAGACCTTGCTTGACAATTTATCAGTGAGTGTGCTAGTTTTCCTAAATTTCATTTCTTTTTTTAATTTAGTTAGATGATCAGAATAATTCTTTAAAAGCATTAATTTCTAGGGACAACACAGGTAAACAATTAGCATTTACCTGCCTCCATCAAATTACTGGTATGTGTACATTCTTCCTTCCTTGATGCAAATTAGGAGTCCTCTTCAAGAATTAATCAAATAAAAATCATTAACATTTATTCAAGCATGGAACTGTCAGACAGAAATTTGCAAGTTATGAGTAAATCCCATTACTTTTATCTCCTCATTGATTTATTAAAATTTCATGGAAAGGACAGTAAAATCTTCCTATACTAAGACCCACAAAACTCAGTACTGTCTTCTTTAGAAAATAAGTCACAATCATTCATTTTGTACTTAGTAGTATATATTACTACTAAATAATACATATATAATATATAATAATAATATATAATACAAAAAGAAAAATTACAGCACAACTAGGAAAAGCCATTTCAGAAACCAATAAAAGTGAGGGCATTAAAACAAAAGGAATCCTATAGGTTTACAGAGCTCTTCACTCTTACCTTTGCCAGCTAGTCTAGGATAGCATTTACTGAAAGCTGTTTACCCAGAGCAATTACACCTACAAATGTGAAATCAATTGGAAGTCTCTTTCTGTTCTCTTTCTAATACTAAGAAATACTGCCATGTAGTTAATATCCATGCTAGTAATGGATGCAACATGCAACAAACGTGGGTAGAACCCTTCCCAAATCTTCGTTGGCGAAGCCTAGCCATGAAAAAAAAAAATGGATGCAAACAGAGAAATCAAGGGTTGAATAGGTAGGACACACACCTATCTGATTTCTGAGATGATATCCACAGATCCAAGTTAAAATAGGCTGCGTGAAAAGGTTAGTCTTCCAATCTTTTCAAGCAGCCCTGAACACATTAACTCTTCTTCAGGTTTAAATTACAAAATCTGATTCTGTGATCTTGTCAGAAAGTTTTAGCATCTTTCCAATTATATGAGATTTTTTTTAAAAAAAGATACCATCTCTACCTGTAAATATTGCATCACTTACAGTCCCAAATCATTACAGTTACAATAATCTTACTACCTAAAATAGATTAAAGTTACATTGTCAGAAAGTATATGAAGTTATTTGCCTTGGCAGTACCATAATCTGTTAAGTGAAATGGACTCTGTTTTCCAAATCTTAAGCACTGAAGTTGGCTAAAGCATGACTAAGAAAACACAGCCCTACATCCTCATATAACTTTGTGGTTTTCACTTACATCTTCTGTCTGGAGGACAGTAACAGGTACACATCTTGTGAAAGGCATAGAGATAACAACAGAAATTTTCCAAGTATGCCTTTATGAAAAATCCACTGTGGATTTGAAACAAAGGGTTTACTTTCTTATTTTATCTGACAGTCTGTTTTCTTTGTGTACTAAATGCTCAACTATACTTAAAACTATGTTTTCAATTATGTGATTATGCATTTGTGTAGCCCCATTGAGCTTCATAGGATTACTCAAGCAGAGAAAAGTTTGCAGAATTACAGCTCAAGCTTGTCGATAAGGTTTTTTTCAGTGAAAAAAACCCAGACTTTCTTTCATAGTTAATTCATTCATTGAGGAATATGTAGTTGCAAGTATTTAAGTTTTTTAATTACAGTACATTATACAATAGAAAAGATAATATTTCCCTAGAAACAGTGTTTATCTTCATTCTTTAATTTTACAAGGATAGAAATGTCACTGTCTCTACTACAAGAATGGCCCTTCTGAATTGGTTTCCATGAAAGTAATCATTGAACATTACTCTGAATCATAAATTGAAGTAAATCATGCATTAGAATGAATAAGCCCCAAAGTTTCTCAGAACGTAACACACAAATATAAAATGATTTTACAATTTCTGCAGAAACAAAAATAATTTCACTTTCAGGAACTTAATTTTCCTTCTGTGGTAGTTTGGTCTAGGCCTTCCTTGGTGACCAGTTTGTAACCAAGGAAGGGCCCAGATTTACCCAGTATTCCCTACGATTTTTATGTAAGCTGGGCTATAAGAAGAAAGGAGGAGAGGCCTTTGCCCCTCCTTCCTTCCGGCGGCTTGCAGGTGCAGGTTCCCTGCTGTTGAGTCTGTTGTGTTGAGGAGTGAGGCCTGGTAAGGTCTTGTCGACCCTGGGAGACGGAGGTTGCCGGCGATCGTTCCAGAGTGATTCTCGGTTGTCCCAAGGAGAGTAGTGAGATATTTCTTTGCTAACTATTTTAGTTGCCAGATATTGGGCTACTAATTGGGATATATATATATTCTATTCTGGTTTTGTTCCTTTTCCCTTCCCCCTTCCCTTTCCCTTGTGAAATTGTATATATATTTCAATTGTGTATAACTGTAACATAAGTGTAATTCTATTTATATATATATTGCTTTAGCTGTCTCTCTCGTTTCGGTTTTTCTTGGTTGTTTTTCTCCCTCTTCTCCCTGAGGTTTGGGGGGGGACGGGACTTCTGGCTCCCTGCCAAGTCTCCTAACCTTACCACCTTCCCATGGAGAAAATGTACACTTTCATTGAAAAAAAAGTCATCTTCTCTGATAAGATTAAATTCAATCTTTTTTTTCTATTTGTGCCACTTTTTTCAACAGTTTTCCACAGAAATAAGTCAAATAATGATCTGACAAAGGACTGTATAATTTACAGTGTTTTCTAATTTACACAAATATATCGCAAGCATGAGCAATAAGTTGAAACAAAAGGAAAATGCCAGAAAACATTCATTCCCTCAAACTAATTTGGGAAGCTAGGTAAATCTTTGGCTACATCATTTTGTCCAAATGCTGTTTCAAACTGAAGTCATATCGTGCTATTTGTTCATGTAACTAGGATAGTTTGGTCCTGATACAGAAGCATGAGAATTTCTTTGAGCTAAGTTCTCTCACAAGACATTTGCAAGAATGCTTTTGTGCCCCCATGCTTTCCTTTTGATCTGCTACTTGCATGTTTATACATCTGTGTTCCAGCATGAACTCCAACTAAATTGGCAGTCCTGGTATTGTTAAAACCTGTCACAAATACTTCATTACGCTGCAAATCACACTTACAACCATAAAGGAAGCATAGATGAAAAGTGGGAAGAACTTGTCTTGCAGTTGAAACACCGGACTGAAACTCAGAAGATTTGTGTTCATTCCTGGCTCTGACAGATATCTTTTGAGTAATTTAATCTTTCTGTAACTGAGGTCTCCAAGTGTAATACATCCGTTTATAGTTCTTATCAGGAAGATAAAGTTCCCTAAGTCCAGGTTTTCTCCTTACTTTCCATATGTACAAAAAATTTTAGACCAAATTCTTGTTTGGTCTTTCCAGATACCACCATAAGAAAAAAAAGTGGTTTTGTTCTCAGAAACAATATGTAACAGTCTTGCTTTCTTTACCTTCCACATGAACTGATGACATGAATAAAATGTCTTCTTGTCTGAAGTTAATCTTAAGCTACTCTTGCCTTCAACAGAGTGCATGATTTCACTGATCATGTTTGGAAAAGATCAATTAACTGGATTTTTCATGTTTTCCTCTTCTCATCTTAATCTCCCTGCAGTAGCTGTAGCACTGCTATTTCTGCATCAAAGGAGTTTGGACTTGCTCCTGCTTGCACTGAGCCAAGTCTCTGAAGTGTTCCAATGGGAACAAAGCAAATCCATTGTCAAATTCAAGCTATGAATTTAATTCTCAAGCTATGAAATTAATGATGAATTGTTATTAAATTCTACACACAGACACACCAACAGGAAAAAGCCAAGTCCATTTTCAGATTGATTAAAAGAATTGTGCCTATCACAACTACTCTAATGATTGACAATTCACTTTATCAATTAAAACCAAAGTCAGAGTCATTATACCTGAGGATGGTCATTATGTGACAGTGATCCTCAGATTGAGACAATATCATTTTATCTGGATATACCGTTAGGGTCATTAGGGCCTTATTGAGTTGTATAATCCAGACATTAGGCTCCTGTACTGACATTCAGCCAAACATTTTATTGTCAAGAAACCAGCCTGGCAATCGAGCACCCAGTTTACAATTTTCAGGTGTCAGCCTATTCATATGAAGTACATATGGAACAGTTCAACTATATAACAGCCTTAACTTAGCATTTCTGAATGCCAGTGTGTTCTAAACATCTTTGTAGAGGTTTTTAATTGGGGAAGTACATAGAACAGCAGCTTCCAGTATGTAGCTGCAATCTTTCTCTTAGCATTGCCAATACACAGGCTATCAGAATCTGATTGCTACATTTCAAAGAAATAATTTTCCATAACAACAGATAAAGGAAGTAAATGTTTACTTCACAACTGGGTCTTGAATTCTAGTGTTTCATGACAGGTGTAAAGTTCATGTTATCTCTATGACTGACTTTCAAATTAGAGCTTGTAACTCTTTCACTCATATATAATTAAACAAGCCATATATGGGACTTGTTAGTGAATACTGCTCTCAACAACATCCATTATAAGGAAGACCAATTATTTTTAACACAGAGTGAATGTTAATGGGTATCTGCAGAAGTCCTACACACGTTAGTGAAAGATTACAGGTAGATCTCACTACATGAAGAAATAAAATCAATTCCAGAAAGGTGCCAGTGTCTGACATTAAGACAAAACACGACAATGAGAGAACCTGGACTGTCCCCAAATCCTCCTTAGTCACACCAGTATACTATGGTGGAAAATATCCTTAGAGATCTGCTGAAGGGCACAAAACTTCAAGTCTACAGGAAAAGCACCAGTACAGATTATTTTTCACAGTTTCCTACTGATTGGAATTCCCATTAGAAAAGGTCAGGTTTAATTTACCACAGCAGCATTCAGATAGCCTGTGGTCCATCATAGTTCAGGTAAGACAAAGAAAAATAAATGCTGCTTAACTCAGTAGGAAATCATTCCATTATATTATACATACAAAATATGTACTCGAGGGCATATGGTTTTAGTATATAGCTACTGAATGTTAAAGGCATGTAATAAATGTTGTTCCTAGGTTATGAAAAGATATTTAAAAAATAAGACTGGTATTTTTGAGCTTATAGGACAGAGGAAAGTCTAGCAAAACCTAACCTAGATATTATTACTGCAGCTGTCATGTCAGGATTTCTAATTTTTTAACATCCATTTTAAGTATTTCAGAGCTATTTTATGGAATCCCTGTTACATAACTGGCTTTAAAAATTACTCAAGTTAGCATTTTGTCTATAAGGTGCAATTGGGATGGAAGTTTAAAATAATGCTTCATATTCTTTACACATGTGAAAAGCTGTGCCAATATTGTATTTTTTGTGGCAGCAGCTGCTTGAAAATGCCTTTAGAACTGATTTGGGTTTCTCTGTCTTGTGCTAATGGAGTCAGACACAGGCTTTAATAGTGTGTATTCAATGTACACAGTTCCTAGGTGATCCTACCAGAGCAGATAATTTCCTAGCAGCAAACTGAGTGTGCAATTACAGAATCATCATATCTTCATAGACTTTTTTTCTTCACCATGCATCTTGCCCTGGCATCCAACCATATTGCCAGGTAGTTCCAGAGGCTGTAACTCTCACTGCTGCAAAACCTCTGACCAAGGTGGGTGTGAGAAGCCCAGAGTGCAGGAACAAGTAACCATTTGACCTGTGTTACAGCTGCAGAATGAAGGGAGGCAGGTTCTGAAGGATGTGCTAAGGAATAGCACACTGCACTTACAGTGACTTTCAGCATAAATCAATCTAAGCAGTTCTTATTTTTTTATATGTGTTGCCACTACTTAATTGACTATGAATCACTCTATTCCTTACAAGTGGGAAACAAGGTAGACAAAATGACACAGAAAAGGAACCGAGATTCCAAATGTGTAGTAACTTCCAGAGCACAGGTATGTCTATCTAGGATTTGACAAAAAATTATTTCAAATTCTATCAAGTATATGTGTTTTATTCACAAATAGTCCTTTAAAAACACACCCATTTAAAAATAACATTTTATAAAAATAAAATCTATTGTCCAAAGAAAGTTAAGACAAGTAGAAAATTCTTGTCACTCCAGACTGGCGGAATGAGAGCAAAGTGAAAACTGGAACACTGGAATAAATCAGGTAGTCATTATTTTAAATAAATGTTGATATGGTTAAAGAAACTATTTAAGGTAAATGAGGAGTAAGACTGGATGTTTCCTGTCTGTGTGGTCATCATTAGCAGTAGCAGAAGTTTTGTTCAGAAAGTGTTTCTGAATGGATTCTTATTGCCATGGGAATAGCAACAAAGAATAAATGATATTGCTTTATACCACCAGTCCTTTAAAGCATAATATTTTGGTGTCCACCATATTTAAAACACTATACTATACTGCATGGAAAATTACTCTCCTGATTCAAAGAGCATGACATTTTTCATATATATATTTTCAGTTGACTCAACAGAAAAAAATCACAGTATGGTAGCTGAAGTGTAAAAGTACCAGCAGCTCTCTGGAAAAGTGATGATTCCACATGACAGTCCACCAGACTACACTGCAAAATTGATGATCTTGTACAAGAGCTTAATGAAAACTCTTTTGTTCATAATATAAAGATGGAGATTTAACACATTTTACCTGGATATAGTCTAGTAAAATAGATACAAATAGGGCACATTCTTTGGAAATGAAATAACACTTGTGATCAAAATTATAAAAAGGGGTTGAGGGGCATTATGAAAAAAAAAAACATATAAGCAAACAGAATAATTACCTACCTCAGGTAAATCAACTGAAGTTAGATGTCCAGTCTGCTTTAGTGAGCATGAAAATCCCATTAGATACCTCTAAGCGTCTAAATGTCTTTGAAAACATATCCCTCTGTGCTTAACATTATTAAGAATCATTTCAAAGGCTAAAGGGGCTCAGCCTCATCTGCAATATACTGTAAATGTCAAGCAGAATTCATATTATTCAACAGTGCAGATGTCCAATCAAAGATCCCTCCACCATCAACAGCGGAAGACAGACACCAATCATAAAATCTCCCGTAAAGAATAAAGCACCCTCTGGAAATACCTTCTCAGGCTTGGTATAAATTGGCCTCTGGAAGACACTTAGAAGGAGTTTAAATGCTTAGACACATAATTCATACCTGCAGTCTAGGAACAGAGTGGAGATCTGTACTGCTGTACTGCTGACTTCAAAAAGTCTTTGGTTGAGCTTTTGCTCTGCCCCAAACATTAATTAGGTTCATGATTGTGATGACTGTCACATTAGAGTAAAAAGAATCAACCTAAAGGTAGGTTCCAGGCATCAATTTTTTCTACATCCTTGGGCATGAATCCCCCCAAAATTGTGACATACTCACTGAATCACAGAGTAAATGCATCAGGTCATGTAAAGGCACAAGGATGTAACCACGATGCAATCTGCATGCTTATTTAGTGACTCCTTTTAACACAGAAGTAGTAAAGTGGTCTCTTACCTGCTCATAAAAGATGGCCAGTGCAGTCTGCGTGAGAGAGCACAAGACTTAAGTTACTTAAATTTGACACTACAGTCATGAAATAAAATAAAAATGAGGCCTGTTTGTTGATAAAAGGGGAAAATTTCAGAGTTCACAGGGTGAAAGACACAGTGAATTCTCTGAAATACTGATAGATGGGAGAAACATGAAATTTTGAGGTTTGACAGGCCAGGGACAGTAGGAATACAAGCAGGAAGAAATGAAGGGAAATTTTGAATTAGCTTTGAGAAAATGGCGGAGATAATAAGGACATGATAGCAATTTCACAATGCTCCCTATGCTGTGAAGTTGGGGGATAGTTCATTCTGAATACACAAAATGTAGGATGAAGAGAAAGAACAGGTATTCTCGTTCTTTCCACACTTTCCATAAAATCATATTTATTCATTATCTACCTATTAATGGAGATCTCTTTTGTAGCCATTTGCTTTCATTGTAATAAGTTTTCTTCTGTTTTTAATCTTGGAAATGTGAGCAACCTGCAAGCAGAATAATGAGTCAGTTCCCCGAAGAACCCCACTTGTTTTGTTATCTATTATCATTACAATAACCGTATTGCATTTTGCTGAAAAAATAATTTTACATGGCATAAGTAACACTTATAATATCAAAATAAACATTAGAATTTTCAGAATTTTAGGAAAAATCCATCAACATTTGTTTCTAGTTACATATAGCGTGGTTCAGCCTCTTTTAAACTGACTAATTAATATCCATTAAACTTAAGGGATATCTGAAGAGACCTATATTATTCATCATACTTATCTTTCATATTTATTGAGACCAGAAACAAGAGAAGGAAAAGATTTCTAATGCAAGTTTCTTGAGTGTGTGGATTAGGACTTTTTATGTTCACAAAGAAACTCAGCAAAACTTTTGATCTGAGAGACTGTAACACTAATGATCAGAAAGAATGTCATGGAGGATTTGTTTATATTTCTAAAACTGTACATAAAAATTATTTATAAAGGAAACAAAATGCAGGCAAGAAATGAAAGACATTCTTTGATAAATTAAAAATGTTTGCTTTCTGCTATAACGTAAGAAATCTAGATGTAAGAGAAGTATATTGTCTGTATGTTCAAAGGCTTAACAGCACAAGGTATAGAAGTATTTAAAATGGTAAGCACTCAGAAAATAGTATAGGTCTTGAAATGAAATAATCCTCATAAATAAATCATCAAATAAAGATAAAATGACAAATTGGTATTAGTCTAATACAAACTTAGCTGAAGTATTAATATCCTTTTTTTCTCCCTCAGAAGGAAACTTGCTATAAAATTTGAGTTCAGATAAATGTCTTTAGTATGTCTAAGCATTTGTGGTGCAATTCTTTATTGCTTTTGGTCACTTGCAAGAATTCTAGTGATGTCAAACCACTGTTAATGTGTCAAACTACAGAGCACACATTATACGTATCTTTGAAATCTACTCTACTATTTCTGAAAGTACAGGTTCCACAGTTCTCCTCTTAAATATTAGGCATTGCATCGATGTTCCCCCTACTCCTTGGTATAGACCCACACTCTTAGTGGCAGCTGTGCATTTCCTCTCTGTCTGGAGGACCATATGCCACCCTACAATTGTGTGTAAATGCCTGGTAAGCCTGATACATATGAAGGAAAAGATGCCCCCTTTGTACAACTGACTGAACCCAAGATTTCACAGGAATTTTCCTATGAAAGAAAGATGAACCTCAGAATATAGGGCACAGTATTCAGAGCAATATCTCATCATAAAGAAGTCCTACGAATAATGAAAATCCCAGCTACCTAGTTCTTATCAGCAGCTAATCCTCCTCACAGTGCACTGCTGGAAGGAAATTTCACATCATCTGTCATTTTAGCATACTTCATACCAGCTATTTTTTTTCACATTCATAAAGCTCTTGTAACCCTTCTTGCTCCCACTGTCAGGCTTCTAATTGTTTGTACTGAAACCATCCTAATTAGATGGCAAGATTTGTAGGGTGTGGACCATGTCTAATTGTTTGGTTTGTAAGAGTGTGAGTGTACAGTACTTATATTAAACTGCATCTTGTCCTGTATTTTATTGTGCTTGTTACAGAGAAACAGTTAGACATCTTGTTTTCAGCTTCCTTTCTAAACTAAACAAAGCTTATATGATCAAGGCTACATATATCTCCATGTATGTTTTTACTCACAAAATTTCAGATCCCTCTGTCCAAGTTTTACTATATTTACATTCCCCCAAAAGGGGAGTAAGCTCAGAGATAACAAATACCTACCATTATTCATGAAAATAGGTGTGTTGAAGATATTACTTTTCTGAGAAAAAAGCTGCAGAACATGATCAATACTTTTGAGATATTATGAAACAACAGATAAGCACACTATTTACAGTTCAAATCTCAGGGAAGAACATCAGAGCTCACATCTTTCATTTGCCAGAACCAATGTGCGTCAAACATCCATAGAAAAACAGATTCACCAGTTGTGATGCTCATACAGTTGCTTAAGAACTTACAAACAGATCTAGTGAGTCATGCCAAAGGTCTACCTTGTCAGGCAACCTGTTACTGGCTGTGGTTAACAGTGGGCTTGCAGTGAAAAGCAGAGCAGGGAAGATACCTAGCAGTTTTTCCCCAGAGCACTGCTTCTAGCAATGTATGGATCACAGACATCCCGAGCTTGGCATTATGTCTGTGTGCTTAATAGCTCAGCCCCCTTACAAGGATTTGTTCAATTGCTTTTGGTACTTCTGTAAACATCTGGCATCTCTTACTTTCCATGGCAATGGAGTCCCACATCTTACCTAGATGCTTCATAAAGAAATGTCTCCTTTTCCTTGCCTTGTACTGCCACCTGTTAGTCTTACATGATACTCCCTGGAGTTCATATTTTTTTAAGAAAACAGCTCTTCCTTGGTTATCCACAATTTATAACCTTTTAGTCTAATGACCTTGGTCATATTCTCTCTCAGTTTCTTCTTTCCCAGTTGTTTAGCGGAAAGATTTAAAACCAATTAAAAAGCCATTGGAGCTTCACTGACTTAGTGGCCTTTGGATCATTTTCAAAAGAGGTATACAGTACACAGTACACTAAGCATATGATTGACTACCCTCTGTGCCAAAACCCAATCACTAGCTCTTGAGATAATTTTAATATTCTACATTATATTTGTGGTGAAATAATATAGAAATATTTCTGTCTTTTTTACTTCTTGAATTCGTATCAGTATGTTAGAGATAAGGTCTCAAAAAGAATGGTACAAACATTGCAATAAAATTATTTTTAACTGATTAAAACAAGCTTCTGTTATTTACTACCTGAAGAACAGAAAAGAAAAAGAAAGAGCAAACACCTTTCACGTTTTCATAGGGCTTAAGATGCAAAGGAAAAGAAAGCAGTATGATAAACAAAACAATGGGGATGGATGGCTTAGCACCATTTTCAGGCTAAGTTCCAAGTAATTTCTATAATCAAGTTCCAATCCAAGTACATCTTTGCCTCATTTCTTTTAGATCTGACAAACTTAAGTATAGGAAAGTCAAGGGTTTATTTTTTTTTTCAGTTTCACTTTGATGAAAGTATTCTTGCTTTTCATGCAGTTTTCAGATCAGATCAATTGTTTTATTTTTCCAAAATGCCAAAACCAGCATAGCTAGGAGGAAACTTATGCAGGAAAAAATGAGCTGTTTCTTCTCTACTTTTTTGCACAACGTCACTTGCTTTTTTCATGTATTCTATTAGTTCTAGTAGATCCCACACTCTCTAAAGCTTTATTCCAGAAAGGAAAAACTGCTGTAATTACAGAGAAAAACATTAGGATGCACAGCACAACTTTTTACCACAACTCAAGGAGTATGGCATTCTTTTGTCACGTACCTCTTAAACATATGTGTTCTGCAGTTTGTCTTACATCAAAAAACACTTTTTAATGCAATGCAAAAAGACATTCAAAAGACAGTATCAGAAGCTATAAGTCACTTAGTTTGGAAATAAATCTACAGAATTCCACCAGAGTAGCAGAAATAAAAAAGCTCCTTTTGAATGCCGAGGCCAAATACACAATACTCTATAGGCATGGTATTTGCTATGCCCTTTACTGGCAGATTGATTTTCATGTTCTGACTAAACTAGCAGTTAGCAACATTACACTGCTGGTTGGATAACAATGACAGCCCAATTAGAAAGCACAGTCAATGAACAGGTCAGGCAGCCAGGGTCCAGATATCCTAAGCAAGACTAGGTCTTTCAGTTTGTAAAACTTTCTGTTGACCCTTTCCTCATCATAAGTGACCCACCACAAAAACATGTCAACATTTTGTGAAGAAACAAAACAGAAAATAAACTATAACTTATCCAAATAAGCAAACAGCATAAGAAAACTTTTTGAGGAATTGTCAGCATAGGAAAGAAAATACATGGGTAATAGGGTGATTTCTGATTTCCCCATAAATATGTGTACTGTACTGGTTGTTGGATTTGGGGAAATGTTTTTGGGTAGCATGTATGAATCAGACACATAACAATAAGAAATATTTTGAAAACTTAGAACCACCAAAACTAGAAAACGTATTATTTAGGCTGTATTATTTAGCCTACTTATCTTTCCATATAAACACAAATAATTTTGAATTTTTGCTTGATCCCACTTCAAACTCATAAATATGTAATTATAATATAAAAATACTTCCGTATGGATTTGAGGTTATGCATCCTGAATGCAGGCAACAGAGATTTGTCAACATACGACATATACAAAGCAGATGAATGTATGGATCAGGAAGGAAACTACATAAATTACTGTGCTTTTAAACTTAAAGGAGGGTAGCTAGGTTGTTTTTGATCAAACTTACAGTTCAACTCTGCAGACCCAGTATTAGCCCAAGGGCTGTGAAATCTAGTATTGATCACCCATGAAACACATCTTTGGAGACAAAGTTCCCACCCCTTCCAAATAAAAAACAAGGTCCCCTTGAACTTTCAAAATGGTCAAGATCTTTCCTGAAGTCTACTGATCTTTTTTTTACTTAAGACAGATCTCTTTGTGACAGTGTGGGTTTTATTGTCATAAATATAGCTTTTCAATGTCACTGTTACTATCTTCATAAAAACACCTTGGCTATGCCTTTTTGCAAAATCCTCTTATGTTCAGAAATGCCTGTCCTTACATCACTTCATGCTCTCCTCACGTCTTATCACTGTTTCTTCTAGCATTATCTAATCTCACCTTTTAGTTTAACTTTGAACCTAGCTAGACTTTTTTTTTATTCTGTCATACATCCTCAGTTTCCAACTCCCATGGTTGACTAGTTGTGTCTTTTCTATGCTGCAGCCTTTATAAGAGATGGCCTTATTTGCCTCTAATCTCCATGGTGACTTAATGGTTTTACATAAATAGCAAATGCAAACAATAACAACATGTATTACTGCTCATTAGGCTCCTTTAGAAATTGTGTCAGTGATTCTTGTATAAGAAGTAATGTCAGGGTACCATTACAAAATCTAGGAACAGCATTAAATAAAAAAGTACAAATGCATTGAAGGTATGTGCATGATGCTGTTTTCTGAACTGCAGTGTAGGCACATCTGAAATCTGCTTGCTCACACTACAGAAACTACTTATTAGCATCTGTATATAACACATCATCACCACAGGGAAAGCTAGTTTAAAATCATAAATGTCAAGACATAATTAACTTAAAGGTCAGGTTTAATTACAGTTGTTGAAACTGAAATATACTAATTACCATTACTATGTCAGAAAATTTCTTAAAACGATTTGAAATGTTTTGTTGGTGCACGTACTTTTCTAAAATTGACATCTTTTGTTCCATGATGGAGATGTTTCAGCGGGCATTTTTTTACTAACTTTGAAGCAGAAAGAGAAAAAAACAGAAAACCAAGGAACAAAGCACCACCACAAAGCTCAACAAAACCTGTTCTTTGCATTACAATATTATTAATTACTTTCTTGTAATTGACACTTTAGAGAATCATTTAGATAATGGAATTATTTTGAGAGTCTGGTGCATGGATGAAACAGATTTAACTATGTGGCTCTAAGGTTTAATGACAAAACTAATCAATAAGTGAAACAGACTGGTAAGAAAATAACTCAATAACTGAAAAATTTTCTCTACCTGTAGGATTTTCCAAGGATTCTACTGGGAATAGCTATTGACTCACATAAGTATTTTAGTTCTCTCTTTCCCCAAAGATACAGAAAGTTTGAATGCTGTGATTTCATTCTCTTTTGTTATCTAGTGTTTATTCTCCCCTCCCCGCCACAGCCAGGAGTTCCAGTTTATCTTTTCCTGTACTATTAAGAGTGATAGACATATTTTTTTCCCCCGAAGAAGCCATTCCAAGCTAGGTAGAATGCAGCAGAGAAAAGGTTAAGCTATATAAAGCTCATTTCCCCCCAACAGCATAGATTTAGCTACTGTATAGCCCCCATGCAAAAATTCAGAAGTCTAAAAGTGAATATAGCAGATGACTCTGGAGGAAAATATCAGTAGCTGATGAAAAGAGGCCATCAAACGTGCTGATAAAAGAGACATACTTGTTTATTAAGTTTCATTCATCCTACACCTGAGGTCCTGGGTTGTAACAGCTGCCCCATGCTGTGAAGGATTCCAGTGCCCTCCAAAGTGCACTAATCATCTAAGATCAGCAAAAAATATTTCTACTATTTCTGGAGGAAATCCTTCTACTCAGTAAGTGGACAGCTCCCTGCCCCTTTCCCCCTCCTCTTTTGCAAGCCCCAGTACTTAGTGCTTCACATAGAGCAACAGAAAAGCTCAAAAGTCTGAACATAAGGAATATATACATCAACTGAAAGAGTGAAGGATGGTCTCAGGTACACAACACAAGTATAGCAGAAAAGTGGCTGGCAGTTCAGAAACCACCAAAAGAAAAACCTTGACTGTGATACTCTCTTGCATCTCAATAAATGGGTAAGGATGGCATTTAATTAAAGAGTGCCTGCCTCCCAGGTACTGATGACATTGAAATCAATGTGGACAGACGGCATTAAGGATGGCATAACCCAAAAATTCTCTTATTTAAGATTTGCAGCTAACTGTTAGAGAAAAGTGAAATTTATTAAAGGCTTCCATCTGGCAGAATGTATCATTAGTATTCAAACTGATAGCAGCAGTGATTTAAATTTAATAATCTGAGTGGAGATATGCATCAAAAAAAGAATTCTTCTAAAATATATCTAATAGCAATAACTGACTTCTTTATTACAGTCTACCTGTGAAAAATGCCAGATATCAAAGAATAAGACATCAAATGTTAATTTTAGTGTGTTCTTCCAGTTGAAACTCACATTAAAATAATGTAGTTGGTGAGAATCAAGTAGCACAGACTGTACTTGCTTGTCCCTTCCTTGAGGGAGATTTGAAACATCGAGGCCCAGAAAAAGCAGGATATTGCCCTTATGGAAGGGAGGCTGTACAAGTGAGGTGCCCTGGCACTGGCAGTGGGGGCTGCAGAGGTGGCTGCTGTGAGAAGCAGCTGGGGCTGCCCCAGGCCAGCTACAGCTGATTCCTGCTGTTCCAACCACTGGCTCCAATGCAGGACACAGCTGAGCCCTGCAGACACAGATGTGGCACCTCTGGGAAAATGTATTTAAGAAGAGGCAAAACTCACTCCAGGAAAGAGGACCAAGTTAAAAACAAGTAAGTGTGCGAAACAGCTCTGTGCACACCAAGGTCAGAGAAGGAGGAGGGAGAGGAGCTGCTCCCAGTGCTGGAATCAGAGATTCTCCTGCAGCCCATGGAAGAGACCATAGCAGAACAAGTGTCTCCCAGGAGCCAGTGGAAAAGAGCATGCCAGAGCAGATGTCCAGATGTCCATACTGCAGCCCAGGAGACCCCACAAAAGAGTAGCTGGATATTCCCTAAAGGAACAGCAGCCTCTGGACAGCTCATGCTGGAGCAGGTTCTCCTGATGGGAGCCGTAGCCCATGGGAAGGCCTCACACTGGAGCAAGGGAAAAGTGTGAGGAGGAAGGAACAGAAGAGAAGTGCTATGGACTGACTCCTGCCCCCATTCCCCATCTCCCTGCACAGCTTTGTGGGTGGGGGAGATGGCCATGTCAAGAGGGAAGGAGTAAAGCTGAACCTGGGAAAAAGGGGTGGAGGCTTGTGGGGAAGGAAGTTTAGTTTTTGTCTTTTTTTCTCACTATCCAACTCTATTTTAACTAGCAATAAATTATAGTAATTTTTCCTCAGTCAAGACTCTCTTGCCTCTGATGGCATTTGGTGATTTCCCTGTCCTTATCTCAACATATAAGCTTTTTCATCCTATCATCTCCCCATGTCCTGTTTACAAGGAAAAGAGAGTGGCTGGGTGGGTACTTGGCAGCTGGCCAAGGTCAACCTAATCATGTATTTTTATGGGGAACATGTCCTTTGAAGCTGTACTTGCATACGTGAGAATTATGCTGAGTAAAGTACATGTAACACAGAAAGATAATTACATTTTTGATTTTATTACAAGTTGTATTCTGTCCTTGCTTTAATTAGTTGTATGAAGTTACTACTCTGCTTTCAATTTATACATCTGAGGTTTCATTTTTTAGGTAATATCCACGTCTCAGTCTCATATTAAAGAAACTTTTTATACATCTTTCTTTCAGCTCTATCTTAATATGGGATTTAGGAATAGCTTGCATGTTAATATTTACAACAGATGCCAAAAAAACACTCCAAAAGCTGCAGATAGAGTCATTGCTCTACTACCTAGCAGGTGAACAAGGGAACAGACCATTTTTTGGGGGGGGGAAGTAAACATGAAAATTAAGGCAAAGTGCAAGCATCACAAATTGAAGAGGTTGGAGAAAAATGTTGTATTCATTATAAGAACAAGTATAAAGTAACTACCCAGTGCATAATTTACATCATCGGTGTTGCGCAAACAAAAATATCCACAAAATCTTACCCTTTTAATGATTTTTTTTCTTAATTGCAGATTAATGGGCAGTTCCACTTTACAGGCTGGTAATTTGTCACTGTGATCTGCTTTTAAAAGTTGAGCAAGAAAACACTAGAATGCTCCAAATATGCTGTTGGTAAGAAGCCAAGCTAAGGTTCTTTAAATGTTCCATAGCCTTCTTGCAGGAAGGAAGGCACTAGTTCTGAATTGGAAATGTCACTACAAGGGATAGATATCAAGACTCTTAGCTGAGCAGAGGTGAGCACAGCCAGAGCCTGAAGGAGGAAGGCTTTCACAGTCATCAGGCAGCTGTACAAAGAAACCTGGGCACATCTAACAGGGGCTGGGGGCAGGGGGTGCATGTGTGATGGTGACAAAGACCCCTCAGTCCCTGCTCCTCCTCCCTCTGAGAGCTGTTAATGTGCAGCACTACCAAAAAAAAAACCCACCACCATATTTTACTTTTTTATTACTTTTCCTAGGCCTTTTTTCCCCAGCAATGAATGTGGACTCCTATGAGCTAATCTGAAATCCAAGTATACCAGAAAAACAAGTTTTGATTTTCATTAAAAACCTCTGAAAATATACACTCATTTCATTTTTTAAATTTCAATTTTTGAAAGCCATTTTGATTTCATCCCATAATGTTTTCTTCCAATTGATGCATTTTAAGCACATCAGAGGAAAAGTTTTAATTTTTATTATAAATGAGAATGATTTGTTGTATCCTTCACAAGAACTTGATAAACAGGAAAAAGTATTTTTTGCTTTGGTCTGTGTCAAATTCAGAGGAGGAAAAAAAAGCAATTCAGATTCTTCATCACTATTTATTCTGCAATACAGTACTATACAGCAGCTCTGAAGGTGCTCATACTATTCCATATATACATCTCAGCCAACAAATCACAAAGTTTCCATGCATTCTTTGAACTCAAAAGCTCATTATCTTATACAAACTAGACATTGAAAGCTGAGGCATTGTTAGGGAAATAATGGATGATGTTACACTGGGAAGAGCAAGTGCTTAAAGAACACAGGATTGCCAAGAATACATGGGGAATGCAGTCATTCCAGATGATGCCTCAGAGCTTTTTGCATTTTTTTTAACTTTTGTAGATTTTAGAAGTAGTTGTGTAGTAAATGTAGATTTTCGTGTAGCTGTATTGTATCCCTTACCCTGTAGCATAATGTTTACACATACCCAACCTTATTATCCCATTCCATATCAATGCCTCTAATTTCTGTAAATGTGTTTAGTCTTCTTTTCAAGGCAGAATTCTAGAAAAGCCTGGACCAGAAGATATCACACAGACACAGTGACCTTCAAGCCCAGAACTTTGGAGAGCTCCAAGGACTGTACGTGCTGCAACAAAGATGAAGATGAGGAAGAAGGGGTCCCAAAGACCCCAAACCCAATTCTCAGAGGGGCGTGTTGGGGGGCAGAACTGGGCAGAGCCAGTGGGTGGACAGATCTCGGATTGGATGGACCTTGTTATAAAATCATAGAACCACTCTCTGGGAGGCGCGCGCAACATGTGTATTCCCCTGTCCTGAAGCTTCATTAAAGGACCTACTCTCTTTATCTTATCTTATACACTAAATTGGCCTGGAGTCTTTTTCTCTAAACTCTTTTCAGGCAACAAGATAATAATACCAAATACTTAAAGTCACTGAAAATGTTCCTCACTGAAAATATTCTTCACAGTGGCAGATCTCAGCTTTGCACAATTTAGAGCTTCTCTGACAGACCCCAAACCATAGTATGGGAAGATTTTACTTTACAGCCAAGGAAGATGCATCCTAATTGACTCTGAGTCAATTATGGTGTGAAAATATTGGGCTATATTTGATTTTGAAGTTAATTTGTAAAAAAAAAAAAAAAAAAAATTGGATAGATTTTCTTATTCCTTGTAAAAATAATTATGAAAAAAAATAATTATGTAAAATTCTAGGAATAAAACTATATTGCTCCAACTAAACTCCACTTTGTAGAACTATAACTAATTCATATTCAGCCAACCATCATGTTCCATGCACAACTATGTATGTCTCTCTTTAGAAAAATTCATTAAAAGAAAAAAAAGCATGGTGGCAAAAGTATAGCATTCGTAAAAAGTAAGCCTAAGGAGTTCAGCTCTGCTAACTGCCATGGCTTCTTCACAAATCTTTGTCAGCCTTTCATAAAATTTTATTGCACAATTTTTACCTTTTCTTAAGTCCCCAAAGATGATGGAATCAATAATAATCCCATCTTTTCTTGAAAAAAAATATTGTTCAAGACTAAGTAGAAAAGCTATAGGGGAGAATCATCCTTTAGCACACCAGAAATTACAAGATAAATAGAATCAAACGTGTATTATGTTAAAATAAAGTCTCAAGATATTCATGCCACATGTGTGATTATTAAATGTGTGACATCAGTGATATTGAAGCAGGGAATTTTTCCTTTGTAACATCAGAAATGCAGAAATGCTCATTTTGTTTAAAACCATATAAAGAAGAACTCATAGAGCTGGGACAGGTGAAGATACCCACAGGTTTATAGTACCGCCAAAATAAAAATAATGGGATACCCAATAGGAGTGCATGCGTCTGCTGTATGCAAATGCAAATTGGATAAATCCTCTTCTGGACAAATTAGGACGGGACATAACCTGCTTACCCTTGACACTCAGTGAGACTTCATGCAGTAACATAAACATAAGATATGTGCCATCTGAAGTTCAATGAATATGATAAAACTCTGTATTATTATTAAATCCCTAGTCTAAGGAATCTTACACTTCTGCAATGGAAAATTTTGAAACATATGAAATTTGTAAACAAAGTAACCTAAAAACCAACCTTCTTTGGATTATTGGTTGCAGCTCAAATTTCAAGATAATATATATGGGAACACAGAGCCAGATTCATCAGTTTTATTGACTCATTAATGTAGCTCTGAATAAATGAGATTTTGTGTGTAGATTTAGCTCGAACGATAATTGCTAGGATCAACAGTGTGATACGTATTTAAACCTGGGACTATTGCCACTGAATAAATGAAGGAATCATTACTGGTTAATCTTTGTAGGACAGTGTGTTCCTGCTTGGACCACAAAGTATCAGCAATAATTTCTGCAATGACTGGAAAAAACTCCATCATTTACAATCATAGGAAGATTTTACCATTTTGCTGAACCAGAAATAGAATAAAACTTTTGAAATATTTTCTGAGCATGTTATAGCTAAAAACAACAGCAGATAATGTAGGACAGAACTGCCCAAGTGCTTTAAAATGTAGACAAAATTTTAGTGCTGTGATGTAGATAACATCACAGTCAGTATTTTTAGAAGAATGTGTGTTTTATAGATTATTTCCATTCCTTTTACTGTTAGTCCCTAGAATAAGAAAAACTATCAGAAGGTTCTTATACAGGAATTGGTTTCTTTGGTCTGGAATCAGTAGTCACAATCTAAAAGAATTTTTTTAATCCTCTGTTCTGGAATATTTTTTATAACAGGTGTTAACTAGATTTGTGGTCTATAATGTCATTTATTCTTAATTTGTGGGCCATAATGTCATGTTTGCACTCAGTTGTAGACAGCTGCAATTTGGAGTATCCAACTTCAAGATAACAAAATAATCTGATTAAATAAGGATTTTCTGAAAAACAGTTTTTGCTACAGCTTGAAAACTAAAAGAAAATTGGAACAAAACGGCAGAAAACTTGTACACCATGCTTGAATGGTAGAAGTTATTGGGTCCAGACTAATGTGAGGGAGAGATATCTCCACTGATTCAGGCCAGAGATGTTAGCGGTGTTTCCTGTCCCTCTGTGTCTGAGGTGATTTACTTTCTGTTGCTGGCATGATTCCACTCTGTACAAAGAATTTATTGCTAATGAACTCTGCCTGCCCAGACCCCAGGTGACTTTCTGTCCACTAAGCTACAAAAAAAGTCTTTCCCCTTTTCTCCATAGCAAATGAAATTATAATGTAAAATAGAAAGATTTTGGTTTAGACTCAGTTCACAGTGACAAATCATTTATTACCTAGACCCAAGAAAATTACTATAAACCAATTATAAAATCAGTCACTACTTGCATTCCACTGAGATGAACAAAGAGCCATTCTCAGATGACAAGTCAATAAAAGTTATTTTCAGAATTGCAAACCTCATTACAAAATTTTTGGGTTTACAGCTTTTAAATTACAAAACAATTTAATGGATTTAGTTGGTAGAAAGACGCCATAAGAAGTTGACTGCACACTTCCATAGGACCTGGGACGGTTGATCACAAATGTAAGGAACTTCACAACAGTAATTTCACCTTTCTTAATAGCTGCGTTAAGGTACAATAATTTTTAGGCAAACATAGAATATTCAAGCAACTCAAACATCTGATTGCTTTTACATTTCAAACACTCAGAAATATTTGAACTTGAACTCTAAAATAAATAGAAATATAGAGAGAAGACAAAGAAAAAAATGATGGGTTTAGCTAAGTTATTCCAGAAAACAAAAGACCATTTAGACCATTTTCTGATTACAATCAGGCAAAAATTATGTGAAAAAGGAAGAGAGACAAAGAACCAACCCTGAGCATTGAAATAAAAAGCCATAAATAAGTGAAAAATTCTTATTCTAAACGCAGTCAGGTTTTCTGAACAAGCTAGGGAAGATTGTACCAGGTCAAAATAACAAAACTGAACACCTAAGCATGATTTGTATCATTGTGAAAGCATCCATCATGTCCAAATTACAGTCAGTCTGATTTTGCAATTATAATTAAATGTGTCCTGCTCATCATTATTGTTGCACATTTCAATAACATTTTTAACAGCTTCATTGTTTTCCCTGGATCATCCAGAAACACACAGGTCAAACTATTTATAAAAGTATTCTCACTAAATGTGTTGAAGGAAATAATTGGTGATGAAAAATACTGAATATATCAAACTCAGTTTACCATCATTAGGATTATGTGCTAAAACTACAGCATTTTGCATTACATGTTAAATCAGGTTATAGCAAATTGAAAGAAAATACTGTCCAAGCACTTCTGATGGGTTTTTTACTAAGTATAAAGTCATAATTTTATATTCCAGTAAATATAAGTAACTAACCTAGCTACAAAATACACAAGCATATATCTAATGCCCAAAATGTTACACAAGAGACATCATACAGTCACTGATGAACGGTGATTACCATGGTGAGGAGAATGAACAAACAATCCATTGAAAAGCAAAATTGTCGAAATGACCTATTCCCTCTTGCTATCCCTCCAACACCCTGTTATTCAGCACTGCCCTGTGTATGGAGTGACTACGTCTGGCAACATCCATGCAGTCATTTGCAGGATTTCATATAAACTTGGTTACTAAGGTTACATTCTGGTTTTATTTTACCAAGTGCTGTGTTACTTCAGTTATCCCCCTTCATCATCAACAGTACCTGAAAGTGAAAGAAATCTAAGTCTATTTCCGTTCACTTCATATACGATATATGTCTCTATTTTGCTGTTATCAGATTTTGCCCATTTCTCATGTCTCCTGCATCCAGCAAGGGTCATTTTACTTGTATTTGATTTTCTGGTTTTCCATAATTAAGCTGAAATTTTGAGATCCCAAAGAGACTTTTTTTTAATGCATTCAGCTTAGCACATGTGCATATATACACATGTATATATCTATAGATATTAAGAATGCTCAAAAGAGTTCAAAATACAGTGAAACAAGTTTTCCTTGTCTAATCAACTAATTTTACCCTCTAATTATTACTATTAATATGTAATTATACTGTATTTCTTCCTAGCATCATTATGGTAGGATTTATATGGACACCTTACAAACAAGCAATCTGTCAGTCTTCTCTGGAAGTCTCTCCAGAGGCCCAGCCTGCAAGTTGGTGATGTGAAAAGGAAAAGTTATGGAGTATCAAAAACTGTCTCTGCACCTTGATGTTCTTTCCAGCGTTGCACTGGATTGTGTAACTTCCTGTGGTATCTCTAGAATCTCATTATTCCAGTGAATTATAGAGGTTTCATACAACATTTAAAGATGTATGGCACTTTAAAGATTAGATCTGTTTCTTTGCTTTTGTTTTGGTTCTTTTTAGCTTTTTGTTGTGTAGAACGAATGCATTAACTGCACTCAAGCACAAGACATTGAACTGGTATCTTGCCAGGTACTGTGTTAAAAGTGAAGCCCAGGAAATGAGTCTGTGGAGCAATTATGCATGAAATGTCTTTTAAATATATTTATTCATTACTACTAATAAAAAAGCTTGTCTGTAGATGATTCTTTCATTTGTTTGAGATGTTAATATTTCTAACTGTCCAAACCATAAGCATTTCCTCTTGAAAATTATGTTCTTATGGTTATTTAGAGAAAATTATTTCAGAATATGAAGCTATGTCATTCTATTTAGATAGTTACATGTAATCTCTAACATAGTAAACTGCAACATTCATGCACCAGTTTTTTCCAGTCTAATATTTGGCAGTCATTGACATTAACGAGGCAGACCTTCCAATCACACAGCAAGTATTATTACTATTTCACAGATGATAGAATTGAGGTAAAGAGAAACAAAAAAAGACAAATAGCTCCAGGGTATCCTTCCTTTAGAAAAATATTCCAAGTTCGGGACTTGCAGGCCTGAAATAAGATCACAGCTACACTATTTTCCTGTAGACTCCAAATTATTAACAGATCATTGTCATCACAGAGTCAATTGTACTATAAGGAAAATATGTCCATTGCTCTGGATATTCACAAATAGTAACACACAATTTAGATTTCACTTGAGAACTATTTGAACATTTCTATGGTAAAAACACAATCCCTATTAAGTGTTGCATTTCATCCTCGTAATGAATTTGACCCTGATATAACAACACGTGAAAAAAAGAAGAAAGAATAATCATGAAACCCAGCAAATAACAGACTCTACACTGTAGTAGTGCCTAGATGGCTGTGTGATGGAGTTCGTTGATTTAGACTCTCCATACATATTAGAAGTCCAAAAGCTTGAAGTTCAAAAAGATGGAGAATTTGTAACTTAAAAATAAACGTGAACCACTTAAGGATTCTCTTACAGCCCAGTTCAATGGTTGGAGACACTGCACAATAAAATGTGTATATGCACCACAGATCATCCCCCATGTATTTATACTGCAGTTGCTGTTGCAGGAGTAAGGCTGAAAATTTAAAGCCTGTTTAAAGAATATATATGTTTAAAGAGTATATAATATGTAAATTCACAGGAAGGGAAGCATACCTGAACTCAGAGAATCCCAGGGAGCTGATGACAATTTTTAAAGATCCTGTTGGAGGTGCAGAAACACTCGTAAATAACTGTGGTAACAAGAAGTACCATATATAGGTCTACTAGCTGGCAGAGTGCACAAAAGGTTTCTCAGCCCTTGCTTGGAGAATGGCTTCTGCCAGATGAGAACCTGGTGGCACAAGGTGTTACCATTCTAGATTCTATAAGGCAAATTTTTTACTTCACATTTTCCCTCGTGTTCATTTCTCTTCCCTTCTCTGTGAGCTGGAGTCAATATTAACGGGGATTTTTTTGTTGTTTTTCTTCACTTTGGTAAACTACTATTTTAATCGTGCTATCATTCAGTAGCTGCAAATATTTGTTTTATTTCTCATCTTTGTCTGCTTTCCACTTGCCATAATCATCACATATATGTCTGAACCCCATAGCTGGAAGCAAAATAATCATGTCAATAGCTGGTTGGCTTCAGAGAAATCACAGGTATCTGGTATATACCTAAAGTTGCAGCATCAATCCACATTTACTACAGAGAAATGAAATTAAAGCTGCTATTGCCTTTCAACCCTTTCTGATCCTTTCCCAGTTGCCTCAAGGATTAATGGCACTGAGTTCCTAAAACATCTGAGTTCCTCTCTTTGAAGAGCTATGCAAATTGCTGTTTGTATGCAGACTGGAATTTACTCTCCTAATTTTAATTGGTACACCATCATACTGCTAATAGTAGCTTGATTTCTAGATTAGGGTCAACAGACCCAAAATGCACAGTGTTATTTGTTTCAACTAAAAAGATCAAAATTACTGAATATTGATAAAAAGCACAGAGTTCAAATCAGAGGCGAGACTCATTCCTCCTCTTCCTAAGGGCCCATAACCTCAGTGAAACATTAGTCTATAACAGGAATTGGCTTAATTTTTTCTGCCTGGTCAGACAATTTCTAAACAGCTGGCAAACTAAAATGATTTGCTGTTTATATACAGATACTATTGACAGATCCTGGGATCTTGCTGAAAGATAGGTTTCCAAGTAACACTGTCAAAACTGATGGAACAGTTTCTAGTGCTGAGAAACAAATATTGGATCTTTTTTGGAATCAGTCAGCATATCAAGTAAGTGTTTTTCAAGGGACTTACAAGCTACTTTTTTGCCTTTGTTCCTCACTGCAGTAATGATTCCCATGAAAATATCTCTATAGCAACAAATTTCTTTCCAAAATGTGTCAGTAAAATTGTAGGAGATGCATACGGAAAAAGATATCCTTATGGACTTTAAAAAGCAAACTGTGAGAAAGAAATTACCTGTGTGTTAAATTGAAGGTTTAATGAAGACATTAAAATATATGACCCTTTTGGATTTTTTTCTGATGTAAAGTTATCCATTGCCTTTAATAAAAAGGACAAAATCAGATTTTATGCCTGCTTGCCTGATTTGATTAGACAAGTCAAGACAACTGGAACACTGGTTCAAAATGGCTTGGTTCAGAAAGTCTTGAGCTTCAAAATCTTTATTTCTAAAAGGCCATACAAAGAGAAAGAATTGAAATTAACCATTCTTGTTTCCACCTAATTGTAACTCTGTACCACCAGAGTCTCTCCTAAAGAAAAATTAAACAATACAAAATACAACTCACTATGGTTCTGCAGGTCCTCAATTAAAAGAAAACTACAACTCCCTTCATCTCAGAGAAACTATTCAAGTTAAAAAGAGCACACAGTAAAGAGCCTCTATTGTTCTGCCAGACAGGGCATATAACAACATACTCACACCACACACACAAAGTGTACTTCAATCAGGAGAAGAGAATTCCTGAACAGAATGTAATTAATGTTACATGCCAAAACAATTAGTGAAGTGTCATTGGAGGCACAGCCGTTGCATCTACAGCTCCAAACTTCTGGGCCAAGATCTGGAAATTATACCACTTGAAAGCCCTTAACAGGAAATAATGAGCATTTTTATGGCACCATAACCATAATTCATATCAGCCATTTAATATGTGAACATAATTAAGCAGTCAATATACTTGGGTGTAATGTCTGGTTTCTAAGCTTTCTTCTCCCACTCTAAACATTGCAAAAAGGAGATGAAGAAATCATTAAGGAACTTAAGCATCATAGGGCCTAGAGACTTTCTAGACACCAGCATACCCTTAATCAAGCATCCAGGAGTGTGTTTTCAGGAGGATGACATTATGCAAAGCTAATTCATAGAATCACAGAATCCCAGAGTATCCTGAGTTAGAAGGAACTCATCAGGATCATCACATCCAACTCCTGGGCCTGTGCAGGACACTCCAACGATCACATCATGTGATTGTCCAAATGCTTCTTGAACCCAGACAGGTTTGGTGCTGTGACCACTTCTGTGGGGAGCCTGTTCCAGTTCTCAACCACCCTCTAGGTGAAAAACCTTTTCCTGATATCTCATTTAAACCTCCCCTGACTTGCTTCCTCAAGTTCTGTCACTGGTCACCACAGAGAAGAGATCAGTGCCTGTCCCTCCTCTTCCCTTCACAAGGAAGTTGTAACTGCAATGAGGTCTCCCCTCATTCTCCTCCAGGCTGAACTGACCAAATGACCTCAGTTGCTCCTCATAAGGCTTCGCCTCCAGACCCTTCACCATCCTCTGGATGTTTTCTAGTAGTTTAGAGTCTTTGTTATATTGTAGTCACCAAAACTGCACACAATATTCAAGATGAGGCCACACCAGTGCAGAGTAGAGTGGGACAAACACCTTTTGACCAGCCTCACCTCTTTGACTGACCATCGCACTGAAAAAAGAGTTAAAATTGAGTTAGAAAATACAACAAAAGGAAGATAATTTTTAAATGCCAAAAAAGAAAAGAAAAAAAAGTTTGGAAGGTCTCCTTAACAGTCATTTAAAAAATTACCATTTTTTTGTTTGTGGAAGGCACTTCGCTTAGACAACATCTAGAGTATGTATATAATCATATTCTGAAGACCATTTCTATTCATATGGCTTTGTAATACAAGCATGGGGAGACACCTTGTGAAATTAAAACTGAGTAAATTTTATATGTATAGAGAATAGATTTTATGTGCCATATAATTACCATAACTTCCTCAGTCCTATAAGATATTACTAAAGAAAGTCTTGGTAAGATTAAATAAATTAGAAAGGTCACCATGCCTCACGTTTATAGTACAAACTAATAACTAGCTGAAATAAGAAGGAAATTATTCTTCCTTTACTGCTTTATATACAAACTAAAAATAATTGATAGGATTGTGCATGGTTGTGCATGAGATGTGACTTACCACCTCTAAAGCACATGAAATATATAGACTAATATAAGAGGAAAGAGCAGAGAAAATTACCCATGCAACCTATTTTGGAGTAGAAATCTCTGCATGCCTAAACTGGAATACAGAATCCAGGTCTACATACTAGAGAGTCTTTAGTGCCTTGGCAGTGCCTGGACTACACTCATTCTGCTGGAGTTGCAGCCACTGAACCATTCAAGACAAGTACAATCTCAATACTAGTTCTGCTTGGGGAAAAAAACACATAAGATCAAATACTATTTTGATATTAATACCATAAAACAGGATGGTATTAACATTTTCTTCATGGTTCTAGCTTATTCAATTTACCTAAATGGTTGTAGCTGTACTGTTTTTCAGACCACAGGCCTAAAACCAAATCTGCTGTACCCACAGTCAACAAAGTCTCTATGGGGTCACAGAACAAATTCTGAAGTTGCGTTTATACACTGTGTTGACACTTAGACCTTCTTGGAAGGAGTCTGCTTGCTTTGATTCTTCAGTGTCAAATTACAATGCATATCAGCATTTGTGTTAAAGAAAATGATCAGATGTAGCTACATCTTTGTCTTTCCTGGTCTCATTGAAGCTATAGCAATGCCTATAGGTACTGTGCTGAGGCACCTCCAGAGAACTGCAGGTCTGTCAGCCTGACCTCTTGCCAGGGAAGGTCAGGGAACAGATCATCCTGAGTGCCATTACACAGCATGTGCAGGACAACCCAGGCAGCATGGGTTTGTGAAAGGTAGGTCCTGTTTGACCAACTTGATCATCTTCTATGACATTGCTTAAGGGATGAGGAAAAGGCTATGTATGTTATCTACCTGCGCTTTAGTAAAGCCTTTGACACTTTCTCCTGCATCGTTCTGCTGGAGAAACTGGCTGCTTGTGGCTTGAATGGGTATACTCTTCACTGGGTTTAAAAAAATGGATGAATTGATGGACCCAGAGAGTGGTGGTGAATGGAGTTACATCCAGTTGGCAGCCAGTGGTGCTCCCCAGCGTTCAGTGTTGTGACCAGTCCTGCATAATATCTTTATCTAATGGATAATCAGACGATCTCATGGATAATCATCAGTGGTCTGGATAAGGAGATTCGATGCACCCTCAGCAAGAAGATGACATCAAGCTGGTGGGAGTGTTGGTCTGCTGGAGGGTAGGAGGGCTCTGCAGAGGGGTCTGGACAGGCTGGATTGATGGGCTAAGGCCAATGGTGTGAGGTTTAATATGGAGAAGTGCCCTGTCCTGCTCTTGCACTGCTACATCCCCATGTAGCTGGGGGGAAGAGCGGCTGGAAAGCTGCCAGGTGGAAAAGGACCTGAGGGTGCTGGTCAACAGATGGCTGAACATGAACCAGCAGTGTGCTCAGGTGGTGGCCAAGCAGGACAATGGCATCCTGGCTTTTATCAGACATAGTGTGGCCAGCAGGACTAGTGAAATTATTGTCCCTCTGTACTCAGCACTGGTGAGGCCACACATCCAGCACTGCATCCAGTTCTTGGCCCCTCACTTCAAGAAAGACATTCCAGAGCAGGAGCAAGTCCAGAGAAGGGCAACAAAGCTGGTGAATGGTATAGAGAGTAAGTTGTACGAGGAGCAGCTGAGGGAGCTGGGGCTGTTTAACCTGGAGAAAAGGAGCCTCAGGGAGACTTTATCACTCTCTACAACTACCTGAAAAGAGTTGTAGCCAGGTGGGAATCAGCCTCTTCTCCTTGGCAACTAGCAACAGGATGAGAGCAAACAGCTTCAACTTGTACCAGGGGAGGTTTAGATTAGAGGCTTGGAAAGAGTTCTTCACTGAAAGAGTTTTCAATCAGTAGAACAGGCTGCCCAGGGAAGTGGTGGAATTGCCATACCTAGAAGTCTTAAAAAAACGTGTAGATATGGTACTTAGGGACATGGTTTAGTGGTTGACCTGGCAATGTTATGTTAATGGTTGGACTCAATGATCTTAGAGGTCTTTTCCAACTCTAATAATGCTGTGATTCTATCACAAATCTCAGTGTTTTTCCCTAAAAATTCATCAGAGTTGGCTCTAATAAGGTCATGCTTGATCTGCACTTCAAAATACTGAATAGATATATCTTATGTGCATGGTGCTTTTCCACCATGGCCTCTTCATTTCAGGAGGAAAATTAGGTTTTACAATTAAAAAAAATGACTGCATGACCTCAGTATAGCACACTTACCATAGTGCACATGGACTTGAAAGCCATGATCCCATGAAGTATGCTACTGTAAGTACGAAGATATTGAAAGATGACAGTCAGCAGACAACCACCAGTTGCTCATGTCTCAGCTATTTCCCATGAGACAAAATAAAGAATGTGACTGTAAAGAAGTCTCTCACAGTAAAAATGGAACTACAAGGAGGCTGCATTCAGTTACACTCCCCTCTACATCTTTCCTTGAATCCCACTAACAGAAACCTGACAGGTACTCAGCATCATCTGGAACAGAGTTCTCACTGCAGTCCCTTGTAAAACAGAAGTCCCCATATCCCTCCATCTTCCAACACATACAAGTTCATTACAACAAGTTACTAATACTCCTTTCTTTTCTGAACAGGCTGAAAAGCAAGGAAACCATCAGCCAGTTGGAAAAACACCAGTGAAAAAGTGTGATAATTCGTTCTCATGTCAAAGACTGTGAAGAGGAGAGAAAATGTGATAAATTAATCCATTCTAATAAGGAGAGATTGTAATAAGAATAGAGACTCATTCAATTAATCCACTCTTAATATAATCCTATAAGAATGATATGGACCTCCCTGGATACCATATCTCAAGATATGACAATTCTTTTTTTCTTAGCCAGCAGTTCCCGATTAAAGAAAAGTAATTAGCAAAACTGTCTAATAAAGTGGTATTTGAGAGATAACCAAAATATAACACAAAGGACCAATCTAAAAATGTAGCAGATTAGTTTATGGAACCTTCTTAAAGAGCCAGATCCTGAGTAGGGTAAGCAAACTGACTCAGCTTGATTCAGATTCTGGCTGAGACAAGATTTATTTTTTTTTACATCCACTGAAAATAGTCTGGTTTTAAAAAATGTATTCCGATTAGCTGGTTGCTCTATATACAAAAACAATTTTAAGAATTATGTAGGGAAAATATTAGAGGATGTAGAAGAAACTATTTTTCATGCTCATTAAGTATGACCCAGGGCCAATGAATAAGAGTCATAAAACTTTTCCACAGATTTTTATTAAGAGTTAGTTTACCACCAAGCAATGTGTTAAGAATAAAACGTCTGGACCACTGGAAAAAGGTAAAATGCAATGGTTTAACTGGTTAGCTGCACTATTAGTCTTCAAGATCACAGAATCACAGAATATGCTGAGTTGAAAGGGACACACAGGGGCCTGCACAGGACCATCCCCAAGAGTCACATGTGCCCGAGAGTATCATTCAAATGTTTATTGAACTCTGTCAGACTTGGTATTCTGACCACTTCCCTGGGGAGCCTGTCCCAGTGCCCAACCACTCTATGGGTGAAGAACCTTTTCCTAATATCCAGCTTAAACCTTCCCTGACACAACTTCAGGCCATTCCCTCAGGTCCTGTCCCTGGTCACCACAGAGAAGAGATCAATGCCTGCCCCTTCCTTCCCCTCACAAGGAAGTTGTAACTGCAATGAGGTCTCCCCTCAGTCTCCTCCAGGTTCAACAGACCAAGTGCCCTCAGCCCCTCCTCGTAGAGCTTCCCCTCAAGGCCCTTCACCATCTTTATTGCCCTCCTTTGGACACTCTCTAATAGATAGCTTAATATCTTTCCTATATTGAGGTGCCCAAAACTACACACAATATTCAAGGTGAGGACACACCAGTGCAGAGCAGAGTAGGACAATCCCCTCCCTCAACCAGTTGGGGAAGCTTTGCCCGATGCAGCTCAAAAGATCTGACCACATCCTAACAAGCTTTACTATGCCTGCACCAGTCATTCCTGCACACCATGCCCACAGTTCAGATGTCCTATATCTAGTAAGTCAACTAAAATGAATAAGAAAAAAAATTATACTCCACTCCTTAGTGTATAGTTATACCAGAGCACATATCCTCAAAGCTACAGTAACAAATCTCCTGTCAATTAAAACAAACTAAGCTAAAAAACAAAACAAAACAAAAAACCAAACCCAGACTGTAATGGGATTGTGATGTATTCTCCTCAAGAGCAAACCAAATCCTATCAGCCCATTAAACAGAAGGCAAAACTGTTAGATTCTGCCTTTTTTTTCCCCCTATCCATTGCATTGGCTCATTATACTTTACATGTACTTTACTCTGTACCACAGTTTATGTTTTGGTTGATTATTGCTTGGATATTTTTTGTCTGTAGTTTGATGATACATGATAAGCACAATCTCTTGGAGTCATCTTTATCTGCATGGTTTCCACTAATGAGGGCTAGCATCTAGTCTGCATTTCCTTTTTTTCGTTAATCAAAATAAACTGTCGTTTGAATGTTGCGTTGAATCTACTCAAGATCCTCCAAATGTGCTTCATTCACTTCATATAATGGATACAACAGAACTTAAAACTCTTATTTAAACTTCCGTGTTCTTAACTGCTTTTATATTCATCTATTTTATAATGAGTTCTCCTTAGTCACATATTCCATGACACCTTCTTAATGATAATTTGTCCTTTGAAAAATCAGTAAACCTGATAAACACACTAGTGCATATAATGATTATTACTGGAAAGACAGTTTCTTATATTATGAAAACCTGTCTACATTTTATGTACTGGTTTATAATTTAATATGTATTTATACGGCCCTAAGTTTAATATATACATTTTTGTTGCAAGGGCATTTCTTTATCCTTCAATACTAGAAAAGTGATTTTCAGAGGCACTTAGAGAAAAATATTTTGGCGATGGGTTTGGCTTTCCTAAAAACATATTTTCTTCTGATTTTAGGATTTTCACAGCATAGAGATTGCCCTGTGGAACGTGGTTAACCACCTGCTTTCAACACCAACTGCATTGCTGCATTTATTATCTTAGATCTTTCAGTAGCATTTGACATCAGTTGACATTGCTCATCATGGGATTTTCCTGGAGCATCTGGAATCTTGTGTTGGTCTAAAAATCATTACTCTACACTGCCCAGAGCAGTCAGTTCTAATCTTTTTAATTTATATGTCTTCAGTGCAATGGGCTTTGCTGCTAGACTTATTTTTTGTCTTCAGGCTCCTGAAGTCTGAATAATGCTCTTGGCCATAGTGCTTAAGTAACAGGGTATTTGCTACAGCACTTAATTAAGCAACAGCATCCTAAAACTGTTCACTAAAGAATGATAAAATAAAATTTTAAAATGATAGTACAATTCATGTTCTGCAGCACATGAAGTCATAGATGACCATTCTTGGACATATCAGTAGAAGTATTTCTTGGTAGTGAGTCATTTGTTGAGTAAAATATACTTCATTATTATTTTCTCTCTATTCAGAGCTTAATCAATTCTTATTCATTGTATCTATGCAATAACTATCAAATTAACGCTATTTAGAAAGGGAGCTGGATTATGTTCAATAACTATAATGTGTAACTATTTTTAAACAATTGAGAATTCTTTTGTGAAGAACAGAAAATTGTAAGTTCCAGATACTCTCCTTGCACATACATAATTTATGCAGATATAAACACTAGTAGTATTATGAACTACTGCTTACCAAACACTGCAGACACAAAGCCACTGTTTCTTTAAAAAGCCAACTTAGTGGGTATTAATTTGGCCAAGTCAGCTAGCTTTGGGAGTTTTTTGTCATTGTCACTAAAGTCTACATTGGAGATTTAAGCTTTGTGACTCTGAACTGGGTTTCCACTCATATTTTCCAGTAGTTTTACAGAACAAAATATTGCTGAAGGAATGGATGATAATTTGGATTGATAGCCTTCTATAATATGTCTCTATTTAACACACATGTACTTTGAGACTTACATTAAGAGTGGGGAAGCAGCCAAAAAGAATAGCGAAGTGGGGTGGGATGGGATGAAGGGAAGAAAGGTCAACAGATTTTCCAGCAGAAAAACTGGAAGTCATATCAGGATGCCATATGACAAAACAGCTTGACCAGATTATCATACTAAACTAGTACACCAGTATATTATCCTCTTAATACCTTATACTAGCTTCCACCCAAGGATCTGATTAATGTCATTACACCACCATCATCCTCCACAAAAATATCTAGGGTTCTTATAGCTCCGGATTTGGTAGCCAATAAAACTTTTTTTTTTTAAATGTTTCTTGCCAACTCAAGAGATTTGATGATGTAATGTACCACTCCTGGTTATTCTCTGATTCCAGTTCATTGTTGATTACTCCATTTCTGAAGTTAGCTGCTGCAAGGGCTTTTTACCATTATATGATTTACCTTTGCAACTCAGCTCCTTCAGACATCAGGAAGATAGATGCAGTAAGCAAGTTTAAGGCTAAGTTTAATTCATTCTGCCTGGAACAGTTTTTAATTAGATATCATTTGAGATTTTTTTTTAATTACTTCTTGATGCTTCTGGTCACTGAACTCTGTAACATGCCCTAGTATGATAATTAGAAATATGCCTCAGAAGTTGAAATGCTAAAATAATAAGCGCAAAATCCACTCTTAGAGTCAGAAGAACTCTATCATTTGCCTTTTACAAATTATTTTGATAAAGTTTCTAAAATCATTGTGAGGGGAAAAATAGCACATGTCCAAATTCAGAGATAGTCTTTTCACAGTGCTGTTTTTTGCAGGGTGGGAGGGAAGAGGGGCACAGAGCAGGGGAAGACCATAGAGTCGTATTCAAATGGCAGGGTAAATGAAGAAGCTGAGATTGAACTAACCATGAAAATAAAAAAGTAGCACAAATCCAGCCTCCCCTACCCCTTCCCCTTTAAAAAAACCCGAGAACTTTTGACAAAGTCCTTTCTGCTTATTTAACTAAACTTTCTGCATTCCAGAAACCACTCTTGTCTGGGACCACCTCTGTACAACTTCTTCTTGCAATTAGGTTTGTGGAAATTGTAGTTACAGTACAATGAAGTTAGAAGACAAGAAATCTGTGCGGTTTTCATAACTACTAACCCAAACTTGTCATTTTTGGTACTGAGTCTACTGACAAAAATCTATTTTTAATCAGAAGCACATTGCCTTCACTAGCAGCTTTGGATAACTGAAACCAGATATGCCATAATGGAAGCAAACTCAACATATTGTATGACTACTGTCATTATGACTTTATTCTAGTAGCTCATTAGAACCACAGAAGCTAAAGAAAAGTGCAGAAAATAATGAAGTGATAGATTGTCTTTCCTTTCAGCAATCTCTCATATACAAAAGAAGCTGTCCTTCTCAGGAGAGCCAAATCTCAGAAATAAACAGGTAATAAAAGTAAGCAGCTTCATCCAAACAACCAGAAGAAAAATCTTACTTTATGCAAGAAGCAGATGTCATCAGTACAATCCTACCAGTAAAACACTCACAGTCCTCATTAATGAGCTTCTCACACTGCTGTCATAAGCCCTCAGAGCTCTCTATGATAAAATGTTAACTATCATACTACAGTTCATGTGTTTGTATATTATTTTGGTGGACATGCTCTGAAAGCAGTGAAAGAAAAATATATTTAGGCAGAAATTATCCAGAAAGGGAAGAAGAACTACAGCATGAAATATGTCTTCTCTGTCTCTGAATTCTATGACTCAGATATAAAATCTTTATCCTACAGTGTTGCTCATCCCTGCTCACACCATTATGTACAGGAATAAACAGATACTCAGTGAAGACCAGAGAATGGAAAGAGATGCTGTTGTAGTCACTTAGAGAACAGGGAAAAGCAGTGCTTTCCTGTAAATATTTGATTCGACCCTTTTACTATATCCATTGTTGTTACCCTTACATATAAGTTTTATGAGCACACTGTGTGTCATTGACACCAGCTGGAAGATAATCAGAAGTATGAAAGTCGCTTATATAATTCATACCACAGTGAAGGGACATATGGTCACCCTGTAAACTCTCATTTCAGATAAAAATTTTCTGTCTCCAAGAATGACTGGAAAGCTATGATCAAGGCACGTAGGAGTTAAATGCTTTGATCAAGACCAGGCAAAATTTTAGTGCCAGAAAAGAGATTAGAGAAAAAAAATCATTTTAATGTAGACATAGAGAAAGGTAAATCAATCTTCCTTGTCCAATAAATATCACACACAAAAGAAGTACTTGGTCTGTAACAATTCTCATTCAATATCAAAAAAGAAGTTGTTTTAGTAAGTGCACAGAAAGCATTTTCAGTGGGAATTTATGTAAAAAGTTAACTTTTTATAGACCCGAATGGCACCTTTAGTTGACATTGCCATCCTCTGTTTCAGTCTTGAAATTCTTCAATATCAGTAGGTAAATCACTTTGTCCTCTATGTCACTCATCCTAGTTTCCTTGCCAGTCATATAAGATGATAACTGAAGCCTTGGGATGCTATCTGTTAGTAAAAATACACAAGAAACGCAGAGTTCCTTTAATTGATCAAGAAGAAATTGCCATATTTGTATAAAAACTAGTATAGGTATTTCTAATTAAATTTGTCATCAGAAAAAGCAGCTGCTAATTATCATAGCAACAGCATTTTAATTGACATGGGAGCTTAATATCTTTCTTTGATTTCATACTACTTGCAAATAACAAATTGAAAAAAATTAAAGAACCAGCATCAGGCATTTGCTTGGAATTGATTAACATTTAGATATGATCAATCCAAGACATGAAGCATCATTAATCCAGGTAGTGACCCCTAGTTATGCTGCTCAATTGCTCACAGATCCACAAACCTTGTAGCTGAATTAATAGCGTTAATTTTATCCTTTCCAACACTGGCTAACTACAATAACTGTACATTATTAACAGTGACATAAACAAAACTGGTGACACAAACAACTTGACACAATGCAAAAACATTTATGCTCACTTTATATGGCACAGTAAGCCAAAGCTTTGGTCTTCTTTAGATCAGCTGCGTTTCATTTGAGAAATCAAGTGTCAGACAATCCCAGTTAAGACATTTTCACACTTGAACTCAATTATATAGTTAGGTTTCTGATACATTTAAAAGCAGAGTCCTACATTTCTTTCCACTGTTCTCGAAGCAAATAATCCATTAATCTTTTACCATATGGTTTGCTAAAATGAATTACTCACAGTCTTTCCCTTGAAACTCATGATACTTGGAAATTCACAGCCAAAGCATTTTGTTTTCTCAGAAGGGAATATCCTCAAAGACACAAGTATTTCAAGAAGGCATTACTTTTGATTATATAATACCAAGGCACAGTATTAATCACATATTTTTCTATGAAATTCCAGTCACAGACATCTAGGTCATGACAAAAAACTTAAGAAAAAAACAACCACCACTGCAGCAAGAATGCACAAGCCATGCAAGTCTGTCCTGGCTGGAAAATCCTAGGAGTTATCTCCACCAAACTACACTTTCTAAGGTGATACTGAGAAAGTATTGAAGCATTTAAAACACAGACTGATCAGGTACTGATAAAGACCTAAAAATAGGTCTTTATAGGAAGTTAGAGGGAAACTGAAACCAGGCATCCAGAAGACTTTGCTATCCTGGCCTCACCAGTACGCTCTCAGGTTTTGCCATTGAATTCAGGACAAGCCAGAAATTTAAAAAAACTAAAAAAAAAATTAAAAGTTTTGTGTTCATAGTAATATTAAGGCTGTTCTTTAAAAAGTATATCTAGACTCAGATATCTAGATGCAAAAGACTTTGGTCAGTCCTTTTGCTGCATGATCATGTTCCTGTAATTCCATCATTTCTAGTACAGTACTGGACCATTTCAAGTTTAACTTAAGCTGTCTGAAGAGCCTGCAGACAAAAAAAAACTACTGTGCCTCAGTGAAGAGGCACTAGTGGAAAACTTGGAAGAACACAAATTCCATTCTCTGAGTTACCAGAAGGTTTCTGTCTGTCTGGGAAATAAATTCATTTGGGCCCAGATCACTTATGAGACAGCACTGTTACAGAAAGTTGGTAAGGAACTTGTTCAAAGTCTGGATTCCGTATCACTAAAAAGCAAATAAAGACTTTTGTACTTCACACAGCTATCAGAAGAAAGATCACAGCGTATTTGGTTGCTCTGGTGACTGGTCTCCTAAGTGTCACTAACTTGCAGAGTACTACGATGTGTTATCGGGAGAGCCGGTCTAAACTCTTCACTCTTTTCTTGTTGAAAAAAGGGATAAACTAATTCTCTCTACATAACTCATTTTCCTTGCTAGTAAAAATTGTCAGGTCCTGGAAGCATAAAACCTAGGAAGTGTTCTCTGACAATGTCTGTCATTCTTGATAATTTGGGAGATAAAAAGAAGGTTTAATCAGGTCAACTTCAAATATCTTGAAATTATATCCTAGCTTCACTGAAGCTGGTCACCCTAAGAACGTTAAGATACTTCAGAATCCCAAATTAATTTCATGCAACAGCCACTCAGCTCCTGTCCTAGTACTTTCTGTTTGCTAGGCACAACAAACTAATGACAATTAAGACAGGGCAAAGACAAGGAACAATACATAATGTTCTTTTCAAGAAGTTTTTTATTGCCTACAGCATTGTTAGACTCGAACTTCTGAGTAGAAACAAAAAGTCACACCTTACATTCACCAGAAACACAAGCTGTGCTATATCATGTGTATGTAATTCCCACCTTGTAAAGACTGTATTGTGATTTCACATAACCTTAGAAACTATCATTGCTGTTAGTAAACTTGCACTCTTTCACAGTCCATAGAAAGGGTATTATTTTCCAACTACTTGGTATTATCCTTTTAACCCCTCTGTAGTGAAAAATCTTATGTTCTTGTACGTCTCATCTTCAGGATACAAGCAACTCCCCTGAAGTATCTGTCATTAAGGGCTATAAAGCACAAACAATTGGATGCGGATTATCTTGTCTATCCACAACACTTGTGCATCTCCCCATTACCATGGTGCCTGAGCACTTCACAATTTTAAATGCAATTATTCTCATAAAACAAGAGAAACGCTATCATCAGCATTTTCTAGAAAGAGAACAGAGGCACAGAAAGTCTGTGGAACTTTCAGTGAAGTCAGTCACAGAGGCTAACACTCAGACTAGAGAATTCACCTCCCCGTTGTTTTATTTTGCCCCAAGCGAAGTATTCAGATAAAAACAGTCTATATATACAGTTTTCTGACATATTAATCTGTTTATGTGCAAGTGTAATGCAGAGAGCCTAGCAAAATTGTGCCCTGACCTAGTTAGGGGCTCCAGATGCTTCTGTAGGCTAAATAATTATGGTAGCAATTATGTTAATTTAGAATAAAGTTACTGAATTCAATCAAGTTATTCCAGCATTACATCAATCCAAGATGAGAACTGAGTACTGAGTGACACATCTACTAATGTTTTTGGACCTTTTTAGAGTGTTCATAGCCCACATGATGCATTCAATTGCCTCCTTAAATCTAACGTGTGTCCAGAGTAATGGGAAAGTGCTGCTCAAGCAGAAAGCTTCTCCTGTTCAGTAAACTCTGTCCTCTGAAGTACTAGCATTACTAGAGGAGAAAAGCTTCTTTAAGCTTTCTTCTGTTATCTCAAATGTTCTAGAACTGTGTAAAATTGTTTAGAGGTTACAGCGGCATTTCTGCTTTTACAGCTCATTTAACTATGCAATTAGACATTACAATAGATATGGAAGATTTAAAATTAGATATGCTTATCTTCAGTGCATGGGTCAGTACTTTTAACTTTAAAACAAATTAACATTTTGCTTCTCATCCCCATTCCTCTCTACCACAAAAATGAGGGTATTTATCTTAACTCAGCAATTCTTACTGCTTCCATCAGATGGTAGGAAGCAAAGGGATAAGTTTTCTAGATTTAAAAAGAAAGTGCCGCTGTAAAGCAATTGCAAGATAGCCAGACCAATAATGCATTTTGTAAATGTGAAGAAAAATGTGTCCGAATACAAAATTTCCATGATAGGAAGGTGAAAGGCAGTCCAATGACTGGTAATTCAGTGCTGGAAATTACATCAACCTGAACAGATATATAATATTATATTTCTATTTAAAATGGGGAAACTGAATGTCAGCGCAGTGGGGGACAAAGTAGCAGAGGAATATTGCATCTTTAATGGGATTTTGAATTAAAATATGCTGAGCAAAACTGCTTAAAATTGTATCTGAATAATAAACAGATAACATTTTAATTTAAAAAACAAACCAGCCGCTGGATCAACATGTAGCTATAAAATCCATTCTTTTATAAGGAGGATAAAAAAAATATACCTTAGAAATAGAAATGAGAAATGAAATCTCAACTACGTGGCCTTCTTCAGACTATGGATGGAAAAATATAACAAGGTTAACTTTGTTCTTTTTTGTCTGCAGCCCGAAGAAAGGCTCAAAGTCACAATGTCGTTTCTCATCACAGTTTCTATTTCTGGCATAAAAGAGGGAGGTTTTAAGGGTGGAGAGGGGAGAGGGTTTTCTTTTTTTTCCAATTTTCTTTCACTCTCAGAATATCATTATTTGTATTTAACATTCTACATAATGTTGGAGTATTTTACATGAGAAATTATGCATATTAGTAAATGAGAACAGAGTCACAGGCTGCAGAATATTCATATTTCTGTGAGATCAAGAAGTCCACTGAATCCAGAAAGAGTACTTCCAGGGACCAATGGCAAGTATGACTGTAACAGAGTGGAACATATCTTTCATTCATTTGAGGCTTTGTCTAGAACGTGTAAAAATCATTAGAAATTGAATTTTTTTAATTATTATTTCAAAGGGTGTAAAATCAGTTATTTATCTCCTGTTCTCAACAGTTTCCAGTGACGTGTATGTCAATAATGAACCCCTTATCCTCACTGATGTTGAGACACCATTGGAAACCGATCATCCTTTCTACACAGAAAACAAAAAGCACCCTCCTAAAGCATCTCGAATAATATAGAAAGTATAGCTCTAGGATTCAGAGCATTTGTGGAAGTAGACACCAATTTTCAAACAGCTAAAGAAAGTAAGGGCTGAATTCCCAGCCTCAAAGAGGCCACCTACAACTCTACAACTACCTGAAAGGAGGTCAGTCTCCTCTCCCAGGTAACAATGACAGAGCCAGAGAAAATGGCCTCAAGTGAAAAAATGAGAAATACAGAGAAACCTCAGGTTTTCCTCATCACTTCCCTTTCCAAGCAAAGGAATTTTTAATTTTATTTTTTTTTAATTAAAATCTGCAATTGTTTGGCTGTCACTTCGTACTATAGACTGGTAAAAATGTTTGGAAGAAAAACTTAGTGAACATGCTGAAGGTAAACACACTTTCATAAGCACATTAAACTTTGTCCCGCAGGGTTGCAGAGGCACTGAACACAGAGAACATTTTCATTTAAAGACTGGTAAAGCTCTTGGTGTTCTTGCTATCAGTGCTCACCTAGTTTAGCTAAGTTATTGAATTAAAATTTAATGAAGGACCAAGTTCGAAATTCTGCCCCACTGCACAAAGCTTATAAATACCCTACAACGATACTGCATCGTCATGATAAATTATGCATGTAATGGTGCTGAAAGTTATGTAAATTCAAGAAAACTTCAATAAAGTTGTACTCTAACTGACATTGATTGTGTACAGTTGGAGACACAAGTTAATCAACTGATTCTGAACTGCAGTAAAAGAGAAATATGTATTCTCTTCTCTTGTTTATTCCCTGGAAGAATAAACTGAAAATCACCAAATTATCCTCCCTTCACAACTGTCTGAATATTAATTGCGAGCTTGAAGGGCAACAAAACACATACAGCATTGCCAGGACTAGTAATTAATCTGAAAGTTTCAGACTCTGACATATTGTGTACACAGTGCTGAAGTGATAACCCAGAGAATGTATTCCTCCTTTGCTGCTGATGGTCTATGATCATTCTTGTAGTTACATTCAGAATTTAAATTTTTCAGACTACAGACAGAATAAAATGTAGACCTTTAGAAATTAACCCAAGGCAAAAAAGTTACTACAGAATGAAAATTCTATGCTATGCGTAAGTAAACTTGGTGCTAAAGTACTCATAAGGGGTATACTTTTTTTTTAATAAAATCAAAATCTGTGTTTCAAATTATTATGAAGAAAAATTGTGGTTAAACCATCATGTCAGTCAGTAGTTTTCAGTAGTTTCACTATTACCCTTTACAACTGACTCTGACATAAACAAAATTTTGCAATGCACAAAGCTCACAGAATGCTGACAAGTAAGCTCTCCCACTTTGGGGAAAATTTTTGCACTTGTTGATGTTACATTTACTGCAGTATCCCTTGGTAAGAATCTTTTTTCCTTACTCTGATTATTTGCTCAAGGTTTAGTCCTTTAGAAACACATTGTAAAGGCTTAAAGGAGTCTACTAACATTACTCTCTAAGGAAAGCACTTACCAAAGGGCTAGTAAGAGTCAAGGAGGATAGAAATAAGTACTCCAGATTTCTCTAGACTTTCTAATTTCTTTAGAGATAGAAATCTATTCCTGTATAACTGGAGACTTGCTTCCTTCCCAAAGCTCAGCCTCATGTGTAAATTATACCAATACCTCAAAGTTTGCAAGGAGTCTGCAACGATAGCACTTAGACATCAGCTGCACTGTGTGTATTGTTGGAGAGCAGATCATTTTACTCATTAGAAAACATGTAAAGCCAGAGAAAATAGATTGGGTTCAGAACAGAACAACTCCTAGGAAAAGAAATATTCAGAAACACATTTTTTTTGTTGAGTCATTTGTCCTTCTAGAGGAAAACAGTAAAAGTGGGCACACATCACAGAAATTCTTAAGTAAATGACAGTAAAACTGTTATTGACAGCTTTACACACAAACTCTACTTTCAGCAAGGTATTCTTTAACGTGATGTGTCAAAGATTCTCTTTAGCAAAAACTTCTAAGGAGACTTTCCTTCTTGCCAGTAATGGTACAGAGAAGCAATTATTCTCTATGGTGGACAGCTGGGAGTTTCAGGCTAACACCTGCAGTTGCCCTTTCTTTGCTCCCTCCCATGGGCAAATGAATACAAGCCACTAAATCTTTTCATCCTTATCTTTAGCTTCTTAAGGAAAGCTAGTTTCACCTGATCCTCCCAAGACCTGAAGTCAGAGTGCAGCATTTCAGCATTCAGGGTTGCTAAAGCAGAAATTCAAAGGGCATTCCTCCCACCTCTTCAAACCTAGCCACCAGCAACTCAGTAACCTCTGGCCCAAGATGCTTTATATAAAAGTACCAACACATCAGTATGACATCTCAGTAGTATAATGCCTCAGGTGATTGTTTCTAAGTTTTAAGATCAGAAGTGCGAAGAAACTTTTGATAACAGAGTGTCAAAAATAATCAACTACGTTGTTTGTAGTCCTAAATGAGAAATGCTTGTCCATAAATGCTCAGCACCTGATTCAAATTCTCAGATGGTCAATATCTTAGACTCCACACCAAGCCAAATAAAGTTCTCTCCCTGTGTATTCATTCCTGGAGAGCATGGGTATCAAACATAGTATTTCTGGTGGGTAGAAATATTCTTATTTCCTCTCTGTGTTTGCAAGATTTTTAGTTTTTTTATAAACCTTCTCCCTTTCTCTCTGACATGTGCATATCCATGTGCACCCATTGTGACTGTGAAAGCATCTTACAAAAGTGGAACTAAAGGAAGAGGCATTTCAGGTACCTTAAAGGTGTGCATAGTTGAGCAGAGCCAAAACAAGGTGACAAATGGGAATTGATCCCCCTTCCAAGTATAGACAAAAAAGAAGTATATCTCCTTCCTTCTCGGATTCCCACTCCTACAAGAGTGGGATCCTTTAAAAAACTGTCTTGTTGCTCATGCCAATCTTACCAGTTATCCCTTACACCTATGAACTATAAAAAACATAGATTCTCAGCTTATTTATGAACATAATTGTGCTTCACTGTCTTCATTTGGCCCGAGTAACACATCACATTACTGTATAGATAAGTCATGTAGACTTATCTATAAGTAGAGTGCTACTCCATGCAAATAAGGTTGAAGACTTCTCAATCAGTATCTTCTGTGGGGGCTAAAAGCCAAGAACAAAACAATAATAAAAATAATTTTCATTATTTTGGCATATATTTATGGACTTGAGTGACTAATTGAAGGGCTAGCATAAAAACACACTCATGATTGGAAATTGATTGTACTTTTTTCAAGCAGAGCTGGAGCTTTCCTGGGGTTTAACCTGTCATTTGCATAGGTTAATTTTAAATGGCAGTGCAAATTTAGCTTGAAAAGATAATTATAATATTTCATCGCCTTTCATCTCAGGTTATGTAAATGAGACTTTAATCTTTCTGCAGTTCATATTATTTTAATAAGTAAAAAAAATTTTGATTTATGTTATGCTGTCAATCACTTGATAGCAGTGGACACAAATGAAAGCATGTGGTTACAAATCAGGCTAATTTCCAACTATTCTCTTAAGTCTTTCTTTTTAATCTATAGGGTTATGGCACATATTCTAGATAAGGAAGTGAACAGATAAATAGTTTTGACAGGTATCTTGTTAGATTGATATGTCATTTTTATCAGTAGTAAATTAATTCATCTCTTTGATAAGCAAACTGTTTCTTAGATGGACAGTTCTTTATGTAGTATTTCATTGTCTAAGATTTCACAGTTCGGCTCAGGTTCAGCCACCTCACACACATATATTCATGGTTGCTAAAAGTCTTCCTTACCCCACTCTTTGGTTTTCCATGGTGAGAGTAAGGCTCTGGTTTGCTGTGGTTTCTCCCTTACATTTTCATACCAGTTGTGTATTTTATTGCACACCTCAGAGCTTCTGCATACTTCTTCACTTCTGCAACATTCTTCACTATTTGTTCCAAGAGTAGTGCAACTCAGCTGGAATCAGGATGGTCCAAGGTACTAATGACTTGGCTTTGCTTTCAACTGACTTTTATTCCAAGGATGTGAAATGGATGGAAAGAGCTCCAGTTCCTAACCACAACCATCAGGTGACACTGTGTTTTATCTGTATGTAAACTTTGTTCTCCATTTCACAGCTGAAATAGTTTCTGGGTCTTGTGGCTTGTCACAGCAGGAATCAATGCTGGGCAGTTACAGATTTTCTTACTGTCATTTGATTTCTTTGTTCTACAAAACACCGGCAAGAACTGTTTACTTCATGAGAAAATTTGTGGAAATTATTTCCTTCAGAGAGTCTAGAAAAGACCTTCTCCCTCTCTCTCCAGAACCCCTCTAACACCTTCAAAGCAGATCCAGGCAGAGAAACACTTCTGCCCTACATTTAGTCCTAGGAGAAGGGATACTTGATCAATATGACCTGGACAAGCTGTGTCTCCATGCATGCAGGAGGCATAAAGGAAAACCAATGAGATCTAACAGTATGAACAAATGTGATTTAACGAGCAAGATCAAGACTTTTTTTTATATCTCTCTTCCTTTCTGTAGGATTTCCATGTGCATTGATATCATCAGCAGGCTAAGAATAATTTCTCATTTCACCATAAAATATTATCTTACCAGTTAAAAATCCAATTTTCAGGACTGTTGTCTCATAGTTGTAGTTTCATCAGGCCTCAACACACCCACCTATCACCTGAGATGATCTTAACATGATTCTTACTGCATAAATGGCAATATTAGAGAGTTCAAGTAATCCTCTGGCTGCCTACAAGTGTCTAAATACAGATCATGTTCTTTTTTAAAATTTTCAAATGTCTATTGTTCTCTGAAACAAGTTATTCATATTGAAGTATTCACATGTTATTATCTTCATCAGCTCAAGCCAAACCAACCAGAATTTTAGTCCTTTTAATGTGTTATAAAATTGCCCTTGATAACCATTGTCCGGTCCTTGAAAAGTCTTTCTCATTGAAAGGAAACGGTGGACTTTTTACAGCTATGAAACACAACTGACACCTGAAAAAAAGGGATCATGTAAGAGAAAAAAATTATACAGAGAGATTATCAATTCCTATAATTAAAAAATAGCTTTTATCAGTAGAAAATTTTGCTTATGATTTATGTATGAACATTACCTAAGCCAGCCTTCATCTCTCTGTTACACCAAACTCAATCTTTTCGCAGATTTCAAAGTGTTTTCTGCATCGTTTTATAGATTTCAAGGAGAAAAGCAAGCAAAAATGCTGGAATGAGAATTTCATTTTCTAATATTCGATCTGGATTGAAAGAAAAATCACCAGCACATTCTTCCATGTTTTGAATCAAAAGTTTTATTTCCATTAAACATTGTAGTTGGCATATATCCATACTACATCTGTAGTTTGAAATTTGTTTATCACAGTGACCCTCTACACTGCACTCTCTTCAGAATGGTTTTCTAAAAGATATAATTTCATAAAATGTACCATGATGTTGTGCTTCCCAATTGTGTGTGAGGAGGTTCCAGCTAATTTCTTTTCCTTAGTGTTCTCCCACACATGTACAAATTCATGCACTGTGCCTCCCACGTTTTCATAAACATGTAGTGTAAAATTACTACACTGACAAGAAAATAGAAATAATTAAGTCCTCTGTTTTATCACTAGATCATCCAGGTCACATTCCTTGTGACTTTCAGTGTAATAAAGTACTTTGACCCACTAAAATCAATAGGACTATTGCTGGACATAGTTGATATTACATTTGCAGAAAAGCTTTTTTCCCCAGTGAGAATATGGATCGGATTCTTTTATTGTCCTCTTCCTACTCTTGTTTTCACTGCTACTCACATTAAAGCAATGACAATTTTCAAAAATTAAGTAGGGCTTTCCTTAGCTGTTTCTCAAACAAGGTTGGTTTGGGGCTTTTTTCTGAAGGCTAAATGATGTTTGTTCACTAGACTTTGTCTTTCAGCCATGCAAAACAACCTAGTTTGTATGAAACATCTCCTCAGGCCTAAAATTCAGTGTAGCGAAAAAATCTCCTTTTGCCTTCTCTTACAAGGTGAAACAAAGTACAAAAAATTAAAAGTTCAGTTTTGGTAATGACACTAAAATATTCAGGAATGTAAAAAGGAGAGAGAGCACACACTAGAACTTTACTCCATGGCTTGCACTGAAAGTGTGTTAAAGTAAAAGGTTGTTTTACTCTTGGGAATTCATCTGCTTTCTGGTTTTAATGTGTTACATAGTCTACTACAGAGTAGTAAAATAGTAATTCCAGCACTGAAAGCATTTTTGTTATTTGTTTTTTCTCCAAAGAACAAATTACCAGTTTTCACCTGGGAAAAGCTCCCGGCTAAAAGGCTCAAATATTGAGTGGATCAAGTTTTGCAAAGCAATGCTTATTCTTACTTTATCTTTTTTTTTTTCAAGAAGAAATTCTTGTTGCTGAGAATTGCATCAAAAGGTAATCCTGCAAAGTAAACAACCTTTTCTATAACAGAGATTAAGAGCAAAAAAATCAAGGACCTCATTCACAGGAGCAGAGTCCCCTTTTTAAAATAAAAATCTATACCCTTTATGCTTAACAGACAAGTTCTTTTCTTGAAGCCAATCAGACAGTAGCTACTGTACTGAATAGTCACACAACAAGCAGCCATCACGTTACTAAACTAACATCCATTAAACAAAATGGTCATAAGTGCATCAATCTAATGTAATAGCAAGAATGTCATTGAAATAGAAAGTTGTCGCAGGATCAATGTCCCCTGCCTTGAAAATAAACATCGTGGTTTCGACTCAGCACTTATCAAGCAGCAGGAGACCATTATCCTGTGATAACATCCTATTCTATTGACATTATCTGTTAACTAGAGATACTCAGTGAAATATCAGCTTTGCTCATTTCAGATAAAATAAGCACTCATTTTACATCTGCTCTACATAATTATTGGGTGTGCGCATTTCCCATAACCTGATTTTAAATATACAAAAATAATTTAAAAATATTTTACAACATATACTACAACTTATATGGCCATAGAATGTTCCTGAATGAGCAAGAGGTAGTGAAGCCATCAGAATTATAGCTACCTCCACATTGCTTTCTACTTCTACCAAACTCTTTCCTGGCTATTAATTATTCTGTCATTTGCTTGTCACATTGTTGAGCTATGATTTTTCCTTGGCAAATCCCACATCTGAACTATCTTTCCAATATCCATTCTGACTATTGTACAGTCCATGGGGTTTTTTTGGATAAGGAGGGTGGCGTGTGGGAAGCTTTTTTTGTATTATTTTGAAGTAAAACTTTTCCCAGATCTGTTCTAAATAAGCAAGGACAGCAGGACCAGACAACATTTTGACTGATAAATGAAAGATTACTGTTCCTAGATGAAATCTTCCTGCTACTAAGACCCACATGCACCTCCCTTAGAAGTCAGCAAATTATTGGAGCACTGCCACACCTTCTGCAGGCCTGTGATGGATTTCCTAATTCCATCTCCCCTTCACAATTTAGTTACTAACTTCAAAGCTGAGGTTGCTATCTGGTACATGTATTACTCATTCAAGGCATCGTGTCATTCATAAACTAGGACTTTGGCCTCCCCTATCCATCATCCTCTCACTCAAGTGTCTGTGGATATTTCCTGACAATCACTGCCTTATTAGGTCTTTATTTTCCTCTTCTTTTGTGTGATTTTTACACTTAGATAAAAACTCTTAATCCTGCTGCCTGAAAGTATGGAAATTACTTAAGCTGTAGTACAGTTTTCAAGAAGATCCACCTAAGAAGGGTGATTAGTTTGCACATTCCAAAGTGAAGTGTTCTTAGTTTACTGCAACATTGCCACATATTTCTATATTTGATTAAATAACAAATAAAAAGGCCATATCTAATTATGGGCATATGGTAATCCTGTTGTCTAGAAGGAGTAACTACTACACAGTTTTTTCCCATGGAGCTGAAGTAGCTGGTCTGCTACATAATATGGTTTAGAATCTTGAAGTGGAGCAGTTTTCCTTGTTGAAAATTTAATGTCAGCCGTATTCCTTTGCATGCATAATGTGTTTCCTACATTACTTATCAATATCAGGGAAGAAACAGCTGCAGAAGTGGTGAATGTGGGGAATTACATTTTTTAAAAAACAAAAATTAAACAAAAAATAAGACATCTTATATAATGAAGAAAATTAATTTTATGCAGCTGGCTAAGCATCCTTCTATCCTGCTATATGTGGACAAGTTCTCTCATGATAGCCCATCACAATGCCACATTGCCTTATGTGTTGCAGTTAAGCATGTTTGACACAAGGAGTTTTTCCTAGCTTTCTTAGCACTAGACAGATTGGAGCTTTCCTGTGAACAGGTTTACAATGTGCTGTGAAACTTTTTGGCTTTCCTTCAAATCTTTATGACTGCTTGACACTTCTTTGAGTTTTTCTTAAGCCTACATACTCCGTTCTTCTGTCCTTTCCTGCTACCTACTCCTGTTCTTCAGCTCCCATCTAAAACAAGCTATATCATGGTCATGAGGATCCACAGAATGTTTTTCCTAGGATACTTATGTCCCAGACAAATTTCGTGACAGAATAGGTGTAGGCCTACCGTCTGCATCTCACAATTTCAACTGTGTCCACATTTAGATGTCTCTTTTTTGGACTGTTTCCACTAAAGTTCTCCAAGTGTTTTCAAAGAGAGAAGGAAAACAATGCAGGAACAAGGAGAGTCCTCAGTGCCAATGGGTGAATGATAATATTCCACCCCTTAGAGCCTCCACTGAAGCAATGCTCTCCATGGTCAAAACAGAAGTCAGAGGCAAATACGGACTATACTGTTCATGCTGGAGTCTCCACAAAAACAATTCAAATAGTATATTGAATTTACTCTTGCCTTTTTTTTGGCTTTCCTTGCTGATCTAACCTTACCTCTGATCATAGCAAATTTACACTTTTCCCAAACACGATTTATAGCAATCAGATTCTACCTGAAATTGAAGATTTATCATCAGAGGTCAATTATTGATTATATTCTAGTACATTTTCAATTCTTCAGGGTGGACAAGCCAAAGTAACAGATTTTGTTTCACAAGGGAAGAGAATGTGCTCTCTCACTAAGGCAGAGGGATGAGGGGCGGTGATGCTGGAATCAACCCAAAAATCTCATAACCTGTGACTTACTCATTATTCTGTCATGTCGCTGTGTATTCACTCACCTCAGCAAGGCACTAAAGAAACCATCCTGATTGTTACATAAAGCACAGAAGAACCATCCAGACGTGTGAGAAGAACACTTAGATGTTACCCACTTCAGAATAACAGAGGGTAAAAATGGTGAGTTTCAACTGTTTCGTACATTAGGATACCATAATGTACCAGCTAATTTATGCATGTCTCCTAGGTCTTATTACCACATAGGTACTGCAGAAAAGGACAAAAGAGGAGCTAAAATCTATCGCAATTACACATAGGCAAGCAATTAGGGGCGAGTTCTGTTTGCCCTCTGTGAGAGCACACAGTAGGAGTTACAAGAAATACCTACATTCTTTGGCATATTTTTGCTCAGTATCTCAGAGCTCACAGCAAAATTCAGCATATGAGCAGTTATTAATATACACTAATGTATATTAAAAGAGGTCATGGCTGCATTTTTGTTGTACATGGTTTTTTTTACTGATATTATTATTTTGTAAAATTGGTAGAGAGCTATAAAAGAAATTCTGAAATATTAATTAGGATTGTAGAGGAAGATTTCTGTGAAAATATTTTCATTTGGTTTTGAATGGGAGAGCAAAGGAAAAATGTTTTGGAGTTACTAAGTTTCACAGTGGGTTCTAAAACATTGAACAACATTGTTAATCATGCAACGCTGTTTCTTTCCCAGAAGGAATTGCTTCTTGGGAAGTCCAGCTCTAAAACAGTCAGTGGCTAAAAGACTTGGTCATTCCTGCCTGGCTGTAAGTCTCATATATCTTCTTCAGACCAGGGATTTCAGCCAGGGTTTCCCACATGAGGTTAGTGCCTTTGCCAAACAGGCCTTTAGCTACTTTGGGGTAGATCTCTCAAACTCTTTCTTGGATCTGTTCTACTTTATAAAATTAAAAATTCATTTAACCACATCAAGAGGCAGACTGAGTTTGTATGACAGTGATTAGAGCACTTTCAGATGCAAGAAATTGATGTTAGAGTACTTGTTCAATGGAAGTTTGATTAGTTATTCAAAATGGAACAACCCCAACAAGGGAAATGTATCCCTGGAAACAGAGCATGGCAGTAAAGGCACTCGGATGAGTGCCTGAAGTCTGTAATTAGAATGAATTGAGACAAATTCATGTAGCATCATTTGCAGTGAATGCCCTAACGTCTCAAGCATTTCCTATTGCTGTGTACAAATGTGGTTATCACTGCTTCTTCATGTGTAAGCTTGAAAGGTCACATCTTAACATCAAAAGGGAAACAAAACAATCAAAGAAAATTCTACAGCTTCTAATCAAGATCTGTTAGTCACTAAAGTCTTCCCTAACTCCAGACCACACTTTTCGATATTACACTGCTAACAGAACATGTAGAGCAAAATTCTCCATTCTGTTCCAGCAAGTTTATCATATGGTTTCAGTGGTTTGCAACAACTCTGTTCGGTAATCAATCATGATTACTAGCTATATACAGTACACACAGCAGAAGAGATTAATCTGGGAGAGTCTGAGGTAGCATGCTAATTAGTGATATGCTGAAACAGCACTTGGGCATGCCTTCTTGAAATTGCAATTTTTCCATTGGCACAATTGCCTCACCCTAAGTATCTCACTTTACAAATGATGCACTATTTTATAAAATTAATTGGCCTGTTACATCAACACAGTCTGGAATGAGGCTGGTATTGTGTGTAAAATCTGAATAAATTTATTCATCATATTGTATGCTGCACTGCACCATGTTTCTTAAATATCATAAGATACTTTTAACTTTTTAAATCCAAATGGAAGAGCAATAACTTTTCCATGTGATTATTATAAGGTAAGCTATATAATAGTATCCTAGCAGCCTTTTGCTGTAGTATATATTAATCATATCTGTCCCAATATCGAGGAATTTTGTAACTCTCTCTTTGATGACGCTGAGTCACTTTGAAAAAAGGAGATCAGACTAAGGGTCAGAAATGAAAACTCCAGCACTATCAGGAGGTTTCAACATCTACCATCCTAGGAAATGCTAAAAACAAAATCCAACAATGTAAATACAGCAAATCCAACAGTGTAAATATAGTTGAGTTTGACTTGTCGTTTTGGTTTATTTTCATTTGTCATCTCCCAGGAACAAAGACTAGTCTTTAAACTACTAAAGAGCACAGCGCAACTTGTCATATCCCAGAGGTGCCTATGGACTGAAGAATCATGAAGTAATAGCTCTATGTAGCAAAAAGCAGTCCTTGTTCAAGGAGCATTATATACACTAAAATATTTTCCTTGAGATAAGGACTGTTGGCCTGAATTCTCAAAAAATGTCTAAACAGTGCCAGAGCAGACTTCCAGTAGGATTTCATGCAATATTTGACTGAACTGGTACCATTGGATTACATCCTAAACTGTGCTGTGATATTCCAATATTCCTTCACCAATGGTCATAAATAGACCACACCCAGGGCAGTGGATTTGAGCTCAGGACATTCTGGTCTTAAACAAGCATGTATTAACAAAAGAATTACATCTGCTTGAAATATATCAGAAGATACAAGATTTGGAGCTTATAAATAAAATTGTTTCACAAAAACTTTCTTAAAGGGTAGTTATTTTTGTAGGAAATTGTGTTGGATAAAAGTCATCCTAAGTAAGGTCTTTTCCTTACAATGTTTTGCCCATTTTGTGCAAGGCAGAGTGAAAGAGGAGTCTTTAAATTTTAATTCCTCTCTTCAGATTTCTTCATTCTTTTCTCCAGAAGAAGGAAATTTCAAAATCCTGAGAAATTAATTTCATTCTTTACACTGCCCCCTTTTTGTGGGGCAAAAATAAATTTACCCTGGAACCAGAAAGGTGTGAAAAATAAAGATGTTGGAAAAATTCTGAAAATTGAAACAGTTGAAATGCTATTTTTTTTAATTGCAACTATGTCAGTCTTCTCTACAGGAAATATATAGCAAGAGAAGTCAGCTACTGAGTCTAAAATAGTTTCTGCTATTTCATATAAATAAACAAAGCCTACTAAAGTTCAAATTGAGTACTTCGGTGAAAGAGTCTTGCACATTTGAAGTCACGGTTCAACATTCATTGATGCTTAATATATGTATTGTCTGACCACTGGCAGAACAAATGTGATCTGGATCAAGTGCAAGCACACAATTACATATTTCTCCAGCCACCCACACAGCAAACAATACAATGTACCGAATCTATGCCTGCTGTGGGAGGACAGGCACTAAATGACTGAACAAGAACTGCTAAGACAGCAGAGTGAGGCTATACTGTTTCTATGCTTTGCATTTGAGCAATTTTTTATTTGTTGCTCTCCACTCAAAAGCCCAGCTTACCATTTTGTAAAGCTGCAGCCTGAGGCACTCTGCTCTTCACATCAGATAGCATATACATAATCAACAAATTATTGCTCTTCAGCCTCTACTGAGATGACCACCTTTGGAAAGAATAGGTACCTAATCCTAAAGCACAGGATTAAGTCTCTTTTTTTATTAAGGCTGTTAACAAGGGGAAATTACAATCAATTTTGACAATACCTTTTGTGCTGCTGATGCCCATCGTTGGAAAACAGTCTGAAAGCAAAGCTGTTGACAGAATTCAAGCAGCTATTTGAGAATAGATAATTTTTGGAGTCTAATTTCACTCCAAGGTCAACTTGGCCCCTACCTGATATTTTTCCTATGTCATTTTTATACTAAAACTTTGACATGGGTTTGTTCAGTTTTTAAGCGTGAGTTCTGCAGTACCTAGGCAAAATTAACCTAGTATTTATATGCATCTCCCCCATCTTCCCCTAGAAGACAATTGATTAATTGACTGAAGAAATCCTGCCATTTCTCAGTGCAATTAAACATGAAAGCAAGTCTTGATCTTCTGCTAAGTAACTATACTGTAGGCATTCACTTGTACACAAGTTAACTTATTCAAAGGGTCCTTCAATGTGATTCACTGTGCATGAAAGACACAGCTTCAGCAGCTATGCACTTGATATAGAATTCAAGCAACAGCCCATGGATTAAAGTTCCCTCAATTCATTATCTGTGCTCAGAAATACCCAGTCACCTCCAGAAAGCGTCTGCCTACTCAACTGGAAACATGACCATCATGGCATTCTGAAAAGATAAGCCAAATACAATAGAAAGTATAGAGAATGGCTTCAGTTATAAGGCACTTAAGCAAAATTGGAGGTACAAATACATCTCTTTTAAAATTTAATGGTCAAAGAATACAAAAAGCACTGGTTTTGGAGGGTTTCTGTGATATTGAATTAATTATAGTTAAATAATTTTCATGTAGTAATTGCTAGTTTTCTGCATAAGTGACTATTCTAACATAAAAACATATATCAGGTACAAAAGATGACTTTGGGGGGAAAAAAAACCAGACAAGCAATACACAGAGGGATGATTTTGACGTACACAACTCCTAATGCTTAGAGTGTCACTACTTCACCCTACAGTATGCCAAATTTATGATGGGCAAATTCTACTTAGTGACTAACTCCATCTACATTTCCACAATATCAGCAAAGCACAGAAAGTGTCCATTCCCTTGAGAAAGCATGGGAAAACTCCATTTATTATCAGAGATATGAAAAACACCTTGAGTAAAGAAAACCAAAATAGTAACACTAAAACAGAGCGACCTAGTAGTCTATTTCTGTTTTATAACTAACCAACCTCAGCATGAAATGGTGAGATTAAGAGGAACATGTTATTTTTCTAAATTAAATGTGATATTTTCATAACTCTTTCATGAAAACATTAAAAAAAAAAAAGTCCAGCAAACAAGGATTTCCCTGGTCTGCGGCTGTCAGAAAACTGACTACTGAATTGATAGAGGTTATTTTCAGTTTATTCCAATGAAGAGGTTTTAGATGCTATATTAAAACCTTTTTCCAAAGGTGCAAGTTAAAATGTGGTACTCACTTTTCCATGAAAATCTGTTTTAATATCTAAGAGCTATTTGCTTATATGATATGTAGTCTATTGACACTGAACATGATGGTCTGTAGGAGAGGGCATTTTGCCTTATCTTTCTCTAACAGATTTTTTCCCCACTTTTTATAACTTAATAATGCATTGTATTCTTAGTAGTCTTAGTTCTATCAAAAAAGTGTCCATAAGCAGTGGTGTTATTTATTGGCTTACAGCCCAATGTTTGAAAGTGTTCTCACCTGTATTAAAAATGTAGAAGTCTGAATTAATTTAATAAGAATTGATTATGAGTCACTTCAAGGTTTTGAAAATCCCTACCTACCTACCTAGCAATTTAGGAGTCTAATTTTAGACTCTCCTTTGGGCAGGGAGGATGTAAAATGCTTGTAAAAATATATTGTGTAATGGAGAATGATGAAGTAAGTTCAGGTTTGTTGGATGCTGAGATATATATACAGAACACAGCTGACACTTTGTTACCTTGAAATTATTGGTGAAGTTAATAAAAGCACGTGGACAAACAAGAATTTCAACATTACTAGCATATTGACTGACTTCTGAATTTTAGAAGAACCCAGTCTTGACTGAAGATGCGGAACAGTTTGCTTTTATTCACAGAGAACATTCTCCCCTATTGCCCCTCCAAAGATGAGCATAAAAAAACCCCAAATATTTTTTCAAATCTGGAATAATATTTTCGTTCATAACCATGGAGACACAAATAATCCTCCATCCCAAAGACACTAGGAGATTTAGGGTTAGAGTCATTGCTTATGATGTGAGAAATGGAGATTTGGGCTGTTGCTGGAAGGCCAGAATTTCTTACATCCCCACTGAACTCCAAGTATGAATAACAGGGGATTCCATCGTACATATATTTCTTTATGCATTAAAATCATGTCAAACACATTTGATCAACAGAGACAAAAGAGAAACAAGAATAAATAATTTCTAATCCAGCACTAATGGCAGATAACAATACTCTGTTTTCCAGACATACACAGAAATGCCTGCAGGCTCCAAAACAACATCTATTCACTCATCTGCCTATGAAATTTGGAGCTAGACCTAATTAAAATAGATAATTAATTCATACAGATCCAAAATATGAACCTGTGCATTGCACTGACAGCAATGTTAGTTGGGTGATATATTTAAACCAGCACTAAATGTTTCACTTGGCACTAGATTTTACACAGCTATACCTCTATAAAAATAAGATGTTTTCAAATATTTTTATAAAGCTTTCATTGCTGTGATAGAATTTTTGTAACCTGCACCAAGTCTTTATTATCTTGAGGAAGGGAGCTATAAAACTGCTGGTTTTAAAATCGATTTATTCTCAAGTCATCTTCCACCAGCAATTGCAACCTTGCTCACTGCTACCTTCAGTTTTGTACTTACATTTCTATAGGGGTTCCTGCAAAATGCTCTTTTTTCCCCTCCATTCTCAATTACAGGTTTCAGAAAGAAAACTATGCTGACAAACTGACACTGGAGAGACCTTTCAGCAAGTTATCCCAGAAGGGGTCAGCTTTAGTCTCTGAAGTACTTAGAAATGTATTGTATATGCCTCTACCATCACAGTAACTGAGAATACTGCTGCTGGGTATAAAATCCATGGTCTTCTCTGATATTAGCCTTCACAGTGCTCAAAACACAGTATATTGAAAACCATTTGTGATGAAGTGACAGCTGGAAATGGAGGAAACAGGAATAGCAGTGTTGAGGATCTTATGAAATATTCCAGAGAGGTTTCTTATAGATACATAGGTAAAATTGAAGATGTAAAAACATGGTATTCTACCCAGATAGTATCTACAGCACTTTGATAATAGGCAGGAAGATCCCAGATGTCCCTGCCATACACAAAGAAAATGCTTCTGCAGATTTTACAACAGCCACCATGCTCTTTGTTTGAGGGCAGAGACTTTCACCCACTGCAGTACTTGTGCAATTGATTGAAGTGATATGCAAAAAGTCTACATTTGGCAGTTCATCCTTCTACGGTTTTACAGTCACATTTTAAGAAACATAAGAAAGTCTATGGCAGAAAAATAAAAAGATGACTCAACTTCAAAGTTTAGCTTGCAAACCTGTTCTAAGGCTAGAATTTGAAGCAGGATCCTCAATCCCAAAGGTCAGAAGCCTTTTCACTAGGCTGCAAGATATTCTGTGACAAATGCCTCTTTCTCCCTGCTCCTTCTCACTCCATTTCAAACCTGAGATAATCTCCTGGCAATATTTTCGACAAAACTTACAACTGTGTCTCCATATAATACTAGCTATGCTTTGAACCACAAGAGTTGAGCTCACATGTAAGCATTTTGTTGACAGAGACATAATAAGCAGTTTAGAAGAATTTGTTTAAGAAGTAAGGTACACATTTAATTTTCATACTCAAATACTATGCTTCTTAAAAAGTCATTCCAAAGATTTCAGATTGTCTCCAGAATAGCAAATAACCTTCCTAAACTTGTAAAAAGTAACAACTTTGTTGTGAAAGACAAAGTGAGACATAAACAGAAAGGGCACAGCAGATGAAGTTGGATTCATTTCCTATGGAGTTCTATTCCCTCCTGCTGGGGAGATATGTTTTGTTTTCAGGATTAGCATCTTGCCAAATCCACCAATAACAGAAAATAAAATGCAAGAGGCTATCCTATCAAAATGTTAAACATCTTGCAAAATTTGCTGAGAGACAGTGACAACCATTCATTCTTACCTATATAGTGTAGTACAATATTCACTAATATTCAACAGTGTAACTTCAAATCATTGCTTTTGAGCATGAATTCACCACAGTCAGACATTTACTTTGTTTTTTTAGATCTTAAGTGCCTTTGGGAAAAGAAAATTCTGACACCAAAATATTCAAGATAATTGGTTTTTTTCAGCTCAGATTTCTTTCCATTTTTTAATTATCCCCAACTCTCTATTATGCATTTTTATAACAAAAAATACTACAAAAAAAACCCCACAGACTAAACCCCACAAATTGGAATGTTAATTGGCTTTAACATGATACAACTTTATGACTTTGAAAAGATCACTGTGTTTAATGGACTTTATATGAAGAATTAAGTAAAGTAATTGTCTCATTTTTCCCTTACTGGACACTGCATACTGAGACAACATATTCTTATCTTCTTCTTCACATTAAGAAATTTCTCTAGCAAGAGGAAAGAACACAGAGAGGCCTGAAAAACAATTCTGGGTTAGCAATTAAATCTTTTCTCAAAAACTCTTATTGCACAATTATATTTGGTGAAGGCTGGTGAAAGGTAAGACAAGCAAGAAAAAATGTGGATTGTATCACTGTGGGCACTACCTGAAGAGACAGAAAAGTCAGTACTACTTAGAAAGCAATGAGGAGGGGAAGGAAATTATGTCTCAAATAGAAAGTTTTTTTTTGATTTGTTTTCTGTTAGTTATGAGGAAAAAAAGAAGCAACTTACTTGATGTGAAATGACAAAACTCTTAAGGTAGCTACTGCCAAAGGACACAGTGAATTCAGGAGCACGCTTATAAAAGGGCACTCTGTAAGTACCACTAAAAAAGCAGCAGACCTGCACTTCTGACCAGTTACAACTTGTAAAATAATTAATAACCTTTGCTTGCAATGCCCTAGCAATCTGATAGCCCATCACAGATCCAGTGCATCCTTTTACTCCATTGTAGAAAACCATCTCTCTCCTATGCAGAAGCAAAGATGCAGAATATAAAATCAACCTACATGATAAGTGCAGAATCTTTAATTACATAGAGTGAGAAAAAGATTCATTCAAGTCTCATTGATCCTGAATATGTAATGCTGCCATTCAGAATTACCCCTTACTGCTGACAAGCTTACTTCCTGAAATGTTACAAGCAGCATTCTCACAGGTCCCATTTGTGGGGATCATAAGGTCAGTACTCAGAATTTGGATTCTCTCATTACCTCTTAACCATCTGATGCCTAATATTTTCTGAATGTGGACTGTTCTTGCTTTGGAGGCCTTTGTCTTGTTCTTTTTAATGACTGATTTCATCATGGGGCAGGGGGAGGTGCTTCAAAAAAAATCCACATTTAGAGAACTCCTTGGCCGAATGGGAGAGCCTACTGGAGTATGTCACACTTCTTCTCTGCCCAAGATCACTTCCTTTCTTCCAATAGAAGATCAAAAGACAGCTTCTGTGTATACCCAGGACACATTGTAACTGTACATATTCAGCAGCATAAAAATGGGTTAAAATAAATGACAACAACTATATCTAAACGTACTCTCACACCCACTTTCTCAATTTATTCATCAAGTTCCTCTATCACAGATGATTTCTTGAAGTTCCACTAATTTGAGTATTTTAACACTTTTCTCCTAATTAAGGATCAGATACTTATCTGCCCTTGAGATTAAATAAATCAAAGTTTTTTCAAAAATTGTTAAACATCCAAAGTTTGCCAGCATAGTGTTTCTGGTTGAGTTACAGACTGCATGAAATTCATACTGCAAGTTACTAGTCGCAGAGGATCATACATCTTACACGTGTATATCAGTGGAAAGACATAGCATTTTATTCTGTATTTCTAAATGATAAAGCTTAAGCACAGTAAAATAAGTCACTGAGCAATTTCTCACTTCAGCTATTTTTGTTTTGATACTTAATTCAGTAATTTTTGACTGGCTGGCAACCTCCACCTCTAAAAGCAAGATCTGACCTCCTCTGAGATTATTCTAATGATTATAATCTCCCAGACCCACCAAACACACTTTCCATACACTCATTAGTAGCTCCCCTTCTATAGCAGTAACAGCCTATATCCTGTAAAGTGAAGTGCTGGTCACGCTTCTCATGTCCTACATCCTCTCTATGAAGGACAGTGCCCTCACCAGGAGAGGGCAAAGTTAAGGAAATAAACTCAAGATTTAGTGCCTCAAGTAGATGAAGTCATGGATGACAGTACTTGGAGAAAATCTCATTAAAGAGGAAAACTTATATCCACAACCATATACATAACAGCAATTAGATATCTATATGTGCTGTGGCTGTTGCCACGAGCTAAGCTTTTGAAAAGCTGGAGTAGTCTACAGAGAACAGCAGTAATTTTAGTGAAGTCTGTGAAGAAAAAATAAATGCACCCTTTTTCTCTGATGGAGCTTTATTTTTGTTCTTATTTTGTTGTCCTTAATTTAAAATGAGAGTAATTCCAACAGAAAATATCTGATTGTTCTTTGAATGCAGAGAAACAAAACAGAACAGATTGACAAGGTGATTTGCTGGTACTGATGCCTGTTGCTGGAATCTTTTGTCACAAAAGTATTCTCAGAAAGCAAGCAGAATCTGACAAGTCATCAACATTAGTCTCTTTCTCTCTAACAGTACTTCCACAGATTAATTAACTCAAATGTCATTCTCTTATAGCTTCATGCACTCTACAGAAGAGTACTTGGTAGCTGCTGTGTGTTTTGGATCAAACAAAGCTCTGCAGGGATACAGTCATAACTCCTGTAAATTACTAATTGCAGTGGAATGCTACAAAGTAGCTTTTCAGATATATTCTGGGAAAAGTCTTAATCCAAAAGCATTTTCAGAGCAAAAGATTCATCATAACCCTTTCTTCACCATTAGAAGCAATCTGTTATTGCCTTTCTACATGCACTTTGAGAACAAAAGGTGTTACCTTTTAGTAAACATGGGACCCTTACTTGGGCTATTACACCTCAGCAGAAAAACTTTATTCCAGAATATTTATACCTAAGGTACAGCTGTATAACTTATTTAGGAACCTGGTGTGATGTCCCACCCTTAATGGGAAAGGAGCACTCAAGATTCGTATATGTTTATGGTTGAATGGAAAGAAAAAAGTCAGAGGGTTCATAAAAGAACCAGAGAGTTTTATTAGCAAATTCTACACTTGGTATGGAAATTGGTATGGTAGTCCCTTATCTCCTAGTATAAGCCCACAGCAGTGTGCTTCCGATAAAGGGGCAGAGTGAGAGGGAAGAGAGAGAGAGGGTACCTTTTTATAGGTAAGTTTTCCCCACCCTGAAGATAAGTTTCTTGCTTGCTATACAGATTGGTTATCATGTGCAGTCTGTTCTTCTAAATCTTCCCAGAAATGCATCAGAGGGTTTTTGGGTGTCTTCAGTGGTCTTGATCCACCCGTACAGTCCATGTCCACTTCTCACTGTTATTCCTGTGTTTGCATTGTACTGCATTGTGCTCATCTCCAGGAGCCAAAGCGGTATGTTTGTCCCAGACAAGTGCTGCCCTACCTTTGTGTGGCCCCCTTCTCCAGCCACATCTTGTCCTTTCTCATACTGTGTTTTTATTAACAATCCTTGGTTGGCTCCCCAGCTATCAGTGTTTGAGACATACACATTAGCCCCCCTATCTTCTAGGCTTCTGCACATGTGGAGTTGTTATGAATAACTCTTGCTTGTCTGTTTAGTTAACTTGCATCATGTAAACAGCACATGCACCACATCCTGTTGTGCAGTCTTGCAGGTTCAGTCTTGGCATGAAACCTCAGAAATTAACCCAAAATTAATCTCTACATTCAAAATATCTGAAAGACATTCAGTAACTTATATAAAACTTGCTTTTTATTCTGTTAAGATAAATCCCCTTGTATTTTCAAAAACAGAAATGCACCTTGCTCGTCAGGATGAACATAAAGTGCTAGAGAACAGTTCATCAGGCTCAAATGCTGCAATTGACTTCACACAAATTTCATTGCCCCTTACTGACTTTGGTAAATCTGAATCTTTCTTTGCCCTCATCAATGGATCTCTCCTCCTCAATGTCCATCCTCGGTGACAAAAGATCACAGTCACTCTTTCAAAGGCTTTTCTTTTTTTTTCCCTATTTCTTGCCATTCTTAAAATAAGCCCAAGAAAGGGTGTGGCTCTAATTATCTCTTTCCAAACAATGTAATGATTTCCCCTTTACAACTTTTCCTGACACAGTTAGAATGCAAAGCAATTATCCACTGGTATTTGAGGGTAAAAGACACCTAGTATAAAATCTAAATAGATAAACTGGTAAATATACTAACAGGTAGCAAAAACACATTGGAATAAAGTTTTCATATTTGAACCTCACACAAAGCAAGTCTGAATATTAGATTTATTTCACAAAAAAAAAAAAAAGAAAAGAAAAGAAAAAAAGAAAGAAAAAACACCTACCCAGTATGATAAAATTACTGTAGAAGCCAGAGGGATAAAAAAATCCTCTGAATTATCACCATTTTCTGAGCAACTACTAAACTAACAGTTAAAAGGGGCTGAATGCTTTCTAGGCTAATATAGGGAAGCATTATGACAATCCTGCTCCTGAGCTTTTCTGAGTTTAAATCAGCACGGGTATATTAGAATAATGTCACATAATTTTCCTCATGAAACTATCAGTTTGCTGTTACCTGGAGGGACACTGTAAGATACACTATAGTACTATAAATGTAAATATTCTGTACACCAAGTGTTCCATGAGAATGGAAACTTAATGATGTATATATTACAACATCACTGCTGGAGTTAGAGTTGTATTAACATTTCTGTGATAACCCACTCTACCATTTCCCAGAGGTTTATAACTCAACTGTAAAAATTTACTACAGGTTGAAATTTAACATATCAAGTCCATCCCAGGAGCAATTTTTTTTTTCTTCCAAGGAGACGGCCATCTGCATATTTTAAGATTGAGAATGCACATATAAATGTTGAACGTACTTTTTAGTGTTCAATTTAATGGAAAAAGAGCCACTAATAAAATGGTTTTAATTAAAAAAATCATAACAATGGCCTAAACTGAAGGTGTCAAAGTGTCAGAGTAACTGCTAGGAATAAAACCTGATGAAAAATGCCACAATCCTGAATATATTTAATGTGTGTTTATTTTTTTGCCTTTTAAAGACTTAATTTTCATCCTGTTCTGTTTGAGGACACAGCACTGATTTTGCTAGTACAGCTACAGATTCACTCCTCGAGTTATTGATATGCTTTTAAAATACAGGATACATTCTAAAGTAAGCTGAGGTTTAAAAGAGTTTCTTCTCCTCAAATATACTTTCTCCCCAGAGCTCAGCATTTCCATACCACAGATTTAGCTCACGCCGGTAGCCACCATGTCTGGCTCAAATCCCAAGCAGCTGTGTAGGAATCAAAGCTTTCACTTTCGTGTTGTAATACCTATAGTTTTTGAGGTTAGTTCTCAAGAGACCTTTTGTTTTCTCAGATCATACCTAGTATGACTAAGGTAGACACAGTTCTTCCTATGTCTGCACCTGTATTGTGAAGCTCCGATACTCACATATATTTACATTGATTTTTCTCTGTTATTTCTGCTGTATACATTTTACCTTCTTGTATATAAATAAGGATTATTGCTAAGGTCTGTGTTCACAGAACAATCATGGAGTTCTGTAGCCTAGCCCAAAAATGGGGAAGTAGGGTTGGGGTGAGTGAACACATGCAACTTTTGAAAACTAAGATTTCAGAACCACCTTCCAGTTTGTTTTCAGAAATCAAGTTAGCTCTGTGTAGCTTTATTTTTTTTTAGCATAAAAATTTAAAGGGAACCTTGGTATTCTCTCATCAGTTAAGAGTATTTGTACTACAATTGGGTGTAAAATGGGATTTGGAGTAGAATTTGAAAGATAAACACCAGAAATGGCTCATTAATCAAAATTTTGTTGTTTGGGGAATATTAGAGACTTTAAGTGTGAAGACACTTAGCTGTTTCTCATTGACAATGACCTAAGGGGAGGCTCCAATACCTAACAGGGGCTTATAAGAAGGCTGGAGAGGGACTTTTCACTAGGGCATGTAGTGATAGGACAAGGGGGAATGGCCTTAAGCTGAAGGAGGATAGGCTTAGGTTAGATATTATGAAGAAATTCTTTGCTGTGAGAGTGGTGAGGACCTGGAACAGATTGCTCAGAGAAGCTGTGGATGCCCCATCCCTAAAGGTGTTCAAGGCCAGGCTGGATGGAGCTCTGAGTAACCCGGTCTAGTATAAGATTCCCTGCCCAAGGCAGGGGAGTTGGAGCTAGATGTTCTTTAAGTTTCCTTCCAACTCAAACCATTCTATAACACCTCTGCACTGTACAGCGGCAGATAGCCCATGCACTGAAGAGTGTACGTGTAAGAGTGTACGTGTAAAATGCATGAGATGCACAAGATAATACTAAAGAACACAAAAATTTCTAAATTAAGTATTTCATTCTTTAGCATTCTCTGTTTATATTGGAGAAAGAGACCAAAGCAGTGCAACACTTAAGAGTCTTGAGATAGATCCAAGTGAGAAAAAATTCAACTGCAAAAATCAATTGTCATGGTAACAGTATTTATTGAGGTGCAGGAAAACAAATCACAAGTTCTTGACCAGAAATATGAAAATCAGGGCAAGAAGTAGTTATTTACTTGAAGTTGACTAAATCCTTTCAAGCAAAAAGCAGATACTCAGTGAAGTAACCATGTAGCTGGGAGCAACAAAAGCACAATAGCTTTGAAGATCATGATCAGACTATCAAATAGTGATATCTACTTGCTTAAAAAATTTATTTGTACTTTGCAATCAGTCACATCTTATTTCTCTCTATAATAATTTCTAGTCCTAGCACTCAAAATCCATGACAGTATTTATTTTTCTGTAGCTGAAACCACTGCCCATAAGTCAGTTACAGAAGTGTCAAGGAGTGGTTACCCTAGAGGCATTTAAAAGGTAGCCAGAACAGACCTTAAAAAGGCAGGACATATGCATAAGTATTATAAACAGATCTTTGCCAAAAGTGGTCTTAAGAGCCTTCTCCAACAGTCCCTTCCTGCCTACCAGGTGACACCAAGCCCAACAACTAGCCTTAGCCAGGTGGCCAGCCCATCTGTAGGAGAGAAGGAAGACCAGAGCTCCAAGGAAGTATAAATTCAAATTCTGACCTTCCCACCAGACACTTATTTCCAGACAACATATATATTGGATCTCCAGTCTCAAATCTTGCTGGCTTTGACAAAATTGCTGCTTCCAGGTTTCCAGAGAATATTTTTTCAATATTTCTCATTTTTTTCCTCTTCCTTCCATCTCGCCCTTTGAAGATGCACTGAATGATAGTTTAGTGCAAGTCAGCCTGGAGAACTCTCATGAAAATCAATTTGACTAATACATACCCAGCATAAAAGAGGGTATTTAACCACGAAGAGGATGTTTTTTCCCCTGAACTGGAGAACAAGAGCAATCATTTCAGCTAAAGTTTCTGTATGGCAGTTGGAAAGAAGTGATGGTTTCCCTATGGATCAACATTTCCTGACTTTGCTCTTCACACAAAGGTTACAACTACTTATGTTATATGCAAGCTATGCATAATAATTAGAAACAGGGCACATTGTCTAAATCATCATACTTGTTAGCATTTCAATGCAGATATCATTTTAATCCTTGCATTTCTAATGTCAACAGTAGCTGCTTAGAGCTGTCACTGAAATCTTTAATTTCTCTCCTCTTCGTATTGCATCTATGTGCACACATTTTTCATTGATTATGATTTGGCATTTCTTCTAAGTTTTTATAACCTTGCAGTAGATTTATGCACACAAGAACTTAAACTGGCAACCTAGTACATGTTACACAAGAGAGAAGTTATATTTGAATGAAAAGTATTGAAGTTAGTATCCTATTCAGCAGTATTATATAGCATAATAAAGGTCAACTGTGATACATACTATTAACATGCAAAAGGATGTGTAGCAGCAGTAGTAGATGATAGGAAGGGTTTATTTATTATAGAAGCAGATCATGCTTTAGGAATAAGTTTAGGATACCAATAGACAGACAGTGGTAGTGGATTATTGTAGGCTTATAGGAAAAACCATTTTCATGTCAGATGAAACAATCAATTTAAAACTGGAGTCAGGATCTCAAATCCTCACAAAGCAAAGAAAAATACCTGAGGAGCTTTAGAAAGAAGCTTTCATAAGGGCTTTGAACTGGTATAGTTGTTTCCATCAGGTTTCTTGGTAGTGGATCTATCCATTCATATTAAACATGTACTGAAAAGTCCTGACAGTGACAGTGACTTTTGCACAACATGCATCAAGAATACAAGTATTTTCTGTGATATGCCATAAATCAGGACATTCCCTGACAATTAAAAATAAACATTTTGACTTTTTTTGACCAATGATTGCCTCCATCACCATAGAAGGGGGAAGAATTTCTCTTCTCTGCGGTTTCCTTATGGAAGGTGATGAGTGTTGCGAGGTACTTAAGGCCCTGTACAAGTCAGTTCTGAAACACAGTTCATGTATTACTTATGAGATTTCACTGAAATGTAAATCTGAGCGATTTTCATTTGTTCCCTTGGTCTTAAATGAAGCAACATTTACTAAGTCCAAGGAATCTTTCTCAGAGTTCAAATTCTAAAGAAAAATGTGTGGTATGGTAAAAATTATTAATAAAAAATAAATACATGTCCAAGCAAATAAAGCTTCTGCACTAAAAAACTTCACATTTGTCTGTATTAATGTTTAATGCATTTGTAAAAAGCAGTCCTGTTTTGTAGAATATAGCCACAAAAGTGTCCTGCAATCTACCAGCACTTATGATCACAGCATGGGTCTAAAGAGGATTGTCAGAAATGCATCATCCATGTTTGATAGATCAGAGGAACTGTACAGAGTATATTAAAGCCATATTATAGTTAGTAAAAGGAATACAATAATATTTCTGGGTTAGCTCTAAAATTAGAGGTTAACTTATCATTTGATTGGCTTAAGCACATAGAATATTAGCAGTAGGTGTTGGAGCTTGCTAAGAAAACTCAGTTATGACCTACAGAAACCAATTGCACAACAGGGACCTAAAAAAAATTTTTAAATTATGCTAATCATAATGTTTTATAAATGGCATGTCTTTCTATTTTAATAAAACAAAAATATACCTTGAAATACTATGATGTGTTCTACCATAACCAGTTTACATCCATGGTATTGAGAGCAAAGCACAGCATATAGTTTCTTAGGCATCTTTAAAAAAAGTTTAATAATTTATCTGGAATTTTTTTTTCATCTCTGAGTTAATAAGATATGCAGCATTTAAAAACAATATGAATGTAGCACACAGACAGAATATACTTGCTCTAGAATTCAGATGATTTTGCAAAAGGTTATTTCAGTGATATTGCTGCTGTTCCTGCATTTTTACCCAGGTAGGAGCACCACGATTTGCCAGTGCAATGGAAAATATTTCCAATTATGTTTAGAAGATATTTCAATTTCAACTGAAAAAGACATTTAAAATGGGGGCTTTTTAACTAAAGATTATAGATATCAATAAAAATTAAAACACTGAATTCACACAGAATTTTAAAGTGTTAATATTTGAAGCAAATATAACCCCAAATAAACATGTTAAATTCAGACACCTTGTGGAAATACAAGCTCAAGTTATGCTCCCTTGAAAGATAAAACAGAGCAGGGGATCTGAGCATAGTCTCAAGCTTGTTATACATACGCACACGTGTCTAGTTATAATCTGAGAAATTAATTTTTTGTTATTGAACAAAAGCTTAATCCTCCAAACTCCTCAGGGAAATAGCCTTAAACAGGTGAAAATAAGATACAATTAACAAAGAAGTGAAAGAATATGAAGAGCCATTTGAGACAGTAGAGAAAAAAAAAGGCAAAACAAATTAAATAAATCTTTGTGGGAAATACTAAAACAAAAAAGGATAAGAGGAAGAAATTAAATAGATTCAAAATTATGAGTGCACTAGAAAACATCATAAAATAAACTTCAACCCAGTCTCATGGGGAAAGATTAAAAATAAGAATTGTAAACTATACGACAAGTATTTTGTAGAAACTGTATCATGTTCAAAAATAAAGCAATCTAACTTATCTTCCCAGATGCAATTTTCTACAATTTAATTTGGTAAGATAAGTATTGGTTTTGGTCTTTTAGCTGATTTCTGTCTAACTAGCTTTAATTGTAATGTTTACTTCTAATTGACATTCAGCAATTCTGAGTTATTCACTATCTAAAGAGGCTCAAAAATATCCTAAGTCAGAGCAACCAATTCAAATACTGTTCAAAATTCTAAAGATGCTAAAGAAGAGGTTCCAAAGTGGTTGCAAACTTTTCTTCTCAAAAGAGGATGACTTACAATCTACTCTTGTAGTTAATGGCTCCCACAAAAGAGAAGCAGAGCACACCACCACATCTCCAAAAGTGACTATGATTGAATTGTAATTTGTAAGATAAGAGGGTTTCCAAATGCGTCATGTGATTAGGAATGTGCTTTTGTGCATTGTGCAAAATTCACCCCTGTGTGTATGGCAATTGGTCTGAAAGGGCCAAGGGACAAACTGCATGTTGAGCATTTCCAAAAAAAAGTATGGTAAAGTCTGTCAGACCAAGATTCCTTCCTATCAGATTACCCAGGATTACAGTCTCCTTAAGGGCAAATTCCTATTTACAGGACAGAATGGGTGGAACCTTGAACCACTGGAATATCAAATCCTTTATCATTAATTTGACAGCAAGGAGAAGTTAAGCCAAGGTCTCCAGTTTCATAGAATACTTTACATCAGAGAATGAAATCTTTTGTGCTGGCTTCAATGTGCACAGTATTACAGCCATGGAGATACAGTCACAGACTGGCAGCCATGTACTTCAATATCCAGCTTGAATTTTAGTTAATAGTCCATGTGTTGTTGCATATGTAGAAAGAGGGATATAAATATATTCATTTTATTCTTAGTGTGCTATAATCACACGTACATTTTACTTTGCAGTTATACCTTCAGAGAATAGCTTTCAGGATTATTATGCTGGGAAACTTCCCAGGAAAATGTCATTCAATCTCTGCATCTTCTCTCCTATCCCTCTCTGTTGCATCCACCTCTCTTCCTCCTGAAAGTTTCTCCTTCACACCAAAAGTTTACTGTTACTTTGAAGTAATAGGAATCAAGGGCAAGGGAGAGAGCTGAGTCTATCAGAGACAGTATTAAAAAGTTCCTGAGGATGTGGGAGAGAGGAAAAAAGATTGGAATTGTTGCAATCAAAAAAGTTGGAGGCTGGAATGCAAGGAATTTTGGACAAGACAGGGGAAAGATGAGGGGAGGTATACATGTATTTACACACATATTTGAGGGACAAAAGGAAGTAAGATTGCATATCTACTGCAATAGGTTATTCATTAAATCCTCGCTTTGCCTCCATTCAGTCAACTTCTTGGTATCATTTCAAAATTTACCCAAGCTTAAATAAAAGAGTTATAGAAAATATATGCAAAGCTCTTCAGAGTGAATACAATAAATGGCAACATTTTGGAATGACAGAAAGACAAAGTTGATATGTTTCATCCGTTTAAAACCATTCTTCCTTTTATCAGGTATATTTCGATCTTTATGAGGACCTAGAGCTAGAAAAAGGCTTCTTAAACTATAAATGTGAAAAAAAAAGAACTCTTTAACTTGCAACACTTTTAGGTTTAAGAATAAATGTGATTATAATATTCTTTTATTGTTTATAAGTTTTTAGTAACTGGAAGTCAAAGCCAGAGCACACTGAAAGAGTAATGTAGCCAGTTTGGCTCTGAGAAATTCAGAGCAGCTGAAAGGCTCCTTTCAGACAAACACACAACATACAGAAGTCCTAGAACTCACCTGGAAGAAATACTGTGTGCTCCAGTAAGGATTTCTACAGGTAAAAATGCTTTTTTTCTTTTGCTTTCAGTTCACAAAACCTTCTCATTGCAATCCTATAAATAGCCCTTTAAATCAAAGGGAAGCATAGTTGCTAATATCCAGACTGATGTCCCATCTTTGAAAAATCTCAGAGAGAAAACTTTATTCCTTTTCTCTTCATCACTACAGGGATCATTAACAAAGATGAGAAAGGACCACAACAGCAGCAAAACCTCAGTTGTGTCTCCAAATATATGTGGGTGATTCCACACTCCAAATTCAATAGTCCAGGCTTCACCCAGAAATGAAAAGAGCAAGGCAGAGATTATCATTGATAGGAACAGACAGGACTGCAGATCTGCCAGTCATCTCACCATCTTGTATGGAGCAAGGAAATAAACTGGAGCACAAGCTCTTTCTCTTAACCACAAAAGCAACAGCTTCTCCTACACCCTGCACAGTGGTAGATGCTACGTACCATTTAAATAAAATAAATATATGCATCACAGCAGAGGAGAGGGAGTGGAACTGGTACTTTTGTGCTAACCCTTCTCTGAAAAATAGTAGCTCTGGTTTCTCTGAACAACTTAGTCAAGAAATAGATTGAAAATCCAGAAGGTAAGCTGAAGATCAGCTGCTCAATGATTCAAAGTGATTCCAGAAAATTCTCAGCAGACCAGGTACTGACTGTGCACATATGCATGTCAACATCAGCAACAACAACATGAAAATTCAGTGTTTTGCTGAGATATAACAAGGCAAATAAGTATTGAGCAGTGGGGGTAAGAAAAGCAGAGAGAGAGTTCAAATTATGCATTATCCTTGATCATGCATGATTTCTGCACATTTTTGCACCTTTATTCTGATACTGTGGAATTTCATCTTCAGGGCAGGGGGGAGGAGGGGAAGGCAAAAAAAGCACAAGTCTGGCTATCACAATTTTAGAGAAATCCCTTAAGTTTGAATTAAGTTCAAAAAGCAAGAAAGAAATTCATAGATGCAGGAAGATCAGAAACAAAAAGCTATGATACTAATTATTCCACGAGCAACACTAACCTGAAAGTGTGAGTTATACCCTCTTCCTCTCACCACAGGCTGACACAGAATACCCAATTAGGAACTAAACTGAGAAACCATACCATCAAAAGTTGAGAGGTCTGTTGTCCTTGGGGCCAAAAGTGGTAACCATCATCAACTCCCTTGAATTCATCGACTGCAATCCTTCCTTCCATTGGATTCTCTTCACAAACTTCTGATGACATCACTGCACAGATTACAATGGTTCCTCTCATAACCAGGGGGGCAAGAAATATGACAGCCAAAGATTCAAGCTTAATTAAAGTCGTATTATTGCCAGCTTTAAAAAATAAAAAACAAATAAAAAAAAATCCTGAGTCATAAGCCTTATATATTATAATTGTCAGGGGGAGGCAAAGATTTGATATTTCATAACAGGAATTATGATTATCTTCTGAACACATATAGAGCCTCTTATGTAATGATCACAGAGTAATTCAGTTTGGAAGGGATCTCAGCACGTCTCTAGTCCAACCTCCTGCTCAAAGCAGAGCCAACTCTGAGGACAGACTCCTGGAACCTGACTCCATCTTCTCAATGACCTCCTCTTCCTCCTGCAAGCTGCTGTTAGGTGTCCTTAAAGCCATCTCTTCTCCAGGTTGAACAAACCCAGTTCCCTCAGTCTCTCCTCACAGGACAAGTGCTACAGCTCCCTCATCATCTTTAAAGTAGTTGAAAATTAGCTTCTAGACAGAAGTAGAACATATCAAAAATTCCTTCATTTATCCAGTAACAACTTATGGAAGAAATGCAAGAGAAAGGTTAGAAATTAGGTAAGATACACTTTTTATTGGTGGTGCTAAGATCTATACTGGTGCACTCAAATACCAAACTACGACACTGAAAAATATTGCTATAGCATCTTATGTAGGAGATAATTCATAAAATCACAATAAAATTCCAGTTAGGAGACAATCTAGTTCAACCCCTTCCAAAAGCAAGGTCAGCTGTGAAGTCAGGGGTTTAATTCTTCAGTCATCTATTATCACTGGTGGCAGATGAAGAATTCAACCCTATATGCAAAATTCCATTTTTTGCTAACTCACATTTTGTTACAGGATTCTAAGGAACAAAAATATTTCATTATGAACATGGAAATTATAAGGCAAGAGGGAGGGGTAGCCATCTGTAGTAGAATACATTGCTTCTGTTTACATTCATCCCATCATTTTGTTTACAGTGAACCCTCCTGAACCTCTCCTTGTTAAATAGGATGCCTTCCCTTTGTGTTAAGCAGGCTTATGCTTGAAGTCAGAATGAGCAGATGGAAAGAAAACTTTTAACAACAAGAGTGCTTCTTCATTGTACTTATGATGACAAAACAGTACAAAGTGTCAGCAGTAGGCAAAGTCTCCTGCCATCTACAATATTAGGTATATTGCTGATTTTCTTAAATCTAGAGTAGGCTGCCTCTGAGCAACTTGAAACATGCAGAAAATTATGAAAAATACCTAGTCAACTGAGGACAAAATTCAAGGGTAGTCTTTCATTCCACATCCTATCCTTTTGTGTTCAATAAACACAAAAGAAGCAGTCAACCTACAGCCTTGGATCAGAGATAGCGCATAAGTACAATTCATCTACCTCTCCACTTGCTGTTTTGCAGTCAGGGCACCTCAGGCATAGGCAGGAGGGGAAATGAATGCCTCAAACAGGCAATTACAACCTGCTTCTAGCTGACCTCCTCAGGGTTGAATTCAGACACTGCGGTTTGCGCAGCAGTTTCTGGACTCTCCTTTTAGATCTTCCTGAACACATGGGAATGCTGGAAAATTCCTGGGTACTCTGAGGGTCATCAAAGTTCCTGCTGCTGCCAGGAAAAGACAGGTACAGAGACTGAAGTCTCTAGCAAGCTCTAGCAGCTTCTAAGATCTCACAGCTGCTCTTGATCAAAGGGTGTTATAGTTCTAATCAGGATATTAGGAAGGGTCAAGCACCCTTTCAGCAGGTACCTAAAGTGCATTAGTTTCTGCATAAGAGGGGCAAAAAAATTTTTGTATGTGCCTAGCCAGCAGTAGTGACATGACATAAGGCACAATCCCCACCAGTGACTGGAACAACTAGTCCTGGGATCCTCTTTGAGGACTGAGGACTGCTTGGAAGAAACAGGATCCACTAAACCAAGTGGAGTAAAAACATCTTTGCCAACAGGCTGGACAGCCTAGTAAGGAGAGCTTTAAACCAGGAACAAGGGGACCAAGAGAGATGGCAACACTCAATACAGAAAGGAAGTGATGGATGGGGTTGGCAAGTAAAGTGTGCAATGTGATATAGACAGAAAACACCTCAATCTCAGATGAAGAGCCTGCCCCAAGCATATGCAAAAAAATGAAGCGCCAAAAGGACAGCAGATTGCACGTTTCCTCTGAAATAAGTAAACTGGTACCTCTCTGAAGTGCCTGAACACCAGAGTTTGCAGCACAGGGAACAACAACAGGAGTAATTAGATGTCTGTATGCAGTTGCAGGGCTACAACCTCATTTGGCTGGAGATGTGGAGAAGTACACTCAGGTGCTGCAATGGGTGGATACAGGCTTATTAGGAAGCCTTATTAGGAATAGTGGATCAAGATGGATCCACCATTTGGAAGGTGAGAATAGTGAGGAGGTAGAGTTGCCCTTGATGTGAGAACAGCAGATGGGTGATGAGCCAGTTGACAGCTTACGGGTCAAAATCATTGGGCAGACCAAAATCAGGAATGCTGAGGTGAATGTCTGCTACCATCCACCTGATCAAGAGGAAATACAGGAAAACAGGAAATTCTTCAGACAGCTCTAACAAGCTTCACTTGCTCAGGCCCTGGTCCTCATGCAGACTTTGACCACTCCAGTATCTGCTGAAGGGACAATACAGCAGAGCACAAGTGATTGATGATGTTTCAGGAGTGCCTTAATGCTGACTTTCTGACATCTATGGTCAAGCAGCCAACAAGGGGAGATGATCGGTTGGACCTTATACTTACAAACAAGGAAGAGCTGATCAAGGGTGTGAAGGCAGCCTTGGCTACAGTGACCATGAGATGTGGAGCTCAGGATTCGTGAAGGAGGGAGAAGACAAATAGAAGGATCACAGGCCTGGAACTCAGAAGAGCAGACTATGGGCTTGTTCAAGGACCTGTTTAGAACGATCACATAGGCTATGACACCGAAGAGTCCAGAAGAACTGTTTGATTTTTCAAGGATCACTTACTCCACGTTCAAGAATGGTCCATCCTGATATGCAGAAAGTCAAGCATAGGTGGCAGGGAACTCTTGAAAATCTCAACTATAAAAAAAAAGAAGAAGAGATAGCAGCAGGTACAGTTGACCCAGGGGGAATACACAGACACTGTACAAGTGTGGAGTGATAGTGTTAGGTACACCAAAACCCATTCGGAGCTGAATTTGGCACAGGGTAGTCAGCCTCACCTCAGTCCCTGGGAAGGTAATGGAGCAAATAACCTTGGAAGCAATTTCCAAAAATATGAAAGAAAAGGAGAGAGTAGTCAGTATGCATTTATGAGGCATATATCTAAGAGCCTTTTATGATGACATTTTTTTCTTGACTTTAGTAAGGATTTTGACAATTTCTCCTGTAATTTTCTCATATATTGATGAAATACAGAGGAGATGAGTGGGTAGTAAGGTGGATTGAAAACTGACTGAACTACCGGCCTCAGAGGGCTGTGATCTGCAGCACAAGGTTTGGTGGAGACTAATCCTTAAGAGTGTACCCCTGGGGTTGATTCTGGGGCCAGCATTGGTTAACATGTTCATTAATGATCTGGAGCATCAGCCTACGTGCACATGAATGGGAAGAGTGGCTGGTACACTAGTTGGTTGTGTTGCCATTTCAGAGCCACCTCAACTGCCTGGAAAATTGAGCCAACAGGGAGGTCATGAAGAAGGAAGGGCAGAAGTACTGCATCTGGGAAGGAATTATCCTATCCATCAGCATAGGCTGGGGGGCCAACTAGCTTGAAAGCAGCTCTGCAGAGACTCTGCAAAGGAAGGAATGAACAAGCTGACCATGAACCAGTAACATGCCCTTGTGGCAAATGCAGCCAGCAGTCTCATGGTTTGTGTTAAGAAGAGTGTTGCCAGAATGCTGAGAGAGGTGATCCTTCTCTTTCACTCAGCACTGGTGAAGCCACTGAATGCATTCCTGGAATCCCCAGTACAAGAGAGACATGGACATAGTGGAGCAACCCCATTTATGGGCCATGAGGACAATTAAGAGACGAGTGTCTGTCCTATGACGAAGAGCTGAGAGCTGGGACTCTAGAAAAAGAAGGCTCACACCTGATCCTGTCAGTAAAGAAGATGGAGACAGAGTTATGGTACCAACCATAAGTTCAAATACATGAAATTCTGTTTAACCATTAAAAAAAAACATAGAAGGAAAAAACCCCACATTTTTAGTGTGAAGGAGATTAGGCATTGGAACAGGTTTCCCAGAGAGGTTGTGGAGTCTTGGCCCTTGGAGATATTAAAAATCAGATTTAACACAGTCCTGAGAAACCTGTTCTAGATGACCCTTTCTTGGAGAAACGGGACTGGGCGATCTCCAGATGTCCCTTTCCACCCCAATGAGTCTGTGGTTCCACGATCAGTTTGGTTGCCTTTCCAAACACATGACCAAAATGCAGGGACCTTTTGTTGTGTCATGTGTATATTTGTGTTCACTTGATGGGGAAACTCCTCTGTTTTAGCTGTATTACAAGAATACATTCATATCCATAACAGAAGAGGATCATGACCTATAAGCCCTGGAGTGCTGTAGGAACATGTGTATGCCGCACTGCACCAGAAACATTGGGAACTGCTGATGGAGTAGATTCTTTTAGTTAAAAAGCCTAAGCAGAGATGTTATAATTAGCTATGGATTCAAAGCTATATTTGCTGGTAGTAGAACTCCAAGGAAGAATTACTCTGATTTACAGTAATTTTCCACAGAGGATTTCAAACTTCACGAAAAAAAATTCTTATGAATTCATAATATAATAGCAGAGATGAGGAAGGTTTTCTGTGTTGGAGTATTTTTGTAATATTTTTGCATTCTTTTTCTACTCTGATTACATACAAGACTGTGCTTGCTAACAAAAGAATTAGGAAGACTGAACACACATTCACTAGAACCAGCTATGAAAAAAAATAACCTGTCTAGTTTGCAAAATATTTCTATCTTTCAGATTTTTTTTTAAATTATTTTCACTTTTTTGAACCAGAAACCATTGGGAGGGGGACACAAAAAAAAAAAAATCCCACTTCAGTCCATCCTATTGACTCTGGCACCTGCAAAGGAAAGTAGAGATGGAGGTTCATTCTATTGCTCTAAATTAAACAAAGCAGGGACTTGAAGTTTGGTCTTCAGAATCCCAGTTAATGCCTTACGGGTTAATTCAGTGGAATATGTTAGGCAAAGAAAAAGTCTGTGGGGCTAATATGACTTTACTATGCCTTTACAATATCAAGCACTAAAATAAATCAGTTCTAAGTTTGCACACTTTAGATTCTTAGCAGAAAAAGACCATTATAATTTTTTAACATTTTATGGAAAACAGAAAAATAAGCAAAAAAAGTTGAAATCTAAAGGGACGTATTTCTAGATGAGGGTTTGTTTTTTACAAAGGATATTTTTCTACCACCAAGGACATTGCACAGGATGATTACAATGTTAACAGAAGTTCTTTTTAGAAGAGCAAAAAGGAGTTCATCCGTGGGATGAACTAGGTTAATTTTAAGAACAAAAGCCAACAAGATAAAATAAGCACCTATGACATCAGAAAGGTAGAACATAAAATAATTGATATAATAGCTGCTTGTGAACCTTATACCTCCACATATTCTAGTTATATGATATATATACACTTACCCACACATATGCACAATGACATGCAGTATCACTCTTGTTTGCACAGACACACCAAAGATAGCTTTAAGCTAATTAGGTAATTGTCAGCATAATCACAGCATCTCAGTGCAGACAGGGAGACCTACTTGAGAAACTTACTCAAGACCCTTTGGTAATCCCTACCAAGACCTACACTTCCAAAGCAATAATAATAACTGTGTTTGGAACAGAATGTTTAAAACTAACCTCATATATTGTCACAAGGCATACTTATTTAGTACCACTGAAAGATATTCTCCAACATTAAATCACCCATGGACAAAGAGTAGGAGCAGATTATAGAGCTGTCAAAGAGGCAGCAACTTTGTAAATTTATACCACTTTTACTAACACCTAAGAAAAATCTATCTGCATCTTTGTTCAAAGGTTCACATCACAATATTTCAGAAGATGCAGACTCACCTGGCTAAGAAGCAGTCACAGCGAGGTATGGGGAGCCTATAAGAGCAAGATATTAATTTCAATCAACCAAGGCCCATTAACCAGACATTCTCTGGGATCCTTTCTTACACCAGCTGTCTGATCAGTCTCTGTTTCTCTCCCAAGTCCAGCAGACCCAAAGCCCAGAATACTTTTAAGGATCCTAGGATGTGGCAGGAGCTATGAAATTTAAGCTCTTCAATCTAGCTTTCCTCCAGAAAGGAGAGAGGTAAATGGATCAACATCTAATTGTTTCAACCACCTTGTTGTTTAATCACCAATTAGACCTCATTTCTCATCTGCTAAGTTCAACCTATCGATTTCCACTCTTCTTGTTTACTGTAAAGACATGCCTCCTCCCTGTTCAGAGGAAGCAGTGACTGTGACCCCACATGTGCCCCACGGCAGCTCAGCTGGCTGTGAGCCTGCTCCAGCTCAGCCCTGGCAACCCCATGAGCACACAGCTCTGCCTCTGCCTGTGCCCAAACCCAGAAGTCCACGTGAGGAGCAGGGCATTTTATTGCAGGCACAGCTGCACACTAACAGGTCTGAAAGCTTCAGGCTGAAGTTGGCTCAGAGCAAACACCTGACTATGCAGATATTACAGTAGAAAGCAGCCCTCGGGTTGTGCCTGCAGAGCTCTCTGTTCACATTACTTTTCTGACGTTTTCAGACTTTTCTTAGAATAATTCTTCGTAACAGGTTGGGACGGCACTTGGGGTAGCTATAGCTACATAACACCTTATATAGGGGTTGTATAGATGCCTCTGTATAGCGTAAGTACCAAACTCAAAGAAACAGTCATCCTCAGTGACTGCCTGTCAGCTGCTCTTGGGTGAATATATTTTTAGCAATACCTCAGTATTCCTGATGCTAAGACACCTTCCTGACAAAGTTTTAAAATCATTGTTTCCACAAAATGTTTCAGCTTCTACAAAATAGTTTTTTCTGACAAAAAAATGGTGCATCCAGTAATGCTGAAAAATTCTACCAGTTTCTTAAAATAAGCAAAAGCATCAGTATCAGAAACAATGAACTGCAGTCAAATGCATAGTAGAGGCAGGAAAAAAGGCAAAAAGTGACAATGTAGCCCACAAATTAAACTAAAAAAAGGTTTTCATTTGTTGCCTGGCTATTTTATCTGTTAACCAGTGTAAACCTACTGCTGTTACAAGATGTTAAGTCACCTCAGCTACTACTGTATATTTTCCTGTTGCTGTGATCTGAATAGGTTATTATTATCTACCTTTTCACAGTTTATATATCTTATTGATACTACAAAATCAAATTTTTAACAGAAGGATGGTCTGTCATTTTGTGGAAAGTAATCTATCAGAAAACTATGCTTCTTTATCTGCATCTAGCAAATTAATCTGATTACTTCTAAGCTTTCCTAAACTATTCAGAAGGAAAAAAACTCTGTTAGAATTAGGAGTTATGATTATTATGTCATTCTAATGTGCTTAACAAGACAAATCATCATGGAATTCAAACACTTTGGTAACACATATCCATGGCAGGGGAATGGACATTAACGTGACAGCAAAACCAGTTTCTCATATTCAGGAGACACCCTAGAGGGCTGTCCTGGAACAGAACTTCAGTTCTGAATGGGCTTAAATCAGATAAAACCAGTTGAAGGAAATAAAATAAACTAGAATAGAAACTTCAGCAGTTCCTATGAAGAAATGAAAAAATTGCAAACCTACCATCACAGATAGCTGTAGAGACTCAGGCTGATTAACGAAAAAAATATAGCATATGATCCTGTGTTTGGCTAGATGCTGAAAAGCAAAGTCCATTTATTTAGAAGAACAAGACGACAAAGATACAATCTGTTTAGAACAAGAATGTAATTTTCAGTTGCATGTCCACTTTCAGCAAGTGCAGTTGCTGCGGGAAAAACAGAAATCGAATCACACTTGCTGCTAAATACATATTTAATTGCTTATGTTTTTTTTATATTTTGTTTTGCACCAGACTGTTTACTCTGCTCATGATGATGTGGAATTAGTGTTGCAAAGTTTTCTGCTTCTCTTAGCCAGTCTTAAAGTGCCGCCTAGTGCATGTTTAAGGCAATATCCCAGCCTAGCACAGCAATGCCAGGGCCGAGCACACAGAACATTCTGGCAGATTTTATTTCAAGAACATTTCATTATCTCCCTACGGTCAATTTCATCAAATTTCAGTGGTTGAAGTGGATTTTGTATCTCTGGGCATGTGTATTAGTATAAGTTAATCCAATAAGGCCTTGGATTGATGTAAAGTAAGAAGAGGTACTAGTCCTTTCTAACCTGCACAGCTGTGACAGAGGAGGGAGAGCTTGTCAGGAAGGTTGGAGCACTCTGGGACCAGCTCTCAGCACTGGCTCCCACTCACCAGGATGCTTGCAGTGACACCAACCCAACACGGCAGGCTGGACCCTGCCCAGGGGCCAACAGCCACACAGAGAATACCCAGACCCCAGACCTTCTCTCCTCTACTCAGCAAGAAAGGATAAGACCCTATGGCTCTGTTTGGATTTAGGAAAACAAAACTCATGGAATGGATTGAACTATTCTGAAGCTTTGGAACAGAGTGACAGGGCCTGGATACCATTCACAGAGTCACAGCTGGCTGCATCAAAGTAAGCAGCTACAGCAATAGATACTGCTAAAAACTGCAGTTATTTAACCGCATGCAGACATAGCATTTCACATCATCCTAACTGCCTGTGTTTTCCTCGGGAGTGAACAAATCACTAGTGCTCTGTGACACAGTAAAGGAAAAGAAAAGAGGGATTGTCCCTTTTTTTATCACAAAAATAAAGAGATGTGGCTTAAAATCCTGTCAAGAATTACATAAAAAAATCTGAAATTCCCTGAGCTTTTAGCTACCTGACTTTTGCTTTAACCACAGATTTCTCTCTCCCTTACAAAACAGAGTACACCCAAAATGATCTCTGCTTTTCATTTACTGATAATCTTAACAGTGCAGCGGTATGAAAGAGCTTGTTTCTAAATGCTTAAATATTGCTCATGATGTATAGGGATCTACCTGTCTTTTGTGATGCATTGTGATAAGCTAATTTCTTCTGCAGAGCTTTCCTGGAAATAAATTATACTGCAGTATGGAAGTCAAATGGAAATAAACTGTTACAATGTTTTCAGCTGCATAATAAAAAAAAAAAAAAAGAGAGTCCTTTGGACATCACTATCACATATAAACCCAAAACCAGTTGAGGATCAATAAATACATCCAGCTGGCAAAACTCTGTGAAAAGATGTCCTTATAATTAGGGCAGCAGCATCGGCTTTCCCCATCCCTCCCTCACAGTAACCACTTCGATCTTGCCTGTTTGGATATTTAGCATTTACACCGATGAGAAGAATATAAATTCCCAGGCAAAAGCCACTGCACATATACATCAAGAATGTTTTAACACCTCTCAGTTTTCTCTTTTCTTTGGGATTAAATCAGAGTTCATACTATGACTCTACCTTTTGTGGTTTTATTAATTTGTGCCTAATTACTCATAGAGCTCTTTTGGCTTGACATTATTCCTACTTGGGTTCTGTTAAAATATCTTCAACAGCTGTTCCAGATCAGTGTAAAAATTGATTTCACATCCATTTTATCATCAGAATTAATGAAGAGAAAAGCACCTGACTTGCTGTGTGGTCCATGGCAAGTGGTTTCGTCTCTGCATTTGAGTTTCTATATTAGAAACTCCTTCACAAAGACTTATCAGCAATCACCTTTTTACATTCATATACCACTAATCACACCCAAAAAATGCCGAGAAAATTACCAACGGCAGTTTTATATGTGTCTTTTAGTGGTATATTTAAAATTGGTCTAGTGCAGAATCCAAATATTTAAAAGCATCATCAGACCACAGATAATAGGACCCGAAAGATTGTTAGTCCATCTGGTCAAGACAATAAGACTTTGTACTACAAGGTTTGAAAACACCCTATAATGTCACAGCAAGAAGTGCTATGCAGTAATGAATTAATTTATTTATATTTGCCACAAGCAGCTTGTTCTCTCATTCTCTTCCCTGTAACCAAATTACATATGCAAAGTAGGATCTGGTAAGATTGTTTTTCTCTGCATAAATATATACATGCTGCTGTGTGCTTATATTAGAGAAGTCAAGGTCAAAAAAGTGTACTTTCAATTTGAAGCAGCAACTCCCACTGAGTTTCCTATAGGAGAGCATTTAAATACCTCTGCTGAAATGGACCTTAATTGCCAGAAGAGACAAAGTGTCTGTGTTTGAATGCTTTCTTCTTAAACTTGTGCTGCATGGACTCAGTCTTTAAACACCTTTAAGTTCTCAAGGGGTTCAAATTTGGTAAAGACGACTGAGAACAGAATCACTGAAGTGTTGCTTGTAAGAGATCACTGAAGCTCTTCAGTCCAGTCTCACCCTCCAAGCAGAATTATCAGCAGAACCAAATCAAGTCATCAATAGAAACCCCAAAAAAGACGGTCACCTAGCTGGGTGTTGCACTGCACTCCTGAGAAGAAAGGATGATTAACTTGACCCTCCCCATGCAGAGACTGTGGTTGTTACCCCCTGATATATCATCTGTACCTTCTGAGGAATGTTTGGTTCTCTCATTTTCATAAGTCCCCCTCTTAAAGTAGTTGTAGACATCTACTAGATCACTCCTTAAAGTCTGTGTGACTGTGTGCAAGCCCAGCTCCCTCGAAGGGCACATGCCTTGTACTCCATCTTGATGGCCCACTGACAGACTCTCACTAAATAAATTACGTATTTACTTAATTGAAACATGGCTGTGATCTGAGTTAAAACTTCCTAAGTCACTGAGGTTCATGTTTAAACAGACTGTAATGCTGTAGACTCCAAAGCTGCAGCTAAGGCATCATCTGCTGGCAGGACAGTACAGAGAATAGTAGAGGGTTTCTCAAATGCTATTATGCAAGAACTCACACAGAGAAATTCATCCTCTCCACAGTGAATACTACGCAGTGGCTGATATTACCTCAAGTACAGTTTAAGTCTAAACTAAAATCCTTGCATGCATCTTGTTAACATGCCATATAGTTGTGCTTCGCACCCACCCCTGGATCATTTTGATGGGAGTCATATCACCTTACACAACTGAACAATGCCATATGCCATGCATTAAATTGATCATAGCTCAGCTCTTTCTAGATATTCTGAGGTTGCATAATGTCACAGTCAACTACATCATTATAATGGATCTTCGTAATAACTCCAGGTAAACTTTCAGTAGGTCTGGGAGAGAATTGACCCTCTTGAGAGGATTGAGCCATGTGAAAGATCAGTTAGCAGAAGCATACTGCTTTTGATATTATTGTTTGTCTTGGATCAAATATATACAAGTCCAGTATTTAAAACTAAAATCTGAAGTGAATGCATCAGCAGAATAACCACAGTCACAGTTTCATTATCAAACTGAAAGGCTAGAAATTAGAATGTGGGATGTATTTTCAATATACAATCTACTGTTTAGCTCAAAGTAAGAGCAGCAGTGTCTGGCCTGGAAAGCACTCCTTGAATACCACCTAATGCTTAGGCTAACATAAGATGTCCTTCTAGCGGCTCTTGTGTCAGTCACTTCCTTTCCAGTCACTGGTCTAAAAATTGCCTTTTTATCCCTGAAAATTTTGACTTCAGAAAACCACTTAAGTAGCTTTAGTTCAGAACTGTGTCAGCTCCACTCTAGCCTGAGCTATATCATATTTTCCTCAGTCAGACCTATTTGATCCAGTGCATCCAGTTCATTGGTTGTTTTGACATCTGCATTCAGAGAGCCATGCTATTCCAATATGGCAACAAACAAACAAACAAAATCACAGACTCTGACAAATAACAAATTCTGAAAAACAGAGAAAGCTGCAACAAGATTTATGATAGACACCACATCCCAAAATTTCATTTTAAGCACTGAAAGATGGACTTCTATTTGTAGGTTGTATGTCCAATTTATACTGGCTGTTCTGTAATTTTGCACATGCATGTAAATAAGTGAGAAAACAACATTTTAATTTTCTCTCCCAAAAGAAAAACAGTTTAATCCTGGATCTGAAAGTTTTCTGGCTGCCTAAAGGCAGTGATAAAAACCTAACATCTACCCTACCTGCCAGTATCTGTGTGCGGATAACTCATCTAGAATCACAAAGTTTTTGGCTTAGTTTTAGTCTAGCAACTGTTCCTGAGGATTTGCATCACTTTTACACAAATGTGAATGTTTTCTATGCATCATTGCACACCAGCAACATTTCCCAATGCCTTTATCCAATAAATTTTTACAGAAGACCACAGCAGGAAATTTTACATCCCCCATTGGGTTAGCAATCATTAAGTATACAACATCCTAATGAAAGGCAGTTTGCAATACCAGGAAAGAACTTTTCACACATTGACAACCAGTTTCTCAGCTTTTGCAAGCTGCAGAAAAAGGCTTCCAGCTGCCATACAGTATTTGCAACCAAACAAAAACTAATCCTTGGCAAATGTCTTTGCAAAAAATAACTACAGAGGATAATAAAGTAGTTAAAAATGGAGTCACACCAACAAGAAAAACAAATACTGAAACAATCCTTTTTAGCCTCCTTTCCTATTTCAAATTGATGTGACTCACTCTTCCACATCATTCTCCCACCTGTGCAAACTTTGAGGCAATATACCAATTTCCAGTCCTTCAGCACAGACAAATATGGTAACAACTGTCCTGGACTCAGCCAAATTTCACACATCTCAGCATTCAATAGTACAGAACCCCAGTTTAGTTCAGTCTAAGCTTAGTACAGGCTGACATAGTAGTATTTTGGCATTCAACTATGTTTTTCATAAAATCATGATCCATTCATGAGTAAATCTCATTTCAAAAATCTGAGCAAGACGAAGAAGTACAGGTTCTCAAGGCTCTTGCCTTCCCTTCCCCATTGGCTGCACATGGACCTGTGACAGCCCTCAGGGAAGCAAGACCATGGTTATGGCCTGGACATTAACAATAGAGAGCAGAAGCTTTTCAAAAGGGCTTGCATTTCACCCTTTTTGTACTGCAGGAGCCAGTCACAAGGCACACAACAGTGTTAACCCTCTCCAACACTGCTAGAGGAGCGGGTGAGACCTATTCTCAGAGGAGGAATGCCAAGGGGTCAGTGAGGCCAGTGAAGCTGAACGGAGAACATTTGGGGTTGTTATGGGCTGGGCATCAGCAGGGCAGCTGGGCCATGCTTGGCAATGCACCAAGGTACAAATCCAGCTTGGCAAGAGTGATGAAAGCATCAGATGATTTGAATCAACATCAAAGGCTTTATCACAATCCCCTATCCAAATCCTACCCAAAAAGTATCTTGGCATTCAGGAAGGGAACTTAAGATGACACTTGTGGAGGAAGTCTCTGTGGGAGTGGAACCATCATGCTGCGCTCCTGGTAAGAATCAATCCTCCTAGCCAAAGCCTGTATTCCTGGACAGCAAACTGCAACTTTCTCAGAAAAGATGGTGAGTTTGCAGCTATGTGATATGACTCAATGCAGAGCCAAAGGCAATGGCATGCATCTGACCTATTTTAAACCACAAAATGTGGAAATAACTCTCAGCAAGAAAATATGAGCTTAACTTGCAAGTGCAGGGAGGCCAAAGTAGTTCAATTATTTACCACCCAAGATGTTAAGGAGGAAAATAAGTCTCTCAGCTTCCAGTGTTGCTATAGAATCTCAAAAATATTCATGTCTCTAATTACTAGATGATGTTCCTAATATCCTGCACTAATGCTCTCCTCTCATTTTTTTCACTGATCACCAGCAAGCTTAAACTACAAGTATCATGAACCAACCCCATTTCATATAGGAATGGGGTTTTTTCTAGATTGTGTTACATTATTTTCTGATTTACTTTAGAAGTAATATATTATTTAAACATAAATTTGTTGGGATCAGAAAAATGTAATGTTAGAAACAAATAATAAAGGGACAAATGTGCATTTAGCTTTCAACTAATTTTTAATTTTGTAGTTCCACAAAGAAAAATAGGCTTTTCCTGCTCTCTAAATCAAAGCAAGCAAAAATATCACTAATGCAGAAACAGTACATAGCAAATGTATAGAAATTTTTTCCCTGTTTCTTTTAGCCTGTCCCCAAGAACTCCACATTAAGAAAAACCACCTCAAGTAGAGGCTTGTTTTAAGTATTTTTTACTTAAACATCTCTTTTTCCATGCTGCACTTTTAAACATCAGGAACAAAATTTTTACGTGGTGCATCTATAACTTGCACTTCAAAAAAACCAAAATCAATGGCAAAGTGTTTTTTCTTTTCTCTCTCTCTCCAAGGAACTTGTGCAAGAATCATCTTTCAGCATATCTGTTAAGCTTATTGGCATGCTCAAAAAAGAAAAAGTAAAATAAAAGCACAGATGTCTAATGCTAAAATTACCTAAGGTAGCAAGAGCCAGCCAGGAGCCTGCCTCCAGTGACATCTATGAAGATGTCCTTTCAAAAAAAAGAAATGTTTGCTCCCTCTCATCACTGATTTTAATAAGATTCATTGGCTGAGACAGCTATTCATGCACAGCAGTTATGATCCCCTCAGACTTTCACTGACCTTCAGGGAATTAGAAAAGAAGGAACCAATTTCAATTCCTGGAAAGGAGGAGGGAGAAAGGCAAGCCCCCTCTCACAGTGTAAAGGTAAATACTTCAACAGAAAGAGCTCTGATGTTATAAAAGAATTCGTAACAGCAGGGAAGAAGGCATCAAATCAACTGCTGTCATTTTAAATATTTCCTACAAAGGAGGAAATATGCTTTAGTGCAATGAGATATCCAGCAGTGGATTTTTATGTAGCATGCTCAAGAATTAATCTTCACATTCAACCCTGCACTACTACAGCTGAGTCAGCACCATTCTTTTAAATGACCTGATTCTGCAATCGCATTATTAATATCATGAAAATTACTTTCCTCTTTGCTGTTTTGTGTTATCAATGGAAAGCCACAGAACTAAAATGCATTAGCTCTCACAGGTCTCCTCTAGGATTATTTGCATCAATACAAACTGAATTAATCATGGAGACATTGGAATAATCACCAGTCTCATGCTAGTGCCAGAGCTATGTCAGGAGCTGTGGTTCACTTCTGTAAAATGTTTCATTTTATTTGTGTTATTGTCATCTGAACCATGCATATTTTATCATTCTCCACCAGGATGATATCTTGTAATCTACATTGTTATTCTTTTCTTATTTCTTGGCATATTTTATATATACTGTCTGCTTTATATTTCCTAATCTGTAAGCCTAAATTTTTAAGTGGTACATGCTTAAATTTATGCATATGAAGATGGGAATTCATTGCAAGAAATACCAACATAATGGAGACCTCCTTTGTTTTTGCAAGACATTGACTCAACCTTTGATTTGTATAGCTGTAGAGTGTTTTATATAGCTACAGCTTTTAAATGCAAAGAGGAGAGAAACTAATAGGGTACCAGAGGATTTCTCCGATGGTCAGTAAAGTTTAACTCTTATTTATGAGCAGTGCTATAATTCAAGTGGACTGCAAATGTGAAGAGTGAAGTGCTTTAGAAAAAACACTCATGACAAAACTGATCAGTTCAAATCCAGCTGAGCTGGTAATCAGTGGGTTAAAGGCAATTTGTGGAGTCTGTTTAGCAACCTGAATTCTAAACAGCTCAGCATTTGTAGCAACATATTAGTAATCATTTTAAATGTAAAAGAGCCTCAGATCACCAGGGTCAGAACTCGGATAATATGTGCTGTATGGTTTGTCAACATATTTAATCTGCAAAACGAATTTTAAAAGGGTGCTTCATAAAACAAAAGTAACCAGACTTCTCATAAGACAAAGAACTTACTAAGAACACATTGAACCTTGTGATATACTGCTTTAAAAAATTACATCTACCTCAAAAATAATGTATAAATACACATGAAAGAGATCCAACAGATACAACAATAGTGACAACAAACAGTCTTACACGCTTATACACAAAAGCAGGAGCCAAACAAATTACTTGTACTAAAAATGATCATAGAAACATATGATCACTGCTAAACATGGTTCAAGCAAGTTTTCAGCTATGAAAGATATCCTTATCAAAGACAATTCAAAATAACCAAAGTGCCACATGGTTGCAACAGGCTTTGGAAGAAGGATGGAGGGAGCAGCTGTTGTCTTGACCACCACTTTTCTGAGTCCTTCTGACTTCCAGGCCCCTGTTGCAGTGATACGGAAACATGAGCATGATTTCCCAGAGACACAAAATCTCATGATGCAAACACCCTCTAAGCGAACTATGGAAACAGTAAATGAATCACTATACCAGAAATAATAAAACTGGAATGGCAAAATGAGATAATGTATTAAAAATATACAGTTGAAACAAACATTGACTTTCAGTGGAGTAAATATATTCATCTCCGCCTGAAAGGAAGCAAGACCTATCATTTATGAGGGGCAAGGCCTTTCATGAAAGTACAACAGCCAATTTACCCAAACATTTAACTGGCCTATTTTCTCATTAATTTTCTTCTGAAGTGCTTTTTCTTCCTTGTATGTGGAAAACAATGCTTCACAGAAGTCCACATGGGGGGGAAAAAATCAAGTATTTAATCCTGTCCTGTTACTGTACAGATCCAGTTACCATAACAACTTGCTGTAGCTCTTCTCATAATAGGCTTAGTGTAACTTGTCCACAAAACCATTTTGTGACTGGAGGTACAGCTAGTACACTATTCCACATCCATGCAACCCCTCTGTTGCCAAAAATCAAATTTATTTCATTTTAAGTGTAAATATAGTTCACAATATTTGAGATTTTATGGCTAGAAAAGCCAGACTACAGGAAAGTTAGCAATCACACCACCTCTCTCTCAATGTAGCTCTGGATTTATCATTAAAAAAAAACATACAAAAAAACCACAGCTTTCACCCTACTGCTGTTCATCAAACAGCAAATTCATGCTGTTCATGTGCTTCAATATTTCACTGTGTTTATAACAGGAAATACAGTATTTTCAATACATGTGTGAATTTGTGTCTGTATTTTCAGGCCCATCTCAAAGTAGTAAAGGAATAGTGTAGAATCTAATTCTACAAGATAAAGTCTACGAGATCTGTGTGAAAGTTTCTGCCCTGGATGGTGCCTACTTCCCCATGAGAAGGAACTCTCTCAAAATGCGTGTGCATGTGGGAACCAGAATGAAGGTGTGAAGTGGTCCTGACTTAGAGATGAAAAATCCCCAAAATTCCACTGGTTTTACATGTAATTTTCTGTATTCTTCATTAGGCATTTTAACTACCTTGTCAATTGTTACAGCAAAATTAGAGTCCATTTACTGGTTTTTGTAATTTGTTTCTTCTTTAAAGGCATTTCCTGTTTTAAATCCTCTCCCACTGGTGTTTAATTCTATCTAAATAATTTGTATCTGCAAAATTCTTTGAGTTCTTCAGATTTGATGTGTGTTATTTTATGAAGTTTGAACTTTAAATCATTCCTAAATCAAAGTAAACAGCTTGGCATATTTGAACTTAATTTGATGTGCAGATACCATTATTATCTAGTTGGCAATCTCCTCTCAATTTTAAGTATTTTAAAAAGATCACTAAGAGAAAAAATCCTCAGTATTTCAGTCAACACATACAAGTCATTAGCTAACACAATATCTAACCTTAACTATGGATAGAATTTTGTCTCTTTAATTAACAAGTGATGAAGAACAGCCAGAATTTTTGCATGTAGGCATCCAAAGTGGTTCTAGTCTGATTTATTAGCACTTCCTGAGAAGAAGTGGCAGGCTAGCATGCACTACTTTGGTGATGTCAGCTCAGCTCTGACATCAGTAAATTCCCTACTGCAAACTCATTTTTGAATCCATTAAAATGCTGGAAACTGCATTGTCAATAAAAACAGCAAAATGGATATGAAAAGCAATAATTTTCAACTTTAAATAAAACTGTACTTGAATCTTCCTTGGAGAAACAGCAGTCTCAAATTCTTGGAAAATCGTTACTTTGTTCAATTTAATACTGCAAATTCCTCAATATGCAAAACTAAACAGTCTTCTGTGAGGGAACTTCAATGTGAAAGACAAAGAGCTAATGAAATAACAGTATAAACTGAAGACCAGAACCTTACAATTATAGCAAACTCCAAGGACAAGTTAAGAGGTTTTTACTGTACACAAACTAATGCCATGTTTCTCTTAAAAAGAAAGATGTGTCATCTATGGCAATCACTAGCCAATCCATTTAGATGAGGGAACAAATACACACTCCTTTAAGAACACATTGCAAAACCCAAAGCTGTTGTGCAAGACAGCAATTTGTAAAACACAGTCTGAGCACAACTTGTAGGCAAGGTGAGAGTGAACTCCCCAGGAATTTAGTGCAAATGCAGTATTTGGAAAAATAAGTGGGATCACGAGGTTCTGACACAAGGAATGGTGGAAGCCCAAGAGAATTTTAGTTAGTGATAGACTTAGAAGGACTGGAATACACAAACGCAGAAACTGCTTCCTGTCCAGTAAAGCTAGACTTTTATAAATCCTTTTCATACATCTGTCATACATGTGTACAGGATGGTGCCAGAGAAATGCTGCCTCATTTTGCTCCTCCTCTGAACAAGCTTCAGTGTGGTCGATCATTTCAAAGAGCAAGAATGCTAAAGACATTGATATCCTGAGATGCTGTGACAGCTGTGTGTCTACAAAACACATAGAGAAACAGGTGCAAAGCCACATTCAAGTATACATGCTAAGTCTGCTCTATTGTCACAACATGAAAAATGAGTTTGACCAAGTAAGGGTATCCTTTATGCTCTTCTAAACACAGGTTTTTCACTGTATCTCTTAACAAGCAGCTGAATGTTGCACCAATTCATAATACCCTGAGTATCACCGTTTTCAAATTACTTCCAAGGAAATGAGTACTCAAAAATTTGTCGGAGACCTGATTAGATGATGAAATGAATCAGTGTTAAAACAGCAATAGACTTTGATCAGTTTAAAAATGGCTTGTTTGAACATCTGAAATCATTAGCGAGGTGCAAACGGGAGTGATATAATATAGTGTTGAGAGCAATTAGATTGGAGTTCATTTTGTAGTGTCTATTGAGTACATTATTTTTATCTGGTTTAGAAACGCTATAATACTTGCATAATAGATGCAACACCCATTCTCCTTGAACATTATTATAGACATCTCTTCAGTAGTATTCATATATGTGAAAGCAGCAGTAAAAGTAGTATTTGCTCATAACTTGATCTTTTTCTGGGAGAAAGCTGAAGATTTCAGTGGATCAAATACTTATTCTGCTTTCCAAGCTCTTTAGACATTTATCCAAAGACCTACTAAAGTAGTCAATGCAGATGGAAATGAAACTGTAAGACCTAGATCTACAAGGTATTTTGAATTGCTTTAGAAATATCCAGCTACACATATTAAATAGAATGCAACTTCCTTACAAAGTGCCATTAATCTGGAGGCTATACCTCCAGTTTCTCCCAAAATTTACAGTCTTACTTTTGAAATAAAGCCAAGTAAAATGAACAGGCTCCAGAGAGATTCTATTCAGAAAATATAATGATCAAAGTCCCAGAGTTTTCCCTTATTTATCAAACTGATTTTATATTTTCTATGTGAAATTCTGATCGTTGCCTCTCTGTCCTCTTCCCAGCAGTTCTGCCTTTGTCTCCAATAAAAAAAAAAAAAATTAAAGCTCTTTCTTATATCACTTTGCAGTAAAAAACAGTTGGGAAATACAACTGATTTAATGGTAGCCTGTAGAAAAATATATGTATTGACTGTAGTGGTCTGAAAATCAAGATATATAGCTCAAGAAGGGACCTACTGACAGACAACAGGGTTTTCAAAATATCATTGTTCCACATAGATTTAGATCTACTTCCATTAGAGTATATCACATTAAGGGCCTGATCCAAAGCAGTTCAAACTCAACAGGTTGAGTCTGTGATTTATGTGCAAAAGAAAAATCACACAGAAACAGACAAGTAAATAGAGGGCTTATTTAGTTGGGGTTTTTTTCTAGTGGTTGTGTTCACCATGAGTCATTTCTAATGCACAGCATTTACTGATAAATGGATCACTTCAGTCATTCAAGTAGTTTTCCTCATAGTACCAGCATGTGATGTACAGAATTAAACTTCATTTATATACAGAAATTTGAGCCCTTAAATATGCTCACAAACAGAAATTCTCTCACAGTAAAGGAAGCTACTAAGCCAAAACACAAAGTTCATATAACCAGCTTTTTCATTCCCATCTCTTAAATCTCCTACTTACTCAGGCACTACTGAGATATTTGTCTCTATACCATTCCTAGATAAAAAGCTACAGCTTCCTTCAAGGAAACGTCAGTATTTCAGATCAGTGGCACCAGTGTGTTTCACAGTGGCTCTGGATGGGGATTCATCCTAAATCAGAGGGTAATTGCCTGTTTCTCAAAGTCCTATTCCAGGTTCCACAAGTAGAGTTTGTTTTTTCTAGGGAAGCACTGACATGGGAATCGGCTTTGGCACATTAACCGTCGTTATTTAATGTTGCAAACGCTCCTCATCTGCCAAATAATTTATGTCTTTTACTGAAGCTAAATCTTTAGAACAAACATATTAACTATATACAGAATCAGTTTCAAATAAATCACAATTTCTGCCCCAGTGCCAAGTTTTCACTTGGGAGCTTAAATTTTTGTTGCCAGGCAAATAGAAAACTGCTGTTCCCCTCATTAGCACTCTACAGCTATCAAACTATTACTTCTCATTCAAATATTTCCTAAAAACTCACCTTGTTGAAACGTGATTGTGGGGGACTGAGTCCATGGTCTTTCACTAAGCTTCATTCATCCTTCATTCATTTTTCAGTCAGGTATTTTACGGGAGCCACACAGGGTAGTCTTTGTCATATGTTTTATAAAGCACAGTATACACCAATAATCAATAAAAGATGTAATAAAAGGTTAAGAAGCAGAGACAATTTAATCAGAAAAATACTTTTTCCCAATGTCATAAGGATTTCCAATTTATTTTTATTGGTTTTCCCTCCTGCAGGACATGATGCCATGGAAGACAAAGCAAAGCAAGGCAATCGCTCCTAAGTTCCATCTAGTTCCCATCTGGAAGTTGATAAGAACAAGATTAAGTGGAATTCATCCCAAAACATTTCAACTATGACTTATTTTTCTGAAGCAAAATGTTTCATTGTATCTGTGCAAAACACAGAATTGTATGTATAAAAAAAATTCTGTAGAAAACTAATTATGTTCAAAAAGTAAGAAGAATTACATTTTTATTCTGCAGATGGCCAGATGAAAAATAAAAAAAACAAGCTTTTGTCCCTCCTAAAGAATTTAGCTGTTTTAGGAAGGGAGGGGTTTTTGATATTGTTTCATTTTAAACAATTGGTCCTTCGAAAACATCATGTCACTTAAAGCAGAACCATTAAAATAAAATAAAAAACCCTGACTAATTTCTGCCCTTGTTGGAAGATAGGTAATTAAATAAAACCCAACAACAGTGAAAGCAAGATGATTACACAGAGTGTTAAATAGAGAGAAGATCCCAGAGGACCTTACTAACAGATGTGGATGGTATATTACGCCATTGTTATCAGGCAAAACTATTCTCTTTGCTTGTAAATTAAGTAATGTGTTAGTATTAATACTTAGGGATTTGAAAAATAAACCAGATTTCAATTACCATCATATTTCTACATGTGGTGAGGATCGGGTCCCTTATGTCAGGATGCATCCTGCAAAGTATTAACTACTTAGAAGTTATTCTCCTGTTCATCTACCTCCACATCTTGCAGGATAACAGGACAACAGCAGGGAAGAGAGGGGAGGCTGACGTGGGTGGCAGCAACACTAATTCTGACTAATTCTGGCCTCTCACTGAGCCTCCCTGTAGGCTCCCAACACCACCCACCCACCCAACAGGGCTAAAGATAAGCAAAATTAAGGCGGGCCTTAGAGCAGTCTGTTCAAAATATCCCTAGGACTGATCTGAATTGACAGAGCAGAGCTAAGGGCTGTGGCATGTGCACAAGTCGGGAGAAGCAGCACCCAAGGGCCCCAAGTCTGACACAGTCAAGAGAGAGAGAATCAAAACATTTTCTCCCCTCCCCTACTGCAGCCTCACAGTTCATTTGTGTTCTCCAGTTTGATCCCCACTCTGCACCCCATGGGCCTTGCCAGGGGTTTGTCTTTGCATTCAGACAAGGATCCCCACCCTTTATATCCATTTTCCTGAGCAGATCCACAGAGAACCTCCCTGTGCCAGATTCAAGTGACACAAACCAGGGCAGGAGGCTCCCCAGTAGAACAAGGAGCCTTACTCCCACCTCTGCAGTGAGAAACAGGAAACATGCATAATTAGTTAATTTAAACCCTCTAATGAGCGTTGTTTTATGTTCTGACATTAAAAGATGTAAGAATCATTTAAAACCTGGAAGGCAAATTCACTGTTGGTGCAAACAGCTGACTCCAGTGACATTCAGCTTGTTTACGCGAGGAGTGAATTTGGCCTGTGTGTAGTTTTTCTCAATGCTTCTGTCAGACAATGCAGAACAAACAATATTTGGCTTCATCTCACTCTGGGCAGATCAACTCTTTGCACCCAGGACTTTTTTCTTTGTTTGCCAGTTTGAATTTTCCCCCAGCCCAGGCTTTGATGTACCTTTATAACAGCTGCAAAACACATTTCATGCCAAGGAGCAATTTGCAGGCACAGCACTAGACATTTCAGAGCATTGCTAGTTATTCATACAGTTTTTTTTTGGCAGCTTTTCGAAATATAATACCATAGAACTGTCGTCTCTCACAGTAACAAGTATTTTCATGCATTTGTCTTTTCTGTGAAAATAATTTATAATTTTTTACCACAACAGAAAACTCATCTTAGCAACACAGAAATTTTAAATCCAATAGTTTGCTTTTAATAGTGTTAATTCTAAAGCAGTCTTAACGAAAGCTATCTTGATGCGTGTGTACAAAGCATATCTTGAAGGTAACAGAAATGAGGCCAAAAAAAAAAGCAACCCCATAAAAACACCTTACATCCCCCACTGCATGCTTCAGCTGACCTACCTTTCCCCAGGGAAAGAATGCAACGCATGATAAATCATATGCATGCTGTGAAAGCAAAAGCTCATCTCTCTGTTCCTGCTTTTTTCTGTACAAAATGTACATCGAAGTACTTTTAACTTAGATAATAATTCCACATGAGAAAGGGTTTCTGTTAAGCAGACATGGGTCTTATGCACTTCATTTACTTAAAATTGGGCTAGGAAGGCCCTGAACTTTGCCATTTTTGAGTGATTATATCATAAAGATGTGGTAAATAATTTTGGTACAAAAAAAAAAAACACCATACCTTGCAGACATTCTTTACTATCAGCAAAAAAATAAAGCTGTTCATGTTAGCTTTGCTCAATGAAAAGAATGTTCATCACCGGTTACTTTCTGGAATATGAGAGGATGACTTAGTTTAGCTGCCTTTTAAGACCCAAATGTATTTCCTACAAAGTTGTCCAAGGACAGTTTCATCAGAGAATTTAAATTCCGTTGATAGTTAACTACTAATAATCCATTCCTACAAGCCAGCAGCCCCAGAGCACCATTTCTAGCCTTCTATCTTTTCTCTGTTCAGCAGGCACATCGCTGTTTTCTTACTTTGTGTTTCACATCACAGGCAGACTGAGCCATCACCCTGAGCTACATTTTCAATGTAGAAATCAGACATCCAAATCTTGTGTTCTGGAAGACATCCATTGCTACTCATCAAACTCTCTCCACCTCATTCACCTTGTCAAGAACTCATCTCATCAGACTTAAAGGCATCCTGATATTCTGGCTTTTAGGAAAGTACTAATTCATCCCTGGGATTTGGGCTTCAGGCACTTCCAGAAGAACCTCCTGAGAAGTGCCACCTGCAGGAAGTTTCAGCTCACCAGTGCAAGACCTCTCTGTCCTGGAAGGCAGGTCAGCCCTACATGTGCAGGAAGGAATGTCCTTCTCCCATCTGCTCCAGGCCCAGAACCTCTCTGGGAAACAGAGAAAAGTATAACTGCTGCCAACTCACCACTCTGCTCCTGCCCCTCATGCGCCATCCCCAGCTGCCAGGCAATTTGATATTCAGTTGGCAGCAAGCATCTTGTTCTCTCAGAGAAAGTAAACTAATTGCCATCATTATTACTGTTGTTTCTCATCCCATTTCTGCTTTGTGCCACTTGGCTCTTTTGATCATTCATCTTAAATATACACAGACTTCAATCCATTTGATTTATCAGTGTTGTATTCTGCAGGTTATTACTCTTTTCAGAAAGTACATTTTCTCATAGTTTGATAGCATTTGGATAAGTAAGGAGTCAGTGTCTCTTGCTGCACCTTATTTAATTTTCCCCTCCCTCCAAATATCACTTAATAAAAAAATACGGATGCAAAGTATAAGAAAATTTTATGAGATAAGAGTGGCTGCAGAAACACACAGAGAAGTTAAACACCATCACCTAGGAAATCAGAAAGTTGGAAAAACTTCCAATCACTTGATCTAAATCCAACAGTCTCAAGAAGTGCTTTATTTTTAACATCACCTTGGTTTCATTTATGACATATTTCTCATTCCAGTTGTTTGAAATACTTTCAATGTGAAATTAAAAATAAGTGACAAGCTGTCCTTTATTTTCCTGGTTTGGTTTTAAATTAAAAAGAAGAACCTAGCATCATCCCTACATCCTATACTTCAAAATTTAAGTTTGATTAAAAAAGAAGAGATCAAATAAATAGCAGAAATTGTGGACATTTTTTGTTTAAAATGAGGAAATTTTTATTAAAAAAGGAAGGAAAATATCTACAAGTATTTGTTAACAGTAACTTGCTAGAGATAGATACAAACATTTTAGTTCAATTTGGTGTACATAATATTAATTACATAAGAACAACAGTCAAATCATAAAGATTCATTCCTCAGGATCTTCTAATATTCAAAACTTTACTTAGAAGCATTTTTGGCTAACTAGGTCGTAGGTGAAAGAGATGCAAATACCCAAAATGATCAGAGCTGGTAGTGCAGCAACTAGGTAGCTTTCGAGCTGTCATTTAAGAGACCCAGGTAGCAAAAAAATATAGTCAGCAAGGCAGCTGGATGCACAATTTATTTTCAGTCTCTTTTCTCCTAATAAAGACTACTTCTCTGTCATAGCAGCAACATTCATTATATTTGGAGCTGTGAAACAATGAAAACATCATCGTGCTGTAATTGGCCTGAGGGATGCTGACATGTCAGTTCTTTCAGTCAGAGGAAGATTGTGGCTCATTCCTCCAGTGATTCCCAACCAGAAACAGCTCTGCAGCTGAGAGATCCTACACCTTTGTTATAGCTATTAGTCTGTCCCATCAGGCTTAGATATCCTAAAATGCAGTAAGCAAACACAATAATAATCAGTCATCCTTACTGGATTCCACTTTGGCTTGTAACAAACTGTGGGTTTTATGAGCAATTACAATTAAACAATTCTGTGATGAAACTGTTATTGAGAGGCACCATAGAACAAAACCAGCAGCATAATTCAATTGGTTCTCACTAAAGATACATTGTTGATCAGTATTCTTCAAATCAAGGCCTTCTACCCTTGTGTCTTGTAAAAGACAAAGGACATTTCTCTAACCTCATTAAGTTCACAACAAAGACCAGAAGGAATACTCTCTTCAGTTTTCAAAAGATGACATATGGTGTGTTCCACAGGATTGTCAGAACTAATCTCTGAAATCTTCACCTTAAATTGGCTGACAACTGTGCTAAGCTAAAGTTATTTTTGTATTAACCCTTAGGAATACAAGCTCTTTCCAGATTGCCAGCAAATAGTAAAGTTAGTAACCTTTGCAATTCCATTTTGCTGTCGATCCGAAAGGCTCAAGGCAGCATACATGTGCCAGCCTTCAAAACATCCAATAGGAGAGATAGTAAAGCCACTTTAAAGGTAGAAGTATAGAGTAACAAATAGAATAAATAGATGGCAAGATAAGATTGCAATTCAAGGACAGAGCTAATGTCCCTAGTCCTAGCTCATAGCTGCAGACAGTCTTGTCATTAAATGAAGTATTTCCTAAATATTTGCCAGATACACCACAATATCAGCATCAGCCAGTTTGGAAACTTCTGAAAACTAACATTTTCATATTCACAGAAAAACACCCACATAAGGCACTCACTCCAATTTTGTTGTTTTTATGATAGCTGTTCTGTTTGGGACACAGAAAAATATTAATTCCAACACTTCCATTCATGTACATCAAGAATTTTACGAAACCAGGGAGAGCTCTGCCTAAACAGAGAATCAAATTGCTATTATCCTGAGTAAAGACCCTGAGATGCTCAAATATACTAAGTAACTTATTTCCCCTCTTCCACAAATCTATAAATGGATATTCACAGATTCCATGAAGAAAGCTGATTAAACACAACATACTCAGTTGTTACAGCCAGCAGTCATGTAGACAGGACAGGACTTTAGTAAAAGGGAAGTTTTTTTCATTAAGTGCAAGAGTCACCAGGTTCAACTTCTCCCTCCATCATTTCTGATGGTCTCTTCTAGCTTTTGCTGAAGGCTGTTTCTACCATTACTATGTACGCTATCTAAAAAGATCAATAAGATCAGTGAACACTTGCAAAATCTGTTTTAACAACGCTTCCAGACTTATATTTCTCAGAAACTAGACAATTTAGGCATTCTTTGGCTTAGTAGTAGAGAAAAGGAAAGCTCACATCTCTAGAAGTCATTTCCCTTTGATCATTTCTTGATCAGACACAACAGCTTCCATCAACTGCATCTAGAGAAGTTGCCTTAACCCTCCTAGATTTTCATCGCACTAAGGAATATTACAACATATTACTGCTCCAAGGTGAGGTATTTTTCTCATAAAATATTTGACTAGAAGAAGAGAAAAGCCTTTTCAGAAGCGAGGAATATCTATTGTCCCCAAGATATTTTTGTGCCCTCAACTGCAAGTTGGATTCCTACACATTTTTATCTCTAAACTTTGCTCCTCACAGCTTCTTCCTAGCTTTATTTCCATAAACAGCTACAAGCCATACTTTTTTTGATCTGCATGTTCATTGTGCTTGACTGTAGTGTTAGCAATCACAGCCCATCTGGGTATGTCTTTTTTCTTTATCTGACTACTGTTTACAGTAATTTGCCTCTGTATACTCCCCAAGCTGTGAATGTGGTTATACAATCATGATACATAAATATCATTTCAGAGATAATTTCAGATTCAACAAAAAGCATAGCCAAAAAGATAAGCATTCCTTTCATCAACAACAACAAAAAAATCTTCAGTTGGTGTTGTTCAGGCAACAACATCAACTTACATGCAGTCTTTGGGAGACATCACTCGAATTCTTGTGAATAAAGAGTCATCAGAGTAGGAGACTCTCTGGCACGCACCAAAAATTAAGCTTGCAAGCTCCTTTAGGCAGAAGAAAAGAAACAAAGAAAGCATTCAAGTCCCTTTTATATCACATACACATAATATACAAGTGAAGGAGCAAAAATAACACCAGTATAAACCCTTCATCTAGCAGCTCATCACCTCCATGGGAACTGCTATAGCAAAGATTTCGCATCAGCTTCATATTATACTGATCACAGATGAAAATTGGTTAACCATTTTCCCCTCAAAAAGATTCTTGTCCTGATACTGGTAGCATCTTTGTCATATAGGAGTTTCTTGTTTGACAACAGAAGAGAAGCTTTAACTTCAACAGTCCTGAAAGTCAAGCCACTAACTCCATTGTGTTGCAGCCTATTTTCAAAACTCACTGCATTCAAAGGAATTATAAATGTCTATCTACCGCTCAAAATCATACCCGTTGATTTTATGAAGGGGTTTTTTGCATCTGTACGGTCATAATAACATAGGTATGCTTAGATTTTTGCAAACTTTATTTCAATTATTCCCTAAAAATTAATGGTGGTCTTTTGCAGTAGGCTAGTATAAGTCCAGAACCTGTAGACTTTCTTATAGAGCTCTGAGGCATTATGTCTGAAAGAAATACAGACATTACTGCAGAAATCCCCATCAACAGAATGCATAAATTGTTACACCTGAGAATACTATAATGCTGTAGGATCAGACAGTCACAGTTGGCCCATAATTAATAGCATTGCACTGACAAGCATATGCATGTGTATATATATTGAAAATTATTTATATGCATAAAATGATTTTGTCTTGCATAAAATTCATTACATATAAATTAATATGTAATATAAATAACTCTCCTTCAACAATAATGGTTTCCAGTTAGACCTCACACACAGTAAAAGCTTAAGCCTGTGCCAAACCATGTATCAGCACTTTTAGGCTAAATCAAAGCTACAATACTGCATCCATGAAGCATTGGCAGTCAGCAGGCCCTAGATTTGCAAACATCTAAAAACTCAAGCTTGTTTTACACCAGCTTTATTGGCAAAAGCATTTTGCTTTTAAACGGAAGTTTTGACCTTCCCAGGGCAACACCACTTTCTACTGTACATTGCCATTTCCAAATATAGGTAAAAATAGCCCTTTCTGTAGCAGGTTCACAGAAAGGTGTTCAGTACATTTCCAAGTGAAATACAAATCTATTTTCCCAAGCAAAGCAGTGAAATACCAAGGGTAGGGGAAATGGTTATTGCTGGCCTTCAGTAAGATGATGTCTGCTATGTGAAGCTACAAAGCTGGTCAGTATTTAAAATAATAATTGCATACTCTTATAAATTGCCACAGAGACAATTCAGGCACAACTCTTTTTCTTCAGTACATGTAAAAAAAAAAATCTCACTTTACTGTCGTTTGGAAAACAAGATATAGCACTGAGGACAATAGGAATTAGCACGTTTAGAGACAGATATAGATAGATACACATACACGCACCCATATATATATATTTAAGCCGTTGTCTAAAAGCTTCAGGACTTAGGATGAAATTTTGATGCCTAAATCTGTTCATATCTGAACCAACTCTCTAGTGAAGAGAGAAAACAATTAAATAAAGCTCATGAAATAGGCATCCTTGAAATTTTACTTGAAAGGAATTTCTTTTCCACCACTTGGAGTTGAATTAGCTTAATATTTGCAAGATGTAACATCGTTGACTCTAAACTAGACACTACATCTGATCTGGCCTCGAGTATCAGACACAACCAAATCCATAGGGTTTTTCTAGAGGAGCAGATTTTTGCCTGGAAAATAAGTGTTAGTAGCTCCAGGTTTACCCAACACTTCACATAAATGATGGCATACATTAATGTGACATGAGCTTTCCGATGAGGTCACAATAGAAACAGTGTTCATGAATCAATGTGCCAAACTCATTTCTAGTAGTATCAACAACTCTCCATCAGACTATGAATTGTGCTGGGTTAGTATCGGGGTTTTGGACATCAAAGAACCTGAGAAAAAGTGAATATTTTGATCTATGTAAATATTAAACTAGACAACATGATGATGAGACACTTAAGAGGATACAGATTATGACATTAACCTGCCTCAACAACCCATGAGGAACGAAAGCCATGACAATCATCTGTAATTGCTTAATGTGGATGAAAACCAACAATTTGGAACTGATCACCTAACTCACAGTTAGTGTGCAGCATTAATGTGCAATGTACCTATATGTGACAGGCTTTACTCATACAAGATCCAAAATCTATTTTTGGATTTAGTAATTGTTTAGAGAGATGGAGTTTAAACACAAGTTTAGCATCTTAAAAAAGCCAACTTGGAATTTGGACAGCTTAACATCATCATGGCTGGGCTTCACGAACAAAGATTTGGGAAGGGCACTACCCATGTTTGTTGCAAGCACGTTGGTGGCTAAAAAGGCCAACACGAGATAGACATGTCTGGTTGCAAAAGGCACAGCAGAAAGACTCTTTAGGTGGTATATTCTGCAAGGTACGATTCTTTCTGCGCTGTCTTTTCTCTTCAAGAGTGATCCTGCGTGCTTTCTCAAAAGCATCAGTAGCAATAAAGATAGTGTGTCTCCAGACCTCCCAGTTGGAGGCCAGAATAGACCAGTTATGTTGATCAATATGGCCAAGGCTGAGATGTTGTTTCAGGGAGTCCTTGTATCTTTTCTTCGGGGTTCCTCTCTTGTGGCAGCCGGTGGCAAGTTCACCATAAAGCAAGATCTTAGGGAGGCGGTGGTCCTTCATCCTTGAGACGTGCCCTGCCCAGCGCAGCTGTGTTCTCAGTAACATGGCCTCAATACTTGTGACTGCTGCTTGTTCTAGAACAGATGTATTGGTCACATAATCTGACCAGTGGATGTTTAGGATTGTGCGGAGGCAGCGTTGATGGAAGTGTTCTAGGAGGCGCAGGTGGTGTTGGTAGATGACCCATGATTCAGATCCATACAGGAGAGTAGACAGCACTATGGCTCTGTAAACACTGATCTTGGTACTTTTTCTCAGGTGTTTATTTCGCCAAACTCTTTTATGAAGCTTTCCAAAAGCACTGTGTGCCTTTGCTAACCTGTTGTCTATCTCTCCATCAATCTTACCCTCTGAGGAGATGAGGCTACCTAGGTAATTAAACTGATGAACTGATTTGAGTTCTGATTGGCCAACGGTGATATGGGGATGAAGGAAGACTTCCTGAGGTGCAGGTTGATAGAGAACTTCTGTCTATGTCAAGCTGACTTCCAGCTTAACATGCTATTGTACTAAATACCCCAGTATTTTCAGAGAACAGGAGTATGTTTGCTTAATTTCCTGAGATGTTATTAAGACATTAGAATTGCATGGGAAAGCATAACTGTGCCCGCTTGTGTGCAATAGTAACATCATCATACGACAGACCTTACACATGCCACACACTTCTCTGCCAGCTCAGTTTTCAGTTTATGAAACTTTTCATGGAATTTAGTTAACTCTGGGAATAAGTCCATAATGAGTAGCACAAATGTGACAGATCAGAAGCAGCAGAGGGAGAGGCACCGTAGGCCACCCCTCCATCCCTACAGCTCATGAGCGCTGTTTGCCCATGGTACCCTCCAACACCCCTCACAGGCAGAAGAAATTATAAAGTCGAATTTTAGCTGAAGGGAAGAACAAAGTACAATAGGCCTGCAGCACATGACTCATTCAGTATCACTACCCCCAGGCCAGCAGCGTTGGGGAACGTTGCTACAGGCAGTGTTTAATGCCAACTTTAGTATTCTTAGCATAAGTGGGGTTTCTTAATTGGCTATATGGGTGAGAATTTTTTTTTTAATTAACAATAAGGGAGCACAGTCTCCTGAACTCTAAGGAGTCTTTCCAAATAAAAAATAGTTCTAGTGACAATCTCTGAGCTTTTCTAACACAGTGAAATAAGGTAACTCTGGCGTCATTGGAAAATTACACTGGCTGCAGAATCCTGCTCTGTCCACAACTGACACACCCCTCAGAAGGGACCTATTGAAGATCTTCAGGCAAATTTGTTCCCCATTCAGAGTCACATGACTGAACACCACTTGGATTAAGTCAAAACCAAAAGTTATTGATTCTCTCTGCTTTTCAAGGTGTCACATGGATAAACCAAGTACATGAGAGTCTGGCTTGATCCAGCACTGGAGTTCTCTTTGTAGATGAGTTAGATTCCCTTTCTTCTCACAAATAATTTTTAAAAAATAGGATTTCCAATGTAGACCATATAGTTTAATTGCATTAAAATTGTATGTCCAATAGTAAGCAAAAGAAAAGAAAAAACCCCAAACACCACAACAACAAATTTTAGGAAGTTTTCTATGTGTAGAATAGGAAATAGGTTTTTTTATTCCCTTCCTGTTCCCACCAGAGTATTTATACTCTTAACACAGCATGACAGAGCAGTACCTTAATACGCAGGATATAATTGCTTTAAAATATATTTCAGTACTGAATAGGTATGACTAGGGTACAAATTCACCACAAGTGGTAGTGTCCAAATTACTGCTCGACAGCAGAAGGGAGTCTTTACAGATGATTGCTTGACTTTTGTAGGAGCTTAAAGAACATGTTAGGCCCTTTTCCTACCCACATATTTTGTTCTCCTTATTGCTGTTCTTCAGTTGTCATAGTTGATAAAAAGAACTTCAGTTCTAGAAGTAACATTGCACGTATTGGGAGTAAGGCAATGAATACAAACTTGTAGTCACCAAAATATTCAAAAACAGTACCCAGAAATCATGAGAATTTGTGTGAGTAAATTCTCATATAGAGACATATGCACACAAGAGAGTGCAGGTGATACCTAAAACACCACATGACTTTATGAAGTAATAGGATTTGACCTTTAAAAAGAAAGATGAAAAATCTGAAAAAATAGGTGTGACAGTGAAAATACAATATCAAGCTACAACCACGGTAGCTGTATTAGATATTATTATGTTCTCATTTTTTGTGTATGTGACCTGTATAGTCTCTCCAAAGACACTCATCTCCCTGTGGGCATAAGCTGTCCCACAGACTATACAGACATCCCTGCTCTATGCGACCGACCACGTGTGCTGCTTCAGGAGCTTCTTTGGAGACACACAGACTCATTGAAACCAGAGGTGAATATGCCAGGTAAGCTGCTTTTGGGGCTTACACCAGGCTGCTTGCAATGTCCTGTGCTTTTACCTTCCCCATTCAAGCAACCATCAAAAAAAGAGGAAGAATGTAAAATGAGAAAATCCCTGAAGCCTACAAAAGAAAAATTAACAAAATAGCAAATCTATATATGTAGAAAAGCAAGCAGATCCTCATTGCCAGAAATAAAAGAGCCTGAGACAAGTTCAGGTATCCTCAATATTAGGAAGGATAGGTTTCTTTGCTGTCTAAAATCTATCTGCTCCAAATACTATGAATAAATATTGTATTCTAAGAATCTGTGCAGATGAAGTGCATGAAAATTATTTTTGCAATTATATCTTGAAATGTTTGGGGGTTTTTTTCCACATTGATTCAAGAACTAACATAGACCTTTTCAAGTAAAACATCAAGTATTCACATGTATTACTTAGCAGCCATTAGAAAAGCTAAAAACTACCAAAATACAAGCAAATTGGGATTGAGTTACATCAAGAAAAGCTTAAAAACCCATTCCAAATGAGATGAAGAGAGTTTTAGCATATTGTACAAACTTTAAAAATCCCATTTTTGTACCATTTGCAGAAAAAAACTACAAACTACACCCTGCAGCCACAGTCTGCTCTGAGAGTTTTATGAGACTAAGTATGATTTAAAATGGAGTATTCTTTTTTTCCCCACATAATTTTCTGTTTCTGCCCATTCTATCTCTATCCCAGAAGTTCATTTTTTAGAAATAGTTTTCCCATGAATTGGATTTTAAATACTCATCATTACAATTTTTTTAAGTAAGACTGCAAGCGCAAATGCCTCTCTCAGTCAGGAAAAATATGTTGTGAGAAATAAAATTTTAAAGTTGTTTAGTTTTCAGGTAGCATCTTTGCTTGGATTGCTTTTTTTTTTTTAACAAACAAACAAAAAAAACACCAGGAAATGCTAAAAAAAATTTCCATAACTCCTGAAAATCCATCCCATAAATGGATCCAATTTGTTCAAGGATCTCCAATCCCCTGTTGACACAATAATCCTTCATGATCCTTCAGTTTCCAACGTGTGCCACCTAGCCAATCTCAACTTTGCCGTTTTTAATCATTAATAATGTTCTAATATTAATCATTCTTCAACAATAGATGAATGATGCATCTATATGGATTTTGAAGTAGAATGTTGAGTCTTTATTAGCTGCAAGGTGATCCCCCTCTCCACAAACATGTCACCTTACTGGGCCTAAACTGAGTTAAATTACTTCTTTCATCAGTCAAGGAATCACAGTTAGCACTTTTAAAGCAAATCCCTTGGCTCCTCTCCTCTTTATGAGGATAAGAATATATCAGACTCTGTTCATTATTTATCCCTGGAAGCTGATTTTCTCGGTTTTACCTTCCTTAAAAAGAGTTGTAAATTGATAAACTATGTCCCTGCAATATGATCAATATGACAAATCCTAGTTTCACCTCCCTTTGAAACAGAACTGTCCCTTAAAATGAAAGTAATGACACAGGCACATGCTCTCTTTTCTTCCAGACAGAGAAAACCAATTCAGGTCATAAATACAGGCAAACCAGACACACAACTCTGAGATTAGCTCAGTTGGTTAGAGCACAGTGCTAATAATGCTAAGGTTGTGGGTTTGATCCCTGTTTGATCACTTACAAGTTGGACTCAATGATCAGAACATTCTGTGACTCTGTGATATCTCCATTGTATGGGAGAAGAACAGGCAATGATTGCCAGTGGCTGCAGGAAGAAGACCAGACCTTCTCCTCCTTCAAAATGTAAGGAGAGTTACTGTCCCATAAACAGCATTTTTAAGGGCAAGGCTATAAGGTAAACTTTAGCTAGGGACACATTTTAGGTACTCTAACAATGATGAAATGTGTCAATTAATAACTAAGCAGTATTTCAGCATCATCAAACTCCATTGAAACATCTTTTAATTCCAAAATATTTATCTTTATTCTGATCAACCCCATTAATGCATGAGGGGGTTCAGCATTTACTTTATTTTCAGCATTTACTGTGTTGTAATGCTCCCTTTTAATAACTGGATTTGAGATGCAGCATAGACTTCATATCTTTCTTCAGACAACATTTTGAAAACTACTCAACTTTAAATTATTTTTTCTGTCTCTTTGTAGGTCAGACCTACAATTTGTTATATTTCATTGTTATGCAAGCACAAATTTCTCACACCTCTCTTTCCTCTGCAGGTCATCCCACAAACAACCACTACCTAGAACAGCCTATGCTTCTGTTAAAATGAGTTTTCCATAGAGAAAGCTTCAAATTGAGAATAAAAAAAAAATAAAATTAAAAAAAATCTCTGAAAACCAACTTCTCTCTTTTGATTAAAAGGTAAAATATTTGAGCAAATATTTATTACTAAGTTGTCTTCAGGTTTTCTCAGTGAAATTACAGCAGCCACAATGAACACCAGCTTTAGGTTCTGGAAACATATCTCAACAGATTTTTCCCTAATGGGCTCCGCAGGAGCACAGAGGCTCACCCAGGTGGGCAGTCACCAGCACAGCACATTGCTTTCAAGAGGCCAGACAAATCATTTCAATCACTGTGTTTGAGTACTAAAACACTGAAAGAATACTGCTGAAGGAAAATGAGGGAAACATTGATACAGAGGAAGGTCAAAGCGCACAAACTGACATCTCAGGGAGAAGCTGAGACACTTTTATTTAATGCTATGTTAATAAGGGGTGGAATAGACACCAATACTGTTTGCAGTTCACATAAATAACATTGTATGCAATAGTTGGTAAAGTAGTGGGTGTTAAGGTTTTGCTGATGTATTTGCTCCCAGAGAAAGAAAAGTCAAAAACCTTTTGTACAATAGCTTCATAAAACACAGTCAAAAGCCTTTTGTAAGAGATAGCTTCATTAACATTAAAAAGATGTAAAAGTATGACATTCTTCTTGTACAGAGAACAGCTACAAAGGTAGTAACCCTCACCTCCTGAACATCACTTTATGTTACTTGATAGCAAACCCCTGTGGAAAACACATTAAACAATATTAGCATAGAGCTTCCTGCTTCACAGAGAACAGAATCTTCTCATGGTGACTAGAGCAAGACAGAAGAAAAATGATGTCGCAAAAGGTGACCTCTGAATAGTTTTATAGAGAAGTGATAATATAAACCTATTCTCCCAAAATAGAACAGCACAAGAATTGCAGTAACTAGCTAAGGAGGATTAGTTCAATTCTCCTATAGCAAGGAGAAAGTATTTTGTTTAAATTTAAGAAACTACAAATTAAGAAATATGATTACATTAGGAAGAATTCAGTTTTGTATGACCTTTCCCATTGACAACAGGGCATGAGTAATCTATAGAAACACCAGTCTTGTCATATCAAGCAGTGCATAGCAGCATTAATGCTGAAGACCTTCAAGACTCCCTAATGATAAATGGTTGCATTGCAGTAGCACTAGTTAGCATGCAGAGTGCCCAAATCCCTTGAGAGCCAAAATATTTCCACAAATATATATCACTGATTTTGGAAAGTTTTAGAAAGTAAACACAACAGATTTCCTACAAACAAACTGAGCAATTGAAGTCAGTCCTCAATTTTATTTAGTAATTGGGTTGATTTATTTTTTTAAGAAGCAATTAGAGTACAAATTCATACAAGTTTTAGTCAATAAAATGCTGCTTTTATAGTCTATAGAAATGCTAAACTTATAAGCTTTGAGGATTTATACATAAATAAAGATGAAGCTCAGAAATAGGCAAGGCATCCTTTCACTCCTGTTTAAAAATATTTAAGAGTCTTTGAGCCAAGCTGAATGATAGATTTTTCATAAATTCAAATATTCATATTTTCCTGAAACTTTTACATTAAAAATTCTAGTTATTTATACTTCCTTTCGCTTTTCACTGTTAAAAAAACAAACAAACAAACAAACAAAAACCTCATCAGTATGGTTCTCCTAATTTTTTCTTTTAAAAAAGAGCTTTGTTAAGAGATGTTGAGAGGTGCAGATACCTCCAGCATCTCCAGTCCAACACCTTCTGTCCCAGTTGCTGAAGCCCAGCCCAATGCTTGGGGCCCCATGGCTCCGTCCGGCCCGAGGGACATGGCTGCTGCTTTCCAAGTTGCAGGTTCAACCAGTAGTGGAGCTACACGTGTCCCAAACACACACACACACACACAGACACACACAGAGGACACTGACACAGCCGGTCACACAGGCTGCCACACACAAGGTGCTGCCTTCAACACCACCTACATACCGGGCTCACAAAACACAAGCCAGACAGCCAAGTCCCCTCCTCCTCTCCAGCTGGTGGAGACAGAAGGTCACTAGTGAAAGCACACAAACATGCCCCGTTGTGGGTCGCTCAAGTACCGACACAGCTTCTCCGTCCAACTCCCCTGCCCAGGTCCTGTGCCCTACTACCCACGCCACAGGGTCTCTCCTCGCCAGCCGGTCCTGCCCGGGGTTTGCCAGTGAACCCGCACCCACACCTGATCTGGGGGACATACGCTCACCCCACCAGCAGCAGCCAGCACCAGGCACACAGGCTCTGACCCACACTCCCCCTCCAGCTGCGGGCGCTGAGCCCCTCACTCGCCTCACTCACACTGCTCCTGGCCCAGTGGTGGGACATGAGACCTCTCTGCCTACTCCAGTGGGTGGCACAAAGATGCCACTGGCTCCAGTGGGTGACATCACAGGTCAGGTGTGCCCACACCCCCAGTCTGACTCCAGCTGCCCCCAATCCATTCACACAGGACCTCAGCAGCTGGCAGATGCTCCTTGCAGCCCTCACACACAATGAGATTACAGAGAGAAATCTTTAAACAGGATTTAACCAGAAGACAGGACAGACTGCAATGATCAGGTGCAGGGCTCAGCCAGGCAAACATACTGACCAGCTCTGTTTTACAAGTGACCAATCCCTTTCACACACCTTTCTGTCTACACCCACATTGTTCCTCCTGACCCTCTTCCCCTGCATATTCCCTCATCAGTTTGAGCAGTACCACACTGCAACATCCTGGACCCTCAGGTTTTACAACCTTATCAGTTACAATGTCCAGGTTTGCTTAAAAATAGTTCATTAATTTTTTTTCTTGTCTTTGTACCATTATATTTGTCTGCCAGGTCTGTCTCTCTGTTTCAGTTATTGCTTCCCCCTTGTCCTTTACATCACATTTGAGAAGGCCCTTAACCAGATAATCTTACAGAAATAAGTGTTCTCATGTCCCCCACATTCTTTATCAGTTAGTTTGACATACCCCTACCTTCTCCCACATGGCCTTACAAACTGCTGATTGAAGCGAAATCAAGAAATACACTTCAAAAGTATCCATGGATAAATTGTCATGGGAGTCTTCCACCTTTTATTCTTGCTTCTGGTGTGCTCAGGCAAGGACTGCATTCACACTCGTGTAGAGAATTTATAGTCCCTGCACTTTCAAAGCAGCTCCATTTTATTCCAACGGATCCTCCAAGAAGGAAAGTAACACTCAGCATGAGTAAAGGGTGCTTTAGACTCAAAATACAAGGCAGATTATACAGCAACAGCCATTCAGAGGGGGGAAAAAAAGCCTACTTAGTCCACAAACCAAAGACAAGCATGTAGTCAACAATTCTATTTTCTATGAGAAGGAGGGGAAAAAAACTATTATACTTTCTCCGACTTTAAGCAAGCCAATGCTATAACCACTTCCCTCTCTTTTTAAACCCCTAAAAATGTAGAAAGCTTTTAGTAAAACATAGCATAATTTTGAAAGAGTGTATTGTTTCTTTCCCCCATGTTCCAATATTTGCCCAGCTAACTCTATTCAATATGTGCCCAGCTCACTCTCCTCACCTTGCAAAGAAGGGCAATATCAGTTTCAGGGGTAGCACTACACAATAGTGCTTACAACTCCCACAACAGCAACCCTGCTACAAAATCCAGAACAAATGGTAAGCACACTGAGAAGATTTTTTTTTCTAAGTAGTTTTCATTTAGAAGTAGCAATAACATACTCACCAAGGATGGACAGGGAGTCTAACAACTCAGTCAGGGAAAACACATACTAAACAAATGTAGTGTCATTAAAACTGGGGAAGGAAGAACATGACATCTTTGGAATTCTCTACCCCACTCCACAGTTCCAGAAAGAGTTTCAAGAGTTCAAATGTCTGATCTCCTAAAGAGTCTAACTTAATCCTCCCTTCCCCTGAAAGCTTTTATTGCCAATTTTTTTTAATTTTATTTTCTCTGTAATCTAAAGTTCAGAAACACTGTCAGGAAGACACAAGAGATTATGCTTAAAATATATTACACTGGCTAAAGAAATAGTATCCAATATTTCAAAACAATATTCTTGGAATTAGAGGATTCAGGGTGGAGCTTTCGTCAAAGTGTTAATCTAGGTAATCATTAGAGCAGCTCAATCCTTCTAGGCTCTTACAATGCACAGAACAGATAGAGCCCATACTCACTCAGTCTATGCACATGTATTTTAGGCTGAAAGAACAGTTTCTTTACAGTGTCTAAAGTGCCCCATCTCCCTGTTTAGCATGCATTTTGTGTTAGAATTTAATTCCTCCATATGCAAAGAATTTGACACAACATTGTTGGAAAGATTAACTCTTCCCCCAACCTCAACCCCTCCTAGGAAACTATATACACGTGGCAGTTCATACACATTACCTCAAAGTTGCTTCAAATATCAGCATTTCATAGCAATTATACTTTACAAAAAATTCTGCAGCTTCTAATGGAGCCATGCAGTTTTTACGAAGAAAAGTGCTTTATTATTTTTTCCCCTCGTAAAAAACACAGCTTATGAATTCTACCTGCTTACTGGTACATTTGACACTATTGGAAAAATAAGGCAGTTGATTTAAGAAACAAGAGTTATTAACACTAGGGAGATCTATATCATTAACCATTTTTTGTTTCTAATCTGTTCTTCATGTGCTGTAGGTAGAGCAATTCTGCCACCTAGAGTAAAATCCAGGTCCAAGATAAAAAGATTTTGGTGAACATGCACTACATGCTTGACTAATTCGAAATGGAAGAGGTACTTTCTGTGGCAGATAATGAAATGCAAATATTATGGGTTTATTCACCTTTTTTTTTAAATCATGCTACAAATATTTAGTCAGCAGCTTGCTATCAAAATCAGCAGCATTGTCAGAGAACCAGGTGAAATATATAATAAATACAGTTGAGATAATTTACATTTTTATTGGCCTTTTCATTACATATATATCCAAATATTTGCACAACTTCACAAGATAGTTATCCATTTCCCCATATAAATGGGATAGAATTCCCTTAACAAGGTTTTAAATTAGGAATTAGCCTATCTGGGTAAATCAGAAAATTATAACCCTATTGAACTGAAAAATGGCTCCAGTTCATTCCTTCATATATATGTGTGTGTGTGTGTGTGTGTGTTATATTTCTAAAGATTCCTATTTCAGAGGCCAAAACCTGCTACCATTTGATATGTAAAACACTGCCTGTTAGCTGGGAGGGGAAAAGTGAGGCAATGACAAGGCAAAGCAATTCCTTACAAAGAGCTGATGATCTTCAGTTTAATTATATAAAAGCTAGGATTTTAACATCTTATTAGTATGAATTAATGCATCTACACCCAGTTTTCTATCTCACAAGGATGAAGAACTTATGTCTCCTCGAATATAAATCTGTGGTTTTAAGGATTCTGATAAATTTAAAGCAATAAATCATCCCATTCTGAGGGCTGAAAGAACATATGCTGAGCTCTTCCATGAGCAGTTATGTCAAAGTACCAAATAGCACATAATTTTTCCACTAGTGACTCAAATACATTTGTCATTATGGTAGATGGAGATTTGCTTGCAACTAAACAGGCTAAAAATATTATTTTCTTCCTCTAGGTTCTCTATCTCAGAGAATGGAGAACACCCTATAGAGGGTATGCAGGGTTAAACCTGTGGCTCACCACATATTGGTTGCAAAGACATGCACAAGAATTCCCTTCAGAGGCAGGTATTGGATGTAACCTTCAGATCACAAAGTCTTTAAAAATTTGTTGCTAGAAGCCAGGAGAGTTTGCCAGATAAAGCATCTGTCTTTTTTGCAGTTCTCTTCCTTAAAACACCTGCTATTCCTGAAGCTGAGATAGTGAGATAGCTGAACCTTGGCATGACCCTTCCTAGCCATCCTCATGTGGTTGCTTTTGTGATAAAAAAGCACCAAAAATGAGTTGTTGCTGGAATTATAAAAGCCTGTGCTTATTGGCAGTAATATGTTGCACCGAATGCACATAGCACACTTCGTCTGAGGATCTAAGTGTTTTGCAAACATTAATTAAGCTCTGCACTGCTAATATGATTCACAGAATGCCATTATCACACCCAAGGGATGCAGGAAAGAAAGTCATTGAAGCAAAGTATAGGGAAGCAAGCCCTTGAAAGCACAATGACTCCATTACAGTTCACATCAACCTACAGGACAAAGAAAGTAAAGTCAAGGATTACTCAGAACAGAGCAGGTGATTTTTATGTGATTTATGAAGCATAGATACTTTTTAAAAGTACTGGTTTCTTCTGACCTTTCTTTCTTTTCTTGTCACTTGCAGGATTATATATTATTAGCATTTCCCAGTCCTACTATTATTTCTGTATATTCTGTTATCTTTCTAACCTTGAATACATACACATTTCTTTCCAAATCTGCTAGTCTTGACCTACTTCCAATCATTTGACCTTTGAGTATCACATTTCCTCCAAACACCCTATACCTCAAATTCTTTCACTTGACATTTCCCTCAGAAGTCAGAGAACATTTTTCCTTTCTCAACCTTTACCACATTTTTCAATGCTGCTCTGATCATTCCTGACTCCCTGGGGAGCAAATCATTTCCTATTGCTAGGAACAGGGAGTAAATAGACATAGTGGATCTTGGGAGCAAAGAGCAGTAAGCATTCAGTGTCCATTCCTACTTCCTTTCTTCTCCTCTCCATTACAGCAGAAACACACTGAAGAATGTGTCCTGACTTGTTCAGTAACTGGTGTGTTCCGTGTTATGATAGGTCTTTATAGCATCAGTCATGTTATCAACAAGAAGCCAGGATGACAGAGCACCTCTCTGGATTGCCTGTACACCAACACTCACAGTGTGCAGACATGAGGACTTAGAAGTCTGCACGAAGTCTGCAGGGCTACGATCTCCCTGGGACCATGGAGACATAGTGGGGTGGCTCACACAGCTCACCTGCTGAAAGGAGTGGATACAGGGCATGACGGTAAGGAGGTGGAATTGCCCCTGACGTGAGAGCAGTGCAGAGGTTGGATAAGAGCTCTGCCTGGGCATGAATGATAAACCAGTTGACAGATTACGCGTCGAATCACTGGGCAGACCAAAACTGGCAGTGCTGTAGTGAATGTTTGCTATCAACCACCTGATCCAAAGTATTAGATATTTGTGGACTTCTCCAGACAACTATAGAAGCCTCACATGCACAGGCCCTGGTGCTCATGCAGACTTTGATCACCCCAATTTATGGTGGAGGGACAACACAGCAGAGCTCAAGAGATTAGGGATGTTTCAGTAGCACATTAATGATGACTTTCTGATACTAGTAATCAAGCAGCCAACAAATGGAGATGCTCTGCTGGATTTCATACTTACAAAGAAAGAAAAAATAATTGGGGGTGTTATGATTTAACCACAAACAGGCATCTCAGCCCCATACAGCCTCTCACTCACTACCCCCACAGAGGGATGAGGCAGAGAATTGGAAGAGCAGCAAACATAAGAAAAATTGTAGGTTGAGATAAAAAACAAGGTTGAAATAAAAATTAGCAAAAGCAATTGTTTTCTAAGTCCCCCAGCAACAGAAACTACCTGGGAAATTCCTTCCCAGTCTTACTGCTGAGAACAATGTCACGTTATGAAATATCCCTTTGGTCAGTTGGGGTCAGTTGTCCCATCTGTGTGCTATCCTGGCCTCTTGTCCATCTCTAGCCTACTCACTGCAGCAGGCACAGTGAGAAACAGAGGCGGCCTTGGTACTGTTTTAGCACTGTTCAGCAATAGTGAAAATATTGGCATGCAATCAGCATCACTTTGGACACCCACCCAAAACACACCACCCTATAGTCTGCCGTAAGGAAAATTAACTACATCCCAGCCAGACCCAGTAAGGGGGGTATGAAGGTTGGAAGCAATAATGAGGTGTGGAGTTTAAGATCCAGAAAGGAGGAAACAAGGCAAACAGCAGGATCCTGTACTCCAGGAAAGATTACTTTTCGTTCCCTTAGGGACCTGTTTGGAGGAGCCATGCAGAGTGCAGTTCTGAAGAAAAGAGGGGTTGATAGCAGCTGGTTGATTTTTGTTCAAGGATCACCTCCTCCAAGCTCAATAATTGTCTATCTCAATGTGCAAAAACTCATCTATCAAAAAGGAAACAAAACAAGTGATGGCAAAAGGGACAAGTGACCCAGAATGAATACAGAGACACTGTCCAAGTGTGTAGTGATGGAGCTAGGTACATCAAAACCCATCTGAAGTTGAACCCAGTGAGGGACAGAAAAGGCAATAAAAAAAGGTTTCGTCAGGCACATCAGCAACTTAAGGAAGACATGGGCCAGTGTGGAGATGCTGAATGCGGGACACAGTCTATGGTGGCAGTCAGCACAGAGAAGGCTGAGGTACTCAATGCCTCCTACACTTTGGTCCTTACTAGCAAAATCTGCCTTTCAGAAATCTCAGTTTCTTGAAATTAGCAGAAAAGTCTAGAGCAGGGAAGACAGTGTCAATAGAGAACGGATGCACCTGCAAGTGCTGAAAGGACTGGTCAATGTCATTGTGAGACCACAAACAGTGATCTTTGAAAGGTCATAGTGATTGAAGGTTTCTGAGGACTGGAAGACAGCAAGTGTCATCTTCCAGAAGGGTAAGGAGAAAGATCTTAGAAACTACAGGTCAATTGATCTCACCTCAAACCCTGGCAAGGTGATAATCCTAGAACATATTTCCAAGCACATGAAGGACAGGGAGGTGATGAGTCAGCACAAACTTACAGAGCAGGAATGATACGTGAACAGCCTAATAGTCTTTCACAACAAAGTGATAAGCTTAGCAGGTGAGAAGAGAGTAGGGGATGTGGTTTATCTTTACTTTTGTAAGGCTTTTGACAGTCTCACATAACTTTCTTATAGATTCACTGACAAAATACAGACTAGATAAATGGATAATAAAGTGGATTGAAAACTGGTTGAACTGCCAGGCTCAGACTGGTTGTTGTGGTCAGCAGCACAATGCCTAGCTGAAGGTCAGTCACTAATGTAATATCTCTGAGGTTGATACTAGGGCCAGTACTGTTTACCATTTTCATTAAAGAACTGAAAGATGGAACAGAGTATGCCAACAGCAAGCTTGCAGACAATAAATGTTGGGGAGGAGTGTCTGATACACCAGGTGGCCATAGGTTCCAAGGGACCTACCTCAGCAGTCTAGAGAAATGAGACAACAGCAACCTGTGAAGTTCAGGGAAGTCAAATCTCAAGCATAGGCTTGGAGGGGCAACTGGAAGGAAAGTAGTTCTGCAGAGAAGGGTTGGGGGATCCTGGTGGACAAGAAATTGAACTTGAGTCACCGCTGTACCCTTGAAACATTCAGGGTGTACTAGGCAGAGCCATGCCAGCATGTAGAGGTACTTCCACTGTTGATATACATTGTAGGTGCTGTCACCACCCCTGCACTCCACAGTACAAGGGAGAGATAGACAAACTGGAGCAATTACAGCACAGAGACATTGTGGAGTCTCCATCTGTGGAGACATACAAAACCAAACTGAATACAGTCCTGAACAACTTGCTGTAGGTAACCCTGTGTTCAGCAAGAGGTGTTAGATTGGTCAGTCTCCAATGGTTCCTTCTGATCCTAAAGGTTCTGTGATTCTGTGATCCATGTTCTGGTAATCAAGTAAGATGAAAATAAAATAAAATGTTTTTTTAAAAAAGGAAACTGACTGTTCCTCAATATGTTTCAAATTCAACATATGGCAAGAGACCAGAGATTGTTAGACATTCTCATACAGTAACTGCAATCCACCAGCAGGTTAAGCCATCAGACATCTATACCATAAAAGGTCAGAACACTTTTGAAACCCTAGGTGGGCTCACTGGGCACGTTGAATTCCAATTAAGTCAAGCTGCAAGACTTTTTCACTGGAAATACAAACTACAGAAACAGGGACTATGCTTTAGCAAAGTCGTTATGTTAATGGCATCAGCTAATGAGTAGAAATGACAGGGAAGCTTGAGCTTTCCTCTCTCCTATTTGTGTGTACTCCATTAATATATAGAGGTTTTTAGAATAACTACCAACATAGATGTGAAATACATAGAGAGCACTATTGAAAGTCTTTTTGATGGTTTCATACCACTTATGCTTTACATCCTCATACTTTAGTGTCTTTTCCACTCCCCCATCATGTCACTATGAAAGTCCCTGTTTAAGATGAAGGAAGGTGAAACCTGCTTTTTACATTATACTCCTTCCTGGCTTTTCATTTTACTTTCTATTCACTTCCCCCCACTCCCTCCTCAAATATGAGTAGGTTTGAGTATTCTGAAAGACAGAAGAGAGTTTAATGTATCTTTGAAAATCAACATTTCTCTTCGCAAAGGAAAATGCTTAGCTCTCAGAAGAGTTTTATCCCTTAATCTGGTGAATTCAGAACAGTTCTTTTAATTAACAGAAGCTTAACATTCATTCAACCCCTTGCAAGAAGCCAGTCACTATTGCATTTATGTTACAGAACAATTGAACTGTCAGATTAAAAGTCACAAAACAAATAAGTGACAATGAGAACTAGATTTCAACTTCTGAAGTTTAACTAAACGTGTTATATTATCTATTTATATTCATTAGAACAAAGATCTAAAGGCACTACCTTTGCCGATAGTCACCTTTGAAGGGCCAGAAGACAAAAGAAATCTTTCACTTCAAAGTGACAATAGAAAAAACAAAAGAATTTTTCACTTGAAAGATTCATTGCTCTAAAGTATAAGTGGCAATTTATATGGATACTTAGCCCTATATTTATTTTATACATACATATGTACATGTATATAGACATATATATAAAATACGTACACACACATTAGATGGAGTTTGAAGTAGACAATGTCAATTTTTTTTAAGGAAGCTTCTGGGGTTTGGTTTCTTTTTTTTTTCCTGTCATGTTACTGTGAAGATTGCCATGTTAGGCGGTAGCTATTTCATCTAGACTAAACCTGGTTGATCTGCTCAGGGTTGGGTTCTATCAGGTACAGCTCACAAACCATACAAAGCACAGCCAGCAGCAGCCTAGGCAGAGCGATCAAATGCTAAGCTGGAGTGCACTGGGAAACCTCAGCTGGGACTGCTTTATCTGGCTCCTGAAACAGAAAAGAACAAGGTCCTGCCAGTTCATTAAAAGCAGCTTTGAAAGACCTGTGTTTTTTCAAGTATTTCCAGAGCAGCCAACACCACATAAGATGAAGAGAGCTATGCAAAGAAAGGTTCACAAAGCAAACTTCTTCCCAGTTGTGAGCAAGGCATTACTACTGTGTGTTATCACTGAAAAAAAAAAAAAGAGAAATAAACACCACTCTACCTCATTTTCACTAAAGACAGGGGAATGACTTGCAATAGTGCAGAATATATGTAATAGTAAATTGTACTGTTACACTGTGAGACTGCACTTTGTGTCTTCATATACAAGAGATGTTTCCTGTGTACTTCTACAAACCAGTTCTACAGTGTTGTGGAAAGTGTAAATAAAGATTCAGTAACTAAGGCTTTAGTTGCACTTCCAGTAGGACTTGGCAAGAATTTGTTGATTTCAGCTGATCACTTGGGGGGTAGAAGTGAATAGAAACATTAGTAATAATTCTATCGGAAAATACTTTATTCGGAAGAAACTCCTGAGCTAAATTACATAAGCTATAATTTCAAGTCAGCAAGTTGATGGAGCACTATTCAAGTGTTTCCAATTTATAGGATAATATTTTAAACCAACTTAAAAATGACAAGTGTTGGTAAATCTTTCTGTGTCGGTAAATCTTTCTGGTGTCTATACCACTAAACCATAAAAATTCAAGGATACTTCCAACTATAGTTTCACAATCCAGTAGTATTTTCCTGAAAAGTAGTATCAATGTGACCTTTGAATTCATGCCATTTCTGTTATTCTCTCTCCCCCAAATTCTTCATTGCTCCTATTACACCCTACAGCAGAGTACTGATCAAAGCAAGTGTCTTACTGCTACAATCCTCTTTTCTTATCTAGAAAAGCATCTATCGGTAGGACACAGAGATTTCCCTAAGTCTTCAGCAGGCAAATTATGAATGTGCCATATCACGAACATAGCACTAAAACAGTCATTCACCAGTGCAAGGCCCTGAAGAAAAAAAGAGGAAATAGCTAATGTTTTAGCAGAGTTCAGGCTGCATTTAAAGTGAGGAAACTATTTGTTTAATTTCCAAGCCTTTCTGTTCAAATGAATGTTTGACTTCTCCCAGGCAGGGAATACAGTAAGAAGTAGAAGGCTTTTTTCACAAACAGCTAAGAAATGGAGCTGCCTGCCTAGTTTATGTAATTCTTTGCAGAGAAGTCATCTTCTAATGCGCATACTAATTTTCCCTTGTGAAAAGGAGCAGCAATAATAACCAACAAGTTGAACGTTAGCATATTTGCAACCTAACTGTCAAATCAAAATGTGTGAATTACAGTGCTGCTTTCTCCATTGATGTTCGAAATTTAACATATGCCGGCTTACACAGTGCTTGGAGACGGAGTGTGTCTTTAAAGACATGGAAAACATACATCCCCTTCTCCCTATGGAACAAAAGAAGAAAATTATGTTTGGTTGTAATGCAACAAAAAAAAAAAAAAATCAATCACAGCTCTTTGATGATAGGTTTGTCTGAGCTCCCCTGGAAAATAGGACACTTGAGAATACTTAACTACAGTAGATACAAATCCAAAATAGCCTTTGCAGTTCAGCAAATTAGTAGCTAGGAAGGCTGAATTATTTCCATGCAAACCTCAGAACAGTTTGGTTCCACAGGAATAGTGAAAGATCTGGCAGAAGCCAAAAAAGACATCAGATGATCATCTGAACCAAAAGACACCACCTTTATCTACAGATGTGTATGGCAAGAAGGCTGCATGGGGCAAATATTCTTCCCGATTTCAGCAAAGGACATTTCTAAGAGAATCTAGATAAAGGACTGAATGAGTATATGTTATTGGGATCTTACACTTGATTTCAATAGCTCTAGATAAAAAGGGGAGCATGAGCAGCAGAGCTGTATTCTCTGCTACACACCCAAAACCAAGGCATTGAAAAGTATACAGTCTTTAAGCTGTGAAAATGCCAGCTGGAGTTTCTGCTCTTGTTCAGCTCTCCTTCACAGGCTCCTGCAGGACCTTTATTTTTTAATTACAGAATCTCTAGATAATTCTCAAATTATTACCATTCAATGTTACTAACGAGGCTCTGAACAGCAGGAGTCTCTTCAGAAATGTGGAGGAGTCCCATTTGTTTTTTTCTTTAGCTTGTGTAAATGTTGAAGAATACATTATATCTCTCAATATGATTGATTCAAGAAGAGTAAAGTTAACTCTTAGAGAGAAACTAGTATCACAGCAGCTAATGATTGCCTTGCTCAACTGGGAACACTCTAAGTGTCTTTATCATATTTTCTACACACCTAATTCCAATCCCGACATTGGGCAAGTTCAAGTTCATTAGCAGCTCAACACCAAATCCTACATGAGGCTGCCAAGTCTCTTTCCTGAGATCTAAATGACATCTAGAGCATTCTAGGGAATAAAGTAGTTGACATTATCAAAACTGATCATCTAATTGCTCTTCTACACTTTTTTATGCAAATTCCATCTTTCTTATCTTTAATGAAATTAAAGACTGGTAAATCTATCAAGGTGCCTTCACTGTTCCTATCAGCTATGCAAGTATATTACTCCTTTTAGTTTCTTAATTCCTGGCTGCTATGTCATGAACACTGTCACAAACACAGAGCTTGCAGACCTCTCAGAAGAACTACTATGTTTCCTTTTACTCACACTACTTTGGGATGTTGAAGAACAAAATAATATTAATGTTTTCTTTTCAAGAAAAGAACCTAATTCAAGACTGCAATAACTAGAACTCCTTCAAGGCTTTTCCTTAATTTATATTGGCATGATTTGAAATTAGAGAATTTTCTCCATTTGCCTGCAGAGCCTCAACTAATATACTTGCCTATGGCTAATATTAGCAATGGCACCAAGTAGCAACAGTCGTTGACTCAGACACGCGATTACTAACAATGCCCAGCAGCTCTGGCCAGACCTGCCCGACTGAAGTATTCCAGGTTCAACAAAACAAAATTCCAACGAAAAAAATCTGAACTTTCCAGAAAACTTGGGTTTGCTTGTAAGATGAAGAGATATATCACCAACAGCAAAGCAGCAGAGGTGTCCCAGACCTGAGAGACCTGGAGAATGCAGAGGTAACTGGAGGGCCTACACTGCACTGCAGAAACTTTTATTACACAAGACAAAAGTGAGATTTACTACAAAACATAACTTCACGTTGAGGGAGATGGTGGGACTGAGGGATGAGCTGCTTACTGAAAGAAATCAAGATCACCAACACACAACTAATCGTCATATTTAGTTAGTCTACATCAGAAAACTTAAGAGGATGTATTCTTTTCTATTCAAGGTTTCTAACCTGAGTTTTTTGGAATTGTCTTTTTTTTTTTTTTACATCTACATATTAATTTTAGAGGTTTTATTGTTTACAAATCAGAAGTCATACATCAAAGCAGAAACTACACAGTTTAAACACCCCTGTGGCTGAACAATTCAGCAATGGCTAGATGCATGAATTCAAGGGCTTTTTAAAGTGACAGGAATCTTATCAGAAAAAGTCTACATTCAGAAGCCCTTTGCTTGTTAGGTACTGGTGATACACTAACTTCATCAACTTTCATCAAAACTCAGTGTGTGTTTATGTCTCTGCTGCTTCTTCCACCCTGAACAGAACTTAATCAAAGTCTCTGACCATGTCAACTGCAATTATCCAGGCTGTTATATGCTCTAACTAGGCAACAGTAATCTAAAAAAAAGAAAACACTTTAAACACTGCAGGATTTGGGGGTTTTTTTGGTTTGTGTTTTGTTTTGGGGTTTTTGTTTGTTTGTTTGAGTTTGGTTTGGTTTTGGTGCGTGTTTTTTGTTGTTGTTGCTTTTTTGTTTGTTTGCTGTTGTTGTTGTAGAAATTTAGGGTAGTTATCTATCTTGGAGTGTTCCTGGTAAAAAACATTTTATCTCCAGTGGTATATCAGATTTTACTTCTGTTTTTTTTATTTATCTTTCTCAAAATATTTTATCTAAAATTGCTACAAAATTATTTATACAAACTATAGGCTAAGGAGAAAGCAGAATGGACCTTTCTTTTTCCCCACAAAGCAGTATTTCAATTCACAATCCTCCTTAGGATTTTCTACCTAAACCTTAGAAATGGGTGTATTTCATGAAAGCAGGAGTAAGGGAGGGGAAAACGAAACAAGAGCTACAATTGCATAGTCTGTCTTCAAACTTCCCTTACACAAACCTTATCCCTTCAATCATTCTTCCAGACTCCTGCATTTCAGAGTACAAACAATTAATGGTATACTGTTTCTCCTGTGTCCCTCTCCCCAGTCTCTTTCTTTACCCAAACACGTATTCACATGCCTTCACCCCCATGTTGCAATTGTCACATACAATTTCTGGAATATTTCTCTATTGCTAAGTGTCCTCTGTATAAAACCAATGAGAAAAACTGGAGAGTGAGTAGCTTAGTAGTACACAGAACAAACAGGAAATCCAACATGAGGTTCAGAAATCACTTCCAGACTATGACCAGCCACTAGTTGAAAGATAAGGCCTCTTAGAATACATGTGGCTTTTGGAACTCAACTATTTAACCTCATCTTACAAACACTAGGGAAAAGGTGATAATTTTAAGTACAGAAGTAGGAAAGAAAGGATCGAAGCAGACAAGTACTGCAGCATTAAGCCAACAGAAAATTCAGCTAAACCTCTCTTCAAATACAGGTAACTTCATTGAATAAAGAAATATTTTCCACCGTATAGCTATGGTTGTGGATACTTAGCACATCCTTATAAGGCATTCAAAATAACAGGAAGTATTGGGAGACCTTTCTGAAACTGCTCCAGAACTGACTTTATCAGGAGCACTCTGAGCCTAGGAACAGCTAAATGCCCGAAGGACCTTAGAGGAGATTACCTGTCCCATTTCAACCCTATTCCACCTTCTCCATCTCACTGAGGGCAAGCAGGGTGCTATAGAATTTCACAAGTGATGCCATTACCCAGTGGAGTTGGAAAAACTATCAGTTTAAAAGCCTAGTCTTGGCAGGGTAAGGCACAACTTTGATTCAATAGTAATCAAAAGCAGTTCGTCTAGGAAAAAAACCCCAACGAATCAAACCCTGACTTCAGTAACTGCATACCAGTTTATTAAAGCTGTTAATTAACCAAAGCTCAGTAATGTCCTATGGGATTAGAATGCTCTGTGTTCCACTTGCTTGGGTGCCAAGTCTTACAGTAAAATAAGACATTTAATATAAGCTGTGCCATAATAGCTCAATCAAAATTTGCAGAATAAATTAACAGCAGGTCCCCAACAGAAAGGCATTTACCTCTGAAGATGCCGAGCTGATATAGGCTTTGCCAGCCTATATGATTTTCCCACTGATAAACAGTTACCACTGCTTAATCAAGAACAATAAGGACAAATCGAAGTGAAAAGTAGTGATCAACTCACACACATCAAGTTATTGCTTCTGAAGTGGGCTGTATTAGAAAACTACAGCTGAAAATAATTTAAATACAGATTCAATTATCCTTTCTCTTTATCCAGGAAAAAAATAATTTATTTTGCACTGTAAGTTCTCTAAACATGACTCCTAGTGATCCCATGGTCCACTGAATTGCCTGAATTCACCTGAATTGTCACTCACTCCTTTACCGCACTACAATCTTGTCACCTCCACATAGGTGGGATTTTTGGTTACAGGAGAAGCCACTTTTAAAAAGCTCTGCTTGAGCTTCTTCCTTCTTAGAACCACTACAAGTTAAAAGGAATATTAAACAACAACAAAGATGTTTGGTTTTTTTGGTAGAGAGCCACAGGCTTTCAAACTAATCCTCATGCTCAAAATCACAAGGTTACACATTATTCCAGCAGTCACTTGGAAAGGCTTTTCAGCTTGTTCAGGGGGAAAAAAAAAAGCAACCCACAAAACCAAAATCCCAAATCTTCAAAATGTTAAGCAACTTACTCAGAAAGGCTCTTTCCAGCAAAAGCAGTAAGACTCAGGATTTCTAAGCCTAACAGTAGCACCCTGGTTGCCAAACAACTGTCTCCACCTTTCCCTGCTGTCAAGCTTTAATAATAGCATGAAGCAAAGAAATATTGGCCAGAATCCTAAGCAGAACAAAGAAAATTTATCTCAATATAAAAAAAATAAAATTTTAAAAAAATAAAATCAAAGTTTTTATACTTAGGGGATAGTCTAAGATTAACACTACATAACATTTTCACTAACACAGTTTCACTTTTCAAAATGGAAGTCAGATTTATTCAACATTAAGTGTAACAACACATCAGAAATCAATAAAATCAATTTCCACTTATAAAATAAAGCAAAGTAACATGAATAAACACAGGAAAATACTGTCTGAGACTCTCCAAGCAGGACATTTCTCATAAGACTCACAGAAAAGAAAAAAAAATATTTTTATATGCAAACAGACTCAATTCCCAAAAACTCAGTTTTTTCCAGTTGTAAAGCAATATATAGCTAATGGGAGGTAAACTAGAAAAAGGAATGAAATGCATCATGCTGTACAACACCAAAGAAATACTCCAAATGCATTTGTGTACAGCATTAACAACATGCAGTAAATGAGGTTAAAAGCAAGTACAGTGTATATATTAGAGACAGAAACTAGTCAGTCTGAGGGTTTTGTTTCTTATTTTAGTTCAACTAATGAAAACAAACAGAAGCCAAGAGCAAGCAGAGGAAGAGCAGAACCTGCATGGAGAACAACATCTCTTCCCCGAACAGTAAAGCATCTTAAGATTCAAATTGTGCATATATTTACTGGTCTTGGTCCTCTTCTTGCTATGTCATTGAAACATACCCAGCTCCAATGATGGGCTTTATGCAAGTATCTACATTTTTATAAAGCAGTAATTAAACAAAACAATGCAAGTCATTCAAATTCTGTTAATCTTTTAAGTCAGGCATTAATATGCTGAACACTCACTACAACTCAATGTTATTTAAATTAAAAATAAAAACAGGGCAAGACATCTCCCAAATAGCCTTGCTGAAGTCTAGGGTATATTAATTACATTTGTTGCTTGGAGAAGAGCAATGTGAAAATACACGTGCTACCCAATTCATTTCATTAAGAATTACTTAAATAGTACTTTTTGACAAATAGCTGGGATCTTTGCTGGTTCTAGGTTCTGTTCAGTTCACAGCCTGACAGATTTCTCTTGCCAGTCTTTTTTTTCTTTCCCCACAGCAATTTTTTAAAACAAACCCCCAAGATCTCCTATAGCTTTTGTCAGCCATTGATAAGCAAGCAAGCATAGCGCACATGCAAGTTATTAGAATTAGAGAGCCAAATATAATTAACTACAAAGTTCCAAGCAGTAAGTACATCTACATTCCCCTGGGGAGACTCCATCTTACTGGGAGATGGATTTGAAAGCTGATAAAGAACACAGGTTACCTGGTTCACTTCAGAAGTTCTCTGCCTTCCACCCAAAGACTTACAGGAATCCATTCTACCACCTAATATGCTAGTACAAATATTCAAGATTGTAATTAATTTCTGTAAGAATGGAGTGATGGCTGACAACTGAAGACTGACTTTTGTAGGGTTGGACATACAGACCTTAATTTTAAATGAATTCAAGTCTGAAAATAATTGTGCAGCATTAACTTTAGACACATATAAACAATGAAAGAATTATTTAAGAAAGATAAATTTACCATTCATTCACAAATTGCACCAGTCAATGCTCTACCTAGTTCAACTAAAGTACAGCAGTGTTTTTATAATATCCAACCATGATCTAGTCTTTAAAAGGCAACTATTTACCATTTATCTATTAGTAATTCCCAACTGAAAAAAAATTATAGTACTCTAAACTATAAACAACTATCAGTACCTGTTTATTTTTTTAACAGTAGAGAAATCACAAAGAACTGAGTTGAATTAAAGTAAAAGGAATGTGAAGGGAAAAGTTCTAATTTAGATGTCTTTAGCACATATTAAAATTAAGACACGCTACGGAAACTTATCTGAAACTGCTCTGAGGTCTGGCAATCACCTAAGTTAGTGCTGTGACTACCAAACTTAATGCTAGGTCAAAAATAGAATAGAAATTAGAAATACAAAGGTAATGCCCTGAAGAATACACCTAAAGAAGAAAGTGGTTTTTTTTTTCTTGGATAAAGAGTTACTGATCAGAAAGGTTGAGATTGAGTGTACCTTTTACCTCCAGCAATCTAAGTTGTGAGTGTTCCCTAGTCTTCTGACTTAGGAGTAGATGAAATACCTCTGGACTCCTTTTCATCCTCTGCAATGAGCAAGAGGAATTTCTTTTTACCTTGCTCAAATGTGCTTTCCCTAACATCTAAATTGAGAACAACCTTCCCACTTTCATTTCAGTGGAACATTAAATACACAGAACACACACACACAATTTGGTAAACTTGAGATTCAAAGCTGCAGAGAAAATCAAAAGGTAACAGAAATCTGCTGTGTTTCTGAAGGCCTGAAGTGGACTTGTGAGTACTGCCATCTTGCTTAAGCAATGTCAGATGCAAGAGCACTCAGGAATAACAATTTAAAGGTTAATATTGTTACCATTGTTATCATTAGTGCCTTCTGTTTATGCAACAGAGAACTAAGTGGAGTGTCAGATAAACACCATCTTTACTGGTCTGGAAATGAAACATATGTATGACACCTTAGAACAGCTACTGAAGCCTTAAAGAATGGTTACCTAAACATTTACACTGTCAGGCAGTCCAACTCTACAGGCAAAAGCCTTTTTTGGTTACTAGTTATCCCAACATCTCTGCCACTGGTAGAAAATTTTAGTAGCAGTTAGAATGAAACAGTCATGGTGGGTTTAACTATTAATCAATGAAGATGCAACATCCAGGATCAAAATGCCTACAAGCACTTCAGAGCAGTGTTTCAAACGTGATAGTAAGGCACCCACACACCCCTTAAGTGAGAGCAACTGGAACAGATTAGAAAGATTGTTCACCCTACTTAACATATTGTACAAGGAGATAAGCAAATAGACAAGAGGTCCAAGAACTAGTAATTTCTCTATTTGATTTTTAAAAAAATGTATTTTATTACATTCTCCACTGCTTGTAAATATACTTTTAAGTAAATGAAAAACAAATATTTCTTTGTATACATTATGTAAGGTAGTAATCCCTCTCCAACAATGTATCTTGGAAATTAAATGAAATTATCCTGAAGCTCTAAAACTTGGTGGTATGAGAAATGCTAATTAGCTCATTTCCCTCCTGAGCATGCCATCTTCCTATATATTGGGAAGCAAAAGGGCAAAATCTTGAAAGCTTTCTAATTAATTTTATCTTTTTAGACAATCAGTCATAAATTAATGCCTAACTCCAGTTGGCATCTATAAATATCATAACAAAACTGAAGTCATGTATTCTTGGCTTCACCATCCTCAAGGTTTCCAAACGAGGGTAACCTACTACGCAGGTACCAGTGGGGAAAGAAAATTTGACATAGGCCTGGAACTGTCAATGATCTATTTTAAATTCATTCACCAAGTAGTGAAAAAAAAATAAAATTTAAAAAAAAAAATCAACTGCTTTAATCTTTAAGTCCACTGTAAACTGGTCAAAAGTATTTCCCATGGCAAGTAGAAATGCCTTTCCTAAAATTTTTATGCTTTTAGTAAAAAATTGTCATATAGCTTTAGTAAGAACTGTGGAAAGGTTTTTCTTCTTCTTTGTATAGAACCACACACTTGACACTTCTTCATTTTACAGGTAAAAGACTTAAATGATAACCTATTCAGGGAGAAGCCTTTTAGGCAATTTCCACAAAGGGGCTGCTGTCTTGACAAAATACTCTAACAAAATATTGAAGAAAGCAAAGATCCTCACCTTTTGAAATACTGGAGAGTTTAAAATAAAACACAGATTTTAGCTATAAAAGTTAAACAGAACAAAAAAACCCAAAACAAACAAAAAAAATGTCTAATGACACTAGATGATTGTCTAGGATGACTGATGTGTCTCATGAAATCCCAGTGGTTGGAATGCTGGCTAGACTCACTGACTGCCAGCGAGTTCAAGATACACTGGTAAGCTAATGGAGTCAGAACAGAGGACTTTCAAAGCACATTGTCTCACTTCTGATGTGTTGATCCATGCCAGGTATTTCAACATCAGGATTGGATTTGACGTTTGCCAATGAGGATCTACCTTAGTGTCAGTGCTCTCAACATCCCCTTACTAAAAGGACACTAACTGGTTCAAGACAGGAATTTCTGCATTAGCCGCAGTAGGAGCAATGGAAGCCACTTACATTGCAGACAAATTCAGGCAGCAAGAAATGAAAGCGGTCTATTAAAGTAATTAAAATATAAACCTAACTCAATTAACTTAAAATTAGTTTGTGCTCCAACATACAATACTCACCACTTCTGATTGTACTAATTTAAGCTTTTAGATATCTAATATTTATTAAGAAGCAGCTATAAAGTTAAGAGGACAGCTGGTAATAAACTGAGTGTTGAGAGCAGTCTGTTCTCCAAAGGTTTGCTATTTTGAAGCCAAAATCTATCACTATGATATTCTCATCTGATTTGTTTGTATAACACCATTTTTTTTAAGATAGTTAAACTGTTTATTTTAAAAAGATACTTAACACTTAAACTCACAGCCAGTGATGAGTTCAACATGTCCTCCATTTAAGTTTTTAATTATACTTACAACAGAAAACTGAATTTGCCTGTTTTGGCTTCTCAGTATTTGAGTTTGCCTGACTTTGATATCAAGATTAAGAAGAGCTGACCTCCCACTCCTTGGTACCAGATTTTTTTTCATGTGTAAATATTTTCTCTCCAGTATCAAAATGCCACTTCATCTTTTTGATAATGATAGAGTTCCTCAAACCTTACACCAAGATCTACTACTCAGTCCCAGATCTTACTTTAAACTCAATTATTGCTATAGACTTCTCAATTGCATCAACACTTTTCTGGTAGTGCCTTCTCCATGTTGTCAGGGAGGCACAATAAGTTCCCTACTTTTATAAAAGTAATTTTTCCCTTTGTAGATGTTCAAGTACTTCATCAGGCTTTTAACTACATCTCTGAAGGCTTAGCATTGAGGTGGTTCTCTAGCACAAGTCTTTTTGCATCGCTTCTTTTTTTTCTCCGCCATGTACAGGCGTGTACAATCTTTGTTCAAAGGGACCATTGTTACCTTGTGATGACTTTTTTTTGAAGCTACGGCTGTTCAATCTGATGATTCAGAGAATAATGGAACAATATTATGCTGTCATTATTTTCTATTCCCCCCAATTTTTTCTTCTCCAAACTCTGCCAAACAGTTGATTCCTCCTATGCTTTTCTGTATAGATGGCATACAATCATTCTTTGTTAGACAGTACAATTCTGGGATTCATTGTGTTCTCTTAAGGAATTAATCAATGTACCAGGACTTTTAAGGTACTTGCACATGTAAGGTTTCCATCCCATTTTATAACCATCCTCTTCTAACCATTTCACTAGCCACAGTAAATGCCTTCCGTTAAAATCACCACCACTTCAAGGACAGAACTAACACATTGGTTATGTACAGTGGAACCTAAGTAGAGAATGATAGAAAATACACATATCACTTGATTTCAACTAGCTACAAGTTTTGAAGACTCCGTGCTAGAAAAAATTTAGGCATTCAGTGAATTAGTTCTTTCGTACAGTACATCACATACATATTGGCAAGAAGTGAGGCCCTAATCACAGGTCCCTGGCAATGGCACCTGCTACTGAGGCAACTATAACACCCCTATGGAAGAGCTGAAACCATTTAGTCATCATTGGGTAAATTGCTTGTGTTTACTAGAGCAGGGAGTATTTCTTTGGAATTTGTCTCAAAAGAAATTCCTGCTCAGTATTAATATTTTCAAACTGAATAAAAGGCACTGTTGCTTAAGCAGTATATTTCTTGTCTCCAACTGTTTAAAAAAAAATAAAAAGATGTTTTTGAGCAACTAGCTACTACTACTACCCTAAGAAGGCTTCCTTGTTACCTCGCAGTCATTTCATCTCTTCCTATAAAAGCTTAACAAAAATTGCTTTTATCTGAAGCATGTCAAGTCTCACCTTTATATCTATCTTTATATCTGAAATTATGAGTTAGTATGACAGTATGCATTATAAAATTATATCATTTACTTCAGACATGTCTGAACAGCTAGATCTTCAAACTATACAAAAATAAAGTGTATGAAATCTTACAAAAGGAGGACATTAAGACAATAATAGCTAATTCAAAAAATATAATAATAACTTATACACAGCAGTAAGCATAAGCAATGTAGCCTACAACAGCTTTCAATTAACAGGAACTCTGAAACATGTCTGAAACAAGCATTAGCTAAAATTGGAACATTCCCAAGCACAATAATGTTTCCAATTTATTATCTTTACCACAGTACAAACTTTCACAACCCAAATGTCCGTTGTCTCTCAGTCTGTAAACAAAAGCTACTATTTCCTCTCCTCACTTAGAGAGTGAATATTTTCAGTCTTCAGTCAAGTTTCACAACCATCACTTGCATAAGGAATCAAGAGCCTTTTCTCTTGATAAATTACTTTTTTTTTTTTTTTGTCATACAGCCTGCAGTGAAGTAAAATCACAGTGAAAGTCCTGGGAAAAAAATGATCTTTACAGCAGGACTTGAACCATTCTAATAATAAACGCATCTAACAAAGCTTCCCATAATAAAAGCATGACATTTCCATTTCCAGAAATCAAGTCAATTAGAAATGCTAAATTCTACTTAAAAACCCCAAAAGATCTAAAAGTGAAAAGATTTATCTTCTCAGTCAAATACAAGTCTTTCAGTTTCACTTGCAGAGACTGTTCCAGTCTGTAAAACAGTAGTGCAATTCATTTAGTTCTACTTCTTTTATTTTTGTTAAAGTCCAGTAGACAAATGTCCTAGTTCTATGGAAAGATAGGAAGATGCTCCAGTAAACAAGAAACTTTGGCAAGCCCAGGAAGGCTTACTAGTCCATTAAAGCTTAGGAGTCCAAAGTGGCTTAAAAATGGTTTGTGAATAAATTTTAAAAAAACCAACAAATTTAAAAAAAAAAAAAAAAACCACACTGAAAAAGACAAACTAAAATAAAAAAAGAAATAAATAGGCAGAAATTAATGTAAACTGTCTGAACTTTTTAATGGATTTCTCATTGACAGCTGGCACGACCGTTACAGTCAGTTAAATATAGGTGACCTACCGAGCATTCCACTAGGGTATCCAGTCTGGAATGCTCAAATGGAATTACATTCCTAAAGGTGTAAAAAATAGAGTTCTCATAACATTACTATAGGTTTTCTTCTGCCCATCTCACTTACACTTCTTCTTAAAGAGGTTTTTTATTTTTGATGGCTTTTTATTTTTTTCACCATTTTGGCAGAGGTCCTGTGGGATGCTACTTATCCTGGGGACAGAAGCAGCTTCATGGTTGGGTTTACTATCACTGCCGGTTGAAGAACACGAGGTGTGCCGAGGTTTTGGGACTGGGATCCCAGTTGAAAGCTGGTTCATGCTGCAGGACTTCTCCAGGATTCCATTATAAACTTTGCTTGCAGGACTAAAGATCATGCTCTTAGTTTCTGCCATGCCTACACAGTCAGGAGAGCCCCTAGAAATATCTGCAGTTAAAGAAGAGGAGTCTCCTGTAGATGATTCCTCCAGTGAGAATTCTTCTGGGGATACTTTCTGAGGAGAAATTGTCTGGTACATCTCAAGACTTGCTGGAGGAGACTGCTTCCTTCCAATGGATGAATTTAAGGAGTCACATTCCGAACCGGTTTCCTGTACTTCCCTGAGTCAGAGCAAAGAGAAGAGAAAACATAATGAATCTATTTCCTTCATACAGTTAAAAAGGAAGTTAATTTAGAATCAATAACGTTAAGTCTAAAAGCACCACCCACACTTTTCCTTAGTAGTTAATTAAACAAAAAACATAAAGTTAAACATTAAGTTAAAACTTGCATTACATCATTTTATTATCTAAACTTAAGGTCATTAATCTGTGCAATCTTGCTTTTGTGGGCAGCAACATCTGCCCAGAATCAGTCATTTGTATCTCACTTCAAAGAACAAAACTATCTTTCTGGCACATGAAGTCAGAAAAGTTATGAAATGAAAGGAGGAGATTTAAGCCTATCATATATAAAAAGTTTCTTCAGGACAAGTGTCCCTACCTTTCAACAAGCTCATTTGCTCCTTCCAAAAGGAATTTAACCTTTTCCTATGAGGCCATGTAACAAGAGTAGGTACACGCTCAACATGCTGTAAGAATTGTGTTACCATCCATCTTCTCTTCGCCCAGTAGCTGACATTGCTTTTGATCCTAGTTTCAGATGTAAAAGCCAGTAACATATTGTAATGGAGAATCAGGGTTAGTTCAGTGCACCCTGGATTGTAACATACTTAACTGTATATGACAAGCTAGCTATTTACATACACATACCAGACAAGAACTCTCTGTTCCACGTAGACTATATTAGTTTATATTACCCTATAGATTACTTTAACTTTTGGCTTGGTTTAACCTCTAATTCTAAACTATTAGTCTCAATAATCCTATCAGAGTTCCGAGTGCTGTTTGCTAATCTCCGTACCATTGTTTATCAGCAGAGAAGTAAATGGCTTCCTCCTCCTCTTCAGTTCGATAAAGAGCTGGGCAGCTCGACACAGAAAGGATGTCAGGGTCAGGGGAGTGCAAAGCATGCTGAGACTGCGGGGATGATGGCACAACATTGCGCCTTGATCGACACAAGCTACTGCTTCTTGCCAGTGTGCTGCTGGGAGGTTTCACAATGGACCCTGAGGCAGAGAAAAAGCAAACCATAACCCTCCAAGTTACACTGATGTTAACAATATCTACTCTGAAGCCTAAATAGCAGGTATCTGCTTCAGTGACAGTGATTTTTAAACAACTTTAACATTGTTTGACTGTTCCAGAGCAAGAAACACTGAACACCTCATACATTCTACAGTTAGATGCAGCAGCTAATCAAGATGCAACTGCAGAGATTTTGTGCCAGCCAAATACTACACTAACCACACACCAAAGTTCTGGTTCACTGTGCTCTCTTGAGAAAAAAAAAAAAAAAAAAAGAGATTTCATTGAAACTCACAACCTCTTATACACTAAAAATAGCAGGGCTGAAATTAGTATGTTACACAATGTCCTGGATTTTACTTGTGTGGTGATTTGGAATTTAAAAAAAATATGCAAAAGTTTTGCAATGTAGGTATGCCTAACCAAACAGCCAACTGAAATACACTGCATTAGTTGAAAAGTAGGTTAGACATGGAAGACCAATTTCATTTATGTAACAGGATAGAAAATATATAATTCAACCTCTTTTTAAGCTCAAGAATTTCCTTTCAGATAACACTTTCTTTTGCCAGGCTAACTGTGAATTTCCAGAAACAAAAATATAAGCATGGAGGAAACAGCAACACACAACTTGACCAGGAAAGTCTCAACAGAAAGTGACAAACTCAAATTTTCCTAATCCAATTCCTCCTTCAAAAGGTTATTAGGCAGCAATACTAGTATAGAAAAAAAGCTGCAGACCTGTTTTCAGGCTAGCTGTTATGAGTCTCAGGATTTTTCATACCCCTCCTCAAACTGTCCCATAGAATGCATCACTGCTTACGTTAGACACACCAGACCCTTACTGATGTTCAAAATATTTCACAAACACAACACGATAAAAAAATTCAACTATTTCTGTCTAGCCTGACAAAATATATTTTATTTTTCGCAATACCAGTTTAGCATCAGGTAAGTTATAGATTCGCCTCCTAGAATCTCAGAAAAGGTTGTCAGTCCATTTTAGTACAGGAAATCACAACTTTTAGAAAACAGTGAGTAACTGCACCTTTACCAGTACATAAATTCATTTCCACTCCTGAGCAGAAAAGAAAGGTTTATAAGCCCCAACATGAGAGTTGTCATGTATCTCAAACTTTTCATTTTACTTTTGATGAACTCCCTACTGACCCTAAAAGCAGGTGCTGGGAGCTCAGAAATCATCTTGTGTCATTATAACAGTACTCCTAAAAGAGCAAATGTGAACTGAGATAGGAATAAGAATCCCTTTAGTAAATTTGTGCTACATGTCCAGGTAAGTCAGATGCCATCCTACTCACTGGTATAAAAAAAAATCCCAAGATTGCACCATCAGTGAATTTCGAGAGAAGTTCACTGAAATTTTAATTCCTTGTAGGTGTATATACCCAGGAATATGAAGGGTTCAGCTATGACAATTTAACATATAGAATTTTCTAGTGCAAATGAAAGTCACTAAATCCAGGAACCAGATGAATCCTGATCAGTCCATGGAAGAGTAGAAGTTTCACTATCACCCTCCTGTAAGGTCTTTGTTCCAGTGTCGTACATCTATTTCTTATCGCCTTTTGTTCTTCAGCTTGAGATTGATCAAACCACTCTATTACTTGACACCATTTCAGCGCCTATGTTCCCAACTGCTCTGCCACAAAGAAACCTGTCTGACAGACTTCAAATTTTGTCAATCTTATGAGATCAAAGGGTGGGGGCAAGGTAACAGCCTGGTTCAGTTTAGATCCAGAGACTGTAATAGTCTCACTCTTAACTGACCTTCTGCATGCTGCATTTTCCCTGAAGCCTCATGAGCATGACAAGCCATTTTGCTTCTATCCTTCCTTGCGTGCATTTGTTATTTTTCTCTGAAGGATGGGAGTAATTCAGCAGTTACCAAACTAACCTACAATAATTTGACTCCTAAACTAGTTTCAACAACAGATCACTTAGCATATTTTCCCTCTCCTTCCCCACTCCCAAATGTTTACAGGTTTTTTTTACTGAGTAGAAATTTTAAAAGCCAGTAAATTAAGGATAAACTACTTCCTTCATGTGATCACTTTAACAACATCAGGCTTTTGGGCCTTACTAAAATTAAAGTTTTTGTAGTGTTATTAAGATTCAGATAACTTTCATCACTGAGACAGAAACACTTCCAAATGAACTGAACTTTAATACACAGAAATTCAACCACAATTGAAAAAGCATAAAGTAAAGTTTCAGCTAAGTATGCTCGTACGAACTACAGTCCCTTTCTACTTGTAGTTGCTCTGAACCAATTGCACTCTCTTCTCTGGCTTCACTTCTAAGCAAGAGTTGAATGAGAAGAGTGATGAAAAAAAACCACAAGTCTGATGTCTTATATACATATCCAAGTGTTGTCATTTTAGACTATCTGGAAAATCGTGATAATAAATGGATCTCTTCATTTTGAAATCAGACCAGAGGTTTCTCTATATTGAATTAGAAGTTTAGGCATCCATATTGTATTGGGCCACCCAATAAATTTGTTGCTAGGGTTTAAATCAAAGCCTTCACAGTGAAGACAACTAGAGAAACAGCATGCCTTAAAAGTGATCAGAACTTGTAGTAAGCAGTGTTGTAAGGGGATCAATGAACTTTCCAATGTGGTCTGTAGAAAACAGGTTAGTACACTTAGAAGAAAAACATGTGCCCAAGGCACGCTAAATGAAGCCAGCGAAGTGGTGATCTTAAGCTATTTTAAAATACAGTTTGTACTTCTTCTGAGAATCCCAGCCCTGGAAGAAAAATATACTCATATGATAGCTCTTTTCCCTGTTTAGTCCTCAGCTTGATATTGGTTGTTTGAATAGCTACATGGGAGCTCATCTTTTTGATTTTCCTCTAGAGTCCAGTTAACCAAAGTTTCCACAAAACAGGCTCTTGTACTGACACAATGACTCATGATACCAGGGTGGTCTGAGTCCCCAGTGTATATCTTCTGATCATAGTTTAACCAAAGCTGAATTGCCCTCCCTCCAGCACTTGGCTTCTTTGCCTTGCACTCAAACAACCCCCTGTATCCAAACACAAACATTCTGCCTGAAAGCTTTCCTTGTCAACAGGATTTTGCTCCAACCACTAAAGAACGTTTGCACATCTATGTGGCATGCGGCCTCTCAAAGGGTGTGATCTTCCAAATAGCTCAAAGGACTCTAGATTAACACTATCTCTTCCATCTGAAAAAATAAATGTGCAAATAGAAATTCAGCATTATTCATTACGAATTTTTGTAAGTAGCAATCCAAGCTTGACAAGCACTTTCAAAACCTTAGCTGGATTTGCCCCACTCCACCACTGAAACAGAATAAAGGCTTTTTCTTCATGTTAAGTTTATTGCAAAACTCAGTTTTCAGTTCATTAAATCCCACATGACCTAGCATCTGAAATGCTAGATAGAGTTTTGACTTTGATCTAATCCTGTTTGATTTCAGCACTCTCCTCCTAACTGGGAACTCCCATGTCCCCACAACTTTTCCCCTTCTTTTTACTGAGCTCACCACTTACCATGAAACTGTGAAACTATTGGAGGAGTATCTTCATCTAAGTCATCAACTCCCCCTGCAATTGGGTAAGGAGGAATGGAGACTCGAGGCATAACTACCCAGCTGTGATCAGAGTAGAGAGAGGAGGTCAAGCTTGGTAGCCCAGAATTGTGTGCGATTTGAAACCCGCAAATCTTCTCAATCTGTTGCCATCGATAAAGACGCTCTCGCAAACACGTTGTCAACTCAGAGAGTGCTTTCCTGAAGAAAAGCACACATTAAAATTACACACGTTGGTCTTAATGATAAAGCAAAGCAACACAAGTGCATTCATTCCAGCATACCAGAAGATTCATTAGGACAGTTCAAATATTCAGATTTTAACATATTTTAAACTGCTTTTCTTAAAATGCAAAACCACTATGACACTCAATTCTGTAACTCTCAAAAATGCCATTGTTTCAGGAATAAGTAAGCACAAAAGACTATGCAACCTGTCCTGGTAATCCTCTTACTTTGCTTCAAGAATTTTATGGTCCACTTCATCGAGGGAGGAGCTGTGTGCAACATGTAATGTTCCAAACACAGTGCTTCTCTTCTTTTTTATCTTTTCTGCCTAAAAGGCAAGATAAAATGAAATGCATAAAACTAGGAGTAATATACATAACAGATGATAAAACATTAGCAATATTGAGAGGTAGCAAACAATTCAGAGAAGAAAAAAACACCCAAATGCTTATCCACTTTGTGTTTACTATTTCATGTATCTAGCAACAGATCAGAAAAGTCTTTAAGTAGCTGAAGAATAAGTTATTACCTCATCTTTGGCAATTGCTAATTGCATTTCTGCATGCTGTCTTTTGATGTTGTAATATTGTACTTCAACTTCATGTGTTAACTGAAGCCACTTCTGCAAAGCTTCAGGAACAGACCAATTACTTCTCAACTCAAACTCCTTCTCAGCCTTTTTTAAAGCCATGCGAACCTAGCAATCAATAAGAAATAAGAGAGTCACCAAGAGTATCATTAGAACTGAAAGAAGAAGAAGAAAGTGAAGTATTAGCAGAAGAAAGTATAAGCACCCTTATACCAGGAAGGCAGATCTGGCATTTCTGAAATCTGGCATAAGACCTTCCATATACTGTACTATACTCAGATTTTTTTTTTCTTTTGATATATGGTTCCTAATTTGAAGCTTAAATTTTTTTGTAAGACAGCATTTTTTTAGTACAATAAATCCAAATTTATTGCTTTTCAGAGGAGACAAAGCTACTATCTCTCTTCTGATAACAAGATAAAAAAAGCTTTTGTATATATTTTTGTTCAGTGAATCTAAAAACGTTACAATAAGCTAATATACAAAGTTTACAGCTTTTTATAGTTTCAGGATTATTTTACTCAATAAAATCATACTTTTATCTAGTATGATTGAAAGACAGTCATTAAGCACGCTTAGAATTTTTCCATTAAAACCTAGCATTTGAGGAATGCTGCTTTAAAACCTCCTAAGGATCTAATAAAACTACAACCAATTCAAAGTCAACACTAAAGTTATAAACAGTTTGCAGATACCTGTACTAATTCTTCCTCTGCATATTTGAGCCTGCTGAGCTCACATTCAGCTCCCTCCCTTAATTCCCTTAGGCGATGAGCTTCCCGTTTTGCATCATTGATCTCATCCATCATTTTGCGCTCCAGATTTTGCTTTTCCACAGCAACATTTCTGTTCTCTTCTTGTGCCTTCTCAAGCCTTCAAAATTGAACAAAAAATATAAGAAAATACACAGCATATTTGTTAAAAGTTGTAGTCCTCAGAAGAAGAAAATGCATCCAGCAACAGGGCAAGAGGCAATGGCACAAACCAAAGCATGAGGTTCCATCTGAACATCAGGAAACACTTTCACCATGAGAGTGACTGAGCACTGGCACAAGTTGCCCAGAGAGGTGGTAGAGTCTCCATCCTTGGACATATTCAGAAGCCACCTGGACATGGTCCTAGGCAACCTGTTCCAGATGATCCTGCCTGAGCAGGAAGGGCCGGACAAGATGAATTCCCGAAGTCTCTTCCAACCTCAACCTCTCTGTGATAATAAAGACTCTGCAAGCTTCGTGAATCAGCAGCAACTGCATCACACAATGTGATATCCCCATCAGGCAAAATACACAAGCTTTTAAGTGAACCATCATTAAAGGTGTAATATCAAAATACAAGACTCTATATACAATTGAGTTACAGGTGCACTGGAGAAGACTTTCAATTCTCACACTGCTGTATAAGCGGTAGAAAGTAATCAGTCCTGGTTTGTTTCAATCTTAAGAGCTTAAAAACAGGAGAAATGTGCTCATTCCCCTGTATGTAAATATTCCAAAGTAAACTGTAATTATATGAAAATAACAATACATACTTGTAAATCTGTAGGTAAAAAAGACAGCCTCTATTCTTTACCTTCATCCACAAGTTCGTACTGCCTGCGAAAATATCCAGGTGCAATTTCTACCCATAAAACCAGTATCAATGAAATCACAATTTCCATGCAAAGGGAAGATGAACAAAATCCAAAGGCAGTTTAATGCAAATAATTTATGACTGTAAAGGATCTATGTTTGTATTTAACCTCAAAACAAAAGTACAACTAGACATTAACTTTTTTTATTTTTAGGTTTTATACCTTTCCTGTAAGTCAAGAAGACTTTGCTCTGCTGTTTGAAGACTTTCTAAGTCCTTCATCATTTTTGTGATATGTTCTCTTGAGGTTCTGTTCTGTGTATATGCAAACCAGCAGCCTCCAAAACCAATAACTATAGAAACTGTTAATATAAAATCCTTCATCCAGTTGTGAGGGGGACCTGTGCAGAGAATAACACCATCATTAACTAGTTCACTGATACAGACAACAGAGCATTTTCCATACAACATAAGCAGCTCTGCTCTAATACAATTTACTTAATCTACACTACAACATTCATTAGATTGAGAAAAGCTTATCAAACCTTTACAGTACACACTCTGTATCTTTATTTTTACTTATTTAAATAGAGTTCCCCAATTACACTTTATCAGGTCAGTAAGAGCTTTAATTATGCTTGAGCAAATTTTCCCCAGTTTGCACCCTCTGGAATACCCTATGCTGGGTTAAAAATGCACTTGGAAAAAATAAAGTACATTTTAAAATGGTAGTGGCTAACAGCAGCCCTTCTTAAAAGTAAAACTTGGATCGTCAAATTATCATATCCAAGATTCACGTACACATCTTTGTTAGTACAATTTTAGTCATTTGAACTTTTGTAAGACTTTCTGCTAGCATTAAAGGTATAATACAAATACAAAGTGCTTTTTTTCCCCCCCTAAAAATCCCCAGCTCAGATCTGGCCTGACTGATTCAGGAACACCAGACATGCAAAGCACCACAACAAATCTGTAGCTGTGTACAAGCAAGAATGCAGAGCATTGGTGATGTGGTATAGACATGTCTGCATATGGTAAAATAGGTCAGATGTGGAACTGCTGCATTGAGTTTAACCACACTTAAACTCAACTCTGCACAAAAGACACAGTTATTGGATTTGCACCACCCTCTCCTTTTTTCTTCTTGGGGAAGGTTATCCCCTCTCATTTCAGCATCCCAGCTGCACTGTCCAAGCTAATTGGGAAGTGAATGTAACATTAGCTGTAACTGTAATTTAAGCAGTCAAAAACATTTAGAGGACACATCTTGTGACACAAAAGCCAACTTCCATCTTTGAAGTGGGGTTATACTAAAATTTCTACATGATCTTATATACAGAAGTGAACCTTCGTCCTGGTCACAGCACCTCAACAATCTTTTTTAATTCACTGCAGACTTCCACAACACATGCCAAGCAATCCATCAGTACATCCACAACATAGATAAGCTGTCCCATCTACAGTATCAAGTGTCATTGAAAATATGCTCTGTTGAATTCTTATAATTAAGAGATAAGAAAAAACTCCAAGAAGTTACTAACGGGTAAGAGGTCCAAATAAAACCACATCCAAGGCTTTAAGCTGAAGCTTCTGTCTATGGCTCCGGTCAATTATTTTCAAGTGAGAGATCATGAAAGCATGTTCATTTACTGCTATCCTGTTAATGATAAGACAAAACATTACCTATACCATAAATTATACTCAGAATCAGTCTATGCAAAAAAAAAAAAGACATACACAACATTTCTCATAGTTCTATAGATTACAGATAAGCAATTAAGAGTAAGAAATATAATACAACAGTATGGCTGGAAAAAAAAGCAAATCAGAACGTGGCAAAAAGGAACATACAATCATTTACCTATTCTTTTCTTTCTGGAAAAATCGTGAAATAAATCCATTTAACAAAGTTAAAGGTAAAGATATATTTGTAGACTTGTGACACCAACTCTGTAATACATGCAACATACTCAGTTGTGGTAGTCACACTCCAGGAAACAAGTTCTACAGATAGTTTGTTACATATACCCATACAATAGACTGGAAGATGTTCAAAAGAAAGTTTGCTACCACACAGAATTATGTGACCTTTGATAAAAGCTTCCACAGCAAGAAACAAAACTTTCATGAAAGTCATATTTTAAAATATTTTGGCAGGAAAAAAAATGCAGCCACTTCTTCAAAACTGCAAGGATGTTTTTCTTTTCTAGCATTTGACCGTGTCTTGTTAGACTTTAGGTTCACATCATTGTTCCCACACACAGACTAAAAGAGAAACCTACAAGGAATTATTTGAAACCAATCCTGAAGAAACATTCACCTGGGAAGTGTTGTTCCATTGACATTGCTCTCTCTGAAATTCTTTTCATATTGTGGCAGTTCAACAAATTCTGAAAGCCACTGAAGTGTGTCCTCTTGAGTCCAGTTATGAACTGAAAGAAAAATTCCATTTAATTACCTTACATTTCTGTAAAATTTAACAGCAAGACACAGAAGACAAGCAGTAGAAAAGCAGGCTACAATGACCAAGAGAGCTTAGTCAAATATAATTGCAGAAAAATTAGCACTAAGGTGTTTCTGGCATTTTGCCTTTTTCATTATATGCTTCTCAGTAAAAGCTTAAGCAAACTATAAAAAAAAACAAGCATGGAACAAATAGAAACATTTCTTTATTAAAAATTCCACAGAATAATTTAGTCTTTTGCTTTAGTTTAAATCAGGACAGCATTTTGTGATCTCTTGTGACTTTGATCTACTTAAACTGATCTCAGCCTCAATCCCTTTGTCCTTGCTACCCTTGCAGAACTAAACACACATCAGCCGGTAATGTAGTCATTTGAGGCAACACACCAAGATCTTTCCCTGGATGGTGGCTTAAGAACTTGTTTTCACAAGAATTTTCTTACAGGCTCATGCCTACCAACCACAAAATGGGAGCCAATGAGAGATGAATAGAGGAGACTGAAAGAAAACACCAAAAGACAGTAATAATATAACAGGAAAACACTTAAATCTCTCTCAAACCTGCCCAAAAAAGCAGGTTTAAATGCAAAAATACTTCCACTAAGAATAATTATTTAGGTATGTAGAAAATAATTAACAGTTTTCCTCTGTAACATCAATAGTCTACATAAACTTTCATGCCTACAAATGCTCTAAGAAAATCTTACCCAGAGATTTTAAAAAAGGGGGGGGGAGGTCACACTTGTGGTCCTTACAGGCCACCTGCTACAGCTTAAAGCTTCACACTGACAAAATAGAAGGGAAATTGTTCGCTCCATTTATGACTCTGCAAAAGTTTGTCTACACATGAAAGAAACTGTGACAGCCTCCTTTTCAAGACAATTCACATGAAAAAATTTTAAATTCTTTTTAATATTTCTCTACCTAGAACCACTTGCATGTGACAATGCTAGGTAGAGGTTTCTGTAGAAACCTTATCATAAAGACACATTCTCAGTGGTGAATTTTGACAATGACCCTTTCAAAAGAGCTGCTAAAAGCTTGATTGGTAAAGCTGCAGGCAATGGAAGTTTTTGTGAGTTCAAATTCATATTTCACTTCACACTGAAACTGAAATAAGGACTTCTAGGTCTCTTGTCTACACTAGCATAGCTGAAAAATAAGCTCAAACATTTTAGATTTTCATCGTTCCAGAAAACCAGAGACAGAACACATTCCACAGACCCACTTATAGCTTTAAGAAACAAACTTGCGGTACAAACAGCTTGTTTTCTATCCATATGAATGCCTACACAACCTTCCCAGCATACTGTCCCATTTCCTTCTCTCCTTCTGAGCCACAATCAGGTATTGATTTGAAACAGTTTTATCATATTACTCTAAGATTTTATGCAAAATGTCTGGGCTCTGTTTGTAAACAGATTGTGTTCCCATTGCAAAGATTCTTAACTCTTTTGTGGATAATAAGCAATCAGACTTACATGTCATTCAAAGTCATTCAAGACTGGTCATTATGAGTCTCAAAAGGGTGGTAAAATAATCCAGAAAAATATCACCTTAACTGCATTCTAGAAATATGTTCAGAGACTGATGCAAAGCAAAAGCATTGCTTTGATGTGACATGTGGAAAAAACCTACCTAAAATAGCCACTACACACTACAGACTATCACTGACAGGACAGAACATGCAATTTCAGAAGCCACACAATTCGCTGAGTTCATAAATCTTGGGGAAGGGAAAAAAATACCATTGAGACGTTTCACTTTTGTTGCTGAAAGTATTTTGTAGACACTCCATCAAATTTTACATAAATTTGTAGTTTTTTTATAAGTAGTAATTTCAAACATATTATTTTGTAAGAAATTAGGTACATATTTAAGTGGTTTACCATAGAGCCAATCATATCTTTTCTACTGTCTAGACTGGTGTGACGTTGTCTTCATAGAATATAAAGGATATTTTCCCAAACAAATCAGTTATATTCAGGAAAACTTTATTATTCATTATCTATCAGATAATTCCATTAGTACAGAGATTGTAAAATGAAGTAACTAAAGTCTATCCAAAAATAGAATCAGAACTTGTACTTCCTGTATTCTTCTTACACTGTTACCTGTTTACCTAAAAATTAATATCATTTACTTCTTTGATTATGTTGTGTCCTTTTAAACAACCACTCATCATTTAGGCTATCAATACATAGTCATCTCTTATTCTGAGATTTCACAGTCTGAATCTCTGCTCATGCACGTATTTTACAAGAAATTTAGATTTATTATGTAAACTAATACTTCATTCACACAAGTTCACTGTAGGAGTCTGCAAATCCCCAAATTTTCCAGGTTGGCTCAGACTAAACTACTCTGTTCTCCCTTTCCAACTCTGTCAGTTTCTTTTTGTTGGTATCTTCTATATGCTGTATGTTGGTAAAAAGTATTGCTTCACTTATCTCGAATAAGACCTTATGAAACACATATTTGTTTATTCTACAACAGCATACAGTACCAAAAAGAAAACTGGCCTTTCTTCAACAGAAGCTGTTCCAGCCCACTGAAACACGACACAAGGCAAGTGTGATATACACCAGGTGTACTGAAGGGCAAGCAGGCCAGCTGAAACTCATCTTCATCAGCACTGCCAGTTATAATGTGCCAACTCCTACTAATTAGGTGGGGTTGTAACTTCCTTAATTTAGTCACCAAAAAAGAATACAGTGCCTCAGACAGTGGAGTAGCAAGTCACAGATACTCCAAGTTAAATGCATACAGCATTACAGAGTAATTATAACATCCTTCCTTCTCACACCTCTTTTCACAGACAGATATCTTGAGAGAGAGGATGCCAACAACATGCCTTGGGAAGGCAGGTGTAGAAGCAACACTAGTGTTTACACCTCAGAGCAGCACTCAGTCTCTAGAGTTGCACCAGCAGTTCTATTTCAGATCACAAGTTATTGGGTTGGGTTTTTTCCTACTTTTTTTTAACTGCCCTATCAACATGCTGAAGACGAAGACAGCCAAAGTAGCTTTAAACTGGCCCTGTCTGGAAGTTTGTCCTTGCTAACCCACATTAATGGCCGATTAGAAGATCATTTTTTAATATTTATCACATAGCACAGTGCTTCCAGGCAGGGAGGCTTTAAGTAAAATAACATTGCAGTGTCAGCCTCAGTACTCTTATGGGCCTCCTACTCCTTTCAGAAATCAAATTACATTTTACAGGAGTATTTCATGGCAAGGAGTGAATGACAGCCACACATTAAGCTTAAAATTGAGAACGGGCTGACCACAAGATTGTTCTGTATCAAGCATACAAAACCATTCAAAACTTAGTTTTTAGGACCTTCAACAGTAACATCAGCAGTACACAGCATTATGTAACTCATCCTTAGCCAACCCCTGCTTGCATACATTTCTAACCTCCATATATTTAAAACCTGAGAAACCAAATTATTAAAGTGCAAGGCAACCATAACACCTTTGTGGTACACGGTTTAGTCCCAGTTGCTGCAATACTTGTGCAACAGTAAATCAGAATACAACAGATGATCACACATACAAACATAAAACCATTTTTTTATCTTTTTACCCTAATAAATAAGGTACCAGACTTTAGTTCACTATCTGTTTTTCAAAGAGAAGGAAAGAGAGTTAAAGAAAACAAAAAGGTACAAATACAAGGCAAGGGAGAAGGTTTTTGTATTATAGGGCAGTCTGCAGGACATACTATATATTAAAGTTCAAATATGCCATAATGGTAAAAAAGTTACTTTTTTCTAAGGCAGTTTGTAACAAGTAGGTTTGGTAGGATTTAAATTAGTCTGACAATAGCTGGCCATTCATGAACTCCGGGTTTACTTTATTACAAAATCAAGTCCCAAGGGACAATGCTACATCACCAAGAATGTAGCACCATACCCTACTCAGAGACATGTCAGAGAACTACCCAGCTGAAGGCCCTGCACTGATTTTAAGTCTCTCTTGCTACTGAGACTAAATACCTACCCACCCACCTTGCACAGATAGAAAATTCATATGATCATGGCCCATCACAGGGGCAAAAAGAGAAGGCAGGCACCTCTGAGTGAGAGAACTTTCAAAGATAATTGTACAGAGACTGGTACTGAGATATCAAAACAAATGCTCATCTGTCCCCTTGTCTGCACTCAAAACCTCTACCTCTTCAAGGATCTTGTAGAAAAAAAAACTGAAGATGCTCCTTTGATTTTAACCTATCAGTAGCTACTAAGCTTATTACTTTTGAATAGCTGAAAGGTTCTCTAGTGCATGTATAAATACTGCTTAGTTAGAAGACAAGGCAGTCAAAGAATACAACAAGCATATACTGGCATTTACATTTAAAGAGCAGTAACACACAGTAAGTCAGATGACTCAGAGAGCAATGTTTTCTGTTTTAAACAGGTGTGCTAGTTCATAGTCACTCCTCTAAATAGAGCACTCTGTAGAATCAGACTATGAGATTATAAAATTTCAAAGGTCACAAAAAGCACATCATAACTAAACTAAACTAAATTAAATTAAAATCTTGTTTTGTACTCAAGGACTCATTTCAACTGTGTGGCAACACAGTAACAAAATGCTGGATGCTGATTTAAGTTATGATATGATTCTTTCCATGCAGGTAAAACCTAGAGCAGCCTTGAAATTCCTTTAATTTGCACCAGCATAGACTATGCCTTGAAGATTCTGCACCAGGCAGGGACACCAAACGCCTGCCCAGCGTCAAGAATATTAAAAAGCAATATTCTGAAGCTCCTTCTTTTATTAGGCAATTTTTAAAGCTTTGAATGGAACCAATCCTCAGGGTTCCACTCACTGTATAAGATCCTTCCGAAGCAATTACTTAAAAGGAAACTCTGTTTTCCTTAATGCTAAAAAGAGACACCAAACAGCAATGGCACGTTTTCACTGTCTTCCCTCAAATCTTATCTGTCTTGCATCACCAATATCTTAAACAGAAAGCACCTTTAAGCTATTTGACAAATACTTAAGACAAACATTCACATAAAGCAGCTTTATGGCAAGGAATGTGCAATTCTACTCAGCATAAACTAGGCAGCAATAGATCCATAAGATGCTTCTGCATACACTGTCAAGAGCGCTATTTAGAGCTTGTAATTCTCACACAGTCTCAATAGAGTACTTAAAAGTTTCAAATTACTGATACTGTCATTTACACTACCTTCCCTCCTCTTGTTTAATGTTGTCAAATTGCATTAAACTGGCACTATAAAACAGCAGCACATAAGAAAACAAATCAATCAAAATTCCTAAAACATTTAGAAAGGAAAAACAGTATTTTCCATGTCACCTAAAATCAAATGAAGGTAGTTCTTTTTCTGAGGGGTTTCCTGCTTTCTAACAGTCAGCACAGCACTGGTAACACAGCTCAGGAGTCTCATTCTAAAGGTCTTCCTGTGGTGCAACTTAAGTTCTCTCAACAGCACGCCCAGTAAAGCCACTATATGCAGACACTATGAAACATGACATTCCTCTTAATGTCTTTTGAGTCTTACTCACACTACTCACTATATTCAAGAAACATGAAATAAAGATATACGTAATAGACAAATTAGATACTTCTGGGATCATTATAGCCTACATTTTTGAAGAGTTACTCATGAGTTAAATCAACAATTATGGGGAGATAATTTTTTCTGGTAATTCAGTTGTAATACTTCCATAGAACAAGAATTTCAGCAAATAAGTCTTTACAGAATATTTGAAGAGATGAGGCTAAAAATCACTAGTTAAAACAGATATTTACTACATAGCAAACACCTCTTACTTCAGACTGCACTTAAATGACTTCCTACATAAGCAGAATGAACAATGGCATGTTCCTAGCTCCATTCCTCTCTTGTTCCTACTTCTAGTTGTTTGACCAATACCAACTTTTAGATCTCTCTATGTGCACCATTAGCACATGTCCTAGTTTAGGAATGGTATTCTCATATATAGTACTTGGTTTCCCCTACAGCTCCAACTGAAGGCACAAAAAGGAAAGCCAGAGGTTGAGATAAGAACAATTTACTGTAAGAGGCAATGAAATAAGAAAACTAACAGTAACAGCAACAACATTAATAACAAAAGGTATAAGAAAAAGAAACTATATACACAGAAAGCCCCCCCACAATAAACAAATATGGGTCCATCCCCCACATTTCTCATAGAAGGAACCCCTTCTCCCCAGAAGAGAGACAGTTCCTTTCCCATCCCCCAGCAACAATGTTAGGGCATATGGACAACATAGGGCCTTAGCCACACACCCTCCCAGCTACTGTAAAAAATTAACCCTGTCCTGGCCAGAACCAGGACAGCACAACACCTTCAGAATGGTGGGGGGGGGGGGGGGGGAAAGTTAAGTATTTTTCTCCTAACAATTCTAACATTCTAGATATCTGGAATTTTTTTTAAATCACTATATCCTGGAACATATTTGGCAATGAACACTGTACTGTACTTTAAATACTGTCTTTTGATACTTGGAATATTTGGCTCAACTTATTTCATTTAAAACAGCATGAGGGAGGGCTGGTGGTGTCGTCAGTCCATTTTACTGTGCCTCAAGTTTAAAAGGATTTTCAAAAATGCTTTAGACTAAGAATTCTAGCTCTTCATAACCCAAATAAAATTTACATTGAAGTAGAAGTACACTGAATTTTCAACTCAATACAACATGCAATAAATATTTAAAAATAGCTTGAGAGCAACCCTTAGGGTTTATTAAATTAAAAATATGCTAATCTGGAATTCAGCACTTGCACCAGTCACCTTGATAAATTAGAACCTTATACAGATGAATGTGTAAGCTATGTTAGTTTACTTACAATGCACCAAGGACATGCAGAGAAAATTAACACTAGCTGTACTAAATAAGTTCTTAGTCAGGTTTACATGTGCCTATAAATAAAAGTATCAAAATGGATTAATGAAGATGCTTCAAGTCATTCATTTACTACTCTATACTTGGTGGAAAAATTCTTGACTTATGTCTCTGTCAGTAACCACCATCATTTTTAGCTATACTTCTTTACCTACCTTCAGATGTTTTCCAGCGTTTCCACAGATCCTCAATGGTGATATGTTTGTCTTCTCTGTGCAGGTGACTATGTTTATTAGAGGCATCCTTGTACTGCATATCTTCCCTTAGAAACTGAAGAAAAAGGAAAAATGTCATATTAAATGCCAAAATAACAATTTCTGAACAGAAACTAGAAGGAAATCAGGTAGACAAGAGTTCTTTGCTATCTCTTCCCCATGCGAGCGACACAGAATTCATCTAAGTTCTCTAAAAAGACTCAGAAAGCACATTATCAGAAATCTCTTATAAGATTTGTTTTCACCATGATTATATCCTAGAAAAACTGAAGGTTCAGTTGCTAGTATACTAGATTTAACAACATTTTTAGCATGCCTTAGATTTACAGTGATTACAAGAATGCACCACACAAGTCATACTGCATACTTCTGTACTCTGAAGACATTTAACCAACTTTGTCTACTTGAAAATAAGACCACGTAAGATTTGAAAGTGCATCACTCCTTTATGGATGAGTAATCCTTGAATCCTGCAACACCAGTTAAATGCAACTGCTTGAGGATGAAAGTAAACTGTTGACTAAGTATTAGTAAAGTCTTTTAATTAGACAACAAAAATTTGACTTTATTTCATCAAATCAAACAACAGAAGCCATTTGAGGGTCAATTTTCTTCTCACTAATCATTCCTTGGTGGTTACACTCCAAGTACAGAAGCATTACATAAAGCTGCTTCATTCTCAGTAATTAACAGGAAGCCTTTTAGTAAACATGATAAAAGAAGTTCATGCAATCATGTCAAACATAATGGGTGGTAAGGCACTGGAACAGGTTGCCCAGTGAAGCTGTGAATGCCCCATCCCTGGAAATATTTGAGGTCAGGTTGGATAGGGCTTTGAACAATCTGATCTAGTGGAAGGTGTCCCTGCCTACAACACAGAGATTGAGACTAAATGATCTTTAAGATCCCTTCCAACCCAAACCGTTCTATGATTTTATGACAGCAGTGTTGCACTAGCATTTCACAAGTCACTACAAACAGGTTCAACAAATACATGCACAAAAACCCCCCATGGAACTGTAAAACCCATTCTATTTTTATTTCGTACAGGCCTAGAAAAGTTGGAATAGTGGTTGGCAAACAACCTCCCACTAATAGTGGAAACCTTGCATAGGTATCAGTCCCTAAAATCACAGTATGAGCAGTCTCCATGAGTGAAGACCTTAGTATTCATATCAGATAACTAACATTTGGTACAAACAGTACCAGAAAACTAAGTAATCTTCCACAGTAGAGAGCTTGTTTTCTTCAGTTCCTGAAGGATGAAGTTGCTCAAACAAAACCAGCTACAGATAGACTTAACAGCTAAGTAAAAACCAGCTTTTCTATGTGGCTGGTCATATGTCATCATCACTTCAAGCAGAAGGGAGGAAGAAGGCCAAGTTAGTGATGCACTGCAGAAGAGCCCAATTCTTAAAATTTAGTCCAAGGAATAATTTATGTGCAAAGCTTCCTGCATAGGCCCCATTTCTAACAAATCTAGAGGTTATATAATTCAAGAAACTGCAAGAGAGACTGAAAAGTAGCCAATGCTAAACCATAACATATCTTTATAACAAGATATAGAGTATGAAACCAGAAATATGCAAGCAAAAGCTAACACTTTTCCCTTACTAGAATATTTTTACTAGGATGTAAGGAAATCTAAAACTATGCGAAAGGATTCAAGTTTCTCCTCTAACTTGGGATACAATACTAATTGCTTTCTCTAAGCCAGCCATAGAGCCATAGTATCAATACAGATTGTATGCAAATCTTCTCTCATTTATCTATTACTTCAAAACTTTTTTTGATTGTCAGACATTAGCTTTCTAAAGCCTTTTGATTCCTAAAATAGTTCCATTTAGCCCATACGAACTGCACAAGCATTTTCAACTCCTCTTCCCCATGTGAATGGTACAAATTCAGATATAAAAAAATATACATGCACAAACATGCACATCCATGAGAAATATAGGAGAAATTTATGAAACATATGAGAACTGAAAAGAGCAGCCTGTTGAGCAAGGGCTATTACAGGACTTCTGAAACATTATGGATCAGCAGCAGTAAAAATGTTTAATAAACACAGAACTGTATGCTGTAAATGTATGCAAATGTAGAAATATTTGCTGCATATTCCATAGTCCAAGCAGGAACTCTGAAAAACCTTCCCACATTGGCAATACTACCATGAAGCTGGAAAATTCAACAATGTGCAACCAAAGATGGATTATCTTATTCATTCCCATACCATGTTTATTAAAGGGTAAACTGAAAAGCAGGAACTAAACAGTAAGAAAACAAGCAAAATAATATTCTTATCCACTTGTGCCTGTAAGCCTTTCCAGAGTAAAGTAGTCTCGTAGCTGGACATCAGGAAAGAATTGATGTTTGCCCACCTCACCTTTTCCCTCCAGACTGCAAGTACCTATTATCAGCTGACATCCCCAGCATATCTTTTGTGAACTTGGAAAAAGTATACTAAAAATTCAGCAAAAAAATATATTCTACATCCCTCCCTGTAAAGATTGTCTCTCTTCATGTGAGGGTTAAGGTAAATGCTTAACACTCTTCAGCTTTCTAGTGACTGATGATAAGATTGTCCTTGGTGACTCCAAATGTCAGGTATGGACATTTGTTTTAAAAACAAATTGTTGTAGGGTGATGGCGTTTCTGAAGAGGAACAGAATGCATACATGTACATATGTTGCATGTGCAGGCTTAAACCCATTTTGCATCTTCTCAGATCTGCAAACTCAGAGCAGTTTTGTTTGTACAAACTTGCTCCTATCTTTACTGCTAGTTGTCAGCAAAGGCTGTAAAATATTGAAGGATGAGAACACTTGTGCAGTTGGAGGTGCTGTCAAGGAAAATCTGAATTGCTGTTAACAATGGTTAATACGTGGTCAGAAGTAAAGGAGAGAAGGAAGATGCCAAATGATAAACGGAAAAGCTTCAAGGTGTTACATCTCACTCCAAACTAAGCACTACAAGGAACTCTAAGAGAGCACTGCGGTTTAAACACAGGACGGACACCGGTGCCTCGGCAGCAGCGTGAGAGTCCCGGAGCCGCTCCTGCCGTTCGGCCCCGGCGCCCGCAGAGGGCGCAGCAGCCCCCGCGCCCACGGCGGCCCGGGAAGCGCGGATCCAAGCCCGCAACACGGGATTTCCCGGGAGGAGAGCGGGATAGCGGATCTCGTTTACGCGGACAGATGGATTTGACTAACGTCCTTTTTTAAAAAGGGGCTGTCAGCACTCAAAGTTGTGAGCAGCTTGCAGTCAGTAGCCAGTACAGTTATTGCTCAGGGGGAGAGGTTCTACACCCATGAGAACTTCTCCCAAGTGAAAAGCCCCTCTTCTGTTCTATCCTACCCACGCTGCTCCCAGATCTGTGAAAATAATCACGATGGCTTCCTCAACAAGGTTCTCTGGCACCACATGGTCCCAGCACTAAAGTTAAGAGTACACATAGCTAGAAAGAGGCCACTGTATTTCCAAGAATGAATGCATTTACTAAAGAGGAGGTAAATAACAACATCAAATATCTTTCTTTAGTTTAAAGGATCTTCGTTTTGAAACTGGCCTAATATGGAAGTGCTTCTTCATGAAAAAGAACCGTGTCCTAAATTGAAGAAAGACAAAAACAGAACAACTCTAGTAAAAAGAGGATTTTTCTGTTCCTTGTCATGGCAGCTAATCTCTCTTCTGTTGCCCTGGTCATTAAGTATACAAAGAAAAGGTTAGAAAAATAACTCTAAATAGGGAGGTTAAAAGAATAAGCTCTAACAAAAACACATCTAGGGATTATCTTAGCCAACATAATTACTCAGGAAGGAGAAGTCCTTTTAAGACTACAAAGTTGAAACCAAGAAAGCAACAGATAAGTCACCTAAAAACTGTGAGAAACAAAAAAAAAAATCATTTGTCAATGTAGTTACTTCAAAAACAAGTAGATAGTAAAAAAAACACCACACCTAGACTTGAAAAGGAGTCTTGATCCCAAAACTCCATAACAACTATACCTCTACAAAGATCAACATCCTAAAGTCCAAGGTTAGGTAGTGTAATAGCTAGAGAGGAAACTTCTGCCTGCCTGGAGGGGACAGGACTTGTGGAGCCCTGGAGAAGTTTCAGAGTCAGGTACATGCCACCTTCCTTCCTCTTCAGAAAGCCTTTAGTACTGTAACTTTCACCAAAATCCAGTCAACTCATAAACAAAGACCAACCTAAAGCAAGAACCACAAAAAAAAAAAAAAAAAATCTGACCATTGTAAAAGAGGTAAAAAGACATCCCAGAATCCAATACAAGTTTGACTGGTATCAGAGAGAGTGCTTACAAACTAAACTCAAGTTAAAATATGGAAGCTGTAAGAGACGCTCCTTGAAGAGCAAATGAGAAATTGCATATTTTTGCAAATGCCAGCAGAAAAGTAAAATTAACCACACTCACTAACAGCAGCAGGAAGCATTCATATGCTGTTTATATTTTGTTCTGGGTGAAGGCTCAAGTTCATGATTTTCAGTTTCATCAACATAAAATAGACCCTCTAACTGACAAGTTTACTTTAAGAGTAATTCATATTTCCTGCCTAAGTATTACTCTATTCCTCAAGTAGTGTTATTTCCTTCAGTTTTATTCCTTGATTCAAAGGGAAACCTGCAAAAGTTACAACTTCAGTTCTCCTATAACCCTTCAGATTTCCTATAAACCTTCAGATACACCCAAGTCATTGCTAGACAGCCTTCTCATCTATTGTAACCAGACTTGTTGCAGCTATTGCAATGTCACATGTACTGAATAAATTATAATGGCAAATGTGCTTTTAAAAGGCAACATACTATAATTCAGGTATGACAGCTTTTGCAACTGCCTACCCTACAGAAGTGGTTTCTAAAGGTGTTACACAGTAAAATAAGAAAATGTATTCAAGCATAATAAAAACATTACTAGAAAAACGTAGGACATAATAAGGAAAGTTCTACCAAGTATACCTTAAGTAATCTACACATTTTACTGAAAAAAAACTTATTGCAGCTCAAAACAAACTGCAGCTATCCTACTGCAAAGTAAACTTTGCAACTCTTCAAAGCCAAAGAATTTCCAAGGGGGCATTCCATTGTAGCAGGACTAAATGCCCTCAGTGCTACATAAACAGGTGCAGACAGCTACATATTATTAGCTTAAGTACCTCCAAGGAGGCAAGGTCTGATCCAAATCACGTTGGAATAGGTTTCCACGCAACTGTACCCATGATAACATACACTGCTTCTCTACAGGACTTAGCACAAGTTAGCTGTCAACTAACACGCTCATAATGTTTTCAGACAAGTCCTGGCTCCTTATCTTGCTCTGAAAAAACAAACTGTGTAGACACATTCAGAATTGCTCACAAAACTTCGGGAGACTAAAAGACATTCTGCCTGGGGACAAATACATTAGCAGTTGAATAAAAAAAATTAATGCACAAAAGGCCTCTATTAAGAGAGTCACAAGAAATTAAGGGAATCAAAGTAACCAAATAGCTTTGGGGGAAAGGGTTTGAGACACTGGTTAGGAAGTTCAAAATACTTATTTGAATGATCAGCGTTTGTAACAGAATGTTCTTGTACAGTGAGATGTAAAACGTGCTCAAGAGCCATCCCAGTATCATGAAAAGAACAGTTCTAATGTTTTCAGTTTCTGAATCACTGCAGCAGGTATTTCTCCACATGCAGAATTTTGCCTAACCAGCTGACACTGAAATATAAAGCAGTTTACAGAAATATGAACACCAGTTTAAGGACCTTTATTATACAAATGACAAGGACAAAACCAGAATACTAAGGGAATTTTAAAGGACATTTAACATCTTAATGAGAGTATATTTGCAGAGAACAAAATGAACTAAGAACTTGGTCTACAGCAGAACGTCTCTCTGCTGAAATAACACCAGAGGTAGGCTCCTGAAGTTTAACCAGGGCCTAAGATGCACTAAAGAAATGGAAATCAAGCTTCTGAACTACATCATCTGTTACACCATACACAGCAGTACTTCCTCCTCTTCAAAATCTTCTGCTAAATCTTTACTCCCCCCAATATCAAAAGAAAGACAAATTTTGCACAAGAATTTGCTTTTGTTCAATAAGACAGAAGGGCTATTCAATTAGCGTCATTCCACATTTAATGTTAAATTCTCAAAATGTTTTTTCACCTCACACTTTATGCTCCTAATATCCAAAATACACATACTTAAAATGGGAGCACCACACCAGCTCAGCATCTAGTTCTTGAAGATTTCCTGTCATGGAATTTCTTGCAATTTTGCCCTAAGTGTTTGGTGCTCACTACTGTCCAGAACAGATTATTCAAATGAATAGGTCTCTGGTCCAAAGTAGTAATTCATGTCTCATTCATTTTTTATATCTCTTAAGGAACTAAATAAAGAACAAAGATATCTACAGCCTTCTTTCACCAGTTCATCGTCATACAAATTGAATAGGTAGATCTATTTCAGAAGTAATTCAGAAAATAATTTCACATTGCAAAGTTAGATGTTGAATTTTATTTCTCCGGGTTGTTTTAAAATAGTATTGCCGGTGTAAAATAATTTAATTTAGTAAGCTTATAAAATAGATTATGATGTACCAGTGCATGTACCATTTTAACTGCTAAAAGAAAGGATGCATAAACAACCAAAAATATGACTAGCAAATTAATTACGTAATAAAAATAAGTATTAGCAGCATGTACTGATTCTCCTCTACTATAAAACTTTGCATCATAAATTAGCACTAAAGGCAGGATATACTGAAGCATATGCTTCTGAACCCATCCCCGTTCTATAAATTATTAATTTTTAACTGAGTTGTTTACATTTGACCTCTGTATTTTATCAATTTCTATTTCCTTCTGGATTCTTCCTTTGACCTTTTTTCTTCTCTCAAAAAACAAAGTATGCTCTCTCTCAAGACATCACGTTTGTTGAACCTCTCAGATTATTTGCATCATGGATGCAAATATGAACATAAATCCTCAGACAATATCTTCACAGAGCCCATCCATTCAGAAAGGGTCACTTCAAAAGGAAGATCTTGGGTTATCAAACATTCTGCCCCTGGTAGAGTTACTATAGCCAAAGTGCTATGTTACTATTACTGTTCCAGATCAGATCATACTAGCTAATTTTCCTGCTTTAATCACTGTATAGAAGACAATCATCTTCCCTGGTTTAGGCAACTAAAGCTAGATTCTATTTGATTCTTGTCTCCAGACAACATTTTTAAGTCAGGCACTTCTGCATATCATCTCTGCAGTTTGAACTTCTTTGACCATTCTGTTAAAAGCCATTCAATGCTTTCAATGTTGCAGTCTTTTCCTCTCCATACTGTACTTTGTCTTTTGTTTGTTTGTTTGTTTTCTGTGGGGTTTGTTTGGTTTTGGTGGGTTTTTTTTTTTGTTAAGTAATAATGCAAATTCCCTCATTAAAAGAAGTTAAACAAAATATGAATACACTAAGTGACCTACCCAAATATCCCATGCAAAGATGTAAATTTGTGGCATTAGTTTGGTATGACATCAGACACACAGTAAGATACTAATATTTCAAAAACATCAATTTATTCTAATACTAGAGAGAGATTCCTTGAGGAAATTACTTCATGTACAACCTACATATGGAGGTTCTTTGGAAACAGGAAGAACCTATGTAAATAGTGAACATATGATAAGTCTGCCTTACTTCTTGTGCCTCCTCATCATTAAAACAAGTCACGTTCACATGGTGCAACAGATGCTTCCTGAGGTGGATAACCTCCCACAACACAACTAAAATCTCAGTTAGTAATATTACATCTCCCTTTTAAAGGGAAAGTTACCCATTTACAGCATATCTCTTGAAACCAGTTTAAACAATTGCAATCTTGTACATATTAATAATAAAGTAATAACAGCAGGATCTAGATCTGATAGAAAAATTCATATTAGACTGCCCTAACAATAAGCATAGGTTCGGGGTTTTTTTCACATCCTTCCTTTTTCCTTTTCTCTGCTGTACCATACCAAAAAATAAAGAAGAAAAAAAATCTAACTAGTCTGTGCTCAGACTAGAGCCCCTCTAACTTCCTTAGAAGACTTCAACAAATCCCTCATGTGTTTCCATAACTATTAAATCCCGTGCTAAAAATGTAGATCAGGTTTCCCCACATTAATGTCATCAAGGTCAAATACAAGCTTCTTTCCAGCCCATATAAAGTAGGTCCAACAGGCTTCCAGTATCAGATCATTTCTGAGAAAATAAGAAATTTCTTCTAACAAGTTCGAATTTTCTTATATCCTAAAAAAACTCCTTCTCTACAGAATGATTTTATGTGACCCTTCATTTTACAGAGGAAAAACAAACTACAACATAAAACAGGGCATGAAAACATTAGGAAAAATAAACTGTGTGCAGATGAAGTGTCTGAAATCACCATTGGGAGTTAACTGGATTAGCAAATTAAAATAGTTAAAATAAATAGTCCACCTTTAGCTCTTTTTACCTTCCCTCTCAAAATAACTTATTTACAAGAACTTCCTTCCTTGGTGTAAATATACACTTGTAATAGTGTTGTAGTGCTGGTAAAAGAGCAGAAAGTTATTCTACTTCGTGACATTCTTCCTGCCAAATATAAAGCTGAGGAATATCTAACCAACATACTCAATATGCCGCCCTTCCAGGACTCTTGCAAGTAAAAACCATGCAGCATAAAACAGAAAATCCATTCCCTGCTGTTAAGTAAAATCCCTGCATTTCATGTAAGCTTTACTTCTAATAGAGATTTTTTAATTATCAGTCCTCATTTTTAATCAAGGCAAGCAGCACTACCCACTGTGACAGAACAAAAAAAAATCTGGTTCTGAAATAGTGTATATTAGGATATACTTAGCGTATATTCAGACCTACTGTAATCAGAACTATGTAACTGTGTTGTTGAAATGTAGATCTTTTAAGATTATTGTAAAGATCCAGTAAAAGCACTACTAAGTAAAAGAAGAACATAAAAATTAGCTGAACTTGCAATTAAACTGCATTTCTTAATTATTTCAGACTTGCATTTAATGCCTTAGAAGAAAACACCCTATGCAAATACATATTCATCACCAATTTGCATGGAAAATATACGTAGAGCTAGGTTGCAGGGAGGGGGTTATTAAATATTTCTTCAATAGTTTAAAATGAACTAGCAGAAACAAGGGCTACATTTCAGTCATCTTATTTTATGCACAATGAGTAGTTTGAATACACAGTTTCACTCATCTGTCAGTACCCCAGCTGAAACAGCATCCCTCATCAGCTGTTCTAATTTCAGCCTCTTAAACAGGTCTTAAGAGTAGCTTCTGTTGCTTCCTCTGGAACAGGAAGAAACTTAAGGTCAGATATAAAGATGGTCCACTGAAAACCAGGACAGATCTTCTGAATACTAATAAAAAGTTTCCAATGTATAAATATTTCTGTATTTTCTTCTAACTTTCTCAGCTTCCATGTATAACAAATGCAGTACAAGTCAAGAGAATCAATCAAAGTGCTGGGAAGTTCATTAGGAAGATCACACTCCATCACTGATGTTTCAGTTTTCAGACTGGACTGTGCCTATCCCAAACATTAATGACAACCACCCAACATTCTGCAATAACAGAGCTAGACTATCTCCATTATATTATAAAAGCCATGGTAGTCAGGAAAAATCCCTAACTGGGAAAAGGGAAACATCACTCCTATTTAAAATGAGAAGAAAGGAAGACAGGGGAACTAAAGAACAGTGAGTCTCAGCTCTGTGTCTGGAGCAGATCCTCAAGGAAACAATGTTAAGGCACACACAGTGATGTGATTCCAGACAGCCAGCACTGCCTCGCTAAGGGCAAACAGTGTCTAACCAACCTGGTGGCCCCAGGGTGACTGCAGCGCTCAGAGAAGGAACACGAACCCATGTTGTCTACCTAGACTTCTGAAAGGCTTCTGGCATGATCCCACATAACATCCTTTTCGCCAAATTGGAGAGAGATGGATTAAAAGGGTGGACCATTCGGTGGATAAGGAACTGGCTAAATGGACATAGCCCGAGTTGAGGTCAGTGGCTCCATGTCCAGGTGGAGGCCAGTAATGAGTGGTGCCCATCAGGGACTTCTGTCAGGACAAGTGCTCTGTGATATCTTCATCAATGACAGACAGTGAGATCAAATGCACCCTCAGCAAGTTTACAGATGACCCAAAGCTGAGCAGTGCAGTTGGCACAACAGAAAGAAGGGATGTCATCCAGAGGTACCTGGACAACCTTGAGAAGTAGGCCCAGGAGAACCTCCTGAAGTCCAAGTGCAAGGTGCTGCACCTGGGTTGGGCCAAGCCAGACATGAGCACTGACTGGGAGAACTCACTGAGAGCAGCCCTGCGGAGAAGGACTTGGAGGTTCTCATGGATGAAAAGCTGTACGTGAGCCAACAGTGTGTGCTCACAGTCCAGAAAGCCAACTATATCCTGGGCTGCATCAAAAAAAAAGTAGCCAGCAGGTCAAGGGAATTGATCTTCCCCTTCTATTCTGCTCTTGTGAGACCCCCACCTGGAGTACTGCATCCGGTTCTGGGGTCCTCAGCACAAGAAACACATTGACCTGTTGGAGCAAGTCCAGAGGAAGCCACCAAGATGCTCAGAAGGCTGGAGCACCTCTCCTATGAAGACAGACAGAGAGCTGCGATTGTTCAGCCTGTAGAAGGCCCCAGGGTGATCTTATTGTGACCTTCAGTACTTAAATGGAGGGTATAAAAAAGAGGGAGAACAACTTTTTACACAGGCAAGTAGTGATAAGACAAGGGAGAAAGGTTTTAAACTAAAATAGGAGAGATTTAGATTACATGTTAGGAATAAATTCTTTACTCAGAGGACAGTGAGGCACCAGAACAGGTTGCTCAGAGAAGCTGTGGATGTCCCATCCCTGAAAGAACTCAAGATCAGGTTGGATGGGGCCTGTTGATGCTGTTTGCACACAGGCACATAGAAAAGTAAGTAGCATCATATTAAACTTGACAAATGACAATTCATAACCAAACTCATTCAGGGAGAGCAATCTTCTCCTAGATGTTATAAAAAAGGATGACGAAGGGCAAGATTCTTCTCCCATTCATCTACAGTGACAATAGGTATCAGAGCCACATGTCAATACCCTTATTTTTAGGGGACATCATCACTCTCCTTCCTTTCTAAAGCTTGTGCCTAACAACTGCCAGAATGCAAAGTAAACACAACGAAACTACACAGATATTTCCACTCCTACTAGTAATTTTGAGAATCCTGATGGTAAAGTTGAGTAAGTGCAAGGGCATGTCCTTTGCCAGGACCACCAGGAGCCTGCCTACCCAACTCATTTGAACGCAGACACAAAAAACTTCAGGCAGGTCTGTATAACCTTCCTTAGTTCATAGGTTTTAATCTACCATTAGCCTACAGCAGGAGGTGATTACTACTTCCCTGTAAAATGTAAGCAAAACCAGAAATCTTTCTAAACTGATGTCTGTAAAAGGTATTGCTTTGCACCATGAAGTATTTGCAACAGATCAAAGGCAAATAGGAAAGCCAGTGATGCCTTAAGCAAGAAAACTTTGAGCAAAGAAACTGTAATACCAGGTGATGGATCACAACAACCTCATTGCAAGCTAAGCCAACACCATTTGCCTACTTCTTACACCAATCACAAAAATAACAGCTTTTATACATAGTCATACAAAACTTTCCTGTAGGCTAGAACAGTGGACAACAATATGCCATTTCAGACAATTATAGAAATTAGACCTTCCTTCCATATTTGGCTGAGGGAAGGGCTGCATTAAGAAAAACAGCAACAACTGCTCAAGTGCTGGAAGATAAAGAGCAGCTAAACAAAACAATGAAGGGAAAAAAGAGACCTCATGCATGCACAAGTGAAGATTTTTTTATTCGTACCTCATCACTTTCATCTACTTCAATACCACCGTCTTTGTCATCATCCATTTGTTTATGGATCATGCGGAGAGCTTCTAGGCTGAATCGGTCCTCCTCAGTAAAGCATGGTGGGCTGAGTGAACTGCAGGGATCTAAAGTGGGGAAAAAAAAACAAAACCAAACCATTAGTTAGTGTCACTCCAGAATATAATTTTCCCAAGCAGAAGAAAGGGCTTAATTTCTGTATTGTGTACCTGTACTTCATTGCACATAATCACCAGGTAATAGACATCAAATTTAACTGTAAAATAATAATTATTACCAAAAAAAGCGAAAGGGGGGGTGTGTAAATCAACTCTTTTTTTTATTCAGGAAGGAGTCCCCAAAAATAAGCTGGAATAGTTTTGACACTTTGTTTTCTCCACCCCAGTAGCTTACTATTTCCACTTTTTCTTCTATCATCCACTCTCAGTAATATGTCACTACAATAGCAAATAAAGTCACTGCACTTCCCAACCTCCTTTCTGAACCTCTGGGCTACACAGAGAGCGGTGGCAGAGAAGGAAAAGAACTGTCATGTCATACAATCACAGCTTTATAAACAGATAAGAAAGGGATGGTAATCACATTGCAGACAGAAACCTAAGTCAGTAGTATTACTACTGAACACAAAATATTCAAAGAGGACTGCAAGAGAAGAAAGTGCACTGCAAAAAAATTTCAGCTGATATATTTATATAATACATTATATATAATATATGATATATAAAATATAATTTTATATAATACATTATATATAATACATGATATATCGCTCATGTACCCTCTGATTACAAACGGCAGTCGCTGTGGAGCACATTTCCAAGTCAAAAATAGTATGTTTTCATTTGCATTCATTACTGAAGGCTCATGATTTGTGCACAGCTTATGGCTCGACTTGCACCACATCAGCCTGCTAAGTCTCTGTTCTTTCCCTTCTACAAGGCATATGCCAAATGCTCCAAAAATCTGCAATGCATGATGATCAACCATCATTACACTGGTCTTTCACAGACCTTGGCATTAACTAATAGCTAACTATTTCATTGATTCTGATGTATCCAACACCATCAAAGAACAGAATGTGGAGAAGGATACAGAAATCATTTTTTGAAAGTTCAGCTTTAATAAGATAGTGAATTCCCATCATGATAGCCATTATAAAAATGCAGTGACTAGTCCCATAAACTGGTGCACTACACTTTAACCAATGCAAATACAAATTGAGGCAACATGTGAGTAATTTTTGCTTCTTCCAGTCTATCAGACACTTAAGCTTTCATATTGCTACAGAATTTATTAAAAGGCTCATTTATATAAGTAATGTAAAGGAAGCACAGAAATAGAGAGAATGAAGAGTTTGCACAGAAAAACTAATTTATTGTTTTACTATTTCATACTAGTTGGATTATCATGATTCTGCTTTTCTATTATGAATTCTAAAATAATCAAAAATCAAAAATAACGGAATGTATAAGGCTACAAAGTAGAAGAATGAAGATAACAACCACAACATAGTTGGAATCTCAGATGCATAATTAACATAACTGATTCCCAAGGCTAGATGCAAGTCAACGCATTCTTAATTATGGTCAAGTTTTATTATACAGAAATCAACAGAAATCTGTCTTCTATGTCCATGAACAAAAACAAACAAACAAAAAAAATCAACATTAAAAAAACTCAAACACCTCACTGACACTGTCCCAGAACACAGATGCTGCTTTTAGAAATAATTCATGTAATTCAGAAAGACAAACTTCTAAATCTCTTCTTTACTAAATTACTAAGTATTAAATATTACTAAATAATTCATTACTAAATATTAAACCAGGCCAATCGCAAACGATAATTTTCAACTTTGGAATGCAACTAATATTTTATTAAGAAAAACCAAGTAATTTTTTATTTACTTTTAAAAAAATATCTATTTTATTTTTCCACCTTTGTTTTATCACAAAAGGTATTATTTCGCAATACTCAGCCTTTAAATTTTTGCCCTGCAATTAAAACATTAATATAGCCAGGGGCATTAAAGGACTCAGCCCTGAAATAAAGGACTAAATAGAATTGCTGTAGAAAGGCTTCCCTTGCAACTGTAATGAATCACCTCTGCCAGTAATTAAATTCCAGTGGACATGAAAAAGGGATATGAATTTACTTAAAATACAACCATAAATTAGAAGAACCATCTTTGTATTACATGTTTAGATCTATACTGTATTTTAAGTTAGAAGAAAGCATAAACATCAAAAACTGATAAAGAGGTCCCCCAAACACACCCAACTTGCTTAATTTGAACTTAGTTCTATTCTTACATAGAAGAAAACGTCAGATAGTGTTCACAATTTGCAAGCACCCACTCAAATGTTCTTCCGTTTTGTTCAGCTGAAAGCCCAGCTTTTCAAATCAAAAGGTTTTCTCCAAGTACCATTTCACACAGTTGAGCCTGATCAGTTCCTTAATCAGAGTACTTATCTTAAATATGCCTTTTTAGGATATTTAAGCATGAAGGCACTTTAAGGAGCTATGGTTCTTCTTGAGAGAAGTAAACAGGCTGCTAGTGCTTCAAATGTCCCACGAGCTGGCTCCAAGAACACTTGATCTCTCTCTTAAGAAACGATAGAGTGCCAATTGCTCATTTTGAGACTGAGAAACAGAGTAGGACCACATGTTAACTGTAATAAAAATTAACCCACTCTAAACAGAATCCAGATTTACTTCGAAGCTACTTATTATTATGAAGCTGGTAAAATTAAACATTCCCAGACTGACAACACGGGTCATCATCCCCTTCTTCGGAGAACAATCTCAAAACAAAAACAAATTAGAAAGCCACTCCAACCTAAAGAACAAGTGAAAAGCATTTCACAAGCACACCTATGGAGCCCTACCAAATCCAAAAAACAGCTGACAGAAACTGAATCATCTGCAGCTCTGTAGAATATTCTATCATGCAGTATTTTGCCTCAATTGCATGGTAAAAACGATTCAAATTAATACTAGATGAAGTATGGTTAGTTAAGTGGCTATTTGGGAAGTTTCCAAGATAAAAGCCAAGAGGAAAAGTCTTAAGATACAGTAAACACCACAGATATAGCCCCGAGGCCCCACAAGAAGTCATAAGACTAGTTGATAATTTATTTTTCACTTTGAATCCACCCTATTGAAGGTGTTCTGGGATTCCAAACCTTCTACTGTACTTTAAGGACAAACCTAATTTCACGTCTGGACCAATTTCTCTGTCCTAGTCTGGTGTGTTGTCATAAATACACTTAGTCCAAAATGATCATCACAGAGATGATAAATTTGCCCATGGCATGAACAGATAGCTTGGAATTTGAGGCTTCCTTTAACAAAAAGCACAGAAGAATCAGCAAAAACAAACAAAAGAGAGAAGGTGGACAAGAGGCATAAAAGCACAGCATATGTCACTCCAGGCACCAGTTATTTTACAGCCTAGTTTTTCATGTTGGTCAGAAGTGACGAAGTTTCAGAATTACTGGTCATAATAAGGAGGTAATTTCTTACTAAAAACTAAATGCCAAACTCATGGCTCAACAAACCTGGCATAGAATTTTGAAACAAACCCCTCTCCTGCCTTGAGGCAGTAACTGCCTCTCAGCTCTAATGCAAGGGCAGAAAGTCTTCACCAGTCCACAGGAGTCTCTCACGAGAGACAGTCTGATAATGAACAAAGCACAGTTAACCAACCCAAGATACAGGAAACTTTTTATTTACAGGCCAGGGGAAAATAAAACAGAAGTTAAACTTAGAAAGTGACACTGTCAACACAAGACATTAAGGAAAATTAATTACACTGATATCTTGATATCTTCAAGAGCTCATGTTAGCAAAGCCCTTGAAATTTATTTAGGGATACATCATCAGAAATGGTTCCAAATCAAAAGGGTATATGCACTGCATAGTCTTTCATCTATCCTGCATTTACTGCTGTGAGTGTAACAGACTTCAGAACGAAAAGGACTGACAGATCAACAAACGGCAGTTCTTTCTCACACACTTCCTTTGCATGTGGCCCCTGGATCACAAAAGCTATGCCTATGCCAAAGCCTGTGACAGTGACCCCAACCAGGTGTTTGCAGTTCCAATCTGTCCCCAAAGTGCCTGAGCCTTTGAGTGTTTTCAATGCCTGAAAAAGCCTTTTTAAGAATGAATGGACAAACAAAACCTTCATGATTTTTCAGGGCTACCTGCAATCAGGTACAAACCATCAAATTTAAGATTTAAATGCCTTTAAATTTTCCCATTAGTTCACTCAGAGCAACTTAGCAGTTGGAAGTTATTTCAAACTTAGCAGTTGGAAGTTTAGAGACCAACTACTACATATCCCTTTTGTTCTGTGAGCGCTCACCAAGAAGGAAGAGCACTGTTTTTACGATAACATATGGCCGTCCTATGGAAACACGCAGTGTTTCCATGACTGCCTTTTACTGATGAATTCAGCACTGTTGTGCTAGGTTTATGATTCCTCATTCCTAAAAAGCCATCTGGAATAAAGGGAAGCCTCACAGAAAAGGCAAGCACTATACAGTGTCGGTTTCCTAAGTACGTACTCTCAGCTTAAAATAACCATGTTCCAGCATGCCATGATGACAGAAGTGGATTTCTTTGCATTTTCCAGAGACAAAGCAGGTATCCGCAATACCCCCAACCCCCTACCAAATGTATCTTCCCCTAACTAGGATTTCTATTTCCTTATATTTCTGTTGTGCTCTAGTTTTACATGTACTTCAATACACTACAGTTTCATCACCAATTCAAAATATGACTCCTTTCAATGCACAAAACCTGTAAAAGAACAAAAATTTTTGAAGACCTGAGTACAAATCCAAGTGTCAAATACAAGAGGGACTAATGAAATTACTGAAAAAAGCAAGTGTTTTCAAGAATTTTGCCTGACATTCAAACAGCTATTCACAGTAAAGGCAATAAACATGTTTTTATCTTAAACCCTTACATAAGTTGTCAATAAAAATCTTCAAATGCTTGAGACACAGCCTCACAGTGAGCTTCGTTTAATCTTTCAATTAGAAGCTCCCAAAGCAAATCACTCCTACTCTTAATAATTAAACTCCTCCATATGGCAAGTAGGCTGAGCAGGATCTAACAGTTAACTTGACAAAGTAATTTGTGGCATTATTTTTCACTCCAATCATTTCAATAAAAGTTCATCACTGCAACACATCTTTCCACTAAAAACAGTTTAAAAAAACAGACAAAATTTTGACAAAAAGCATAGAGCACCTTGTCTTCTAATCACAACACTGATGTTACTTAACTGAGCTTCCTGAAGAGGAAAATGCAATAACCCTAATGACAGCAGGGCAAGGGGAAGGGGTGCAACAGGAAAGGAGATTCAGAGCAATGTTGTCTCCAAAAAATTTGAAAGAGTAAAGTTTCACATTAGGTTTTTCTGCTGCTCTGTATTAGAAATTGAACTAACCTCTGAAACTGTTTGTAAACTCGCTCAATAACAGCAGATTAGACTCCTAAATTAAACTCCTGACTGCAAAGTCTGGTATATGGAGCACTTATTTCTGAATACAGATGTAATACTTAGTAGCTGGTAATGCTGCAGTTTAACAACAAATATATATATATATATATATATATATATATATATATATATATATATACATATCACCAAAAAATCCCACCTATTTACAGTCAGGCCCCATGAAAGCTGCCATGATTCTTTTAAAATCCACTAAACATTCTTCATTTAAAAAAAATGACATGTCAAACAACTCTAAAATAAATCATTACAACTTCACTACGTATACAACTGATCTTTGCATGAGGGAGCCAAACCTGGTTTTGTCACTACTGAAAACTGTCCATTTATTCTGCTACTTCAGTATCTTTTAATATATACAGATCAATTATATTCCTCCTTTCCCCCACATGGAAACTTGATGAGGCAAGCAAGGCTTTGATTTTTTCTTAAATCACCACTAGCTCATCTCTGCTTTCTCCACACCCACAAAAAATCTGTCTAATTCTGAACTTCAACTTCATTTTCTACACACGGGGGGGGGGGGGGGGGGGGGAAGGGGATCAGTGAGATCGGTTTATTTAAAGCAGAAATTCAGTCAAATAATGTCATTAGCAAAACCAAGTGTTAGGACAGGTTTAGATTAAAGTTTTTCTAATCTTTCCTAAATAAAAAGCCTCAAAACAAGCTGCAGAACAGCAGACACTTAACTTTCTGATCACCTGTTAAGACATTCAAAACATCTTACGCTATCTTAGATAACTATTTAAGAACTTTGTAGCCAGAAAAACATTTACTCAAAGGAAAAGATACAACAGGAATTCTCCAGAGAATTATATTTGATGGCAAATCTAATTTTCCTTTAATTTAACCGCATTAAAAGCAACTATTCCAAATCAGCAATGTTTGTTTTAAAAGGAAATTGCAAAAAGGGTTTTGAATATGTTAATCATGCCAAGGATTATTCTGACAAGACAAAATATCAGTATAAACACTTCATTTAGACTGATAGGAAATTAATTATAAAATTACAACACTGTTCTGACTATATAAAAATCGAGAAGATGGATTCATGGCTTTTCCATCTCCTTCCCACACCCTCCCTGAGCAATGACACAGTTTGAAGGGAAGAGGAAGTTGGACAATTATTGTATACAATGGTCAAAGTAGACTGATTTAGAAAAGGAACTCCTGCCAACCCTAACAAAGCAGGATGAGAGGAAACTGGGAGATGCATCTTACACAAGCCCTCTAAAATTCTGTTTTTTCCTCCTTCCAACCTTACCTTTACTTCTATGATACTTACCATACAAAGCTGCAAACATATATGAATATTCAGTGCAAAAAAAAAGTTCCAGATGTCTCATTCTTATTCTCAGCAATAGTAAGGTCTTTTTCACTTTACTTGTATTTATTAGTACAAGACCAAGAGAGGAAGTATTTAAAGTAGTTTAAATCTAAGTTTTCATGATTTGGTAGTGAAAACTACATTATGCATCATTAAAAATGTATGATGTATTCTTTGCACATTAGAGCAATTATCAGCAGCTAAAATTATAATAGCTCCAAGAAAAAAAAATTTACAGGGGTTCAAATATGACCTAAATTCTTAACTTCACCTGGAATAAACACACATCCTTAACTCAGACAAAATTAAAAAGGACAGTCAAGTATCTCTGCCTTATATTCCATACGTGTTCAGAAGTTACAGCTATTTGAGAAATACAATTGTGAATTTTGAGTTCATTTGTCAGTTGAACACTCATTAAGCTGATGAAGTAAGTTACAGACGTGTATTCATATATATTCAGTGACAATGCATAAGATGCATCTAAGCACATATAACAACACATATCCAAGTTTTTATATATTTTAGGTCTGACTGGTTCTTTACTGCTGTTCTAACTATTTCCTCCCTTTTCTAACATCAGGAAGCTGAAAAAGATGCAGTATATCCCTGATGGTATACTTTAATCTGCCCGAGAGCTTTTCAGTTCTTAAGAAAGAACAGCAGCATAGCATTTAAGTCACTTTCTTAATTTGGCCAGGAAATCAGAGGACTGATATACAGGTGATCTCCAAATGACTGATAATATGCTCATGTGATTTCCAAAGCAAACTTGCTAGTAATCATTTTCTAATTAAAACCTCATTTTCTTGCTTAGAATTTCATCCTTGTTAACACATTAATCTGGAAGCTGGATCTTCAGCCTCCTGGTGAAAGCCTATAGTCAATATTCAATGTACTAATTTCTATCTAGATATGGCTCAAGAGTTAAAAAGAGCACAAGGCACTAAATTCCTTTTTGGAAGACAGTGACACGCAGAATACAGCAACCAGGATAGTATGGCTTATGATTTAAAAATTTACAATTTTTTTTATTCATACTGAAAAGGTATGAACTTTTAAGACTGAAAAAGAGGAAGAGGAGAAGCACTGGAAAAGGATTTTATCATGTTATAAATTTTTGTAAAAAGTGTAGTAAAAGGCATAAAATTTTTACAGATGTAGTTTTATGATTTAAAAGCCATCTTACACTTTCAGACAAATAAACTGAAATTTGCTAAAATTAGGAGTGTAATAAAGTCAAATTAATTATTTTCATTAATAATTATATTTCATAATTAATTTAATTCATAAATATATAAAACATTTCATAAAATGTTTTATATATAACTTTAAAGTTTTAATCACGTCATTGTTTCCTCTGATTTTTTTTTCACATGTGATTCATAATCATATCCTATATCCATGAATCAGGCATGTAAGCATGACATTGCTGGCATTACTGAATTGCTTCACTCTTCTACACCATCTGATCTAGTACGCATATTATTAACTGTTCCAACCAAGGAATCAAATTTAATCCTCTGTGAGCACCATCTGTAGCATCATCAGTTCCCTCAAAGTTCCTGTAACAACATGTTGTCAGGATGTATTTATACTTTAAGAGATCATATCAGAATTATACAACTGAAACTTAAATTAAAAAGATGTAACATAATACTAACAATAAAGGAAGATTGAAATAAAGCATCAGGACCCTCTTTTTTAAGACACAGTCTGTTAGGATTCTAGCATTTGAGTATTAAATTGCCAGCCTACGTTTATACTTTCAGAAATACAGAGGCACTGAGTGCATAGATTCATTTTATTTAATCAATAACAGCATAATGAAACACTTCCTTTATCACCATTCAATATATCAGTAATTGTAAGTATGTATAAATATCAGTTTCTTTAAATAGTCCTATTAGCTTATGCAAAAATTTAGTGGTACAGATTGCTGGCTAGTTAAGGACTAACCTACTTCCAGAAGCTTACGTGAACTGCTCTGCTGTTAGCACTCCAACTCCAGATTGCATAACTGGCAGTTTTGCTCCTACTAATATGCTGCTAAATATTTTTCTCATGATGAATTTCACCAAGTGATAAAACAGGCTGACAAATCTGCTTATGGTGTCTCAGTTCACCTTGGCTTATTTGATGCAAATGAGATTTAAAGAGCCTTTTAAAAAAAACAATCTTTTAAGGAAGCAAAAAAAAATTTAAGAATTAGATACTCACACATCTCTGGAGATAACATCATTATGCTCAGGCTCAAACTTAGCACAAATAGTAAGATTTACAATTATCAGAATGTTAGAAAAAGCCATAGTTGCACATATCTCAGATACATCTTGGTTGATACCGTTCCAACAAATGTATTTCTGGGCCCATAAAAACAGTAGGAAATGCTGTAGTTTTCCAACACGTGTTTTGTAGCTGTTAAAGTGGTGAATAAAACAGAAGGCAATTCTTACAGAATGAGCACACACTCAGCACATACTCTGTGCATAAAGTCATGCACTGGAATCACTCAGAGTAGAAAAAGAGAAACTCAATTCAATTAAATAAGAACTCCAAAACCTAGAATAAGTCCTATCATGTTAGAGATTTAGCTCAGACGGATTGTTTTTAAAAAAAGTTCACACAAGTTCACACATGGCTCTTCCCATTAAAACGAGTTAGATACAATTTGGATACAAGTTTAAAGTACAGTATTCCCCCTCTACATAAACCTCAAGTCTTTGCATAGAGAAGGAAACAGTAAGGTCCCCAAAAACTCTGCATTTGCTTGAACAACACACATTGCCAAATACTACTTGCACAGCTTCAAACACCATCAGTGCTCCCCAACAGCAGAAGCATATTCAGGATGCAAGGAAAAGCCAAGGAATAATTTCACATATGCTCTAAGGCAGAATAAGCCAAAGACTAATGCTAAAAGGATTCCTAATTGTTCACGCCCCCACCATCCCACCATTCATTCCTGTCCCTGTACTATCTCCTTTCTTGTACCAATACAAGCACATTTGTGCAATCATGATGCAAGAAGGATCAGAAAACTGATTCTGTCTGAATGTTTTCTCTATGCACCTGCACAAGCACTTGTGACAGCAACGGTGCAGGGGAGGAGGAAGAAATCCATGTAGAAGCAGAGAAAAATGCACTTCACAGTCAGTGCTGCTGCTAAACCCTGGTCCTGATGTGCCCCATGTTACAAGTGAATCTAACCAGCAACATGCTAGGTGACCAATAACTGAAAAAACTGAATTAATGTAGTGGAACAACATCTACACTACTTGAGCGAAAAACTCCACCTCATTTTTTAGATCCTAGGTTTTGCTACTAGGAGGCATAGGACAAGGCTGTCTCCGAGACAACTTGTTGCAACTAACTATCAAGTGTTTTTCCAAGTTTTTTTCAAGGATCTTGTGGCCTTATAAAACCTAAAAGACTTGTGTAACGCTATAGGAGATGAAGTAATAGCAAACACAAATAAAACTCCACAACATTTGACAAAACAACTTCTACCACCACTGCCAGCAAAATCAGAATTTGTCCTTTCTCCAAGGCTCTCCCTGAGAGCCTGGAGAAAGTTCCAGGCAAAGCTGGCTTTGGTGGCAGTCAGTCCCACATCGTAAACAGTAGGTCTTGAGAGACACCACATCTCTACAAACACACACCAGCAAGCTCAAGGTGTCTGCTAAGTGCATGTCTGCCCCAAATACTGCTGTAATTTATGTTGTGCCTTCATTCAAGATTCATTTTCCAAAACCTTGGCGCCAGAGCATGCATTAAGAATTAAATACACAGGACTATAAAAAAAGCAGCATAGCAGAATCCATCCCAAGGCTGACAAACTATGACACTTGGCTACACAAAGCCAAATGAGTTTGTGTTTGGGGATTTTTTTTGCTTTCTTCGGAGCCTTTTTTAAATTTTTATTACTGGCAGCACGAGATGACAGCTTTCTCAAGATAAAAACAGCCAGAAATATACTTAGGGAAAGCTTAAAGGGAAGAACAAGAAAGTATAAAGATCTTTTATAATTTAAGACTGTGATAACTGAGGTTACAACCAACTGCAAAAGAATATCGGTATAAGATATCTTTAAAGGTAGCCACTAACGCTAAGTGATATATAATCTACTCTTAAGTCTTATGTCTTATGCTCCTGACATATACTGGGAAAAGTCAAGATGAAATGAAGGGTAGTATGCTTTTTCCAGATGATGACTACTTCTACTTCCTAGAGTCATTACAAATACTTTATGACATATATGCATATAATTTATTTAAACATAAAATTTCAGTCTATATTTTAGACTCTCGCATAAGAGTTTAAACACTAATATTGATTTGTATCTATCATATTTGAAAATAATAAAGTATGAAAATTTATATCCTAATTTTTTTTTTAAACTCTGCTGGACACATACTGTGAACAGAGCTGAGCTGTGTGTCTCATGCACAGCATTACCAATACTTCTGTTGCTATTTGCTCTCCATAACAGACAGCAGTAGGAAAACAGGCACAGAGTCAAACTGCAAGAGACAAGTGTTTCCACTACATTACCTCCTTTTAATATATCAAATATCAACACATATAGGCAGTCTGTCATTTTCAATATCAAAAACCAAGTGACCTCATAAAGTAAAGAAAGTCATTTGCCCATCATTAAACATAAACAAAAACAAACCAGAACCATGAAAGATTAATTCTACTTCATTACGTTCAATTAGATTCCATTTTCAAAAACCCAGGAAGTTAGTTTCACACAACACTTTCTGCTTCCCACTGAAACATGTTACAAATAGACCAGACAGAAAAAACACCTTTACTAAACCAGTAGGGTTTAGTGTTGGGGTTTCTGTCTAGTTTTGTTAGGTGTCCTGTTGCTGGTTTATGGCTTTCATAGACAATGAAGTGCCTCCTATCTCAGAGAGGCATGTTTTGTAATACTATTCTGCCTTGTAATTTCACTTTGGTTTAATCAAATACAAGGACATCCATACTCCAGGTTTTATCTCCAAGGCCTACTCTCATGCCCTAAATGCAATACCTGACAAAGCTGACATCCAAAAATCAAGTATTCAATGTCAGTCATATCTACCAACCAGCACAAATGTTTTAATATTTTCTATACTAACACAGTGATTTGTTATAAAACTTTACTTTAAATCTTTTTTTGTCTGTAACAATTTTAAAGCAATTTTTATACCAAGTCATCAGCTAGGGGCAGGGGGACAGTGTTTTTCTATTCTGTATTTCTGAGGAATACCAAGCACCATAGACCTACAGTGGATACCAGAAAACGGGTAGCATATTTATGCCTTGCTCTCCAAAACAAAATGCTACGTTCTCTATTTGTTCTATTAAAACACAAAGGAAATAGTTTCCCTCTTTCATTAAATGTCATTAGTTTACTAATATTTAAATTAACATCCATAAAGTATCACTTGTAAAAGTTTCCAGTTACCATGAAAAGAGAGAAACATAAAAAAACCCCTCTTCTGACATTTAAAACATTTGCTGAAGTTCTCTTCATGCAAGTGAAGTTTTACTACCTATGCTAAAACAAAGCCAGGTAACGCTGCCTCTAAAATATTTTTAAACTTACTCAGTTAACATTATCACAACAAAAAGAATTAAAATTTTTCAAACTAGGAGGATATGTTCAAGGAAAATTTCCCTCCTACTCAGAAATTCTGGAAAAACATGCTGGAGACAGACCAGAGAACAGCAATATGTGTATATGCGACAAAGATGGGGCTATGACAAGAAGAGAACAGAACCCAACTTTGAAAACCATGATTTTCATAGTTTACTTCAAAGTGGTAGCATCACAAATCGAAAGCTTAGCATGCTCACCATATTGTAAGCAGACAACAATCTCACAGAATTATTTTCTCCCTCCCTTTACCTATGATAACATTACACACAGCCCATACCAGACAGACAACGCTACTGACCCACTTCCCTACTAGCTTAGCAATTATCAGTTAAACTCTCAGTTTGTCCTTCCTTTCTAGTTTAAAATTTAAATTTGGTATTCTTAAGATATTTAAAGGAGGAAGTGTCATAGCATTAAAGGAAAAGTCTTCCATCCAGGCATATCAGAAATTCAATCTGAAACCTTTCTTCTAAACAAGTCTACAGATTTACTTCTCTCAGCTTTCAGGACCTGGCCAGATGACATCATCTCACACTGGTGACATTCTTGCTCAAAGCACAAGTTTGACATTCAGTGGTCCCTCTTCAATCAGCATCTCCATCACCTCTTCTGAAAGGCCGATTCTACAGTAACAACTGTGGGTCATCATCACTTCTGCTCTCTTCCCCCCATACTGGGGGCTCCAATTCACAAATACAAATAAACATGTAATTGCAGTAGCCAACCTTATTTACAAAATCTTAATTGTATCCTCACCCTATGTTCCTAGGATGCTCCTAGGAAGCACTCTTTATTGAAGAAGTTGCTTACCCAGCATATTTACATCCCAAAGTATGAAGTAAATACCTAATAACAAGCAGAAGAAAGAACAAGGCAACTCTGAAGAACCCCCTGGAAAATCCTGCTTAAATCCCAAATCTGTGCACAGGTTTTACTTCCTTTCAACATGTATATGTACTCCTCATGTCAATAGTAACTATTCATGCATACAAATCAACTTCTCCTAAGCAATGCCTTGTAAAATCTGTATGCTTTTACCATCACTTCAGCTATAACCAGTACATTGTATATAAGGAAGAGAGATGACTTTCAGCTGAACTTAAGGCATGCTAAGGAGAACAGGGTGTCAAGAATTGTTATGCCCATAGAAGCCCAGAGCTTGAAAATCTATCTCAACAAGAACAGGTACATTCGTTTCAAGAATGAGGGGTTTCTTTCAAGCTACACTATGTTGTATAAAATTGCTTTGCATCTTGTAGTTCCATAAGAAATACTTTTTACACAAAGAGACATTTTATACACACAATCTTATAAAGGCAAAAAAGCTAGAAATCTACTTTACATGGCCATGTCTAGCCACAAGTGAATGACAACCCACACTTTTAAGTGAGATCAATTGCAAAAGTCTATATTTGTGCCATGGCTAGAGCAAAGAAACATCGACACGGTTAGTTTTCTAAAGCTCCGGTAAGATTCCATGTTGTTTTGGTAAGAAACCTCACCTTTCCTTTCAGTGATTTAAAAATTGAGACATCTGAGATTCTCTAGGGACTAATACATTAAAAAAGTTTTAACGGCCGTATGCCATTTACAAAGTTTAAAGGTAAATATTTTGAGAACGATTAGCAATTTTCATATGCAGAAGAAGGGAAGAAAAGACAGGGGTGTTTCAAAATGCTTTTACTGTTTTTATAACCTGTAAAAGTAATTAATGAAAACTGTTACATAAGTTACTGCACTACAACTGCAATCTTGATCAAAAATAAGATTCAAGATGCTGTTAGCTAAGTTGCCATTAAGAGCAGGGGGAAGGGAAAGAGAAGGGTGTGGATAAGATAGTAAATCATCAGTTTTACTGATTGATTAAGAGCGGTGTAAAAACACCACCTCACAAAAAACATTTAATATATTTACAAAAAATAATTATTTGCCATTTTAGGTAACAGACTTTAGCCATATTTTGACTGGAAAGCTGTAGAAATTATTGCATATATTATTGCACTAAGAAAGAGAAACAATCAAAATCAGATAAACTGAAGTGAAATTAAGGAGATATGCAGATTTAATGCAACCAACACCCTGAAAATCTAATCCAATAGATCAGTTCTTAAGCTGAAACAAGTTCTACCTCAACATGAAAAATACTGAGTTCAGTAGTGTGTAACTACCCACAGCATCATCTTAGGGAAGGTGCAAACTCTGAAACACATTCAGGGTTTAAACAGAACACCAACAAGAATTCATTCCAACCTTTTCTGAACAGCATCAGCTGTTCCATGTAACTGCACACTGAACTTGGGCATTACTTAAGGGTAGGCTTTAATGCAATCAATTAAAACCTTTTCTCTAACACTTGCCAGGAATAGCTTACCTAGTAAGCAGAGTAAAGCTATTAACATTTTTAAGTACCAATATTTAATCAGTCTCAAGTAGCAAACTAACAGAGAAATCAGTGCAGCAAACATTGCTTAAGTTTACTAAATGTAATGGTGTAAACAACTGCAAGTTTCATTGAGCTTTTAAATCTAAAGGTTTGGAGAATGCAGAAGTCAGTAGGTAATGTAAATTACTCATAGTAAAATTTAATCTCAGCACTAAGGGTTTCTTTGTTCGGTTGTTGTTGGGGTTTTTTTTCCCCCCAAGAAGCGTAATTATTTCAACAGAAGTTTTAACAAACAAACAAACTTAAACACTTGGGTTCTTTAAATTCCCTTGTTTCATGCAAAATCACATGGTTATTGATTTACTGATCCCTTACAAAGGATTATCTGTTGTAGTAAAACCTGATTATTAGAATTCCTTTACCTTGGCAATTAAAATAAATATTATACCACAAACTTAAAGCCATAGACAGGACTGCAAGACTCCCAGACCGCGGCAAAAATTAACTATATACTATTTCAAGTACTGAATACCAAAAACTTACAGAAACTGTCAAACAAGTAAAAAAAAAAAAACCCTAACTTTAACAACAGGAAAGTTCAGAGTCAAGTACAATTTTTCAAATTACAACAAAATTCTGCAAATACCTACAGAGATAATAAAAAAAAAAAATCTACTTTACTAAAAATACAATCTTATGTTGCTACCAAAGCACAGCTTTGAAAAAAATCATTCCTTTTGCCGTCATTTACAGTACTTTTCCAGAATAGGCCAAACAAATACAGGAAATTCCATAAATGCAGACCAGTGAGGTGACAAATGAAATACCCAGCTCCATGGATCAGTCTAGAACATGGATTTTTACACCCTTTTATTTTAAAAGCAAGTATTCCATTTATTCTAAAAACAAGTAACAAGTAATTCCTGCCCACACTCCATCATATGCAACATCATATATTCACTTAAAAAAAAACTCCTTAAATGAACAGAAGAACACGTTTTTCTTATCTGAAAGGGCTTTCTACCTGCGGGCCTATTTGAAATGACTCCAAAAAAGAGACAGCACGAGGGTGAGGGCTGTCATAAAAAGAAATAAGCTTTTATATGCTTAAACACCCACTTGCACTTTTCAAATTAGATCAGCATTTGTCAGAATAATATAATTCTATGTATGCACAAAAAAACCCCAGTATACTCATCAGGACAAATAAGAGTGTAGATAATTGCTAAATAAAAGATATCTGAAGTAACAGAACACAAGCAACTGCATAAAATTAAAATAAAGACAAGCAGGATTTTAGCTCCAGTTTTTCACAGGGACATCTTGATGCAAATGAGGTCTGAAGACTTATGTTTCCTCTAAATATTTTATTTTTATTTCTGTAGGTATTGCTACACAATAAACAACATCAGTACATGCCAAGTTCATATAACAATAACTGAGCACAGGCCCGTTGACCTACATATGAACAACACCTGCAGTAGCCCAGTAAAACACAGAAGCAAGAATGGTTTTCCACCTTGTCAAAATTAGGCCAAATGGCAACTTAAAAAGAACAAACCTGGGCAACAGTTTCATTTTACATTTTTCCTCCAAAAAACGTCAGTTAGAATCTGTTTAGTCATCCCCATGATCTTGATCCAAACCTAAAAATGCCACCCCAGCTCTGCCTGCACACTCTACATTAGTTTAATCTGTCTCTGCAGTGTAGAGTTACCCACCCACATGAAGATGTGGCTGATAGAAGCCACGCCTCAGAGAGGCTTCAAGCAAAAACAAGGAAATCAGGCCAAACATACAGCTATGTCTGCTGCATCATGTCTTCCTGTCACCTCTGAGACTGCAAACTAACCCAAAAACCTCTCTCTTCTCATTAGCATCTTTCCTGTCCGGCCAAAGCCCCACTGCCAGGACACTCCCAGGTCCCTGGCACAAGCTGGAGACAGGAGAATAAACTGCAGCACAAGCCCAGTCCAAGCTGAAGCTGCAGCCTCTGGTGCGTCAGTAACTAATCAGGAAGATAACAGAAAGATGATTTCCTAAGTCAGTCTTGAGATTTTCTGTATGGGTGTAAATATTTAACTCGGTTTGCACACGCCTCAGGCAGGACTTACAAAGTGAACATAATCACTTTTAGCACATCGCTGAGCAGTACAACTAGAACCACCAGCCTGTGGTTTTGCACAATGCTCAATTCACAGGTAGGAAAATACTTTCTCTTCTGTTAGGGGACAAGAGAGACAAGAAATGTGTTGAAACTAAAGGAAATAATATCCCCATAATTACATACTCAATTGGATATACTGTAACGCACTAGAATCTAAGCAACCTTACCAAAGAAGGTTTGTGAAAAATGGGCATAATATGTAAATAAAATGTTGCTTCTTAATAGGAGTTAGTAAAAAAAAAAAAAAAAAACCATTCCTCATTTGGTATGTAAAATGTTTTATTAGCAGAAATCAAGACAATTTTGCCTTGTTTCAGTTTGAATCCACAGGAATTCTTGGACACAAAGAGCCACAGATTCCTGATATGATGTCCTCCATTTGTTTGCTATTTAACACATTTACCAAATATGGGAAAATTACCTCTCCCCTTAATGCCTTTTTTTACTCAGCCTATCAGAGTGCCTTGAGTTTTTCTCTTCGCTCATCAATACACTAAATATTGCATAAATATATTCTAGGAGAAAAACAGCTACATTCAATTCTGCCTGAAAAGCTTCAACTTTGTTTCTTGAAGGTGAGATAGTATTTTACCTGAAGACAAATTCAACAGCCAGCAAATCATACAAAATCCTTGTCATAAGCTGTTGTACTCCACAGAAGAGAGAGTACAACAGGTAAAACAAAACAAAAGACAATTTTCAGAGACAGGATATAAATGCAGAAGAAAAATATTGAACACAACATATGGAGCAGATCTTTTGTACTCAGAGGCTTAGAACCATGCAGTTTATACCTGAAACAAACACTGAGACTTCCTTTTTTCCTGTCAGTGCTGGAAAGCTACAAGTTCAATTGCAGAAATGACACCGAGCATAATGATCTTCTTCCTTCCTACTGAGTTTTGCTGTTGACAAAGGAAAGTATGTTAACAGAAAATGCCGTCTATGACAATTTGCAGAGAAATCCAAGCCTGAGCTGCAGAGAGGGAGATGTGGAGGGGAAGGGATAGAACAGCTGACCACTGCTGATCTCCACACTAAGTCACCCAAGGTAATTAAACATATTGGAATGTTTTAAAGAACTTCTTACCAGAAAGACTGCTAATTGGTGTTAACTACATTAAGTTATTTGCTTAATAAGCAGCTATTAAAAGTTGCTAAACAGAGAAAAGCAGAGGTAATTACACCTTCCTTGCTTGAGTACTGTGTGCTGTTCTGCTCATCTCTAAACAGAATGAGCATAATTCCAAAGGAAGAAAGGGGAGATCTTCATATGCAAAAAGCATACGATAGAAAACAAAGTAAAGGAAAGTAAACCAAATAGTGAGTTTTTTTCAAATCGATAGTATTTTGAAAAGCTACTAATTAAAAAAAAAAAAAAAGAGAGAGAGACAAACTGCCTTTACATGGTGTAATACACCATTATGACAATAAGTTCAATTGATCATCATGTCCAAGACATCAAACTTTTTTCCAAGTGAGATCTACATGCTGGAACATAAAGCCATGTTTATTTTAGATAAGAAAAAAATCAAGCAGTCTGGAACAAGTCTTCACACTTCAGGACACAAGGCAGCTAGTGAATGTTTTTTGTTAGGAAGAGTTATACTAAATTGCTGTGCTGCAACTATGTGCTAGACTTCCTGTAATATCCTTTCTCAAGCTCCAGGGAAAGGTTATTTCAAGATATTAGATAAACTATTTATTTTTCTGAATTTGTAAGGTAATTATTAGGTTCTTAAACAAGGTTTTAACCAGTTACTTCTGGACCAGCAAGGGGTGAGAAGCACACCATAATATGCCTAAAAGCCTACTTGTGAATAGCATCAATTATTGTCTGAAAGAGTAATCTTTGGAAAAAAATACAATTCCCTAAGGAGTCTCCATGGATTTCTACATTACACCATCATGGATAATATACATGGCTTTTAGCTTAAAGAAGTAGACACCAATGTTTTAGTAAAGTTGATCCCAGAGGAATTGAATCCTCTCTCCTCAGGAAGTGAAGTTTTACCAATATGGTTCTGAATAACAGATAGTGATAGATGCTCTGTAGAAATGCAAGTAAGTTGGCTCTTTTATGAAAGCAGTAAAAATATTGCCCAAGACCACTTTGTTCTGAACACAATATTTTGATAGTCTGTGAAGATCTACAATCACATCCAAAATTTGACTCCATTAATACTTTTTAAAAAACAAGGTAACAGAAGAATGTGATACATGCATCGTCCTTGTCTGTTATCCAAGTCTTTGGAAGTAAACAAATAGTCATAAGTAAAGCTAAATTATGCACAGAAAAGTGAAAAAAGCATTTAGGGTTTTTTGCAGTGTATTTTCAGTACTAGTAATTTTTGAACAATCCGTTCTCATGCATACACTAACATAAATTCTGCTAAACTAAGGTTTTTTTTAAAAAGTAAACCTACCCTAAAAACAAAGGTGCTTTGTCAATGAATTAGCTAAGAACTTTCAGTCACGTAACAAAAGTATGCAAGACTATGCCATGAGTGGAATAAAGAATACAAAATGTAACCTGCCAGGCGCCCTCAGAGTGGAAAGTTTCAGAATCACCACATTTCTCATATAAAAATAAACTATGTAATTATAAATGTTTCTTAATTTAGCACTTCTGTTTTGCTTTATAATTGTTTCTTATGCAGTTATAAACTTTATACAGCTAAAAAATTATTATTTAATTACATGAACAAACACACCAAAAGAATAACAGACAAGGAATAATCCTGAGCAACATTTCACAGCTTCCTGACTCGTTTACTGCTGGGAACTGCATATGCAACCCTTTAAACCCTGCACAAATCAAAGCTGTCACCACTGCTATCCTAAACACCTGCACTTCTCTAGGATAGCATGTTGTTAATGCCAAGAGGGTTTTTTTCTAAACACATGCAGCCTTTTTACAATGGATTGTGCATCATGGACAATCTTTGCTACCCTCCCTTTACAGAGCTTTTCCCGACCCATCCCTTATTCCTCTGGCAACTTTTACTTAGTTTCTCTATCCATGCTCAGTCAGTATCCATCTTCTGCTCAACGTTCATAAGGCCAGACTGGCAAACTCTCCTTAGTTACTCTTTTCTCTCTACAATCTGGTAGGGCAACAGTGACAGCTGCTTGAGACATCACATATTAGTCCAAGCAGGTGCATGGACAGAATGGAAGACTTAACTTTGACATACTTTTTGCTGAAAGTTGACTATGCTACTTTTAATTACAGAATATTTAATATTCATGTAATATTCAGCATTACTATACCTAAGTAAGGTCCCAGTTCAGAGGAGATATTATCACAGTCACACAACATACAAAGGTCCTTTTGCATATATTGTGTTAAACTGAACACAAAAATCATTTCCAACATTAAGTGTTGGGTCAATCATCAAACTCCGACTGCAATGATACAGGCATTCACTAATTGGGCAGAAATCACAAAAAGTCAAAATAAGTTCAGATAGTAATGAGGCCTTAACTAATCTAAATTGCTTTGCATCATATTTATTAAGAACAAGCTCCAGATTTCTCAAGTACTCACCCTCATATCATAAACAACATAAAAGCAAAAGCTGCATAGAAATTTACTCCTGGAATATTTTTTGAACACCTCGCTTAGCAAGTTCCTTTGGACATTCAAGTGAAGAAGTAAATAACAGGTGTGACCAAAAGGAAAGGTCATGTTGGACAGGCATCCAAAGACAGAGTTTTGCCCAAGGAAAAAAAAAAAAAAGACATTAAGTTAAAAAATTACATGACAGAATAAGTCATTCTATATTAGAAAAAACAGTATTTCTAAATATATTATTTAGTTATTAAAATATTTGCATATGAAGAGTTACCCTGCAGATTTCTAGAAGTCTTAATTACATGAAACACATTCAGCTGTGCTCAAAATTACAGTACAGAACTTAAGCATAAGTGTTCACTTATTACAACTTGCATTAATCAGAGATAACAGATAAGACTTCTCTGCAGATTCCAGTGTTAGTCCAAAAAAAATGAACAGACACTCAGGAGAATCCTATAAAATATTCCCAACAACTTTTAAAAGATCCTCAAAGGCAGAACAACTGTAGCCTCCTAACAAGCTTCAGATTATATGTCACTGAACATTCCTGAAGATTCTGGGTTTTCTCTGTCTGTCTGATATCTTTCAAAGACAAGCCTATGCCATCAGAAGAAAAGTCATTGCCCACAACTCTCATCCTTCCAACTGCAAAACACGTTTGAACAGGAATGAACCACTCAGAGCAACTCCAGGGCTATGGTAGCTTCAAAAGCAGAGTAGGCAGCACAGCATTCTGCTTGTGACTAAACCAATCACAGTTGCATGATACTGAACAATTGTGGGCGAGGATATCACTACTTCTAATTTAGTACAACATTCTGCTACAAAGTACAAAGTGTTACTTGAATTTCCCTGATGCAATTAATGCAGAGGTGGAATTGTTCTTTCCTTTTTCCATAGCTGTGCTTCAGTCTTATCTACAGATCTAAAATATTTCTGTTAAGAGTTTTCAGAACTACATTAGCTGATGGCTACTCTTTACTTCTGATATTCCTTATGAACATAGGCAGCACCAGCTGTGCATCTTACACCCACAAAAAAAATAAATTTAGCAAAGCAGGGAAATTCTTTCTGGAACCTACACAGCATTTTCAGTTATGTAGTACTGCACCCAGCATCTTACAAGACCCACACAACTCCTGCAGCAAAAGTTTAGCAGTAGAGAAATGCTGTATTTAGCTTTTCAATATTCCTTTTCCATTCTTAAATTGGAGCAAGAAATAAGGGGTAAATCAAATGAGTTGAGAAAGCCTGTTAAAGAGGGTTGGGGTACACAATCAGAACATACAAAACATGCACAAGATTTGTTGGGGTGAAGTAGGCAAGGTAAATGCAACAGATAAAACATTTTTTAAAAATTTTACCAAATATATTATGAAACATTACATAGTAAAAATTTTCCTTATGCTGCAATCCAAACATTCAGATGAAGTCAGTAAAATGGTTCAAAAGGTGAAGAGAATGCAAACATAGATCATCTTCTCTAGTAAATAAGTCATATACTAAGTCTCAAACCTTCTGAAAGTGATAAATTATTTCTAACAAGGCTATCAAAGATGGGGAGAAGGAGTTAACACCACCTCCCTTTCCCTGAGTAACATATTAATTATAGCTTCCTAGGTACTATTACTGATTGGCTGAAACCTTATCCTGCAGCATTTGAAAGCTAAATCACATAGAAAACAAAGCTTAAGTGCACTTAGAAAGCACTGCAAACATAAATATCAAATTAATATCCAGCCTGAGCAGTAATTATTCATTCTGTAGCATTCAAAAAATTTAAAGACATGAAAGAAATATGACAAAAATACCTGACTAAAAAGAGTTTAAGTTTACATATAAACTTAAACAGATTAGAGGCTCCTTAAACAGAATAAGGCACTGCTTCTAGAACAGTTCTCTATATATAAAGCCAGAAGAGCAATATTTTTGCACTGTATCTGAACTAAGTGTCCTCTTCACACTCAAAAGAAATTAACAGTGAGCAGACTTAGTGACAAGATCCATATGTCGAAACAGGGCTTTCTCCTCATGGCAAAACAAGTTTGCTCTGTTAGAGAAGGAGCCCAGATGGTGACACCTCAAGAGATGTGAAATGAATCCCATCCTTAAAGTTTCTGATCAAGTAACACCATGGGTATGTGCTTCAACACCTCTGGGCCCTACAAACTCTACAATGTTAAACACCAAATTAAAGTAATATGAATAGGTGAAGCAGAAACTGTGCATAACAATGGCTACCCAAGTACGTTTTTCTGACCACATCCTGAAGTTTGCATGGTCTGAATCACCATCTCCCAAATGATGCTGGCTTTCTCAAAGTCTCATTCAATCATGGCTGGGCTTCGCAAACGAAGATTTGGGAAGGGCTCTACCCACGTTTGTTACCAGGGCGTTGGTGGCTGAAAAGGCCAATACGAGATAGACATATCCGATTGCAAAAGGCACAGCAGAAAGACTCCTTAGGTGGTACATCCTGCAAGACACGATTCTTTCTGCATTAGTATGACAACAATAGCCTTGGCATGAGCAACAGCCATTCAGAAAAGCCAAGGAGAAGGAAGCAGGCTCGCTGCTGGATATATGCAGTGTGGGCAGTAACAGCTGCTGCTGGGCTGGCTGCTTTCCTCCACTCTGGGCCCTGTACCTCACCAGTAACCACCACAAATGCTTCACCCAGCACTGAGGCCAACAGCAAAACTTCCTGCCTGCTCTGCCAAATGCAAACTATTATTTCCCTATTTCCTCTGAAAGGAACAATTGCACAAGAGCTGCAGGAGGCATGAAAGGCATCCTTTGGATGATGACACCTCAAGAAAAATAAAATACAATTTCTCATAGAAGTATTTAACCAATATTCAGATATATAGGTATACCTATTGTCTTTAAAATCTTTCAGGTTAAGAATTAAATAATTGAAGTTATTTTCATTACAATTAAACTTCATATCCATTTTAATTGCTAAACAAAAAATTACAATCAGTAAAATCAAGGGATTTCTCCTATTTAACAAACCAACTAACTCAAACTTGCACTTTGAAGTATTCTCTATTTAACAACAGTTCAAGATAGGCCAAAGAGGTAGCAAGTTTCAAAATATTTATAAGCGAGAAATCCAAGACCATCAGGTGAGGGTATTTCATAAAACACTTGAACATGTCAGAGCCAATGGCTCAGGATTCATGCAAATATTACAGGCTACTTACAGCTCTTGGACAAGATGCACAGGACAAGTACAGCACTTACCTTGCCCTAGCACTTCCAACTGCAACACTTTGAGAACTTATTGGTGTTGGCGGTTCTACTTGACACCAGTACGAACGTCAAAATTCACCCTTTACAACATCTCTAACTTACTTCACACACCAACACTAAGAAAATATTCAGGAACTATGCTCTCCACTAGGTGTCCAACAACTCTAGGGTTAAGTAAAATACTTTAAGAAATGCCTTATATGCTTTAGCTCCACACAATACGGAATGCTCCGTAGTCAAGTTCTGATGTTAAATTCACTACCCAGCCAATCAAAAGGAGCTCTTTGAAATATTCAAGCAGTTGTACAAACGGCAGCCTCTGTGCTGATCCCAGGACATAAGCTGTTGTTTTCATCCATCTGCAGAAAGCACTGAAGAATTTTATATATGTCAGTCTTCTTCAAAATTCTGAATGCAAAACTTGCCAAGGAAAATATAATTATAGCTCTGTCTTTATCGTGAAGTACATGCTCCTTTCCAGCTGCTAACCAGTCTCTTACTACACTCCCAATAAAGCTTGTACTTTACGATCATTAAAAATACAGCACGGACCTGAAAAAGCAAACTCAATTTTCTCTCCTTGGAACACCATACTTTTCTTAATTTTCATGTGCAAAATGTCCTTGTTACCAGCAGATTGTTTCACTTCCACTTTCGTTTTAATCGTGTGCAAAAAAAATTTGAAAAAGGCAAACTAAACTAGACATCCATGAAACGTTTCTGCAGTCGGTTTTCAGAGCAGAACCCAAGGCAAGACCAGACAGTTTCACTTCAAGTATTGACAATCATACAAGAAGCAGTGAAACAAATACTTTTGTTCCACGAAGCCTTCTAAACCTTTTTTTCTTTTTTTTGGGGGGGGGGGGGATGGTGGTTGGAATAAAAGATACAAGAGGCCACAAAGTCTGAACAGCCAGTGATTTTCCCTCAACACCCTGCAAATAAGAGTGGCCTGGTAGGAACTACAGAGTGAATGCCCATTTTCCTAAGCAAATTAGATGAATGATCTTCAAAAATGGGTTGATCAACCTCTAAAATTGCCACATTACTATCTAAAACACTACAGTTGCCTAAAATCTTCACCCACAGTCAGAACGGAAGGTGAAAGACCAGAGACTGGTTCTCCCATCACAGATAGCAAGGCACAATATCTAGTCTTTAATTGAGTATTCTGAAAATTACAGTATTACTACAGTATTCTGAAAACTCAGTATATTCAGTTGGTATGATTAGTCCTCTGCCTAAACCCTTCTCAAACACTTCACAGATCCCAAAAATACAGTATCAAAACAACAAATTACTAGAATTAAAGCAACATTTTTAAAACATTTGTACTAAAGCATCAAAAAAATTCAATTCAAGTGAATAATCAACTATTATATTTATATTTAAAGAATAAAAGCAATAATTTGGGTAACAAAACAATGGCTGTCTTGTTCTTTGGATTCTGTAAGAATGTTAATCTGCTTCTGACAACCTTTTGGGCACAGAAAACTAACTGTGATAAAAAAATCAAAACCAAAAAAGTCATTGTAATTTTGCTAACTCCTGGCAGGAAAGAAATTTCAGTCTTAGGAGACTGAAAACCAATACAAATCAACAGAAGAAACACAGTTCAATAAAATCAATTTAAAAAGTGAGCCAGTGCCAGCAAAAGTTTTGCCAGTCCTCAAATTGAAAACACCCACCTAGTTACACCTCCCAAAAACTAACCACATAAATTATGATGCAGCTTACTACAACATTATGACATTCTCCTTTAAGCATTTTATCTTTATGCTTTCCACTTTAGCAGTTAATTTAAACATTTGCACAAAAACAAAACTGAAGTGCTAATGGAAAGAGCAACTATTTTGTCAAAGTGTCTTGTCTCAAACAACACAACCATACCTTACAGTTTCACAGACGACTAGCACAACTATGTGAATTGGCCACACTGACTCAAAGGTGTCCATCTAGTTCAGCCTTGCAGAGGACCAGTTAGCAGCAAATGGTGCAGGACAAAGGGTAATGGAAGTACAAACCTTCCCCAAAACAATACCTTTTTATTTTGCAAAACAGTCTGCTGTAATGAGTTTTCTAGCTCAATTCTACTTGTTCATGCAGGCATGTTCTGCCCCTTTGCCCTGGAAACTGGGAAGTGGGGTGGGGATATATCTATTTTTAAACATTCTCCTGATTTTCAGTTAATGCCTCAAGGCCTCACAGCATGAAAATAAGTACCAGTCTTCCTATAGTTGCCTCCCTTACAATACTCAAGATTTCAAAGAGGTCTACCACATCCTCACTATCACCTCCTAAGACCCAAAACCCATCTGGCTGCCACAGTGCTTTTCCATCCCCCTCTCCACCTCTCCTTGGCCTTCCTTGCTGCCAGTCCACTGTTCATTCAACCTTTGTTTAGCTAACTTCAGCATATTTATTCCAGAAAAAAAGGAATCCAACAACTAAACTAAAATAGCTCAGCATGAGAAGGAGGACAGGCTGAAGGCCTAAACCACAGCCGCCAACACATAATGTCTTAAGCTTTTGAAGAACTACAGCCACAAGGCAGGTCTTTTAACACCAAGAAGTCCTACTTTCTTTTCTTAACAAAAACATACATATAAAAGCACTGACTGGCAAACTTTATTCAAACATTTTCTAGTTTTACATATCCTTTCAAGTGACAATGATTAGTATTTTATTTCCCTGTCTTCATAATTTGTAGTATTTCTTCCTGAGCAATAACTAGGCTTTTTCCAAAGAACAATCCACTATTACTCCCAAAAAATCTCAAGTATAACAGCTAATCAGAGATCTAATTAATCAGTTAAATCCAGTCCAAGTATACACTTAATGGTTTGAAAGTACTGATTAAAGTAAGCTCCTTCCTCTCTTCTCTCCCTGCACCACTTTTTTGCACTTCAATACTACCATCTCATCACCCTGTCACAGTCACACATACTGTGAAATACCAGAGACCTCTGCAAGCAATAGCAGTTTATCTTGAGTCCCACTTCATCATCCTGCTACACACCAAACTTTCACTGCCTTCTAATGCTCCATCTGTAACCTTCTAGTTCTGTGAAGATGCATCCTTTTGCTTTCCATTAAGATAACACTGTACCTGGGACTGCTCATCACTCTTTCGGAAGGAAATTGCGATTTCTGTGAAACTGCTCACAGGCCAGGTTGCACACAGAGCTTCCATTTGGCTGGAATAAGGAAGTCTTACCACTTGTCAACATCAAGAGAAATTAGAGCCTTGACTACTCTTCATAGGATACTATAAACAGACATGAGACAACATAAAACAAGCTTCCCAGTGCTTCTGAGACAAGAGAAACATCACAGATGCATAGTTTCTTAGGATGTTTACTCCATAGAGGAAACAAACCAGTTTTACTTGCATTCTTTTATAATAGTGCTTAAAAGTAGTCAATTGGATGCATTTAGAGTTCAGATAGGTGGAATTTTTTTCTTTCAAACATCTACAGATGAATCAGAATGGGACGTGTTCTTATTATCCTGTATTAATAAAATCATATTTCATCAGATTTACTTTACAGAAGTAAACAGTTATGCCAGACATGCAATTTTAGCTTTGAGAGTGACCTCTATTACAATAAATCAACTGGCAAAACCCAAATTAATTCCTGAAACACAAATTTCATTCATGGATTTTTAGATAAGCTTACTACCTACTATCATCTAACATCAGTTACTATCATCTAGAATAACTAATCTCTTTAAGAAGCCCTACTAAAATCATGGCTCTACTCCCTCTGCAAATATTATGGATAGTTTGATATTTCCTTATCAATTTTGAATGTCATTTTTCAGATTCACAGTTGGTATTACCTGTGTAAAACACTGCTTTTTGTGTCTCCCTTACTGACCTCTCTCAGTCACTATTTTACTTGCCATGAGTGGGCTTCCACTAAAATGGTTAATAATACCTTCCTCCAGCCCTGTTACCTTCTCACAGATGCTGTTGTGCAGCTGTGCACTGAACTGAAGCAAAGACATGATACTGATGTAAAAAAAAAAATTAAAAAATCAGTCACAACTTTCATCTTGATCAATCCCCCCAAACTAGTCCAACTCCAGATGTGATAAGTGAGCAACTGGAACACACAGAATAGGCCGGGAGAGAGAGAAAGCAACAAGCAGAAAGCAGGAGCACCCCCTTCTGAGAAACCGCCGATTCCAAGGTCAGGTTAAACCAGTAAGGAAGTCACATCCTTTAAAGGCTGCAGAGCTACAGGTCTGGCACTGCTGCCTGCAACACTAACGCAGCAAGGCCAATTATCCTAAGTGGAGTTTCACAAGACCAAAACCAAAAGGCAGCCTTAGAATGAAATGCCAGTGAATAAATACATAATAGAGGTTTGTACACTGAAGTCAATAGAATCCATTTCGTGGGCTCTTATCTGTACTTTAGACTGACACATAGCTGTGTTGTTTCCAAAGTAACTACAATACCCTCTATGGCACTGGTAGTTTCAGTAAATATATTTAGGGAACACAAACCAGGTATGAACAAGAGACTGAGGCAGCCGTGTTCAAAAAAAATACTGACAAAGTTAAGTTTTTGAAATAAAAATTAAAAATATATGCTGAGAAAGATGGAGCTGTCTTTATGCATTTCATCTGCAACTCAAAACCACAACTAGGAAAGGATATAAATATATTTTCCCTTCCTGACACATGACAATATAAATTTTGGAACTATATGACACTACATAGTCCAATTTTCATATTTAGCAAATCAGTAAACAATACTTGGCACTAAAAAAGTCTTTTAATTTTCACTTCAAAATAATTTTTAATACTTCAGGCAATGAAAATAACTAAGACAAAGGTATTTTGGCATACAATGTTACAGCAAGTTACCTTCCAACCTTCTATATATAGCAATCTAGAATTAAAACTACAGTAGAGGGAAGTCTCCTACTCAGAATAACTACCTTTCATATTTGTTTCAAAATCATCCCAGAACACATGATTTGGGTGTGGGTTTTATTTGTTAACACTATAGTATTTTTTGGTTGTTGTTATTCAAACAAAAATATTGTGTAGTATTTCAAAATGAGGAAAAACTAATCAAGCTTGTTATTGTAAGACTGCCAGGGAGAAACAACATAAGACATTCTTTTTATTTGCTTTAGATTCACCTGCTTACTGCAATTAGTGAGGGCAGGGGGTAGGAATGCATTTCAAGTAAAAATCTGTGGCTGGCAAAAAAAAATTCAGCAGACTGACAAAAGTTATTAGTCAAAATTGATAATTTCCTAGAAAAGCTGACTGAACATATTTCTACATGTAAACAGAATAAATTTCAAAAATAAAAAAATCACTTATTGAGCCATTCACTCATTCATCAAATGCTACACATAGGAAAAAAAAAACAAAACACACAAACAAGAAACATTCAGGAATCAATGTTAACCAAGCTCCAGAGAAGCCAAGAGGAGGTATTTACTATTAGGAATAAAACAGCATTTGTGTGAAATTTTCCTTTCTAAATAACATATTTAACTTGCAGAAAACTCTGAATTTTAAGTAATTCAGTGCACAGAGACACTAGATGGAACTGAGAAAAACTGTTCCTTTATCTGTGTCACATTACTACATATGCTTAATAATTACATACAATTAACTCCTTACTTTATTCTAACCCACAAAGCAAGAAAGCATTCATACAACACCTTCAGGTATGGAAGGTTTCCCTTTCCAAGGAGTAAGTACACAGAGCCTAAAAAACCAAAATGTCTTCACCAGTTTTTTATTCAACATAATCTTGCTTAAATTAATACTCTACCATGAGGTTTGTTGGCTTTTAAACACAGCTTTAAATAGGTTCAGATAAACTACTGTTTATTGCTCATCTCAGTTTTAGAAGCTGAGAACATGCCAACTTTTTACAAATGAACACTAACCACAGAAATATGGTACATACAAAAAAATCAGGTATTAAAATTTTAACTGGAGACAGTACCAGAGGGCTGGGCTGCTGTTCACTTTTAAAAGCTTCATGATGCAGAAGAAAAGGCAGAAAACAGAAAGTGTTCCCTAGAGGAAAAAGATCAAATCTATCTTTGCATTCCTATAAATTCTCAGCTACTGCAAAAGTTAAAGCTTCACACAATCCAAGTAGCCTCAACAACCATTCCAGTGTACACAAGCTTCTGTGGTGCTGCTTGTGGTTGGCAATACAAGCTGCAATAAGTCAATGATGGATTTCCTTCCCACCTCAGCATCCAGGAATCACTGGAGAAGCAAGATTCATCTGCAGTAGCATAACACTGTCTGCATAGGGAGTAAATTTTCTCCAGATATACTTCAAGATCTTTGCAAGGGACCACAGGAATAAGATTTAAAAGGTCAGTGGTTCTTACCTGTTAATTAAAATTCTGTTGAATCAAATGAGTCAACAGTTCTGAGCACAGTGAGCTCAAATTCTTAACTGTTCTGACAAGCACATTACCTTCAATTTCCACGACAGTTTTTAGTTAAAACTCTAGAGTACTTCTCATTACACAGATTTCAAGATATTTGTACCAGGTCTCTGAAAAATGCCATGATTTTTGGATTTGAAAGAAAATGAGCAAGATCCAGAAGAAAAGGGTAGGGGGAAGAAAGCTATCACAAATAAAACTCCCTTCAGTTGTTTGAAGTGCTCAGAGGAATGAAGTAAACAAATGCAAATTTTCTAGTACCCACACAATCATCACATTCTGTTTATGCTGATTCTAAATTTTAACAACGCATTATCATTTTATTCACCCCTCCCCTTTGAGATATGCAAAGACAGTTTCCATAGTAACAGGAGAGACTTAGTAGTAACCAAAGGCAGAATAGCACTAACTTATGTAATACCTTGAAACTCACCTTGGTTTCTAAAATGTATATGTGCTTATTTTAGGACAACAAACACAGTGGCTATTTATTCTTTACACACACCCTATTATGGTCAAAATAAACATCTCAAATCCCTGTATTTTAATAAGTCAGTTTCACAGATAGGATGTAACAGACTAATCCCAAAGAAGTCTTTTCACACATCAGGATTTCTGCAGTAAATTACTCAACACTTATGTCTAAAATAACATATTCTTGACTTCTGAGCATTCTCTGACAATGCCTTAAAAAAAAAAAAAAGAGAGCACTACTAATTTTCTTCATCACAACTCTTTGCTACATGTTCCTCAATGCTGATTGAAAACAGATCCCAAATACAAAAAAGACATACAAGTTAGAGCAGGTAAGCTAAAAATCAATTAAAGGATATCAAACTGCTTACTTCACACAAATATTAGAAAACCCCTGTATTTTTAGGTGTTTTTCATAGTGATAGTATCATCATGGGAAATCTTATCCAGATCAACTGCGCCTGTCACTGGGTACAGTCCTCCTTTGACAAACATATGGCAGCTCAATCTAGTCATGATAGATCAGTATCCCTGGAGTTCGGCAGAAGAAAATGAGTCATGCCCAAGTTGCGTAGGACCAGGCAGCCAGAATCTGGTAGGAGGTCCTCAGAAAAGCAGAGCTGTCTTCAGAAAGCTTATAGCTGAAAGGGCAACACAAAAACCTGCTGAGGGAGGGATGACACAGAGTCCAAATGTTTCAGGGAGAGAGGGTTTTAAGAAACGGTCCACTACAGATTACTACTGTAAAACGAGAACAAAATACCAGCTAAAAAATCTGACTAAATCACAACAGTAAGGTCGAATCTTCAGAAGAGGTGAAGCTGATGGTCAAGGAAAAAAGCTCATAGGACACCAGAAGGTGCAGAATGCACTAGCAGAAGCACAGAAGAGTTACAGTCAAAACACTGGAAGGCTGGAAGGCAAAAATACTCAACTATGGGCAAAGGAAGTTACAAGTGCTTGATATCTTAACTCCGCGTGGGAGTCCAATGCCACTCAGCTACTTAAAGGCCAAGAATTTTCCTGATTAATTGTTTTTTAATATTTGCTTCAAAATCCTCTGCAAATCCAGTCATCCACAGCTTTTTTAGCTATATGCCATAGTTACAACAAGTCAATTGCTGACTGAGCTATCCAAACACAGATCTCTCCTGAATGTCTCCTATTCTTTATCACTAAAAATAAAGAATATGATAAGAAACTAAAAACTTAATTAAACTGAGAAACTAATTGGATTGCCAAGACAGATGACTGCATTGAGATGCTATCAAAAAGTAAAGGACAGCTTGAAGTCATCATCCTTTAGAGGAGAGAGGACTTGAAATTTCTGTCCTCTCAACAGAAATGGTAAGACCAGATCATGATAAGTTTAACTAGAGACAAACAAATAGAAGTAATGGAATTAAAAATATCCCAAACCTGTAATGTTGAGTTTTCATCACTAGCAAAATCTACTAGCCGCAAAAAGCAGTTTACTAAGGAAGCAGCAGAAATCTCACAGCTCACAAACTTTTAATACCAGTGCATGCCAAAATAATCATGCAAAAGCATTTTGCTATGTGACCAAATTTATCATCCTCTTTATATTAGTCCACCACACATGAAGTCTAACACACAACCACCAAATTCCAAATGCGTTATTCAAGCCTCAAAAGGTCACTGCCTCAGTTTCACAGTCATACACATTCACAGTTTCACAGTGATACAATTCTACGGGCAGCTCTGTTCAGACCATCACTTGATGCCATCACAGGAAGTAGACCATCCTTGTTCACCCCTGTTGACCCCCACCCACACGGTCCTCCCTCTTCTTTGCACTGGTGCTAGTGCTTAAAGCGAGTCAGGATAAGAAATTCATAATTTTTCCAGTTGCCTGTGGTTTTTTTCACATCCAAGCAAGTTAAAGCAACAGACAGTGCTCATGGGCACTAGGGGCAACCCAGGTACAAAGCAGAAAGGGAGCATGAACTCCTTCCCTCCTCATGGCTTTCAAGTAGTGGGATGAGCATGCCTACTCCTACTAGCTCTCCTGTGCTAACAATATTGCTTGCATGGCCAGCTGGGGTCAACTCCAGAGAAAAAAGCCACACTTTAACAGTCACTCACATGAGAATGGCTCAAGCCAGTTGTAACACTGCATCTAAAAACCCGTTTTCCAGAAACCTTCGCTTCTCAAATGCCAAAGTCTGATTAATTTGAAGAGCTCAGAGTGTTAAGATGATGGCTAATTCCAGAATAGAAACTCAATTGAAAGAAAAATCTTTGAATTACTTTAAGGAAAGGTTATGTTATGCAGTGCATTGTTCCTTCAGTAAATACAATGTAGTGCTGTATTAAAAACTGATCTAGCTCAATATTATAAGACATAATTTGAAAGAAATTTATTAGCCATATACAGGTCCAGGTTCTCTGTCTCACCTCAAAGGCAGAAAATTAATCCACAATCATGGATTAAATTTAAACAAGAAAAGAATCCAGAATTATCCAAAATTATCCAGAATTACAAAGCAACTTAAAAGTCAATGAATAAACAGCATGCAAAAACCCAGTGTCATCTGCAGGCTCAGAACAGAAGGTTCCTTAAAACTTTCTACCAAATTAACTAGGGAACAAGCAGAGCCAGCGTGAGTAGGGAAACAGCCTCATGGTGTTCCATCCAGTGGAGACACAGTTTTGTTGATCCGATTTTCATAACCACAACTAAATACCTTCAAGCACAGTGTCAGATGTTACCTATTTAGCTGCCATTTAAAAATACTGTTAAAAAGGCATGTATACACAGGCAAAACAACAGTAATGATAATCTATATAAACAAATAAATAAATCCTTGAATATCTGAGGAAATATGGCAAAAATAGAATCTTAGGCTCTTCCCTAGTCCTAAAATTCATTTTACATCCCTTTTCTGTCAAGTGTTTAGATTATCTTTGCCAGCTTCTGCTCTAACCCACTAATAACCTCTGATAATGGGAACTTGTTTAAAAATCTAAGTAATTTGACTGCTATAGGTAAAAACTTTCCAGCCTATATTTAATCTAAATCTCGCCCACTAAAATTTACTTCCTCTTAATCTACATCAGAACCACAGAAAAAAAAAAACGAAAAAAACTTTAAAAAGAAAACAGTGCTTCTGTGAACTATTTCTTGCATGCATACATACCCATCCCACAGCCTTTTCCACCACACCAAAATAATGCAATACTTCAACAAAAAAAAAGAAATTATTCATGGGTTTGGAGCCTCTCAATCCACATTGCTACTTTCCCCTGTACTTTTTTGGGTTGTTTAATACTCAGGACTAAACACAAAAGTGCAATCAAAAAGAAAAAATAAAAGCCTTCTGTAACTTAAACTGATTTCACATATCCAAGGATAACATCCACTTTTGCCATCCACATGTTGCTCACAGACCAATTTGTGACTAGGAGTCCTGAATTATTTCCTACACCTCTGCTTCCCAAACATCTGTATTTGAGCATCCTACAGCCTCTTCCTAGTGTGGCATTTTGTACATAGCAGCTTTTTAACTTTTGGGTTGTACTTCCCAAACCTGTTAAAATGATTGAATTAAAAGTTTATTCTATTCTTCTCCAGACAAGTGTTGGCATTCCCTCCTAACTCAATGGTACATCTGCAATTTTTAACTTTCAAGAAAATGATAGATAATATAACTAAAATCACCCTCAGAACAAGTCATCTGGTTTTCTCCCAACCTTCAAGAGATCTTCCAGCTTTGCAAAAAGTAATTTAAAGCTATTTAGGGATTAGTTACTTGACATGCAAAGTTATAGGATCAACTGAAATACCGTATTCATCAACCAGATGAACATGGAACTACGTTGAAACCTCCTAAAGTTTAAAACTGATTCTAAGATGGCTTTTAACCATATTTATTTTCCAGACCAAAATGTTATGTAACACAATAAGCCCACTTATAACATGTTAGATTTCTCAAATAATTGTATTTCTTCACCAGAGAAGAAGGATTGTATTTCTTCACTGCTGAGAGGGAGAGGGCATGGCTGACAGGCATCTCAGTATTTCAGTCCATAAAACATAAAAAAAAAAATTACTTTTTTCCATACAGACACATCAAAATTGATTAAGCACAAAATGTAGAAAGCACCAGCACTATACATAATAAGAAACATTTAATACCACCTACAGCCAGATTAATTACGATTAAAAAAAAAAAAAAAAAACAAGAGAGAGCGAGCTGTTCCGATATAGCATTTTCACAGCACCCTTGGGAGGTACAACTGCTGCTTCACAGACTGCGGATGTTCCAACTTCCTTAGTTTATACAGCAAGCCAACAGATTAGACAATTCAGAATTCAGAAGTGTCATGTCCTCAAACAAGACCGCTCGATCACGTAGCCTTGCATCTCCATCTCAGAGTTATTTCGTGAATACTGCTGAAGTTTCATTAGTTATAATTAAAATTCATGTTTTTAAGGTGTTAGGCTGGGAAGAAATCCATGCATGTCCCATCCGCTGAAGTTCAGTAATTTTAGCTCAGGGTGTCAAGACTACTCCAAACAACATCAGAAGTTTTTCTCTGATAAGAAACCACACTACTGTGATTATGAAGGGATACGGGTTATTCTTTTTCTTCCACCTTCCATGCTCCTCCTTCCAATTACAGAGCTTTTTAAAAAGCACATTATGAGATACGACAAACTCCTGAATGTTTTACAGCACTTCCCTGCATGCAAATCCCATTTTCCTAAGTGAACTGTCCGAAAAACTTTCCTACCACTCATTACAAGACAGATTCAGAATGCGTATAAGCAATTCAAAGCCATCAGAGCCTGCTGAAATTAGATTGTTTTAAACGTTTTCAGTCCAACTGCTGGTTTTAACTGCAGGCATTACCATTTGCCCTAAAGTACTTTAGTATGAACATACTCACTTTTCTTAACAGAATTAAGTGAAGGCTGGAATGCTTTCCACACTTTCCTGGAGAACTGAACGCCCCTGAGGGCAGGGATGGACATCCCTGCCTGTGCAGCGCGGGGCTGCGCTCCGATACCGCGGGACCCGCGAGGTGCGGGGCGGGTCCCGCAGCCGCGCTCGGCGCTCACACACAGACCCCGCACGGGCGGCACGGCGGGAGCCAACGCGGAAGCGGAGGCTCCGGCTCCCAACAATATCGCTATTCAACAGGACCCGGCACACATCCTGCGGCGGGCTCCTTCCCGGGAAGGGCCGCGTCGGGCAGTACCGCAGTGCCGCCGCCGCCGCAGCCGGACCCCCCGCAGCCCGGCCCGGCGCCCTCTGCAGAGCCGCACCGCGGCTGCCCCGCGGCGAAAGGGGGCGGCTCGGAGGCGCTCGGGAGCGCCGCGGACACCGCGGGAAAGGTTCCCCCCCTCGCCGGCAGCCCGGCGGGACCCGCGGGGCCGTTACCTGTCGCCGGCTCCGCCGCAGAGGCGGCGGCACCTCCCCGTCCTCCCCGCCGGCCGCCGCAGCCGGCCGCAGCCTCCAGGTCGCAGCCCGCGCCCGCGGCGGCGCCAGGCAGGAGCAGCCCCGGCAGGAGCAGCGCCAGCAGGAGCAGCCCCGGCAGGAGCAGCCAGGTCGGCACCGGCCGCACGCCGGGCGCTCGGAGCGCGCTCATCGGTGCCGCGCTGCAGCGGAGCGAAGGCAGGAACACGAGCACGGAGGGAGGGAGGGAAGGCAGGAAGGAAGGGGCAGGAGCTCCGGCTGCGCCGCTGCCGCCCCGGCGGGTCGAACCCGCTCCGCGCCGGCCCCGCCACCACCCGCCGCTTCCGGCGGCCCCCGCGCCGCCGGGCGACACGTCACCGCGCCGTGACGTCACCGGCAGGGGCGGCGGGCGGAGCGCGGGTCTGGTCCCAGTGCTGGGTTTCCGTGCCGGCTCTCGGTGCAGGCTCCCATCCCGGTCCCGCTCTCGACCCCGATCCCCAGCCCCGGGCAGACCGGACCGGCGCGCCCGGAGTGCGGCAAGACGGGGCCGTGCCGGCGGGCGGTGGGAAAGTTGTGTCCGGCTGCGGGAGAAGCGGCCCTGGCCAGCCCGCCCCGGACCCCGCCGAGGGGCCGCTCTCCCGGGCCGCTGAACCCCTCAGAGCAACCCGTGTGCTTGGCCGAATGCAGGAAAGGCACGACGGGAAAACAAGGCATTTTGGGCTACAGCGCAAAACCGAGACCTTAGACTTTGTTAAAATTGCCCTTTTTCCGCCGCCGGTCAGGCACCTGAGAGGAGCGTTCTGAACGGGAAGTACGAAAGGAGTTTCGGTGTGTGCTGCAGCACGCTCAAAACAATAACAAAACAAAAAAAAAAAAGAGGTGTTTCACATATGATCAGACAAACTGAAATCAAGAAAACTAAGTCTTCACAGAGATTAAACCCCGATGTCATTGTGATTAAAACCTTGACTGAAAAAAAAATGCTTCTGTTTAAGGTGTTTCCATCAAGTCACTGAATGGGAGTAAAATCTATTTCTCCTGTTGAAACCTGTGGGATTTTCCACCATTCTGTTTAGAGACATTTAACGAGAATAACATAACCTTTAAAGATCGAATTCACTCTAATATTTTAGGTACACAATACATGAGAAAATAATGCAGCGCAGATGCCAAAAGCTATATAAACATTACATTTCCTATTAACTGTCGCAATTACCTAAGAAATAACAGAAAGGGGTTCAAAGGGTCTTGAGAAAAGCCTTTGCGGGCTTCGTAGACCCTAAGCAGACAGGAGCATGAAATGGAGTGGTACAAGGTACTTCTGCAGGTCAGCAAAATCTGTGAAGCTAACTGTGAAATCCTATAATAGTATTAAATGCAGCAGGAAACAATTTCTCTAGCAACATAGTTGGCGTGCATACTCCCTCCCAGCTGAACCATATTTTTATGGGAAAAAAAAATACCAAAACTTTAAAGTACTCATATATCATATGAAGATTCGGAAAATGTGTCTAAACCTAATGGGTTGTGTTTGAATTGTGAAGTCCGTGCACAGCCTTATTATTTCTGTTGGTTAATACAACAGCCTTTAGAGACCAATAGTATCTGAGTAGATCTTGTGCAAAGAGAAAAATGTAAAGCCTGTATCTTAAGAAAGCTTGTTCAGTTTGTTTAACTTAAGGGAGGGGAGCTGGAGCAGAGTAAATTTCCCAGCTGGAAATGAAGAAACCAGCTGTTAATTTAATTAATTAGTTAATTTTAAAATACAAAGAGAGAGGTATTCATGAAGGGTACATGAAGAGGCAAGTTTCCTGGAGTGTGAACTATTTTAGCTGAGAGCCACTGCAGTCAAAGGATATGGACTTCATGAGTCCCATGTCCTATGAAGAAAAGCCATGCATTAGAATAGCTGTGAAATGGGGCACTAACGGAGAGCACTTCAGTGAAAATGCCCTGGGCCTGAAATAGAAAATTATCCTTGTTAAAAATCCTCTTTCAATATCAGTTCATTTTCACCTCTTGCTTTCAACTACGACCCAAACAGGGAAGCATTAAAAGGATTGTTCTCAAGCAGTGCCTGTGTTCTGGAGCTGGGGGAAGGTCACCCTAGCAGAAGATCTCACAGGGAGAAGCACATTAACTGGAAACACCTCATGATGCACTGCCACTTCATATTGTGCAGAATCAGCTGCATGAGCTCAGAATCAAGAAAGGGCTTCAGCCTAACCCATGAATCCACAGTAACCTAATCAACTTCTGGCTTCAATATGAGGACACAAATTCTGCTGAGTGCCCTATAAGGCTTGATCACAGAATCAGAGAAAAATATATGACCTTTTGAGTTCATCTGATATAACCTCCCTACTCAGGCCTGAGGAACACCACTCATAACCACATGGCAGTTTCATTTTGGACTGTTGATGGCTACTTTTCAAGTAGAGTGGTTCAGACTTACCCAGTCTCTACAGGACTACAAAGATGCTCCGAATACCGTGGCAAAAACTGTGCTACGTGTGCTGCTCTTATCACCTCAACCATAGAGCCAATCATCTCATGACAGAAGGCAATCGTGTTGATAGAACTGTGCGGGTTTTTCTGTCTTGACTTGTCTTTCATCATCCCAGAAAAGGCTTACAAAAAGATTTGCTCCATTATCTCCTCTGAGAGAGATGCTAGGTAAGGATGACTGTTCTGTAGTTTCCTGTACTTTGCTTTGATGATAGATGTGACATTTGCTTTTTTTTCCCAGTAACTGGAAATCCCATCTGATTGCCACAGCCTTTCAAAGGTGATAGGAAGCAGCCTAATAATATTACTCAGCTTCCTCAGCACCTTTACAAGTACCTTCTGTCCAGTCCTAAGGACTTGCAAACATCTCATTTGCTGGAGTGTCCCCAGTTCAACCTTCCTCTACAGTTAGTAGTAGTCTTCTACTCCAGACTTTGCCAAATAGAGCTCTGTGAGGCCTGAGGGCTGACCTTGCTAGTAAAGAACAAAGGAAAGAGGGCTTTGAGTATGTCAGCCTTTTCACGGTCCTTCATTGCTAGGTCACCTGCCCATTCATCAGCAGAGCCTGTAGTTCTTAGGGTTGCTTGCTTGTAATGAGACTGGTTTGATGGTTTTCTCTGCCTCTGGGTGTAGACAGCTGTGATAGAAATGCTGGCATTGGTGTGAATGGAGTATGAATGGTAATATCTGGGTGTGGGGGCACTGGATGGAGCACACAACAAGGAGAGGGCTCTCAGCATGGACTATGCTACTGGGATCCAGATTAGCAGGTCATCACCCAGTACATCTTTGGGCAGTTTCACAAGACACTCCTTTCTGGAGAAAAGGGGCAATGAAGAAACCCTAATGACTCACAGAGGTGGGACAGGATGGGGACACTGATCACTATCAGCTGCTAAAGGCTACCAAGAGGCATATTCAAAATCTGTGCATGGTTGCCAGCCTAAGAAGAACCCAGAAGACATGAGGAGATCTTCACAGCCAGTGTCACTTCCCTCCCACATAATTGTAATGGATGCTGGACCTAACAGCATCTGGACATAGACATGGCCATGGCCAATGGGCAGCCTGGTCACCACTGCTGTGGTGCCCCATGGCTGCACAGGCTCATGGAAGCTCATGTCCTGCTCTGCTTTAAATACATCCACCTTCGCAGCTGCAGGTCTGGCACTGGCCTGTGCAACACTGTTGATAGAGTGTTGCAACAGTATTTCCCACAAGTGGGTATGTTTATCTTTTGCAGGAAGCAAACTGGTCTTAACACCTAAGAATTCAGCCATTTATGTTATTTTCTGTCATGAATCCTGCTCAGTATTAATGGGCTCCTACAGTCTTGGCTGAATTTTCCGAGTGTACTTTGCTGTATGGATAACATGAGAGACTTTTTTTGAGTCCTGTCCTCCATCCTTCCATTGACCTTTGGAGCAGAAAGCTTTTTTTCTTTTCATTAGTGTGTATTTTACTGCTTTGAGTTGCCATTTCTGTCAGCAACTTTATCATTCACCTAGCCTTAATCACTACATTGATTTATCTGAACAGAAAAAGGGAGAGGAAACAATCTTCAGAGTTGTTTAATGCCCGTAGTGCTTTACAATATATACATTCAGCCATTTCTAAAATAACCCTGAAGCAGTTTTGAATGGTAGAATAAAGGGGAAAAAATGCTTTTGCTGCTGTTTGGTGCCATTTACAATATCTCTAAAGTACAAGCTGTGAATTCTCTGGGTAGATGTGAGAACTCATGAGCAAAAATATAAACCAGGCTGATAATAGAGAAAGAAACCTTGTTGGCAAAACAGAAACAAAGCACAAGCTGAAAAAATGATGGAAGGTCACATTACAGAGAGGAAGATTCAGACAATGAAATTTATTTATTAAAAAACAATGCAAATACAAACTGACAAAGTTCAAATTCCGATAAGCGATGACCACCAGATTACAGGTAAATTGTCCAATAAACATTTAAATCTACAAATTATGTGAAAAGAAGCATTAATTTTGAACAAGCTTGAGAGTAAAATTCAAATGTCTTCTCTTGATTAGAGAAGTTACTCATATCTCACCCAAATTATAAAACTTTCTAGTTCTTAGATTTCGTGCACTGATAAAACCTCTGATGAAGGTGGAATTTTATACACTTTGTATTTGTCAGGATGAGAGGACTGGTTTAGAAACCCCTTCTCAATTGTTTCCGGGTTACTGAAATTTATTTTTTGAGGAGGGAAAGTCGTTAGTTCAAGAGGAAACTTAACCAAGTATTTTAAATAGTCCTGTATTCCAAGCTGTTAATGGACTAAGAAACTATGGGTTATAGATGCTATTGCAGTCCAGTAATGAAATTGGAACAGAGAGGATGGAAGCGAATGAAACATCTTCATTATCTGATGAGAGTATTAGCACTTATGATCTTCTTATCAATGGCCAAGAGTCTGGGTATCTCTCAAATGAGCAAATTGCCTGGTAATAGGCTAAAATGCTGGAAGAAAATGAGAAAGTATCTTTCAATCAGCAAGAAAGAGCAGTCAATTAAGTGAAAACCAGATCTGCAGAGCTACAAAGAACTTTTTGATTAAGTCTCCTAATTTTAGATATTTTTTTTCCATCAACATTGTCACTAGTATTGCAGGAGTGTTCTTTTTCTATAACATTTATGGAGTAAAGACAAATGTAAAAGAATTCTTGGAGCATACCATGTTCAGCAAAATGTTCATTGTAGCTGAGTCTCCTATTTTCATGGAAGCTTTTTTCAATTTGTTGAATTCTTTATGGGAACAAAGATGCCATTCCAGCTAGAAGATGTTGGCTAGGCAGACTGTGGTTGGATTCTGTTTATTTCAAAAATAAACAAAGACTCAATCTGCTTATACAAGATCTGGAGGCACATCCGGAGATATGAAGTCTGAAGGAAAACAATGGCAAAATGAGTGGATAAAACATTTCAGGCAGCACTTTGATTTCTGGAATCTATAGTAGGAGCCAAACAGCTTGCCAGGACACAATCTTACCAGTGATGCAGGAGCAGGGGTCTTGCCATCTGACTCAGTATTACTTGGCATGTCAGTTAGGTTACAACAAAGTGATGTTTTGACAGCTAAAGGGCATTTGGAGTAACACAGAAATGGTTGTGGAATGAATACAGTACAGATTTAGGTGATCAGAAGTATGTTAAAAACTGCCAAGGTACAATCTTGGAGGTCGTGATGTAACAGAGTTCCTCTCCTCATCTGATCTACCCAGAACATACCTCACTCTAACTGGTTTTGCCGAATTGATTGCCAGACTGTAAAAGTCTGGACATCTTATTAAATTTTAAGAAGGTTTTGATTGTGGCAATTTTGCATCTACAGTAAAGTCATAATCGGTTCATTTGTAGTTCATACTGTTTTTAAATGATCAATATAATCACTCCTGATGTTTAATGAACAGCAATATTAACACAACAAATACATACATTAAAAATAATTTGCTGGATCTCTTTTTCAGTTTTCAAGCAATGTGAGAATTCAATCCATGTCAAAACAGAAGTGATAGCTATAGAGGTGACTCACTGAAAAAGACTGTCTCAGAGGGAAGAGAGTACAGATCATTTCATTGCCAAATGCAAAAAAAAAAAAAGATCCCAGTATGTACATAATCTTTCTCTCACCTTCCCTGAATCTCAGTAAATCTCTAAATCCACCATTACCTAACCAGAGACAGTCGGTGCTTTGTGTCTTCTTATTCCCTCCCTTCCTGGTAGACAGGAAACAAGAAAAAGCACAATCAGGAGGTGATGAAAGTCACTGCTGCTCACGAGTAGCTTTTATCTTATAATAAACATACTGACCAACTGTGCAAAAAAAAAATAGAATAAAAAATCACAATTTTTAACAAATATCATTTGGACATAATAATATAGCATGTACTCATGACTGCAGCAAGTATTGAAGGCTGCCTCCTGGGATGTGTTTGGGTATGTTTTCACTCAGAAAAAAAAAAGTTCCTACTTGCTTGTAACAGGAACTGTCAGGATGGAGTCTGCCTTACAGTGGAAATCATTTGCCCCTTAAAGACAATTTGGGATAAGAACAAAGAATATTTATGACCTTATGAAAAAGCAAGAAGAAAGTGACCAGAGCTTTTACTTCAAGTGTGGTTTTGGTAGTTTTAGCAGCTGTTGATTGAAAAGTGGAATGAGCAATCACTCAATCAGAGGCCAGAGCTTCAGTGAGTGGGAGATTATATTCTCATGATCTGTGACTAACAGCAAGTAATAAAAAGCCTAGTGAACATATGTATCGTGTAAATACAATTCTATTGTCAGATGGTTTGTGGTAAATTGAAATGGCTGCTCTAAGGTCACAGCAAGTAGACTGTTTCCTGGAATTTCTGCAGGCAAGTTGCACATCCTGTAAATAAATAGGAGCTCTCTAGATTCATGGCATGCACTGCCAGGTACTGTAAGTGACACAGCACATAATAAATAAGATCATTCTGCAGAGGCAGAGACAGGTAGTCTCAAATCACCCAGAAAGTTGAAGGAGATGTAGAAACCACTGCTGAGAAAAATCACATAACAGGTATTTTGTCCTTGCCTCAATTTTTATATGTTTTGGTTTGGGTAATGGAGAAAAAGCATCAGAGACCGTATGCTTAGTTACAAGGTCATTGAATACAGATGGTTTTGCTACTGTCAGAACACAATCTTGGGCATTTGGCATTATGACTTACTACAAACAGCTCTATTTCTCAGGGAAAAGAGTAAAATTTCATCCATTGCTTACATTTTCAGAAACAGTACACACAGTTCATTTTTGTTCCTGCTTTGCAGGCTGTGGTACTTGGAAGGTTGTATGCAATCCTTGAGCACTGGAGTTGAACAAGCTTTCATGATCTTCCTTGGATCTGGACTTTTTTTTTATTCCTTTATCTGCCTTCATGATGAAATTGGGAGAGTTTTGGTTAGGGGTGGGACAAAAAAGTTCTGCATTCAATGAAGTTTGTTAACTTTCTCTGACATGATCTGTATAGGACAGGTCATATTTTTTACTATTTATCTACTGTTTAATGAGTTTTAGCAGTTCTTTTTAAATTGTTCATGGTAGTTAATAGAAAACATGGGGAAGGGCTCAACTAAAAGTCTAAATCGAAGTCAGTCAACTCCTAATCCCTTCAGAATCAATAGAGAGTGATGGGAACTTCAGGTTGTTCATTTCTTACTAAAATAAGCATCTAAGATCTGACAACTTTTCACACATGAGGGGAGGAGAGGGGCCTTACTGGGATGATATAACTAGAAAACAACCATAAAGTAAGTATTCACAGCATTAAGGAGTTTGATTGAATATGAAGTAGCAACAGGTAAACTTTTCCTAATTATTTATTAACTGCCTTCATATTTACACAGCAGTAATTTCAGAGAATATCTTCAGAACCAATCTTGAAGGACTAGAGAGAGACTCAGCAAAGTGTCTGGCTCCAAAGATGTATTCCCAGTGGGATTAGCTGTGCTAACACCAGCAGTGTTCTCCTTCACCTGGAATCAGTGTCTGTGATCATTCAATACTGGAAGTTTCAATATCACTCCAGGGCTAGTCACTTCTACTCAATATTTATATTTTTGTAATCTGTAAAAACAGACAAGCTCGAGAAACAGTTAGCTACAAGAACCAAAAAATTAGGTTAATAGAATGATAGAATGGGTTGGGTTGGAAGAGACATTAAAGGTCATCTAGGAGGTTGCTAATGGCTTCTGAACTGTAAAGGCTTGAGGCAGATGTGACACCTATCCAGAGTTACTGGAGAGAGAGTGCAGTAAACTATAAACTATGGTAGTGGGTATTGTTCCTCAAAGTGGAGCAGTTGCCTTGTCCCTAGAGTTTTAAGCCATAAAGGATGTGTGATGTACTTCTGAAATTCTATTAACTTCCTCTTTTAAATCTAACTGATGGCCTGAAAACTCACAATTAAATAAGGAGGGGTAGTCAAAATTTAAAATACAATCCATCATGGAGGAAATAAAAATCTTGAATGCTTGCATTAATCCTCACTAAAATTTTAATACAGCACGGAGTCTTGAAAGAATGTTTCTGTCCCGTAATAGCCCTGCCTTTGAATGGCCCAGTCCCACGAAAAGCAGATTTGACCTGTTTGCATTGGAACAATTTCCTGAGCAGTATCAGTAACCATCTCTGTGTTTAAATGTCTGGGCTGAAGTCAGGAAAGAGTAATTTATCCTGCACTTGTCATTTAATAATCTCACCATGGTGTTTTCTAAAAAGGGGCAACATTTCAGTCTAGAGAAAATTGTAAAGGTGGCTTACATTTACATGGAGAACATGCTCATTTCGGTTGGGTTGTGCCCAGTTTTCTGAGAGATCTGCAGTAAATTCTATAAAAGCAGGACTACGAAACCAGTGTAACTCAGAATATTTTTCATTAAACTGTTTGGAACTTGTGAACAAAAAATCTGTGTCTATGAGGGGCTATTTCTTCTATAACATTTTACACTGCATATGTGTTTAAGCTGCTGAAAAAAAAGGTGATATTTTCCTTTATAAAAGTAAAACAGACTGAACTGAGATTTTATAATATCATTCAGAATTGCTTAGCTAGAAGAATAGCAGCCTTGAGCTGAAAACACAGAATAACTGTGAGATTACAGTTAATGCTTTTAAACTAGAGAAAATACAAATACATATAATAATATACAAAGTTTGTTATTCAACAAAAACAAAAAAATCACATCTGAATAGGCAAAGATGGGCCTTACATGTCAGAGAGACTCTTGCTCTTTATGTTAAAAAAACCCCTACATTTTACTTACAAGAAAAATATTTTGAAAAAGCTCAGGGGGACAATTTCACCATTTTGCAGAGACGAGGAAAAGTCTGACAAAGTAGAAAAAAGTGTAAAGACTCTAACATCACAGATTCCTATTGTACATACCACGTAAGATGATATTTGGTTTTTTTCTTTGCCCAGGTTTCACCATTCTGTTTTTTTCTGAGAAAACAATACTTTTCTTTTGTTCTAGCCTCATGTTCTAGAATACTGTGTAAAGATCTAGTGTATACAAAACAAAGAAGTTTATTTGTGCAATCAACCATCTTGGCCCTTCCCTCAACCAAAGTTCAGTAAAAGGGATGAGTTTTCTGGGAATATTCCATTACCTGCTTGAAAGTTAGTACATAACACTGTTTTGTGTGATTTCTTTCAAAGGAAAGGTGATCACTAAGGTCTTTGACAGGTTTTTCCCACCTTTGAGCGAGCACATAGTTTAACATTCAGCCTGAGAAAATTTGCACTTACTGTGGTGTCTGTAACTTCCATGCTTCTCTCTCATTATCCCCTTCTAACAGAAAGCCTGGCAGACATGCAGCACACCCCTTCTCCACAAAGTTTCTCCAGTGTTTGCATTCAGAATGGTGGCACAGGATGTTCAAGAAAACATCCCGGGCATCAGTCCCTACTGTTATGGGAGCACTGCACTGACAGGAAGGTCTTTGATGGATTTGGCTTTCTAAGATTTCAAACCTTTATTTAGTCTTTGTCAACCTAGAGTGTTGCAAGCCCAAGCATCTACTACTTTCATCTTTTAACTGTGTGTTTTCAGGTCTGAATATTGATTATCCGCCTAAATAAATAATACCTACTGTAAACTGACTCTCCACTATAGCACTTACCCCTTATGCCTATTACCACCTAATGCAGAAATGGACTAATACCGAAATTTTAAAGTTTTTCCAGGATTCCTTCACAGCAGAATAGAAACATAATATTTCTCAGGGAAAGATAAGAGCCCTAATCATACAGGATTATATTTTCTGTAAGCTGTAAACTGTAATTCACAAAGACAGGAAAACCAGATAAGGCAAAACTACGTAAGGATGTTTGTTGAATATTGGAAAAAGAAAAGAGAGGAGAAGATAAAGCTCTGGAACAGAAAGAGTGGTACGAGTTTGAATTTCAAAATTTATATGAACATACCAAAAAGACACTTTATCTTTCATATGATCAACAAAACTTATTTGAGCTTTTAAAATAAAAAAATTAAGAAGAATTCAGAAACACCTTTTTACCTTTTGACATACATGTTTTAATTGTTGAATAAAGATGCAATATAAAGCCAGTAGAACAAAGTGGACTTTGCTAAACATACAAATAGCAAATGATCCCTTTCTGTGTTGCAGACGTCACAGTCTACAGAGTTTGAGCACCTTTTTCCACACATCCTTTCTTTCAAGAGTAGCTTTCCCCATAGTGGAAGTGCATTCCATGAGCATGAGGCACAGCTGGGAGACAGGCTCTCCTGCCTATGTGTTAGTGGTGAAAGGTATTAATACTCATAAGACCACTTTCCCATGTCTGTTAACTGTAACGCCTTTAGAAACTGCTTATAGTTAGAATATCTCAAATGTATCACAAACTAAAATAAAATATCTAATTATGTCTTATTGTCAGAAATTATGGAGATAATTTCTTCAGCACTAATGTGAGTGCTGCAAGCAACTGGAACTTTCTTCACAAGCTGTAGCTATGCCAGTTTTCCATAGTTAGAACTTGATGTTAACATTAATGAACAATGATTGGGCTTCAAAGCAATGCTTATGTTTTTGTAACCCAGATGCACTTGGAAAAAAATGGGAGAAAAGGGAAAATGTTGTGACACTTGACTTATAATCAAACAAATTTAGATAATAAATAGTACTGAACAGATAGAAAATTAAATATTATTGATCTTTACAATATATATTTGTGCTGATATACTGTTTATAATTGGACGTATTCAGGCTGTAACTATCCTAGGTAGGCTTTTTCAGAAAAAAATATCATAGAATGTACCATTCATGGAACACATGACTCTTGAATAAATGAACTATCAGATACCTACTAAAACATATTAGGTGGCTATAACATAATATTTTGTCCTTGACTATCAAGTTCCAACTTGTCTCTTAGCAACATGATACAGACTTTTTTGTTTAAAACAAAGCACAGAAATTGGTCGCACACTTTGTCTTGCACAAATTGTGATCTTTAACTCTTTTGATAAGTATTCCATTTATTTTGGTCATAATCCCAAAAGAAACAATTTGTTCAAATTGTTCAGCCAAATACAATGTCATTTGGCAAAGCACTGTGGTCCTTCATAAAGCCTATTCTCTAGAGATAATTGTTTGCACGTATCAGTAGTCCAACATCTACAACAACATGCTGATTTTGAAATGTGGGCACACAAGAGGCCCCACTGCATCCTTCTTCAGAGACCCTCAAGTTCACATCCTATAACCAGCAGTGTCTGACAAGACACAGAAGCAGGTGAACCTCCCTGGGCTTAAACAAAGCCTCAAAAAAAATTGCCCAAAAGCAGTATTTCTCCCTTTGTATTCATTTTAAAGCCGATACCCTGTCAGTATTTAGCACAGTCAGATTGCATCACCACCCATTATGTGCTGCAGTCTTACCAAGCATGGTAAACCCAAGACAAACATCCTGTCCTAACCACGGACTCACTCTGCCCACAGTAACATCTGCTGACTTGTGCTGCACTGTGTCATCCACAGAAGAGACAAGTATCCCGAGACGTTCTCCAAAGCATAATTGTCCAGTAATGCCATCATTTGGTAGGCATACTCTTAACTGCCTACTTAAAAGACGCTAAGCTGAGACATTTTAACACTGTTTTAAAGCAAAGCACAACTGTCACACTACTGGGTCAAGATGATCTTCCCTGCATTAACAATTTTGTTAAGGTACTGAAAAAGGTGAGCATGAAGTGTGCAGGAAAAAACACCCTTCCGTGATCTCAAATAGCAGCACAGCTTATTCTGGATTTTAGACTTCAGGTTATTCTGTGTTTACAATAAATGGTTCTTGCAGAACTGCTCACAGAGGTGCAGTCTCTCACAACAAGCGTGGATTTGTGCTAAAAGCCTGAAGTCTTCAGAAGGGGGATTTTTTTCCTCCTGTACTGAGTCCTAAATCCATAAAAGAACCCTAACCCCACCACAGTTGCTCTTCAGCACTTCTGAAACACAGTATCGTTCCTATGGCTACTGTAGTGGGAATTGTTCACAGGGGTTGTTTCTCCTGCTGGTGCTGCCAGTCCGACAGGAAGGCTGGTTAATGCCCCTCTGCCGGTCGTTCCCAGGGGCCCTCACCTTGGCCCTGGCCCTGTCCTGCTGTACTCCCCTGCCCAGCCAGAGAGCTTCCTGGGGCTGGAGGAAGCCTGTTGATCTCAAATATGTGCTTCAGCTAATTGCCTTTCCTGTGTGGGCTGTGGGAATGGAAGCTGCTGGTGCAGCACCTGCAAGCAGCCAGGCATGGAAGGGAACAGCCTGGAGAAAAGGAGGGAAAAGGAAGCACCCAGCAGCTCCCGCCACCCTGGCTGCATCCGTCCCCTCCCTCCCGTTTCCTCACATAAAATACTGGACGGCATATTTTACTGATTTGTTAAAATATTTTGAAAGGCTCTTCCCCTTCCTCACTGAAGATATAGCCCTTCAGTTTTGCAATGCATTTCAGTATTTTTTATAAAATGCTTATTTAGTGTTAATAAGTAGCTTGCTATACTGCTTTCCCAAAACTGATTTTTATACAGCAATTCTGTTTCAAGGAATCCTTTCAGTCTTGTTGGAAGAATTTTATAAAATTCATCAGAAAGGTGTAAAAGAGGCACAAGCTTCACCATATTTTTTTTTTCTGGTTTCTGGCAACAAGTAAAAATGTGTCTTAAATTGGAGACTCTTTCCAGTCTTTTCTTTTTATTGGGATATCTGTTTTACAGTCTTCATATTCTCTCCATTTCTCATAATAAAATTTGTTACTATGACAAAAAAAATTCCACTAAAAATTATAAACTGTTCTAGTTATTCAACTGTTCCATTACCCAGCCATCAAGATTTTAGCTTCAACATATTTTTGGAAGTACTGAACAAAGATAACTTGGGTACATTTTTAGACAAGCCTATTTACTTTTGCATTTTTACAACAGTCTATTTGACATTACAAGAAACCCTTGATAGACCATAGCCAGAGTCCTAAGGTAAGCAGCAAAAAAATTGATCTTTATCTATAAATATGGAGACAACTGGTTCTTGTACTGAAATGTCTCTTTATACTGATTTCAGATAAGAGGGTGGTACAGACCAAGAAAAACAATTTGACTAAATTGACCCACTGAACATTTAACTGAGCCTGTCTAAACCAATGTAATTATCAATTTAGACATGATTCTACTATCATATCTGACCATTACTTTAAACAGCAAAAATGAAAAAGGAATTTTAGGAATTTAGAAGTCAAAAAAAAGACTACAGACATCAACAAGTTTGAACTGATCTCTAAAGTTAAAGAATTAAAACTTAAATAACTTAAATAACTGATACTGCCTATGTATACAAGAGAAGTATCTCATTGCAAGACAGGAATCAGTCATTTTAATATTTGAAGAATAAACTATTTAAAAGAAAGGGCGTTATTTAAGCAAGGGAGATTAAAAATACAAGTATCGGCCAGAATGTGAAACACAATATTTTGTGGGAACTAAATGAGTAACTGAGGGGAACATGAAAACAATATCATTTCAGTAAAAGCAACTTTGTAAAACAGATTTTTAAAAAGATATAAAAATCTAACACTATAGGTGAAGGCTAAGGTGAGGAACTAGTCCATTTTTTAATCTCAATCTCATTTTTAAAGCAATTATACTTAATATTCCTGTATACATGCCTCTCTGTCTGTAGGCACCTTTCTGTGTCTCAAAAAAGGCAACTTAAACACCTGACCAAAGGCAGCAGAGGCTTCCAAGAGATTTGCTGCTATAGCAGGTCCTGGCTGAAGCGCTGCCCGTGGCCTTTGGCCACCCCAGAGGTGAGAGGAACAGCATCACTCCAGGTACACGGAGCAGCCACCCGGGCAGCCACACCAGTGGCCTGGACGAGGGTGTGGTGACCCACACGAGCTGCAGAGCATAAGGGTCCCTGTGCAGCCATCGGGAGAAACATTGGTGGAGGTCAGGAACAGGAGTGAAGTACCCCAGTGGGGAAGGTGAAATAAAAAAAAAAAGAATCACAGAATATGCTGAGCTGGAAGGGACCCACAAGGATCAAGTCCAACCCTTAGCCCAGCACAGGACCATCTCCAAGAGTCTCACCATGTGCCCAAGTGTATTGTCCAAATGCTTCTTGAAACACATTCTGTCAGGCTTGGTGCTCTGACCACTTCCCTGGGGAGTCTGTTCCAGTGCCCAACCATCCTCTGGGGAAAGAACCTTTTCCTAATATCCAATGTGAACCTCCCTCAACACAATTTCAGGCCATTCCCTCATGTCCTCTCACTGGTCACCACAGATAAGAGATCAGTGCCTGCCCCTCCTCTTCCCCTCACGAGGAAGTTGTAACTGCAATGAGTTACAACCCCTCTGTCTCCTCTTCTCCAGGCTGTACAGACAGTGGGTTAGGGTAATGTTTGGATTCTGCACCATGTACTTGCACAGAGCGATGGGAATTAGAGGGTCAGCAGGCCTGTAGGGAATCTCCCTTGCTATTTAGTAAATACTTTTAATTCTCTAAAAAGCCATGGTAACCTTGTAATGACCTTAGTGAGCCAAAATCCTTGTGAGTGCTTTGTAACGTTATCATTTCTAAATTGCTACTCAGTCTTACAGATTTTAAAAGATGTAAAATGCTGCATTTCTACAGGTAGATTTACATTCTGTGTTGTTCTGAAGATGAAATAAGGTCTTCTAGGTAATACACAAACTGAGTATTCAAAAGTGTAAACAGGAATTCAGGAGAGGAGAGACTGCTTACCTCTTTTAGGAATTTACACTGTAATCTTTAGCAAATCACTTAATCTTTCTATGCCTCCATTCCCCATACATAAAACAGGGGCAATACTTGCTGTAAAGGATAAAAGCTGTCACATGCCTTTTAAAAAACTGTCATAGAAAAACCTCTACTTAAACAGTCAAAACCATTTCTTGCAAATGCTAAGGAAAAGATCAATTTTCTCTGTTATCCAGAACAAAATTTCCCCAGGTATTCTCACTGGATACATTGCACGTGTTAAGCACTTTGGTTTTTTCTTTAAGAAGTGATCATACCGAGTCCACAATATTACCATTTTTAAAATTGGCCTTATAAATTTACTACCAGTCTATAAAAGTTCAGTATGTTTTTACTACATTATCCTGACAGAGACAACAACACAACATAGACAACAAGAATCATAGACCTTTTGACTTTGAGCCTTTTTTGGGTGTTAAGGTGCACTTAAATCAGATAATTGATTCCAACTGTGGAATTAAACGTATCAGTGGAAAAGATCTGAAAGACCTCACAAAAAGGTCCAACAGCTAACAGATGATGCCAGCCCGACAGTGTAGTGACAATCCGTCACACATGGATATGCGTTTGGATCTCGCACTGAAGCCTGAGCTGTTGAATCACAGAGGCTGGAAAACTGTCAAAGGCGCAGCACTGCTCTCCCAAAGAGGGCATGGAGCACAGCAAAAGGACTCTTGGCATCATTCTCAGGGGAATATTTTGTCTCATGCAAGGACTGGCTCCAACAAGTTCTGAAGGAAGCTTTGCTCAGGCCTTCTCGGCAGGGGAAATATTTTATGACACGGTGCCTTTGATGGGACTCTGGGTAGGAGTTTAGCAGATGCCTGAGGTGGCTGTATACCTAACCAAAGGTGGATGGGGAATGTGTGACTACATCTCTGGGTAAGGAAAGAATAAACAGGAGCAATTAACATGAGAAAGAACATGGACAAAATTTCTGTGAAAAGAATAAATAAGGTAGAGACAGAAGAACTTGTGTATGATCCTATCTTTTCCTTAGAAAATGAGAAAAAAAAGATCTTGCAAGTTTAAGTATCTTTATTTTCTCACCTGACAGTATTTGAGCTGATATCCTCTGAGATGTGAGCTTGAAAAAGTAATTTCATATTAAAACAGAGATTTTACAACTCTGAAATTAACATCATAAAACTCAGATCACGAATTACATTTACTTTATTATTACATGCATTTTAGACAGTGATTCATATTGTTTATTTGCAGAAGTAGTCATTCTCAATGTACAAGTAATTGCTGTTACAGTGAAACTCATTAGCATGCACTGCACACAATTGTGTGCAAAGTTATTGTTTTCAGTTAGAAAATTTTAAGGTAATGATTTCTAAATTGATATTATAGAGTTTAATTTTGGTTTTATGAAGACATTGCATAGTTGATGCTTAGCTTCTCCTGAAAGACTGGAATGTGGTACCAGTATTGTTGAAGCAGATCAAGTGACAGTAGCAAACAAGAAGATTTGAAGAAGAGGCATAACTTTCAGGGTTGAAAGATCAGCAAGTACAGCCTAGGAGGAAAACCAAAAAGGCTTGTTAAACTTGACATTTGAATCAAATTTCCTTAAAGCAAGTTAAGAAGTAAGAAAAAGATTCAAATATTGACTTTAATATTGTCAATAATTTGATTTGGACCTGGCTAGAAACAAATTATATTGGTTTATGTTTGCACTTTATTGCATTATTTTTCATTCTAACATTTCAAAGAAAAAGCATATGTTTACATATATAACCCATGTAACTTTATTTTACCCTTTAGCCTTACTTCAAATATACATGGCATCATGGGTGAACAAGGGGTCTAACATTTCAACTTGCTTCTAAAAATAATTGGGAATTAAGAATCCTTATCCTGTGGCTTGGCTAGTACTTGTGAAGTAAGTCCAATGTAATATCTCAAATAGTTAATGTCTTCTCATGAATTATGTTTTAAAAAAACCCAAAGAAAGTGATCACAAACTCTCAAAGTTTGGAAAGAATCAATCACCATATTTTTGAAAAAAAAAAAAAAAAAGAAAACAACAAAAACCCCCCCCCAAACCAACAAATTACTAAACAATTATAATCTTCGTCTTAATGACTTATTTTCCTTCATTTCCCATGACCATATGCACAGAAAAATTTCAGATTCCTAGTGACAAAGTAATCTTGTAAAATCTTTGTAATTAGTAGCACAGAAGCAACTCCATTAAAATGTGCTGAGGAAAAAGGTACAAACCCCTACAATATTTCAAAAACAATATAGCCCACAAACACAGATTATATACTGAAACAGAAGAAAAATCTTATTGTACAAAATAATTTTATAACACTGCATTTTTGTAGGAAATATCCTTTATTTCCTTTTACTCCAGAAAAGCAGCATTATGTACTGCATGTTCACAATTTCCTTACTTTGTATCTAAGGTAAGAATTTAGACAGAAAGATTTGCACTATGTATCATGTGCCACGTGAAGCTTAAGTTACTCCTTTTGGCAAAGCATCAAAAACTATTTCAATCTCCTCTAACTGAAACTTATCCTTACTTCAGCTGCAGCCAGTGACGTCACCTCCATCAGGTTGACTGCTCGGAAAGCAAACACAGCAGCTGCCAGGACTGAAAGAAAATGCCCAATATTTAAGTTCCTGACCTGTTAATTAGTGGTTAGAATTAATCTTGATGTAAAATACCAATTTTCACTCTCTTAGATTAATCATTTTGATTCTGAAGAATAACGTAAAACAAGCGGCTGTGTTTGAGCTTCTTTGGCCACTTTTAAACAGACAGAAAAAACACAACATTCCTTCAGATTAGTCTGAGTGAAAATGCCTGAGTTTAAGATGACTAGCTTTTGATTAAAAGGACAAGCTGTCTTATACATACAAATGGAACCAAAACCTTTGCTCTTCTATTCAACTCCTTCATATTTAAAAACGGACCCCACTGAAGATACATGTCTTCTTCAAAACCCCCATCTTAAACCTTCATAAACATGATAGCATTATTTAAGTACAAAACTCTCAAAGTCTCCTAAAAGATGCCACTTCAAAGGAAGAAATCATCCAGCAAAATCAGAGGGACTCTCAGTCACTTAAAGTACTGAAGCAGTAGTTGTCATAAATGAATAACATGAATCTTGTATTTTGTGAAAGGTGATGAACTCATTTACCAAAACCACCGAAGAACATCCTATGTTCCGTTCAGAGACCAATAAGCATTTTTTAAATGTTACTATAAAGAAAAAAATTACCTCACATATTTTTAGTTAGAGATGCAGTATTTATGCAGTTCTAGTTTTCTAGAAGTATGTTCTTTGACATGTATGTAATCTGCTTTCAGCATTCAAAGAGCTTTTTTCTTCTTGTCACAAAATACATTGAAGCTAACATGTATCTGCCTCACATTCACCCAGATTTAAAATTTTGCAAAAATAATTCTATTACCAGCAAGAATTTCGAGAGAATTGTATCCCAGGATTCTGTCCCACAGAAGCAAGAGCTGATCTGTAGCTAAATAACCAGAAAATGCTCGTACCATCCATTTAAATGAAATTCGTAGCCTGCAAACAAGAGATAAACAACAGTTATTATATTTCTGCCTCCCATAATGATCAGAAAAATCCTCTATAAATTAAAAACATTTCATTATCCTCTTGCATTTCTCTTCCAGGAAGAACAGCCATTTTTCTTACTGCATTAATAATCAATATTTTAATTTGCAACAGCCATCATAAAGCTATTTAGCACCTCAGTTGATAAAGTGCTACTGTCTTTCCCATTATCATTCTGATCAAACAATCACATTAGAGTGATCCTCAGCTATTATCACCCTCAATGTTTCATCCTCTCTGCTATTATGCTATTAAAATAGATACCAATTATGGCAAAGAGGAGTTTCAGGTTCTATTGCACTTGGTGCCATGAGTTCACTATCCAATGAGAGCCTCTTGCTCTCTGGTACCTTCTCCTGTAACTAACACATCTCTGTGTCTTCTGTCCCCTAGGAAATAAGTCACTTAGTTCCATCAGATCTGACATGACTTACTGAAACTTAGCTGAATAATGCAGCATTTGTCATACAGCAATTCTCCTCTCTTTTTCAAAGAATATATAGAAGAAATGCACAAAGCACAGATACACAAAGGACTCCAGCTGACTTTCAAGAAAAAATGGCACGCTGATGTTCACACCTTTGAATAATTTCCCCTAGATCTTAAATTAAATACTACAGAACAGCATTCAGAACAATCAATCTGCAACATTTGTAACAAGTCAGAATGAAGTACTTACGGCTGAGCCCCAATTTCTCGGAGGTGATAAAAGAGCTGGGGCAGGTGAGTTTGTAGAAGAGTCTCAAAAAGCAAACACAATGATACAATGCCCTAAAGAAACAAGCATAAAGAAACAATACTAACACTCATCCTGTCAAATCCAAGAAAACAGTATCAGCAGGTAAATACGCATGAATTTTTAATTCAAACAATAGAATATTATTAATGATATAATATTCAGCTCAGGTACGAGAGGCCCAAGCAGCTCTAATACCTTCAGCCACTAAAGCTTTGCTCCTACAATTCTCTCTATGCATCAACAACATCATATGATCTGATAGTCCCTTTCAGCTCCAAGTTACTTATCGTTTTGTATGTCAGAATATGAGTATTTAGTGGGTTATTATAATATGAACTACTTGAAATACTTCCACTCTGATGAAACAGACCTCAGTTGCACTAAAAAATAGAGCATGTGAGAAAAAGTATCTCTGATAACTAAAACCAAACAGCAGTGGGGCTAACCACAAAAAGTTAGATATAAACACATTTTAAATTTTCTTTTTAAAATTACAATATAAATGAACAGATTCTATTTGTCCTGCTTTCCCGCTATTAATGATGGAAAGCACAGTGCATAGCCTTGAAATGATATATCAAGGAAAGGATTTTCTTTGAACCAGGAAACGTTTTCAAAAAGCAATATAACTCTTCTGCACTTTTTGAAGGAAAAAAATAATATTTGCTAGGTTTTATTCTTCAGAAACTGAAGATAAGACAATTTCTTCAATTGTCTTACATTCAAGACAGCATGTCCTGATCATAAACATAACCAAATTATTTAAATTCATCTAGTAGTGCTAAAAAGCATGTGCCATCACACCAAGATACTTCGCTAAACAAACACACATTAACTTGATATCACTGAAACAATATCTATATACATATATTTTAGTCCCTCCACCCCAACAATACTTCATTGTGCACTTACATGTCATCAGTGAAAGCAATTGAGTATGCATTTTGTGACTCCTTTAACTGAGAAACCTATTACATTAAAACACTTGACTCTTATAAAAGACCCCACACACTCATAAAATGAGAACTTACTATTTTAATAAGGTACATGATATTCTATTGTAAAGAGTAACATGGACATAGAAAACAACAATATCCAAACTAGAATTACCTAATAATCTTCCCAAACACGCCTGAAATATTTTATTATATTTAAAAGAATACATTTCAATTGCATAGAAAACCATGCTACTGTATATTATTGTTCTGTAGCAAACAGAATATCAAGTGAGTGGGTTTAATTCCTAATGAACTTACAGAGGGATGAGAAGAGATGGAATGGAGTCTGAAGAAAAAACGCACATACATCTCACGGAATATCTGATACAATTTGGAAGGTTCATGGTACAGAAAACAAAGTGGAGCAACTGAAAGGATAAAAGAATTATAATTGACTCAACACTGTAAACTGCTAAAAGAGTTCAATGATTAAGTGCATGAAGTATGAGGAAAAACCAAGTAATTTATATTAGCACAATTTACAAAAACAATACTAAACCAGTTATTGAGGAAGACTGTTATAGAATATTTCTATCGTTTAATGTAAAAAGTAAAGAAAAGGAGTGTGATACATTCTAGGTAGTAGTTAGATATATTTCAAGAATCTAAACTAATAAGAACTGCTTACTACAGTGCTGGCTTCTCTGCAGTGTAGGGCAATAGGATGTTGAACAGTGTAAGCTTTTGATTCAACTGTCTATAATTTCCAATGTACCCAGGGGTTAGTGACCAGCTCCTTACTTCACTTGTATGACTGCTTGAAGACATGTTGTGAAAATGAAAATATTAAAAAACAGCTTTTGGTTGCCACAACAACATCCCGTAAGTATGACAAACTGATAGAGACCTGTTTATTTCTTACAAGATCTGTACAGCATGGACATTTAGTGGTTTACTGTTTAGAACTCTTTTAGTAAAGCAGCAGCTCTCAAACTTTTGTTGTTTTGTAAAAGTCCAGCATATAGATAAATATGTTATATGTATATGCTGCACAAACATAACCGGTTCTGTCAGTGATACTCCATTCACTCAATGCGTTTTCAGAGACAGTTTTCCTTATACATTTTTGTGAACAGTCTTTTTATCTGTTCACTCTTCACCCTGATTGCTTCACTTTACAGGTGCATTCATTTTGGATGACAGCTTACATTTTAACACACTCATAGTTTCTATCTCTACATTCAATTTCCCTTCCAGTTTTTTTTACAGAGGCTGGGGATATGGATTCATTTGTCTGCAGATGTATGTATACATATGGACATAGATATATGTACATTTCTACATATATATATGGATATATGCAGGTGTGAATTTATTTTCATATCTATATATCAGAGAAGGTGGCTTACTGAAAAAAATGGTGTCTGTGTGTGAGAGATGGGGTGCTACGGTAGGGTGAGATGTTCACAGAGATTGTATTTACGTAGGGGTAAGAAAAGCAGAGGGTGTTACCAGTGTTTATGTTTTTAATGATCAAAGATGGAGGTGGAAGACTTGGCAGTGTGCATATGTACACAAAGGCCAGGAGGGTAATAGAACAGCCTCTGACAGCTGGCACCCCAAAAACGTATGCATGCAAACAGGAAAAAATGTACAGGATTTACATAAAGACCCAGATACTTCCTCATAAAGCAGCACAGCATGGAATACAGAGGATGCTGTGCTTGGTCCCAGCCACTGTACCCACAGGCTGGAGTTATACCGTGTTTCTGCTGCCTTGCTTTTCAGCCTGCCTCCTTCTCATAACCAGCATATTCTGAGCCCTTGTAAAGAGCAAGAACAGGAGGGAGGGAGGAAAATTTGGGAGATGTTGTTCTCAAGGGCAGAGTCAAATCCAAACATTTTGAAAAGCAGTTCACACAGAATAAGTGAAAGCCTCCTAGTAAGTCCCTAAGAAGGAGTTTGTAACTAAAGTGTTCGTTACTTCAAAGAGTTTAGATTCCCTAATCAGGTTCCAATTTGCATTTCATATTTAAATTGTGTGATTTCAATGATTGTGTGATCATTAAACTTATTATTAGTAAAATATACCATTTAAAAATATAGCATTTTAAGTATAATCTTTAAACCTGCTTGTCCTGTGATACCACAAACACTTTTGATAAATCAAAGGAAAAAACGAAAAGCAAAGACAACTAGTCTCACATTGTTGGAGTGCATCTGCAGTAGCTGCCTTGTAATATTTGAAACCAAGGACATTTTTCTGTTTTTTTCCTAAAAGTCTTGTTTCCTCTGTGCAGTAAAGTAGCAACCAGTCTATTACATAATGCTCTTTTAATGCTTCTTGTAGACAAATGGATACAGCAACAGGCCTTTCACATAATTCATGTTTTCACAAACTCTTTTCACAAGTAACTTGGTCTACCCGGAAGTGAAACACAAAAAAGAGCACTTTGTTGACAAACTTTATCCCTCTATTCATGTACATTAAGATGCATAGCTTAGCTCAGCTATTAGCTCTCAAATTAGGAACTCCCACACAGTAGAAAGCTGTAATATAAGTCAATAGAAACAGTCTGGAATTTTTAAAATTATATACAACTGTCTATACACAAAGAAACATATAAGCATACACACAAGTTTAAAAGTTGCAGAAAATTACTTACAGCTTTAAACTGCAATATGATAAAAAGCAATCCCAAGGTTTTAGTTTACGAGAGTCACACTTACCATACATAGAAAAGCCATGAAAAGGAATTACACCTACAAAACAAAAATATTTATTTTTTTTTGTTCTTTACAGTCCTTTTTCTCAATGCAAATAGAATTTTTCACCCCCATGTTATTAAATTCCATTCTGCCCACCATAGGAATAAAATATTTCCTTGTTATGGCAAGAAAATATGCATAGATCTCAAATCTTGTAAATATTTTAGTACAGTATCACTTACTTCAGTACAACCAGTTACATGCTTAAACACAAGCTATAGTTCCTAGAAAGCCAGGTAAAACTCAGTTTCCATGAAGTTGTTATATGTAAAAGCTTTGCTGATATCAGAACCTAATTTCAGATAAATGACAACCCATAAATGTCATTCAATGACCAGACCAGAGCAGGAAAAAAAAAAGGAGGCCAAGACCTCTAGTAATTCATGTAGCACTCAGATACAACATTTACAGTACTTGGCAGTTGCAGCACAACAACTCTCTCCTCCCTTCCAGCTGCTTTTAGCTCCCATTCACTAGTTTTTACAGAGGACCAGTAAGAGGAAGCTGCTTTGACAAAAGGTAAGACAAGGCCAGAGACACAGATTTAAGACTGGTGACACAAGGCCTTGGAAACAAGAGCAAAGACCTTGATCTTGAAATACAAATGCAGTGCAAGACCAGGGAAAGGATTCAATAGACAGGGATTGAAATGGTCAAAGAGCTGAAAAAACAATTTAATAACTGAAGTTACAACAACAGCAATGATATTAACTTAAAATTACATAGATTAGTTAAGTCTGATTTTTTAATATGAACACACATTTTGAAAGGACAAGGCTTTAGGGTGTGGTTTGTTGAGTACTGAAAAGCTGGGAGGTCAACCAATGTCAGCATGTATCATTCAGATCCTCTAAGTGGTGATACAAGACTGGAATATGAGCTGCTGCACCACAACTTGTTTTCCTTCTCCTTCCCCCACACAGACAAACCCTGTGACTACTCACACCAGGCTGAAATGTGGGTTTGGAGCAGCTTCAGTCCAGCTTACTCCTTGAAATTAATGAATTTCACAGAGTAACAATAAAACATAACATGTAAAAGAAAAAGAAGTTATCATGTATTTGAGAAAAAATTCTGTATCTTTACAGTCTACCACTAGAGGAGGCAATAGTATAATTCATACCATTTGGAGGATAGAAAACAGCATACTCTTCCATTCCAAGTTTTCCTGTGAACCATCAAACCACAAAGAAAATGTGATTAAGAAGTTAAAAGGTGTAAAGATTGAAATTAAAAAGGGAGATTCTAAGTTACAAGTATACAAATAATAACTAATTACATTATAGATGATATTGTCTAAAACAAGAAAGCAATGCAATAGGGACAGGTACAGTGACAGATATAAAACTGAAATGCAGCACTAATAAAGAAGGATGACGAAACAACAAAAACTACAAAATAGAGGAGGAAAATTTCAGCAATGCTGTTCCACAGAGATTTTATTTGTATGTGTTTCAGGAGCTCTAAAGGTGTTTGCTGCAGACCTTGAAGACGGTGAAACTCTATGAGGGGATAAGGTTAAGGGCAGAGTGACCTAGGGACAGGAAAAACATTTAAACAGATACAAGCACAGATAAAAAATATTCAAGGCTTCATTAAGCCTGCAACAGAGAGGAAGATGAATAGCACAGTTCTGACAGAACTAACAAATATTTAAGTAATCTGTTGGATACAAAAGACTAATTAAGTCAAGAAAATCACTGATCATATAGACTGACCATATAACTTCTTACCTTCCCTGAAAAATGAACACATTGTATTATTAAACCATATTTTACGTATAGAGCCTAATAATAAAAATACATTATTAAAAATTAATAATTTATTTACAAGTATAAAGGTGTTATTATGCATAATTGTTATACTTAAAACATAATAATTTTAGTTTTAAAATGAGAAAATTAATCTAGAAAATGTAATCAGTTACATGAAAATTTACAGAATAATCAGAGATCCTTTAGATCTCGCTATATTCTGTTCACTCTGCACAGAAGAATTTAGCATAGGGAACTTTTTTCAGGTTCAGTGGAATCTGGACTTTGTTATTTTCCTGCAGTATGAATTGACTGAATTAAAATCAAAATTAACCTGCAAAACTCTTTATGTAAATAAAATCAAGTACTTCCCAATTATAGAAATGAGTTGTTTCATTAAACTAAAAAATATTTTCTCCTTTTCCTTTCAATAGTTTGCTTGCTGAGCAGTCAGGAGTTGTAATCTGGAGAGAGAGTATTTTTAGCAAGCACATCCTTTGGAAAATCAGCCAAAAATAGGACCTATAAGCCTTTCGGATTTACACCGCACAGCAACTTCGTTCCCCAGATTTGCCCAGGAATAAGTAGGATGTTCCCCATAGCTATGTTTCTGGGCTGCCAGGGCTCTGTGTCTGAAGTGAGATGTGGGACCCCCCCACTGTTCTGCTCTCGGGTGAGCCATTTGCTTATTTCCAGAAGGAGGTAAAAAAACCTCCCTAATTCAGTTAAAGAGAGAGAAAATACCCAAAAGCAATAAAGAAGGAATTAAAAAATTAGGAAACAAACATTACCTCTAGTGACATAAGAGGCAGCAAGAGGAAAACTGTCAGCAGAGGTCCTGCTCAAAAAAAGTACTTGGAAATCACATTTGGCTCCATATAAAGGCACCAGGGACCAAGGAAGAAAATAGGAATGTAGAAGGTACATGGAAAAAAAAGTGACTGGATTACTATATGACTCAAGAATGAAGGAAAAATTAGGAACTTCTGGGTAAAGTCAAGGTAGGTGAGGCTTTAAGAAGCATGGAAACAGTCCAAATGTATGGCATTAAAAGTTGGCAGAGAACACAAGTGGGCTGAACCAATAAATTTAAGATTGTTGAGAAAAATAACGAGAACCTAAGCCAAAGAACATCTAAAAATCAGCTAACACTCTGAAGATGTCATGCTTTTTAAAAAAATCAGTTTTAAGTATGCTTGGTAAAGCTCTACTCTCCCACACCTTTGAACAGAGCCCACAGCTCTCCAGCAACATGTTCTGTTCCTGCCTACAAATATCTGCTTTGGGAAGACAACATTCTAAAACCCAGAATGCTAGATTCCAGCTGCTAGATTTACTGAAGCTGCAGAGTACAACACTGTATATTTAAATTTCTGGCTCTAATAAAGACAGATGTCGTCAAGATTTTACCATACTGTCATAGTTGTGTGTTTCATTTCTTTGGTAAAACACTGCAGAATTATACACAGAAAAATGCAGTAGAAGAACAGCACTGCAATCTGGCCTTTATGTCAGCTTCTAAACTGTCATAATAGAATCTGTGCAGAAGTGAACTGGATACACTGACTTTTTATTAACATTCTTTTATATGCAGTCTAGGAGATGAACACAAAGCAAATTCACATACTGTATAACTGCAGCAGCCAACAAAAATCTGCATGATCTCTTTTAAAACAACTCCTTTTACCTTGTATGTATGATTTGGGTGGAGTGGCACTACTGTAAGTAAAGTGCTCCAAGACAGATGTATCTCGGGAAAAACAGAGTAATACCTGTAAAAAAGACAGCATATGAAAATCAGCTGACTTACTGAATCAACAAAGCAATGTCAAACAAATTTAAGGACCTGCCCTAATTAGCACCTATTAGATGCTGTTGAAGAGAGCCAATTAGGTTGAAAGCTCTTGATGAACTAGTATATTTTCCTGTTCAAATTTCCAGGCTCACTTTAACCTTGCTAGATTTTACCTTCACGATCATTTGTTGTCAGTTAAATATTCTGCAACCCTCCTCTTTTCTCAGCAAACGTGTATCCCCTTCTGTCACAACAGTGGTGACACTGTGTGTGTAACTGGCTCCTTTGATGTCCACTAGATTATTTTTTCTATTCAGTTACTATGACCTGGGGAAGTCCTAGTAAGTGAGTAAGTAGATGAACCATTTCCATTCTCGGATGTGTGGAGTTCCAGAAGGCTGATCATTTGCTTTTATTCCCAGGATCTTTACAGAATGCTTGCAGGAAATTCAGCTCTTTCAAAAAGTACAGATAATAATGTTCACCTTGTATCCCAAAGGTCTGAAATGCACATTGTATTCTGTAAAGTATATTCGTGGAGTTTATTGTTTACACAAATGAAAAATCCAGTATTCACAGCAACTGAGTATAAAATTAAATAGCAAAAACCATTCATAGAAAAAATAACAATAAGGAATCTCATCCTATCTGGAGTTGTAAAAAAATCTGATAATTAGTATTGTATTTTAAAATCTCCATATTTTCATGCAACCAAAAGATGCACTATCAAAAATGTACACGAGAGGGCAGACGTAAGGCAGACTTCAACTTGCCGCTGACTTTTTCACACCTGAATCCCTCTGCTCTGGAAGGTTTTAAAGAGTTTGTTTGTTTCAACTGTAGTCAAGGTGTAAAAGGTGGAAAGGTTTTAGATGGTGTTTCACTACTTAATTAAAAATAAAAATGAGTGGATTTTTCCTTCCCAGTAATTACTGCAAAAATCTTCCAGATATCAGCATTTGTCAAAAGGAAACATGCAAAATTAAACATCTGAATATTACTGCTTTTTTAATTTTTTACAGAAATGGGTTGTATTTGGAGACTTTTTCCTTTTTTGAATCTCAAAACTATTTCTCAGATACAAACATCTTACAAAAAATAAATACTTCCTTTATCTCAAACAGTTTAAGCTAAATATTATTTTGTGCAATACACAATCATTTTCATAGCTGCCAAAATATCGTTGACAATAACAATACACACGCAAATGTAATTCTCTGTGTATGTTAACTGAGGTGAAAGAAAAAGAAACTAATCTGAAAAGGACATAAATCATATTCACTCATAGGGGAAAGAATGTAACCTTAATTCAAGGCCCCCTTTTTTAGCAATACAGTGTCTAGTACCAGTATCTGGAAGTCTTTAAATTAAGACTATGCATCTTTATAAGAGGTAGACTCTTGCTCAAAGATAAGTTATGACTATATCTAAGAACTGCTGGCTGAGGTTCTTTGCATGTATTCGTTTTGCAGGATGTAAGACTAAGGTATTCAAATTGAACCTCTGGCCTGAAATAATGAATTTACAAATATATTAATCTATGTGTTATTTTTGGTATTAAAAAAATGATAGTGCTAAACAAAACAATGATACAAACCCTGTTTCAAGTACAGAAACGTTTGGCAAACTATTGGATATTTATAATCAAAACTGAACAGAAAACAAATTAATTCAAATCACCAAGGGAAAGAAACAAAAAGCCAAACCTTTTATCAAAAAGAAATTACTTTATTAAAAGTAACTGTATTTTATTTCAGTAATAAAAACATGTAAACTTTAGGGTAAAGAAAGCAAAAATATTAAAGGAAATAAATTACATCATTTCAGTGTTCTTCCTGAAAAAGACTGCATGCTGCTAAAGAGGTACCAATAATCCAATTCAATATCCTCATCATTAGTTTAAGCCCAATTTTCTTATTTTGATAGATGTTTTATCTGCTAAGCAACACACAGACAAATGACACACTCTGCTCACTGACTTGGAAAACTTAAGAGTCATGGCAAAAATCCCCACAGAACCAGTGCAAAATGTATCTGGTTTAAACTAAAATTTTCATTACCTATTTTATTTAGCCAATATTTAATTCCAGTTATCATATTAAATCAATAAATAATATCGCATATCAGAATGACTCATACTGCAGAATTTTTCCAGGGGCTATAGAACAAAACAATTTGGCAGCAAAGCATTTGCAAATTAGGTTGGAAGAGGAAATTATCAAGGAAAATGGATAGCTCTCTACTAGAGAAGAACCTGAAGAATACCACGAAGTAGCAAACAAAACTAGAGCAACAAATAATTAGAAGTTTGAGATATTCTTTGCCCGAAAGCCTTGCAGTAAAACTAGCCACATAATTTTTTGAAGATTTTTGGTGATTTTCCTTCAAATTACTAAAGATAGTTTAGTCTCTTTTATGATTTTCATTCTGTAGTCATTCCTTTAGTTAATAAGAGTTATATAAAAAATTAAAACATTCAAATGTGCTATATACTGAGAATGATAAACAAAATCTATTTCTGATGGTCTTAAAAGATTATATGGTGTACTAGTTCATACTCCTTCATAGTTTATAATTCTGTGTCCACTGGAACTGTCAGTTAATGACTAATTAATATGCCTTAATAGTCTACGTAACAAATGAACAAGGAATGAGATTTTCACATCCCATGATGAAGACAGTGTCACAATAATGAAGATTATCTTTGACCCTTAAACCAAGAAAAACTCCTACATGTAAATATTGAGTGAACTCAACATTTGAGTTGTCATTATGCAGCTAGTTTTCAAATTTTAATTCAGAAACGGATTTGAATACAGACCTTAATACTATAACTATTTTTAAGTTAAAAAGGTCTAATTTCACAAAGTTATAGTTTTAAGTATTGATGTTTAAATGCTTATATGCTAAATTATATGTAGACATGATGGAATAGTATGCTTACATAGTACTGCATACTTTTATATCTGTATGGACTAAGAAGCATTAAGGACAGTCTCTTGACTAGTTAAATTACTAGCAGTTTTACGTATTCCCATCAAAGAAGAAATTATTTAGTGTGACATAGCTCTAAACCAAAAAATTAAGCAAGTCTAACCTAACAGATGGGACTAATGAAATCAAAAGCACTATGGAAATGTTAAGTTTGCTGCATGACATTTATGTTGACACTGCAATTCATAAATGTAATCTCCTTCTATTTAAGGGCATTTAACAGGCAACAACAAAGATAATACTTTATAAATTAGCTGAGTACCCCATTACTAGAAGCAGCTTTAGAATGGGAGTAATACTAAAAGTAACCATACATATCACCACCTTATTCAGAATCAATTATTCAGAATCAACGTCTTTAAAATAAAAATATGACAATACAAAACTTTTATACTTATTGCAGTAGGTCACTTTAAAGTAATTTTTTTTAATGTGAAACCCTGTATATACTTCTCAAGTATTAATTTCTCTGTATGCCACAGCTTTAGTTGTTTTGGGGTTTTTTTACTGCAAAGCTGGAAAGGGGAACCATATGGCTGACTTCGTATTTTCTGGTTTACTGCACTGCAAAGACATTTTGTAGGGTCCTTCACTGTAGGAGTTTTAGAAGCCTGTCCTGCTTAATCTATCTAAGAGTACAAGTTTGTTATTCAGAAGGGAAAGTATATGTAACACAGAAAACAGATGCATGTGTCCCACAGTACTCTGCCTACACAAAGGCAGTCCTGACTCCAAAGATGGTACAATCCCACAGGAGTATATTTCCTAGCTTTTCTAACCAAAAATAGTTACATACCTGATATAAATAATCTTCAAATACAAAATAGTAGTCATCATTGCTTGCTGTCAGCTTTACATCCTGTAAAGAAAAAAAATACAGCAGTTTGAAGCCAAAAGGCCTCACTTCAGACTCCCATGGAGGCTAAACATAACACAGTGGAAGAAGACAGTTTCACCATTGAATCATGAAACAACTGTAGTTAAGTTTATACTCTATATTTTAAAATTAAAAAATACTATATTAACATGATGAAGCACTCAGAGTAAAAACTTGAAATGGAGGCTATCATACCCTGTTCTTTCTTTCTCACAAAACCAGTTACTCCTTCAAATGAAGGTACCATTTCTTTACAACTTAAAAGTTCAAATTAAATGTCTTCCACAAGAGACAACTCAGGCAAAAGGATTGAGTTCACAATAAGTTCACACTAGTTATTCTTACTTTCCTTAAAAGCAAACTATCTAATATTTGCCTTGTTAAAAAAACCCAAACAACAAGATACTAGAGTGATGAGTATATAAATCGTTCAATCACTATTTAGCGAACTACTTACCTTGTAAATCAGGCTGTCCACTAAAAGGTCATGCTGAATCACATTTGACTTAAGCTGTTCATAATACAATATATCCTAAAATTAAAAATATTACCATCATCAGTCTGAGACACGACTTTATATTTAAACTAACAAATTCAATTTTCAGCATTTGAAAAAAAAAAAAAGTATGTATTCAGCTGAAAAAAATCACTTCATATTTAAGAAGCATTCTATCATGGTTTATTCGTTTAACCCTAAGAATTAAGACGTCACCAAAATTCACAGAATCCACAAGGATCATCGAGTCCAGCTCTTAAGTGAATGGCCCATATGGGGATTGCACTCACAACCTTGCTGTTATTAGCACCAGGCTCTAATCAACTGAGCTAATCTCAGGATTTTGAGACATTATAAAATGAGTTCCCCTTTAGATAATTAATAAAATTAGAATGAAGGGACTAATTCAAACCAAGGATCCATATCTTCCAACATTTGGTTCTCTCTACATCTTTTCAATGCTCAAAATCATTAGGCTTTATTTCTTTGTTACCCTCTATTTTCATGCACCTCTCCACCAACAGGTTCTGTCTTATCTTCGAGCATTAGGGAGTTGCTGCAGATGTTTGACATTAAACTAATACTAACCTCTGAATAGCCTAAACTTGTGCAAAGATGACATGATAAATATTTTAAAAATCTTGTGAAGAGTACAAAGAACTCAGATCTTTTTTAAACTCCAATTACTTCCTGAATATCTATAGAACATAAACAAGGATGAAGCGATGGGGAAGAAGCAGAACAAACCCTTTTCTGCTTTTACTTATTCTATCCTTTTCTTCTTAGTAAGAGCTTGCAAAGGAAAGAAAAAGAGAATTAAATATTGCACTGTCGTCATGTAACTCCCAAATCCCTAAATACCTCACTGCCATTATGCCTAAAATTGATTAACAGTTTCTGATGGATTTGAACTAACTGATAAATTAAATCAGCTGTCCTGAAGCTCGTTCCCACTTCACAAAACTATTTGGAGTTCAAGGTATCTATATGGACTCCACACAAATACTTGTACATTCCAAGCTTTACATGTTTACTGCTTATTTCTTTGACAAATGGACAAGTCTGAAGTAAAGATTTAAAGAACAAATGGGAAGTAAGATGAAATTTTGAGAGGGAGAGAATGGGAAAAAAATTAAGTCTGGGGAACATTTTAACTGTTTTTTGTATTAATCTAAAACTAAGAAGCAGTGAATAGTATACACTTAGAAACTATTAGAATTAATATATTATTAAACTGTTAAGTTGAAATGAGGACAAAAGCAGTATTTATTAAGTCCTATAAATATTAAGTATTTATTAAGTATGACTACCATGGGGAAAATATTTTTTTTGAGAAATAAAAAGGGGAGGTATAAATATTGCACTACTACTTCAGACAGGATCATACATAAATATTTACTAAACGTAAATTATTTGCAGTATGAACATAACATTCTGTTCTTCAAAGCTACAGAGAACTACTCTAATACTTGAGTTGCAACTTTAAAGCATCAATACTGTGGTTTAATCAAGTGTAAAACTACCAAATTAATAATGCCTAAAGGCTTTTTGGCCATCTCAAATGACTGTCTATATTAAAACACAAGAAGCTAATAAAAAAAACCCACAAAAACCAAACACCAACCAAAAATCCCCCAAACCAAACCAAAACTCATGCCCCAGGGGTTGGAACCAGATGATCTTTAAGGTCGCTTCCTACCTAAACCATTCTATGATTCGAAGATGAACAGGAAGGCAAGCTATCCACCTGAACTAGAACTCATGCAAAAATATGAGAAACACACCAGAAATTACTGAAACAGGACTTGCAAAGTAAACTTAATCATAACTATTCTAAGAGTAAAACTTTTAGCTCATTACTTGCCATCCAGTTCCTTTTAAATTGTGATTGTTGTGATGGAAAACAATCCATCACAGTGTGCTTGGGAATCATGCCAGGTTTTCAGCCACAACTTGGCTACAAGAGGATCTTGCCCATGTGTCTTAATAAGACCAGAGGCTTGTGATTGATGCTGCATTAATAAATTTATTCCTTAGATCTGAATCCTAAACATGATTGGTCACAGAATTACTTTCAAGACATAAGACTCTCCAGTGATCAGTCTCTCACACAGGGAAGAATATTTTAAGAGCCTCACTCAGGCTTCAAAAAAGATTCAAATCTCCTTTTACTGTTTATTGGCTGCATTTCTTTCTCCAGATGAGATAACTCACTACTAGCAGGTTTCAGGAATGTCCAAAACCGTATTACATTTCTTATGCTATTTAAAATATTTTCACTTACAAAACCAAAGTCTTATCATCTTCATCCAATTCATCATTTCTTTATCTGCCAAATCTTCATATAGCCTTGATTTGTAAACTTCTTCCCTTTTACAAATGTGTTACATTTTTATATAGACTGTAGCTTTTCTCAAAATTATACATTTTATTATACCACACCTCCAAATCTTTCCAAATTGAAATAAAGTACACTTCAGGCTTGCAGTGACCAGCCCTCTTGACCTTACAAAGCCACATCCCAAAATTTCACCCCAACACTCATACAGTACCCACTTGAGAGCTTAAGGGAGCTCAAAGTAGCTTACAAGCAAGAGAGAACAGTACCTTTCAACAGAATCCAGCAAAGCTACTTTAAGCAGAATCTGGTGATTCACCTTCTTTAAAATGAAAGTTTGGATTACTCAGCAGCCTCTCTGCAGGCACAATCCACCTGTGTCATGTCATGAAATCCCTCACACTAGAGCTGCACTCTCACTGCTGAACTGTAGGCAGCTCATGAATCATTTTTATTTCCCCTTGCCATGTGATGGCACTATCTACACTTGCCTCTCAAATCTAATACAAGAAATGAGTGGGTGAAGCACAGAAACAGGAGTATGAAGAAAGACTGACACTGACGAGACCAGAAAGGAGACACTAAGATTTATGGGAATGGGCTGAAGCCTAAAGAATGGTAACCAGCACTAACTAGGTGAGCTCTAGATTTTGAAACAGCAGCACCAGAAACAAGTACAAAACTAAAAATCTAATCAGATTACACAAAGAGAAAACAGATAAAAGAGTCAAAGGAAGTTCATCCTGGTAAATGCTTGAGGAGGGTCCAACACTTTTTCTCCTTTTATCAGAGACTGAGAAATGTAGTTGTAAAGTACATCCTTCTCCAGTCAAAGAAGATGACAGAGCATTACTGCTGCTGGATTCTCTGCTGTTTGGATGGGGAACTTTGGCTACTGATCCTAATCTAAAAAACACTTCTGATAAGGCACAGATATACATAATGCTCCCTCACCTATTATTCAGTTTTTAAACCTCAGAAACTACATTCAGTAAAAGCAGTAGTAAAGTACAGCATTACTAATTTTTCCATAATGGAATTTTCAGAATTAAGATTTGCAACCTATTAACTCAAAAAAACTACATGGGAAAAGAAAAAGCCCATCAGATTATGAACAAATTCTTTTCTAAGCACTGTTTCAATAGTATGCAATGAATAAATAATCGTGAAATCCTCCAAACAGAAGGGAAAAAAAATCAAACAGATTCTCAGTAAGTGTGTGCCATCCATTTTGTGCAATGAGGCAGACATGCCACAGGAAATCATTGTGACTTGTGTGATTCAAGATCATATGATAAAAATATATTTACAGCAAATTGGATTGTTTGCACAGACAATATTAACTGTGACACTGCTCACCTTTCAAATGTTTGTCTTTGCAACCTTAAAAACGCTCTTTTAACACAGTTCCTCTAAAATGTACCCTTACAAATGAAAACTAACAAACAATTCATTGTCAGGCAATGTGTTTCCACATTTCTAAATAATCCTGCATAGAGAGCTCACAGTTTATCAGTTTTATGATTATGATGCTGGATTGTATATCATCCCTTGCCTGGCTGTATATTGGCTTTATACAGAGCTTTACTGAATAAAATTTTCCAAACAACAATATTGGATGCTAGCATACCAAACCCTCATAACGTTTTACATTAAAGAAAGGAAATGCACAGTTCATGTGAGTTAGAAATTCATACAGTTATAAATGTAATAAAGCCTAAACTGCAAATCAGAAATCTTACAGGCAAGCAAGGACTGCAACCACACAATTCAACTCCAGCAGAGAAATTATTCAAAAGAGGTAGAGAAAAGAAGTGTTTGATACGAAATTCAGCATATCATGCACATATTAAGCACATAGTACAATCAGCTATAAACTAGAGTTGAACTTTAAAGGACATAACAGTTTGGCTGACAAATACATTAACAGCCAGACATCACTTGTTTCTCTTTAAAATATATAATCATAGAAAATTGTCCATATGTATTTCAGGAAATGTATTTTTTCATAACAAGTCATGCTTTAATTGAACAAAAGATGAAAAATTTATCATTTTTCTGATTATTATCTTGACTTTCAGTAATCAAGACAGAATACCTGGCTTTTTTATTCAATTATTTCATTTTTCATGTTAAGATAAAAATGCTTTTAAATCATGAAGCATTTAACAGAATATAAGCAGATGCTCTGTAGCCAATAACAGTAATTTCACACCTGTAATGTTTTTGCTCTCAAAAAGATAAAGGTTTCTAAAATTCAAACTATCACAGCTTAAATCTAGTCTTGAGCATCTTAAGTAAGATGTATAGTATTTCATTATTACTTCAACATCTTCTACAAAAAGATTAGTATTTTATTTACTAGAAACAAAAGCCAATTTTATCTTTTCAAAAACAAATAAACTAAGTCATTCTAATACCAGTCCAAATAACTTGAAGTTTATTTACCTTCCTTAGGTAAGCTGTCAATGAGTAAGATTTACACTTGTTTCTATGGGCAAAATCTTATGAGTGTACTATGTAGTTACCAATAAAAACCCCTAGTATTACAAGAAAATGGCTACACCCTCAAAGGACATGAGACTGCAAAATTCTCACATTTACCAGCAAACTTATATGTATCTTTGTATGTTATTTTTTATTGATGCAATAAAAGCCTTGCATCAAAATTTTCCCAGTTCTACAAATATTTTAAACAGGGATTTAACTTTTTAAGGTATATTAGATATACTGACTATAGCATGGCTTCAGATACAGGAAAATAATTCATTGTTGAGGACTTGCATCGACTATAAGGTACTATGAAAAACTGCTGCTGTACAAGGGAGTATGAAAACAATTCACATCTTACTAGCTCCTCTCTAAGTGTTTTTGATTGTACACATGCACAGTATATGCAATAATATATGAAGCAATTTATAAAATATGTACATGCATATGATGAAAAGTTCAAATAACCAGGAAAAACTTATAACACATCTTTTTATAAAACTTGGCAGAAATAGGAGATGTCTTCTTTCCAGGACATTTTTCTTGCCTCCTTCTGAAAAAGTCAGCATCATATAAGAAAACCTCAGGAGCCAGCTCAATTGAATAATTTGTTCTACAGTATTTTGCTCATATATCTATTAAAAAATTAGGCAAGAGAGTTTTTTTACATCATAATGTTTATCAGTTTCTGTGACAACTCAGTAGAGCATTTCTATTCTGGAAAAAGATCACTAGAAGATATGTGCTTGCACTTTTGTGTTCTCACCTATTCTTCATACTTTACTCTCACTTTGTTCCTTACCTCTGGCTGATTAGAAATATTAAGAATGAGGGCCCACAATTCAGCTCGGAGCGCTGTTGGACATCCCTGACGAACATATTGTTGAGCTGCAGCACTGTCTTCCTCTGCTAAAACTGTAAGAAACAAAACAGGTAAAGCATTGATATAGTGTAAAACTTCTTTCAAATACCCTAATTTTTAACTTTAAAAACTGGTTTACCATGCTGGAAGCATTAGCTAACAGGAAAACACCAAAAAGTTCTGGTTTCCACAATGCAATTAAGTAGTTCCTTGGGAAACAAGGCCACTGGTAATAATAAGCAAGGCTGTACTACCTTCTGTCACAAAACAGCACTTGGTATGTATCCATGATTATATCAAGGCTAGTTGCAGCTAGTAGGCATCATGCAGAATAAGTAGTCATACACAGTCACAAAATACTCCTGTTTAATTATGAGTGGTATCTCAGCTCAAATAGGAGACTGGCACTTGTTCTGGCTTTTTTGTGTCTCCTTTGTTTTCATGTTAACTATACAAGTATCTTCACAGGTAACTGTGGGGCAAGAACTTTCTATTTCAGAGTGAACCATCATGTTTTCTCATTTGGTATGTGTACTCTGGAGGATAAAGACCTTGTTTTTCAAAAGATTTTGATTTCCCTTCATATTGACATAAAACAAATACTCTACTGTTGACAGGTGTGCTTAGATGGGTCATTGTTGTGAAGCTTCAGGCTGCTCTGTCACAAGGGTCTCATACTGAATACAGTACTGTACGTACTGTAGGACAGACTGCCTCACTCCTTCTTTATATCTATACACTTGAGAGACATACATCTTTAGCTATTGTAATCTGGCAAAAGTGTTTCCTTCCAAGGTTACGTGATTAACTGTTCTCTCATACCCAAAATGTTTTTTACAACAGAAAGAGAGTTCAGAGAAATTTTTGTGATATTATCTAAACATCAGGTAGGTGTTGTGCTGGTATTCAGAAGTTTTCAAATCCATATCCTCTGATTTTTCTGAAGTCTCCATGAAACAACTTGCTTTTCTAAATATCAGTAAATTCAATATTCACAATATCTGCCCTGACATGACTTAGAAGGATGAGGTTTGGAATTAAAAATCTATCTAATTCATTCTTGTCTTCTCTTAAATACTGAATAGACCAGTTTGCCAGTTTTCTGTTTAACCTGCAGAGCTTTAACACAGACATTTTGTGATCCTTTGTTTCTAAATGGAGGGCAAAAATAAAAAAATTAAAAACATTCCTACATTCTCCAAAAAACTTTAGAAAGACTTTAGATGTGATTCATCTCAGTGTCCATGAGTGTTTATCCTATTTTTTTTCTGAAACAAAATATTAAAATGTAGTTTTGCTAAGTACAACAAAGAAAAATCCTCAGACTTGGCAATACTTCTAATATAAAAGCAACATCATTACATCAGCGGCAACCGAAGTCATAACTAACACCCATTAGAGCATGCAGCAGGACTCTCACTGAATGAACTGGGATTTCAGGTTATGGTCAAGACTCTTAACTTACATTTTTACAAAATTTTGAGTCCTTGCATATAGAAAAACTAAGGCATTCTCTGTAATAGAGGTTGCCCTATACAGACAAGACATAAGAATAAGAACTACAGTGTAGAGCTGAATGGATGGCTCAGGGAGTTCAGAGAGGTAATTTGTTTGGAAGAATGGGAAAAGAACAGAGAGGTGGATGGTACCTAATGAGGTGCTCTTGAATCAGAAAACTTACAATGAAGGACAGAAAGATGACCACAAAAGAAGAAATAAGAAAGGTCACTCTTTTGTTACTGCAACAAATAAAAGAGGGAAGGGAGTACTTCTGAGATGGTATCCTTTCTCTTTTTCCTTTGATGGTGCTAATGTTTAGCAGGAATCACAAGAGACAGTAAGGAGCAAATATTGATGGATTCCAACTATTCCTTGTATGTTTCTTCTATAAGCAAACCTAAGCTATGAAATTATTATTTTTTTATTATTTCTCTCTCTTTTTTTTTTTTTTGGATAATTCTTAACCTACTGAAACAACCCAGGAACCTCAGGAACCTTTTCAGAAAAAGCAGTATGCGGAGACAAATGAGTGAATTTTTCAGAGTGGCAAAGTATTGCAATACTCTGCAATTGCAAACAGTCATTAAAAAGACTCTATTCTGACGCACAGACATAAATCCCATTACACTGATGAGAACTTTGTGTGCAGAGATGGGAGTCCACACTATTTTGATTTTAAAATGAAATTCAGTAGCAGCATAAGTTATCACCAAAAAGCTATGTCTCTGTGCTTCCCATTTCATTTTTAATGAAATATCTGCAGAGTTATTTATCTGGTAGCTACTGGTAGACTGCAAATGTTTGCTTTTCTGTCTCTGTCTAAATGACAACAGTATTACTGACTGTCTTATCTAAACTACAATGGTATTACTGACAGTGCTTTGTGTTAGCCTGTCTAAATTCTTAAAATTCTAAAAGGTACATGGAAATTAAGATATGAATTTACTAAACACATTCCTAACTACTCACAGTTTATTAGAGATAAAAACAGATCCATACCTTTTTGTCCAACACGTACATGTTCATTTTCAAAGAACTCTAGAAAATACAGACACAGAAAAGAAAGGTAAAAAATAAATGAAAAAAAAAAAAGGTACTCTAGCTGGTGATGTATTTTATATTTTTATTACATACCATTAAATTCAGCTGATATGTACTACTAACATCACTAAAAATTAACCTGCCTCAGCATCAAAGTTCTCTTTCAAAATCTAACAGGAAATAATACTACAGGATTTCTTCTTGTCTGAAGGACACAAATATCAAAGCAGCACTATACTACATGAACTTAGATTTTCAATTAGGTAAGTTTCCTTTTAAAAAGAATACTGATAATAATATTGATACTATAGTGATTTCCATTTTTGTATGGAAATACCATTTTAAAACCTCTTTTACAGGCATAGATGCATCGATGGAAAACCAATAGAAATTATGCACTATTTAAGATACTGAATATTAATATATGGATATGTCCTGTAATATTTTCTTAAAAGTAGTTATTTAAAATACATTTGTGTGTGTGTTTGTATTAAATATATATTTACAAATATATGATGAAATATAAATATACTTAGGTATGTATATATAAATAAAATATATATTTTTATATATGTATATATATATGCCTATCTGTTAGTTGGCTTAACATTTATTGATATTTTCTGTATTTTTGGAAACAGTGAGTGTGGTTCTCTAGATCCTGAAGTGTTCCAACATACTGAAATTAATGTATTTTCAACTTCTGGTGATGACTTTCAATCTTAGCCAAAACTGACTCTTCATATATGCAATGTTTTCTATTATTAACTGTATTTTACTAAGAAAATCACTACAATCATAGTTACAGAACAAATATTTATGGTTTATTATGAGAAAAATATACAAATTACTTGGTAATTGCAAAGTATTCTACTCATTAGTGTTCTATTTAAATGACTGAAGCACAGCATTTGCTTACCAGGAGGCACTTGTGCTGAATCATCAATACCCAGTTGTCCTATATTTAAGCCTAGTTCACTGAAGTCTTCTTTCTGAAAAGAAACAAAATTACAAAAAAGTAATTAACAATGTTTAATTCTCTAAATCACTAGAGATTTCTTCTTAAAGGCTTAATGCAAATCATTTCTAAACCAAATTAAGTTTTTTTAAATGCATATGAAATATGGAGTCAGGTTTTAAAAGAAAAGAATCTCACATCAATTCTTACTCTAGTTTTAGTTATAGGCTCCAGTTTGCATGTCAACTATGATATGGATGTAGTAAAGTGGTGAATGAAAGATCAGGATAAGGATCTCTAATTCCCAGCTCTTTTCCAACCCAGGTGAAAGCTTTTCTACTAGGATAAAATCCCCAAGAGTCTCATCAGTGAAGCATTAAGAAGAATTCTCCTATTTTCTAATTATAATACACTAGTACTCAAACATTTCTTTTCATTTATAACCTGACAATAAAGGGACTTAAAATTACTTTGAGAAGAAAATCAGAAGCTAATTCACTGTCAGATTACTGATCTAGTACAGGATCAAATAAAACTTTAGAATTAAGGTACATATTTCAAGTTTCTTGTACAGAAAAAAATGAGTAAGCGAATAAAGTGTACAGAAGTGTGTTTTTGGCACAAATTAAACCCGTGTGGCATAAAATCAAAACTTCCCTACTGGCAGATAATTTACTGTTTATGTTTTATTTTTCATTAAATTTTTTTACTTTAACTACATATTTAGATTGGTTTTCACCTTCAAAAGGAGAAACTTATGATGATACTCTTATTCCTTAGAATCTTTTTCATTAGAAAGGCAAAATACCCCTCACAGAAACCCCTTATAAGAAAAAATATACTTACCAATTCTGAAATATCTTTAACTTTTAAAGGAACCTGAATTAGCCCAAGATGATTTCTGAAACTAGGCTGTTCTCCATTTTCATAATTTGGGTTTCGAAGATTCATCAGTACCTTAAAAATGGTAGCTCTGTCATTCCTTCCTTACATTCAGAACTCTTCTTAACATCAGCAGTATTAGAAACGGTAAATTCAGCACAAAACCATTTCCCCCAACTTACATATATAGACCCAAATTATTAAATTATATCTCAATATTTTCAAAATCAAAAAGGATTCAAACTTTTAAGGAAGCAAACACATTCTACTTGAAAAGTAGATTCAAAATATGAATAAAAAAGCAGAAGTAATTTTTGATTTATGGGATTAAGTGCTGACTAACTAGTAATGTCTTAACTAAAATCTACTTCCTCATCAAAGCTATTCAAATGCCAAAGGAATATTTCTGATGGCTACAATATCCAGGATATTCTTCAATATTGCTTTTCTCTGAAAGAATTTTTATCCATATTCTTAACACTGGCATCTTATAGAGCTTCCAATCAAAGTGCTACATAACTTACTAATAAAATAATTTCTTACTAAATAACAATGTATCTAAATATCTTCTTTCACTTGAGACCAAAAATAATTACTAAATTGAAAGTATAAAATTTAAAGGACAAGGAATCATGTCAAGATAAGTAACTGCGATCTATAAAGGAATTTAAAGTGTCTTTCATACTGTCATTCCTTGGTCTAGATTTTGATATGATGTTGAACTGCAAGTATTCTTTCTCTAACATGAGTTTCCATCTCTTATGAAATTCTTTAATAACATCCTACCTCTACAATTCCCAGTCTTGTAAGTATTCTAATACCATATAACCTCACTGTCAGACTTGTAAATTTAAAGCAACTCCAGAAAGGAAACAGTATAAAGGAAAAAGAGAGTGATCATGAGGGTCATTGGATAAGGCTAAAAAGAAGATTGGTTTGTTTATAGATCCGAGATTAAAACACAACAGAATAAATGAAACATTTTCAAGATTCTTATGATAAGTGAACAAAAGCTCTTTAGAAATGTCATAAAATGTATATAAAGTTTATTGTGGGATTCAGAAATGCATTCACAATTCATAACTATGAAACAATTTACACTTAAGTCAGAAACACTATAATCTCCTCTACAACTACAAAGCATATTCCACTAAATTTGCACTGAAACACATTGAAATGTGAACTTATTAATTCTGACTGATAATTCAGTAAAACTTCTAAGTTTTACTCTGTAAATTTGGAGGCCACTTTAACTCCAGAATTCTACACTATTGTCATGCTTTAGATGGTTTCTTTCCCGAATAACTCAAAGAATATACAGATAACAATTTAAAAAAATTTTTCCAATCATATTTTAATCCAAAAATCTCCTACTGTGTCACCATTAAGTTCACTGTTGTCATGTTTATTGTCCATTATTCCATGCCTGTTCTAGACATACCTAATAAAGCAAATTCTGTTTTACTAAGATGTCTGTGCTTGAACCACATGAAATTATGAATATTACTGTCATTTCTGAGTTTAAATCCACAGTCACCATTCTTTTAATGGTTCAGTTTGATAACAGACAAAAGCCTCCAAATTCCACACAGTCCTGTTTCATGTTTGATTTTTTACAGTCTTCATAGACGACCTACAATTTCAACTGCATACAGGTCTGCAATCCACCTCCAAAGAGTGTATCAGCTTCACATATTGTGATTTATCAGCTTAATGTACTGGAATTTAAAACGTAAAATGAATTACAAAATCAGCTGGAGAATTGCTCTCGGAGGAAAAAAGTTAGCCCCAGACTGTTCTTTGGAGAAAGAGAAGTTTATCACAGGTACAATTTAAAACTGCAATTAAAGAAAAGGGACAATAGCATTTTGTCCAAACACAGACTGTTATAAAAAATATGCCAAATTTCACTTGCTATAAAGGACAACTTGTATGAAATACACTTACCAATTATTTTTCCCACTTCACATAAAAGACTATAATGGATACAAGTCAGTGGCTGAGTATTGTTTCATAAATGCTTACCTCAAGAAAATCTTTAGGTGCATAAACAGGCCGGAAGAGACTTAGATCTGAAATGAGATTTCAATGAACTATGTTAAAACCAAAATATGAAAAAAACATACCCCATATCTATAACACAATCTAGCAATCTGAATAACATATTAGGGCAAAGATCAAAATAACCCTATCACAGATACCATGCCTACAACCACCACATATTCTCTCACAATTATGCTACTGATAGTGCCTTGGTTTTGTAAACCCCAAGCAAATGGAGGGAGGGGTGTTTTTTAAGGTCCCTTTAAGGGGCCATTCTATGATTCTGTGAAGTGAACAGTACTCACAGGACACTTTTACTTAATCCTCATAAGCCTTTAGACTGAACCAGTCCTAGACATGAGACACAATATTCAAAAGCAAGGTATTTTTTTAACAGCTTAGATTGTTGAATTGCACATACTGCTGTCAAACAAAAACTAGGGAGTAGTCATAAACAATCCATGAAAAGTATCTGCCATCAGACAGGTTGTACTGTGATAGAAACTACCACCTTTGAAAAATCCTTTATTTTAAGGAATTTGGATATGAACTAGAAATGCAATTAGTTTTGCTCTCCAAAAGTAAATCACTGACTATTCTGTGCAACAGTTATTTTTATCTTTTTCAAGAAGAAGTCTGAGCTTAATTATTCACAGTTCTGAACATTTTCTTTTTATGAGCCTAAGTTTACACACTAAGGGGAGCTTTGTCCTAATTATATAAATCTATAAAGCACTGGAATATGGAGTATTCTACCATAATCTCTCAGTGATGATTCAATACTAGTATACCATAACTTGAAGGAAAATAACAATGAAATACTTACTTATGCGTAATAACAAATTACCAATGAGAAAAAAGATTGAAATCAGTTTGCCTTGAAGAGATTAACCTTTGACTGATAAGTAAGATGTGCATGCTACCTCTCTATGTACAAAAATGTAATGCATGTACATTTACTTGACCTTACCTGGCTCATCAGTTCCCATTTCATTCCATTTATTAAGCAGTTCTTTCTGTTCACTTACAGGCCTCTGAAAGGCACAAAAAGTAACTCTTCTTTTTTTAACAGTATGAATAAAAACATGCCTATTTCAAATATGCATATATTAATATAACACTTTAAAAAATAGTACCACAAACTTATTTGCTCAAAATTTTTTCCCAGCTTGAAGGTATATTCTACTGTAGGAAGCCCAGGTTCCACTTACAGGAAAAAAAAAGGAGCCCATCAAATAGTTTCAGGTGTTTATTAACAAATTTTATGCTATTTAGTACTTAGTTTCACATTATTGAAGATCTACTGCATATTCAATAGAGCTGTTGGATTTATTCCTTCCCCAGCAGTCATGAAAAACAAACACAGCTGCATCCTTTATCTCATGATGAAAAGAACAGACCTTCTGCCACCTATCACAGAGGTATATCAGGAGAATGAACAAAAAATTCTATCATTTCTGCCTAATTCCATGATCTTTAAAACTAAAGCCTCTAAATTAACAAAAAAAACCCCCAATAAAACAAAACAGAGCAGGGTGAATGACAAACAAAATCAGCAGTGTGCCAGTATCTCTCTCCCCTAATGTACTAGTTCAACTACAGCCTTCTCTGGCACACAGAGCACATCTATATCACACGCAGGCTGCACAGCTAGAACTTACACAGCTGAGTCTGCACACAAAATGTTCTATTGAAGAGCAATGAATGCAGTAATTAGCTTTCCAACGTGCTGCTCCCTCAAGAGGATAATTACCGCAACAGCAAAGAGGAAAATCTACCTATGGCCTTCATTTTCTCCCAAGTTAAGTTGATGCATTCTTTTCCACTATCCCTTTATATATATATAGGGATATATATATATATATATATCTCCATATCTATCTATCTAGCTAAACCTCTTTGAAATAACTACTTTTAAGAAAATATTACAAGACATATTCATATATTAATTATTCTGCACTAAAATTGTCTGGATATCAGACATGCAGCTCTTGATAACCATGTGTAAAATGAACATTACAAGTGTGCAAGACAAGGCCTAATTTAAAAAAAAAGTCAGTTTGACAACAGAAAATTACCTTACCTTCTGAGCTAGTGGGATACTGAGCTCTGTGCACATGCTGTTTAGACTTTTTAGAATTCGCTTCTCCCAGCTTCCCTAAAACACACACAAAAAATAAATTATAGAGAATTTATTTTTCCTGAAAATGGCATTTATCATGTAATAACAAGCAGCTCTCTGAAGTCATGTATAAGAAAGGACAGCAAGAGTCACTAGCTGACATCTGAAAAAATATTAAGGGAATATTTACATGCTTCTTTACATGAAAACAACAGATCAAATAGATTTCATCCTTTACAACACAATTAAAAAGCCAGAAAATTTAGTTGTTCATATTTCAGATGTCAAAGAAAGCATGTATTTTTCACAATTACCGATTTTCATATATGCCTAACGATCAAGCTTCCTTATAGATCAACATATAACAAATTTTTCCAATAATTATAAGCAATTCAATCAACTGTGCACAGCAAGTGCCTTCTCCACTTTGTGATTTGAAGAGAGTGAGGGTCTTTCTCCACAGAACATGTCTTCGATGTTGTCAGAAGTTTAAAAACATTAGAAATTTGGTATTCTGTAATGCTCAAAAAAATAGCTCTTCTAACATAATGCTCAGGAAACAGTTATCTAATCTGAGAAAACAGTAAGTAGACAATACCTCAGCAGAAAGTGGAAAGAGCAATCAGATTTTTCTGACTATTGCATTAGGCTGCAACAGTGCTTAACTCGTGGCTAATTCCTCTTAAGTTAATGACAACTAGTACTGACTTCCTTTTCAGCTGACTTAGGGTTTTCCTTCCCTGATTACAGCACCACTGGTGGGTTTTATATTTAATTTAGTTTTCTGTGGATGATGAGTCAAGCCTCAATCAAATGAATGCAAAGACTCCTCTTAATGTCATTTAGCTCTATTTATCACTTATAATTTGCTGTAGACACAAGTTCTACTACAGTTAGTAACTGTCTAACCATGCTCCTCAAAGTTCTAACCAAAAGAGGATGCAGTTTATTAACAGGAAGTAAATGAAGGGAAGTGCAGATGTTCAAATGTTCTGTTAAAAAATAAAATATGTATCTTGTCTATAATTGTTTCATTTTAGCTTCCATTTACAAGACACTCTCATACCTTTTTCCATCAAACACAATAGCTCACTTTCACCAGACTTTTTTTCTCACAGTCAAGTCATGCCTTCACTTTCTCTTGCATAAACAAAACAGAAATGAGTTTTGACTATAAGGAATGTTTTCCAAATTGCATTATTTTTTCTCATATTCTGTATAGTATTTCTATTTAACTATATTTTTATATTTAAATTCCTTACAAATGCTGCAGTTAGACAACACCATGCCACAAACTGGTTAATCTCTCAAAGAGGAGTAGTACAGAGCATTTACTATTTTGCTGAGAAGTGAGGTTTTGTTGCTAGAGAATTAAGAAATGAGAGAGCATGAAGACTACTAAGCCATATAGGATAAGGAAGTGGAAACAGAATAAAGAGGTGTTAGTAGCAAATTAAAAAATCAAAGTGAAATTATCGAGATCATAGAATCACAAAACACCAGGTTGAATGGGGACCTGATCAGGATTACCTGATCCAACATTTCTTGGCAAAGCAGAGTGGCCAGCAGCCTGTCCAGCTGAATCTTAAAGGGTCCAGTGTTGGAGAATCCACCACTTCCATGGGGAAATTATTTTAATGGCTGACTGTTCTCAATGTGAAAAATTTTCCTCTTGTGTCCAATCAGAATGTCCCCATTACCTTTCATCTTTTTCATGGGACTCCTTGCAAAAACGGAGTCGTCGTCTTCTCTGTAGCCATCCTTTAAATACTGAAACATGGATAAGGTCTTCCCTAAGCCTTCTTTTCTCAAGGCTGAACAATCTCAACTCTCTCAGCCTTTCCTCACATTGCAGGCTTCCCAGTCCTTCGATTATCTTCATGGCCATTCTCTCGGTCTTCTCCAGCCATCCACATCTTTTTTGTAGAGTGGGGACCAAAATTGAACACAGTATTCCAAATGTGACCTGACAAGCACTAAGTAGAGTGGGATAATGATATCTTTATCTCTGCTGACCCTGTTGATGCAACCCAGCACCCTGTTGCCTTTCCTTGCCACAGCAGCACGCTGTTCACTCATGTGGAGCTTGTTCACCCCCAGGTCCTCTGGGTTTGTTTCCATAGAGTTGCTCCCCAGCCTGTGCTGCACTCCTAGGTTATGTTTTCCCACATGCAAAACCTTACATTTGTCCTTGTATTTCATAAAGCTCTTGTTAGCCCACTTTTCCAGCATATCCAAGCCTTTCTGCATGGTGACTCTCCCTTCTGAAGTGGCTACTTCCCCACCCAGTTTGGTACCATAGCAAACTTCATCAGGGTACACTTGATGTCATCAAAATTAAGGGAGGACAAGGGGGCTGGGGGGGAGAAAAACAGCACAGATATACTTGAAGATATGAAAACTACAAAAGAAGTACAGGAGAGGCAGATGGCAGCTTTGAAAGACTGAGAAGCGGCTCATTCCAAGGAGCAATGGACTTAGTGTGACTGACAACTGCCAGACCAGACATTAATATGCTTATTGCACTGGGGATGCAACATGTTAGTAATTAAACTCTTATGAATAGTCCTAAACTGTGCCATAATTCAGCCTTCAAGACTCTGCCCAGTAAAAGGTGTTCAAAAAAATGCAAAACATAAAAAAAAAAAAAGTGTGAGGGTTATACAGCCTCTCCAAGCAAGATATCCTTCCCTCTCTCCAGGACAGTGAGCAGAAACAACACACTGTCCTTGACTGAAATAAAAGGCAGAGGCAGAGCTCATAAAGTAATTTTACTGATGGTTACAATACATTTTACAAGATGATTCCTGTAGTTTTATGGAGAAATTTAACGCTAAGAAAACACACTGCTAGGATTGCTATGGTTACAATGATAACATTCAGTAAAATAGCAGAAACTGAGGAAGGCAGCACTGCCATTTGAAAACTACTTCATAGAATCATAGAATGGTTTCCAGTACTCAAAAGGGGCTTATAGGAAAGCTAGAGAGGGACCTTTCAGAAGCATATAAAGTGATAGGACAGGGGGGAATGGGTTTAAACTGAAAGGGTAGGTTTAGATGAGATCTGAGGAAGAAATTCTTTACTGTGAGTTGGTGAGACACTGGAACAGGATGCCCAGAGAAATAAGTTGTGGATGCCCCATCCCTGAAAAAGTTCAAGGCCAGGCTGCATGGAGCTTTGAGCAGCCTGATCTCACAGAAGGTGTCCCTGCCTATAGCAGGGGATTGGAACTAGAGAACTAGATGATCTTTAATGTCTCTTCCAACCCAAACCATTTTAGAGGTCTGTGACTTACAGCATTACCACTTATTGCCATTAACGCTCTATTTTTCACTAGAAATCTTGTTTTTCCTTTGAGGTAGTGAAAACAATACAAAAACTACAGTCCGCTAGCTATGAGAAAAAAAGAACTAATTTGAGGAGGAGAAGGGTTAATTATGAACTTTTTAATATCTATTCTAGAAAAATACTAATATATTTTTAATTACTGATTCAAAGTCATTCCGATAACTGATATCAAAGATGGTTTTCAGGGAATATTACCCTTCTTTCCAGAATTCTGAAGGAGAGCAAAATTAATTAAGATAGAAAAGGATAAAGAAATTGTCAACAAACTCATAACAATGGAAACAGCATCATAAATGGTGACTGTGCCTAATAAAAATTGAGTATGCTCTGAATAAAAAAGCTTGAAGAAAAGTTGTCTGCCTATGGAAAGTAGTCAATGTATTCTTATTTTGCTTTGCTGGCATGTGTAGCTTTTGCTTTGCCAATTAAACTGTATTTATAACAAGATTTCTCACTGTTGCCCTTCTGGTTCTCTCCCATTTCCCTGGGGGGAAGTGAGCGAGTGGCTGAGCTGCCTCCAGGGTTAACCCGCCCCTGAGGACATGGATGACTAATACTCTTTGAAATAGGGCTATCAAGTTTTGGAACTAGCAAAGACAGGACTTCTTCTCATTTTTAAACTACTGAAATAACAGGCCTTTCTACATAAGGCTAAAAATACTGGCTACTGTAAGTATTGTATACACTTTTGTAAAACAATAACCAGTGAAACTGCTTTAGACAAACATACACATAAATATAGCTCTGTGGGTTTTGCATTAATCAGGCTGCAAATTGTGGCATTACATTTCACACCACACAAGAACAAGAAGAATTGGTTAACACAATCTTTCTCCCCAAATGCTAAAGACTGAAAACCAAGACAGCAAGGTAAGACTTCCTGGAATAAACAACAAATATGATTGTAAAAGTAACACAATTTGTTGAATACCTTGTAAAACAATACTACAATGTATTTCTAGGCACAGCTGAGTTAACTACACTTTTATCGTATCTCATATGTTTTGGTTAGATCATATTCTTGAAGCTTTTTTTGGTTTTACATTTTTATAAGGATTTTTAAATTTTTTTTCAAATGGCATATACTGGCAAAAAATTAAAATCAATGAAGCAAATATATTTTTTTCTGACACTGAAAATCCTCATTTAATCTTTATAGTTCAGTTTCTCTTATTCTCCTTCAATATGCTATAAGCTCCTTAGCTCTATATTTTTCATCTTCCTTTCACATTTTTAAGTCCTAAATACATCTCTTCTTTCTGAAGAGCTCACTGTCTCTGCAGCCTGTTATCTTTCACTGCGATGTGTCTCTTCAAAAAAATATTTTTGCAGCCCCAAGTGAAATGACCTATAGCTTCCCTTTTTCTTCTTCTCAATAAAACCAAATTCTCCTCTTTGACACAGTCACATCATCTCTATTCTGGATTTTTCACCCACTTGCCACTATATCATACTTCTTTCACAGCTGGAGAATTACTTGAGCAGGTTTTTATATATGTAAAGTGTCACATATATAGTATTACTTTGATGCAATTACAAATCTGTCCTTTTCCTAAAGTACAGAACCTAGAAATTGTACAAATACATTCTACAGAGTAAATCTCAAATAATCTAATTAAAGATCTGATGTGAATGATAAAACTGATAACCACCAACCTGTGCTTTCCTCATATAGGCTAAAGGTTCTTTAATATGCTCAGGCGGTGCTGCAGGATGACAGGGCAGAGGAAACCTTAAAGAAAATACAGCATACCTTCAATGTTAAGATTTAGTATTTTGCTTAATTAATCCTGTATTTGTAAACCTAAACACAAACTTCTTTCATGAGAGCACTAGTAAAAACACAGTGTATGTCGATCAAAACTAAAAATTATTTTTAAAAGTATTTTTTCCCCATCCATTCTATGGATACAAATAACATAACAATATGTAAGAATAACATTTCAACATGAGTTTTTCTTATATTAAAAAGAATCTCTTATAATTTCACATATTTGTAAAACAAAATCAAACAATTACATTGACAAATCAGGTATTTTAAAGGTGTATTCTCTTCACATCATATCATCTTTATGATTCCCTGGAACTCTCACTCTCCAGGGCATTACATTTTTTCAAGAGACAATGCATTTTTTTGGAAGATATCCCTTAAAAATCAATAGTGAGCATGTACATCATTCTATGTACAATTCCAATTAGAGCAATTAGAACTTTGAGGTGTTGATCTAAGCAAAGTTGAGTGTTCACTCATAAATCACATTATGCCAAAATATTAAACCTGGACCAAAAATAAAAAACCAAGGAAAACACTAATTTATCTTCCAGTAGTTCAGATTATTTCCAATGTGTTATTGCCAAACATTTTATCCAGCTTAGTTTTAAATATCTAAAATGTCTTTCAGGAAACAAAATTTACATATAGCTTCTCTAATAGTTAACTTGAATTTTCATTTGTTTACATGTATTCAATCAGTTCCTATCATATGTTTTTGGGAAACCCTCCCCAAATTTCTCCCCGTTCTTAACTGATAAGGTCATTCTTTTACTTGCTGCGAATGAGTTCTGGCCTACTGTGTCCCTATGTGTAAAATGGAGCAATGCTGCTTCTTGTTTTTTCCACAGTGCTCATGAAATCTTGGTATTCTTAGTTAATTTCAATTTTCCAGTGCTAATTTCATTATTTTGCTGCTTATTTCCATGAACTCAAAGAAAGTATCAGCATTAGCCATAGAGACAGGTAAATATTTCTCCCTGGAAAGATATGATGAAGATGAATCCTTACTGACAGACAGAAGCATTTGGCTGAATCAAGTCCCAGCTACTACTAAGATACATTGTGCCAAACTGGTAACTCTAATAAGCTTATTTAAATTAGCACAAATAGATTTCCATACACATTTCCTATTTTATAGTTGCATTAAAGGCTATATCTATCATGAAATACAGCTTTCCACTGTGTCAGAATGTAAAGGCAACTTATGCTTCCCAAAAGTCTAATCTGAAGTTTGATGAACAATAATAAAAAGGAAACTTGACCAATTTTGGTGTGTTTATAACCATATCTCAAGCATGATGAACACTGTACACACTAGTAAGCCTAGAGATCCAATATCTTAAAGAATTTTAAAAATAACAATACAACCACTATGTGCAATGCTGTAATAAACATATGAAAATAATTAAAACTCATTTGTAGCAACTACCTCATCTACACAAGAATTATATTATGATTGTTGGAACCTTTGGAAATAAAGCAACAAAGAAAATACTAAAGTAACTAAAAAAATTGGTGATTTGGTGATATTTGTTTCACTCATTCTTTAAAATGTAGTTGAGTCCAATATTTTCACTAGGATGAAAAAGAAATAACGACACTTTAAAAACAGAAATGAAGCAGGTACTGTTGGTATGACAGATCTTGCAGATTATAGTAACATGTTATACACCTACATATACAAATGAATCAAAAGTAAATCATGTGAGTAGAGCTCATTAAATAAAAATACTAAATAAACTCACACGTTGAGTTCACTATAAACAGCATTCTGAAGCTTCTTTTCCCAACCTGTTAAAATAAAAAAATAACCAGAAGACAATTTCAGGAATTAATACTAACAGAACATGAATCAGAGGTTGCTTTGCAGTCACTGGAGTTTTCTGTCTGTTCCTGTCTACCTACCAGACAGATAGGAAGAGATGAAGAAATCTTAATCCAATTCAGATAGGAAAACTACAAGTTGAAACCTGTGTAAAGACTGAATATCCTTTATTTCCATCTGCTATTCAAATAATTACAACATAGTTTTGGTTAAAAAATTACATCCTATTTTTTCAAAGATGTCATTTTATTTAAACATCTATTAATATTAACAGACACAGTGTTCCTGGTGATTATAAATTTTAAATCGCTTATCATAAAATCTTCACATTATAGTTACATAGCCTACAACTTCCAATGCAAACTGGAAATTTAATGAAGGTAAAATTTTCAAGAATACCTCCATGAAGATTAATTTCCATTTTCAGAAGTGACTGAACTCTCGTATCACTCAGAACTTTAAAAAAATTTCCACTATCTTATAAAATTATAAAAACATTTCTTTGCATAGTATGTTTTTCAAAATGGTGATGGAATCAAAGAACATTTTCCCTTTTAATTTTCTCTATCTAGTTTAATAATCTGCACTCACTGAATGTCTGCTTCTGGCTCCTGTCAGTGACAAGACATCAAGCTGCACTAAGGACTATATTCATCTCTTATGACATAAACGTGCTTATACAGATCTATATTGTTCACAAATGTATCAACGAAGTATTACAAACCTGACGTCTTTAGAAAATCCTTAATATCTTCTTTAAGTGATTCCAACTTAATTTCTGGTTTGTGTAGGCTAACCTAATATGAAAAATAAATGAACAAATAAATAAGCATCAAGCACTAAAGAGAAAGTAAATTGCATGATTTAAGTTATGAAGTAGGACATATACATGCTTAAGGTTACACACAAACTAAACTGCTTCTTTGAGCAATGGTAATTGCAGCCAAAAAAAAAATCAGTCAACTTTTTTCTCACTCAATGTCTTTGTCTTTTCCATCAGTGCTAAAAGCTGTATGTTGGGAAGGAGAGAAGAAGGGAGTACGAGTATGCAGTGACATATACATTTAATATTCTCAGCAAGTACCCCACACACTTAGCACAAATGGTCATAAATACACACATACACGTGTAAAAAACTAGCCAATCAATGTATTTTACCTGAAAGAATCAAACTGAAAACATTCTATAATTTCACACTTAACCTCCCACAGTTCACCTCTTTCAGACAAGAAATGTCATTTTCAGACCAAAAAAGCCAACTGTGCACCAAACATTCCCCACTGCAGCTGTGACTACTGGGTATATACAACCTCTTGTAATGAAATGCACTCCACACAGACAATTAGGCACCAACCAGCTTTATAACCATACCATGACACTACCACACAGATGGTGCTGCAGATTTTCCAGCAATAGCAGGACCAGCTGCTATAGCATCTCCCTCTTCTACAGCTAGACCAAAGGAGAAAACAAATACACCATAAAGGTCCAAAAGGACAACAGGCAGAAAGTCAGAAGTTTCTGTCAAGTGACTACATATTTTTCTGAGCATGGAGCGTGGCAATAGCTGATTAACATCAGATAATAAAGCTAGAGGTTTAGAAAAAAGAATAGCAACACTGGCTGCCAACCTGAAAATAACACCAGGAGATCTGTGTGCAACTTACTCCACTGCCATGACAGCTCAAGGCACACGTTAGAAGCATATGGCCATATCATCTACATAGAAATGTGAGACATCTCTTACCAGAAGCTACTCAACAATATGCTGTAGGCCTGTCAGCTACTGATTCGACTGCAGTAAGTTATACTGCTATTAAAAATAACCTTTCACCAGCTTGTGCAGTTTGCCAGCCCGAACAGCACTGCTGACTGCACAGCATGCTTTAGGTCCATCACACACAACTAAAACTCCACAATCCTATAATTTGCCTTACAATTTATACATGGAAAAGGGTGTTTCTGTGCTGCAGAGCTTGCTGGAAAAGTCAGTCTACATGAATTTTCCCTAGTTGAGAAGAGGAATGGCCAATAACTCCGAGACTGACAGCACCAGTACGTCCGCTCTTATTTCAAGTCCCCTTGCCATTACAGGTAAGGAAGGCTTTTATATTTGGTTTATTGACTGCAACAGCAAAAAGACTGTAAGCATGCTTTTTGAGGTCTGGTGAATTATATATAAACTCTCATGTCAAATGACAAACATATACTCCATTCAGCACAATGGTAAAAGTTGGCAAAGGATCACTGCTAACATCAGGGAAACTAAGATTTTCATTGGAGTTCTTGGGCAGCTCAAACAGTATCCTTTTAAGCAACAGCTTCAAGGAGTATTTTATAAAGGATTCCTCCTGCTGCTAGGCAGTGGGTTCGTACCTTTCCTGTAGGAATTTTAAATAAAATAACATGCATCAAGCTGGGCCTATTCTGCAGTACTGTTCCTTGGAAGTTTTTGTGCACCCTTCTGTAAATATTCAACTTTGTCTTCTGGGTTAAATATAGCTAATTTTAATCTCAAGGTCCATGGGTGTTTACCTGTCAGACCTGGTATATATGCTTTTTAGATATGCAAAAAGCCCCTCACAAATAAAACTCACTGACACATGATGAATTACACACAAAAAAGCTTCTGTACAATCTACTAAAAGGTGGGTTGTTTTGACACTGTAAACAGTGCGAGACATGACAGAAGTGCGATCAGAATAGTATTTTAATTCTCTGCTGTTCACATATCTGTGAGCTCTTATCTTATTAAGGAAGGTCTGACAGTCCAATTGACAACTCTCAGTGGGTTTTTTGCAGATTCCTGGAAATTCTGGAAATTGATACAGTATATTGCATTAGAGTGGATAAAGGAGTTCAGTCTACAGACTACTTTCCCTGTCAGGCCAAAAGAACAGAGGTCTTTCCTGTAAATTGCTGTTACCAACACAGCCTGTTCCCCAGATGCAGAACAAAAAAACCAGTGATCCTCTTGCATGCAGCAGGATAGCAGTCAAAAGAGAAGCAGGACAGCACTTTGGGGAAAACTTTTTCCAAGGACTACATTAGTGCATCAACCTCCAGCAGTTACCTTCACCCCTCTGTGCCCATTTATTCACTCAAGTTCTATTTCATTATTCCTAGCCCTCTGCAGCTGTAGCAAATATTCTTAGACTTATCTTTAATTTATCAAAACTTCTATCTTTAGCCTCTCTCTGGTGTAATTTTCTTCCTTTGGCTGAAAAATGCCCTACTGAGACAAATTTTCACATAAGACATGTGAAAATTCCACACCAAATTATAGAGGCACTTCTGTCTCCACTCTTGCCAATTCAGGATTTAATTGCCAAAGCCTCCTCCCATTTATACTTTCCCTTTAGTTTACTACTGTATTACGATCAATACATTCCTAAGTGCTAAGCAGAGCAAGACAGCCATAGAAACTCTTAGGGAGTCACTGCCCTCTGGACTGGGGCAAACTGATCAGTTTTCAAATCAGAAATTAGATAGCTGAAAGGTGAGAATCCAGCAGACAGTCCAGCTAGTGGCTGCAGCCAACTCTCACACAGAAGAACATACCCTGCCTCTATAAGACATAACCAGGGAAAATACCCATTTTGGAAAGTGAAAGGTAATCTTTCAGAACTGCTTTGCTGTAACTTAACAGAATGGTGCCTCTTTAAAATTTATATGGGTGTTTATGGGAACTAAACTGAGGAATAGAGGAGACTTAGAAGAGCTAATGTTCCAAAATTACTAGACCAGGTCTCCCACATAATTTTATTTTTCCTTTGGACACAGTGATCTAACTTATACGATGTTGTACTAGGCTGTAAAACACATTTAGGTGTTTATATTTTAGCTAGGGTTGGTTTGTTTTAAACTACTTGGTACAACATACTGCCTAAGTCTCATTTGCATTTTCGTTCTCTATGAGTTTTTGGTAGAATGAAAAATTTGTTGACAAAACTTTATTTATATAAAAAGCATTACTACAATTTTACAAGATAAAAATGCCTGGCTAGGGTTTATTGGGAAAAAAACCCCACCTCGATGAGATTGCTACTGATGAACTGAATTCATTTCCTGCATGATCAAAATGCAGCACACACCCAGTAGAACTACAGACTCCAATTTCAATACACACATCTTGATGAAAGAGTATCTTACTTCTAGAAGAAAAATAATATCTGTTACTATAAGGAGACTATCACAAGCAGGGTAACAGACAGTGAGCAATATAGGGGAACAATCCATGAAGGCAAAGGGTGGCAGCCAGACCAGGGAAAAACGTCACAATATTCAGAGGCTGAGTCAGGCCAACACAGAGCCCTGAAAGGAAACAGGGACTAATGTAGCATATTTCAGCAAGAAATAACGAATTATTTTTAATAAACGTTAATGCCTAACAGTTTCTTTTCCCATAAAACTAGCATTGTGCATAATCTTATGATAGGGCACTGGAGTCCAGGCGTTGGGTGTCTATGTTCTTGCAAATCAAGAAGCAACTGGTCGTTAGACCTTCCTTCATAAAACAAGCTCTCATTACAGCACTTCTTGGTACCCTCTGTTCTTCACCTGTACAGAACAGCAGGATAGTTTTGGGACTTTCAAAATTTTGCCATACTTTCTGATGACTAAGGTGCCACTAGCAATCTTTTGTGTATATCTTTGCCTTCGATTTTGGCAAGGTATCCTGCTGAGATCTAGGCAGTCAACCATCACAAATGATAATCTAAACGTAAACTCTCTGTGTCTGGATGCCAAGATGGAAAAAAATCCAGACACTCAACATTGATGAGACTGAAAGCAAGCAATAGGATAGGGCAGCACCAGGATAAAAAAGTTGGTGGGCACAGTAAATTGATTCATACAACTGAACACAGAGATCAACCTATCCACAAATTAGCATCTAAATTTGGAAATGGCATCATGACTGGAGCAGCATTGATCATGCAAGAAACAGATCCATCAACCACAGCACTCAAAGAAGTAAAGGAAAACAGCTAGAGGATCAGCAACATAATACAAAGAGGAGGCTTGACAGAACAAAGTGTTCCAGCATAGCTCCTGTGTTAAACTATTTCTTTTCTCAACAAGAATAAACACTGCAGAGAAGTGATCCAACTAGACTGAAATGTGGAACTGCATCAGGTGAACACATATTTTTATCCTGCTGCAAACAGTTCTGCAAATAACTTTACACAATCTAAATATTTTTACAGGCTATCCACTATAATTTCTCTTCAAAGCCTTTTTGGTTTAGATAAGCATGTACCCTCTCAAAGCATTTATTGCTGTTCATTATGAATTCGCACAAGGGCACAATGTTTTTTGCTTTTATTGCTATTATTTCCCAAATTACAATAAAGCATAATCCCCAAATACAGCCTAACTTTAGCAAAAGTAAATTCAATGAAAGCTAATAAATATTCACCTTTCCTTATGTACTCCATTCTGCCATAACTGAACTTTATGAGGATTAAGCTGACTTGGTAAAAACCACTTCAGGTACAACCACAACAATTTTAACATAAACACTCCCTAAAAATTTAAAATCCTGTAACTTTAAGGGAGGGATTTTGGTTTTCGTTTATATATTTCTGTAACAGAAAGAATAATCATTCTGAGCCTAACTAAACAAATTTCAGTAAGTGTAAAACCTGGATTACATCAACAATTTTCCAACCCTTCAAAATTTCTACAGTAATTACACAAAGGGAAGAAGTATCATTAACTTTCTTATATAAGTAAAAATAGCCTGGCAGTTGAAATAGCCTCATAGAGGCATAAACAGCTTCAAATGTTACACTGTGCTACAAGATATGCAGGGTATTTTAACAATGTAATTTTGACGTTTATTTAAATTTTCTAGGTTTTATTTGAATATAAAATTATTACTGAAAATAAAATACACAAGGTAAAAAATAGAATCCACATTACTAAAAAAGTAATACTCTGCCAATCAAGCTTGCATTGCTTCTGAACTCCTGTTCAACACCGAGTCAACTACATTCCATTTAAAATTCACTGTACTGCAAATGTTACTGCTGAACCATTTAAAACAAAGTAGAAGCTCTGTCAGGAGGGCATAATAAGTCCTTTGCTAAATACAAAGCATTAAAATGAACCATTAATTATATATGATGACTCATGAGGCTACACATTTCTTTGCTAATTTTTATTAAATAAATGCTACATGGAACAGAAACATTCTCCTCCTTAATTTGATCTTTTATTTAAGCTGGTATTGGTATAAATTTCTTTTTTTTTAACTGTCGGAGAAAAATGTAATGAAAATAGTATCATCAGATACCTTGCAAACCATTCACTCCAGATAAATTAATCTGTTTACCTGTACTCCCTTTAGAAGCACACAGTAGGGCACTACTCCAGCAACAATGTTCCTTGTGCTCCCAAAGCAAGCTCTTCTCTTTTGCCCCATCTGAAGTCTTGTGAAGACCCTTAGCTCTCACTTAGATTAGCACTGTCTTTAAACCTTTCTGGTTCTACCACAGGTCTGCTCAAAGAATGATGGCAGAGTCCTTTCCTCAGGACAACAATTCTGACCATGACATCTCCTCTACACACCCTCTTCATACCTTCAGGTACCTCCTAATGTCTATTCTCACTCCCAAACTTAATTGCTACAGTAGGGTAGGATGGGGTGTCAGGGCTCATTCTTATGCTTACACTGCCACTTTTAGCCCACTTTGACAGCCCTTACTGAGCTGTTCTGCAAGTTCTCCATCAAGTTGTCCCACCACAGACACACCTACACGAAACAGAACTGAGAACATCAAAACAGACAATGCCAAGAGACACTCCCTGCACTGTGAGTCTTTCACCTTCAATTTAAACATAATTTAGAACCTTTATCTTTCATTTTATTGTCACCTCCTGTTTTAGAAAAGCTCTTTAGGAATAAACTTCTGAGGCTGTTTTTTGTTGGTTGCTTTTGTTGAGGTCTTTTGTAACTTGTTATTTGCCTCTGGCCACTAGAGGTTCTGGGCAACTCCAAGTCAGACTGATTTTTATTACAGGTTTGTGTGGGACAAAAATTAATTAACTGATTAATAAAGCCCAGCTTCCTTCAAACATGATGAAAGACAAAGTTCCTGAATTGTTTGCAGATGAAAATGTACTAAAAATGTAGCACTTTTTTCATGCCTCTGAGCTGTTCCACTTTTACTGTTAGTTCAATGATACAGATATTCCCTAAAACAAAATTCTAGCAAGATTACACAAAATAATTTGTTTTAAAACTGCATTTTGTCATTGAAGATGTGCATGTCTCAGTTTTCTAACCCCCTTTAATTCTTAGTTAAAAACAATTACAATTCAGAAAGGGAGGAGAAAAATTAAGACAAAAGCAAATTTGGTTACAACCTTGCACAGTGACATTGTGCCTGAGAAACCAAGATGAGATTTCTCCGCCCTTACCCCACTAACCACAGCCACAATTCTACCTGTTGAAAATTTACTATCTAATATTTTGGCTCTTGGCTCTTCTTTCCTTTCAAACACACTAATAAACATGCTCAGAAGAAATTCCAAAGGCACATTAACATTCTTTCCTGCATTAATCTCTCTGTATTAACTATATTATCAATATCCCAAAACTCAACCTACAAAAATCAACCTAACATTTTTTTTACCAAATCATCACCCACAACCATATGACTCTACTTCAGTCCTTGGGACAAAAATGTGATTATCTTGGTATCCCCCGAGGTAAAGCCATGACAGCAAATCATTTGGTGCCCAGGCCAAAGTTATTTCAAAGAGATTGTGTATCACAGCCCCTGACACAAGCTCAGGCTCCCAGTGACAGTCAAGCATAGAACTGGTGTGATCAGTTCATAACCACAGGGCTACTCTATCACCTCTCACAAATGATGTGTGAGATATTATGTTTTCCCCCAAAATTTTATTAACTCGTGAATGAAACTGTTCATTTCAAGCTCTCCTTCCTAGACAATAGAAGAAGAGATGAATTTACAAAACATACAAAACATTTTTTGTCAATAGTTAAAATACTGCTTGTGAAGAGTACATGACCTCTCAAAATTTCAGGCAATATTATAACAGACCTTATGATCCGTCATGACTCATGTTTTCAAAGATGGTAAATATTTTTGAGGAACAAATACCAGCAATGTCATTTTCTACACTAGCAGATGAAGAATTATATTTGTAAAATATAACTGCAGTATAAAGATCCAAAAGAAGTAAGTTTTGTTCTGATGCAGTGCTTCAAAAGACTTTTCAAAATACAGTATGTGAATCCTGAAACAGCTTAAAATTGCCTAGAAAGGGACCACCCATAGATCAAAACTGCAACTGGTGCAGACCAAGCACTGTTAACCAGCAGACAAAAAACCCCATCACACCCTATCAATAAGCCAGAGTTCAGGTGTGATGCACAGCAATAGCAAAGGTTTCATATTCGACAGTGCAACTTCAGAAATACCCTGGGTAATGGGGGGGAAATCAAGCATTAGTTTAATGCAGAGTGAGGCAAAATTCAGAAACCTTCCTAATTCCGTACAGCTGCAAAGGGATGGACAAGAAAGAAGGGACCCACTGATATGGCCTTTGCACCTGCATAGAACAGCAATAATACGACCATCCAAGCACTGTAAATAAAACAAGTCTTCTGTACATGAACAAACATAAATGCATGCAAGGTCATTATAAAAAAAGTCTGTATCAGGGAGAACATACAGAACATTCCTGGTAAACACAGTGTATTTTTGGCCCTCCTGATTTAAACTACAAGATCCAAAAGGAAATTCATTTGAGAAATCCCCTAGTTGATGCATACATAAACTTCCCAGTCTTTCAGATCACTACACTGAACTACAGCTCTGATTTAATCTTCTATTACAAACTCTTTAAACACCTGCTCTTAAGAATCAACTTGAATATTTGTTGCCCTGTTTATTTTCTTTCCCCTTAGCACTTCATGTGACTGGAATGATCTTCTGACCTATATAAATACTTTTTTTTTCTTCTTTACAAGACATTTGTAAAACAGTGCTCTGCAAAGCTCCCGTGACAGGTTTGACTGTGGCCATTACACTGTGTTTTATTTATTTTATAGGTTACCTTTACACTTTGATTATGCACAGGTTCTACTTGTATTGAGTAAATTGATACGCTATTGAGTCGGGGAGGGATTTAGGCACTTCACTGCCCTTTCAGACACCACCCACCACCATGGAAAGGCACTGCCCAGGTCCCCAGTGCCCAAAATGGCTCTATAAAACAGTCACCCACCAGCAGCACTTAAACACCCCACCAAGTCCTGACTACACCGAGCTTCTCCCAGTCTCAAAACAAACTCGCCAAGTATCAAATGACAGTGAAGCCAGGTCAAGGATAAAAGAATGTGTGCAGAGCTGAGCACAAACAGGTTTTATTTAAGCACTAGCAGAGTTGTTAAAAGAGAGCCTTGTTCTCTGCCTGTACTGAGGACAAGGTCTTGAACTTGCCTCTCCACTCCTCATGTCAGGCTACTTGGGATGCTGAATTCCCCAACATTCAGCAGAACCCAACCTCTAAACTCCTCTGTAATTCCAGACCCCCTCGGGTCACACACATTTGCTTGCTTACATATACTTAGAGAGGACAGCCAACAGGAGCAAAGCAGACATACATTTATAAAAGCATTTAGGGACCAAATCAGCAAATTTAAATACAAAGCAAAAGACACAAAAGGCACGCAGTGATGTCATTTGCTCTGGAAAGCTTTAGGGACATTCAAAGAGGAAAATCATGTTTCATTTAAAAACACAAAAAAACTAAGGCAGATAAAAAAAAGGGTACAAGTTTAAGCAATGTTTACCAAAAAAAAAAAAAAAAAAAGCAACCCACAAGATTTTACAGAACCCAACCCAACGTATTTCAATAATGCACAATAATTACTATAGCTCCACGACTATGTTATTATGATTATGAAAACTGATGCAATTTTAATCTGAAACATCCTAAATTAAATTCAGCTGAAATAGGAAAATCTTGTTTCAAGTGCAGATAAGCTACTAAATACAAAAAAAAAAAAAAAAGGCAACTGTCTTCTCGGCTAATAAAATGTACTTTCATGAGTGTTTTTTGTTTTCACTTCCTTTCACCTAATCCTCATTTCCTCAGGGGCACTAGGGGAGCGGGCGGTGGAGGGGGGGGGCATTTAAAGCTTTCCAAACGGAAGATTAAAAAAGCAATTCGTTTCAGGACCTATATTTGAAGCAGTGAGATTTCAGAGGGATAGTCTTCATATTCCCTGCGAAATCCTTCGGTCCCAAGGGGAGACACTGTAAACACGGCTCCAGAAGCCAAACACACCACTCGGCCCCGCCGGGGTGGGAAAGAGGGAGGGAGAGGAGGAGGGGAGAGGCGCCGGGAGCCCCCGGGCCCCCCGCCCCCGGAGGAGGCCACACGGGCCGGGCCGGGAGCGACAGCCGGGAACAAAGCGCCGGGGAGGGGGAGCGCGAAAGGGAGGCGAACGCGGGGGCCCAGCGGCAGGTCGGGGCTCACCCGGGCCTGTCGCTCCAGCTGTGAGTGCAGGCTGGAGCCCTGCAGGCGCTGCACGACCCTGGCGATGGTGAGGGACAGCCCGCGGTCCGGGTCCAGCATCGCGGCCCCCGCCCCGCCCGGCCCAGTCGGGCCGCCTTCGCCGCCGCACCGCCCGTTACCCGGCAACAGCGGCGGCGGGCGCGCTCCCGCGGCCGCGGCCGGACGGGAAGCGGCGCCGCGCTGAAAGGTTCCCCGCCGCCGACGTGTCACCGTTAAGGGGAAGGAAAAACCCAAGGTTTGTAAATGCTGGTGGTGGAAAGGAAGGGCAGAAGTCAGAGGGTCCGCAAAGAATCAGAAAGTTTTATTAGTAAATTACTGGAAATTGATGTGTTAGTCTCTGACCTGCACACGGCAGTGGGTTTTGGATAAAGAGGTAGGATGAAAGGGAATAAAGAAAGGAAGAGATAAATTAAAGAGGAGGAGAGGGAGAGAGAAAGAGGGAGAAAAGGGAAGGAAAGGAAGGAAGGGAAGAAAGGAAGGAAAAGAAAGATCATCACTCCTGTTCCAGTGTCTTGATTCAGCTGCTGGGATGTCCATGGGTGCCACCTAGGCTTGAGGGGATACCTGTTTATAGGCAGGTTTCGCTACCCTGAAGACAGATTTAACAAATTAGTTATCATCCATTCTTTCAGGCCTTTCTGAAAATGGTCGGAGTGCTTTGGGGGTCTTTGGTGGCCTTGATCCCCTCCACCCCCCCACAGTCCATGCCCACTTCTTGGCTTCATTCCTTCACTTGTGCTGTACTTTGTTGTGCTTATCTCCAGGAACTACAACAAGGACGTTTGTCCCAGAAGAGTCCTGCCCTACTTCTGCATGGCCCCCTTCTCCAGTCACAGCCTCTTCTTTCTCACGGCGTGTTGGTACCAACAATCTTTGTCTGTTAGTCCCAACAGTGCTTGGTTGGCTCTACAGCCATCGGCTGTCGGTGTTCGAGACATACACGTTAGCCCCATATCTTTTGGGATTCTACACCACCTCTCCCCTGGCACCTGGCAGGCTTTCTCCAGCCCACGAGCTGTGCACACACTGGGTTGGATAAGGCTTGCCTGAAGCTCTCCTGACAATCTCACATGTTGGTTCCTTTTCCTAAGTAAACATTTATAATGTATCATCACTAGAAATGAGCGTGAGGAAAGCCTATGTGTGGGTCTGGCTCTTCGGCCACACTGGTGTTGGAGACATCCAAACACACCTGGGCTGCCGGCCCTGCCCTTCCCCCCAGCGCAACCTTCAGAGAAAAGTGTCATCATCCTTGCCCCCTCCAAGCCTGCTCCAGCATCATGTAACCAGTTAGGAGCATTCCAGGTCTGTCTTCACAACAACTGACATAATCATCAGTACTTATGGCTCTATTAACCTGTCTGCCCTTGCTGTGGAAAGGACTAAACTTTCCTTTACAGTCAGCTGTTGCACCTCAGCTGAGCTACTGCAATCAAAAGCTGCAAGGCAGCATCTTCTCAAATTGCTTCTCAGCTGGAGTTTACAGTGCACGGGCTTCAAACCCGTTTCAAGGCAGTCAGAAAGAGAAGCTTAAAAACATCTTTAGCTGTGGTTTAAGTGGCTTTGCACTAGTGTGAGGTAACAGGATTCATATCATTAAAACTTGAGAGACAATTTAAAAAGCTGCTTTTCGGGCCCTGAAGTATCACATCCAGATGGTGTGAGCAGCAAATTCAGTCCCAAGGCTCCTTTCTGTGTGCTTCTTGAGGAGTACAAGTCAGCCTGTATTGGGGTGAAGTTTTGTTACCCTCTTAAATATTTTACCCTTGTCTGCTCAGCATGGTGAGACATTAATTCAGGCTCGATACCAGGAGCCGACATAGCCTTCATTTAAGCAGAGCAGCTGCATCCACTGGTCAGATTATGTGACCAATACATCTGTTCTAGAGCAAGCAGCAATCACAAGTATTGAGGCCATGTTGCTGAGAACACAGCTGCGATGGGCAGGGCACGTCTCCAGGATGAAGGACCACCACCTCCCTAAGATCCTGCTTTATGGTGAACTTGCCACCGGCTGCCGCATGAGAGGAGCCCCGAAGAAAAGATACAAGGACTCTCTGAAACAACATCTCAGCCTTGGCCATATTGATCATCATAACTGGTCTACTCTGGCCTCCAACCGGGAGGCCTGGAGACACACCATCTATAACGCAGCTGTCTCCTTTGAGAACGCACGCAGGATCACTCTCTAGGAGAAAAGACAACCCAGAAAGAATCGTACCTTGTAGAATATACCACCTAAGGAGTCTTTCTGCTGTACCTTTTGCAATCAGATTTGTCTATCTCGTATTGGCCTCATTAGCCACCAGTGTGCTTGTAACAAACATGGATAGAGCCTTTCCCAAATCTTCGTTCGCGAAGCCCAGCCATGATGTGCGGCACTATGTACACCTCACTGGCTGATGTAAATGCAAGGAAATTTCATCTGCTTAGTTCTTCTGGGAAAATCTATTCCTATGTGCATCAGTAACAGAACCATGTAAACAAACTCTTACTTAATAAACTGATTTACTAAGTCAAAATACTAATTTTTAAAGTCCCAGAACAATTGATAAATAAGATAAGAGAGGAGGTAACATGGAAAAGCTGATCATTGTCCTCCAAAGCCAAGCATCAGTACCTATTTTCAGCTCTGAGGATGGCCTCTGTAAAACAAAGAATGTTTCAAGGTTCAGAAACATCAGGTGCAACTTCTTCACTGTTGTGAGCGACAGAGATGAGGAAATGATAGTTGCCATCAGCTGTGTTGATAGAAAAAAACAACTAGATATAACGGATATAAAAATGCACCTGAACTTATCTATCTACAACCTGTTCTGACTTATCTGTCAGCATTTCTGGATAAAATGAAGTTTAAAGAAGAATAGTAATAGAAGATCAGAGGTAAAAAGTTCTTTAATGAACTGTACACAAACCTGAAAATGTCCCTTATGCTAATCAAAATATTGAGGAGAGCTTGCTTCTCAATTCAGGTATAGCGTGGGGAAATCAAGTGCCCAGTTGTCTACCAATGCCTTGAATATCTATTCTGATTTACATCAAGTTTTCTGTCAGTTCTGCTCTTACATGCATGTATGAAGTTAGGGGCAACAGCAAGCACATTTTTTTTCTCCGTGTATTGAGAGTTAATGAAACTTTTGTCTACATTCCCAACCGAACAAGCATATAAGGTGTGATAGATTTCTGTGCTAGATCATAAAAAAATTCTGCAAAATGTTCCCATGGAGACAGTAGCGCTCCTCATATTTTTGTTTTGTTTTGTTTGTTGTTTAAAAAAAAATATGAGGAGGATCACTTGTTTGTTTGGGAACTTTACCTGCTAAGACAAGCACATGCAGAAAACCAAGGTATGACACTAAGCTCTGCAGGTCAGTGCCTGAAGTCCAGGCCTTTTACATTGCAGCTGCAAGTATAAAAGGAAGCCCTCCCTCCTTGTCTGGCATAGTCCTCAGCAGCATTTTCCTTTCCAGTTTTTGTGAAAACCTGTAGACTTCCACAATGATGGCAGTCTTACCTAGTGTTTAGCAAGTGTGTTAGTTATCAGGACTGTTTAATATGTGAGGACTCAGAGGTGTGGTGCATTCCCGTTGGTAGCACAACACAGTGTCTGGCTGTTTTCCATGCTGTGGTCTGCAGGTGCCACATTTGGCCAGATGGGAGGTTGTGGAGTGGGACAAAGCCATAACACCTTGCTGGTTAGGAGTGTGAGTTCCCCTGCCTCTGGGGAATATGGGGAAATGATACATCCGGTGAATTTCATGTGCAATGAAAAAAACTTTGCAGGTCTGCAAAAGCCATCCTTATCTCTGTAGGTCAAGAAATCAGGAGAAAAAGCGAATGTCAGCTGCAGATGACTACCTCTGCTCCAAGTCTGCCTTTGTTACCCCCTGCACGTGCACATCTGTCACTCTTCATTCCTTGTTTTTCTAGGCTATTTCCAGTCTGGTTTCCTTCTTCCTATGAATTGGGTTTCTCTTTGGTCAGTTACATCTCCAATACGGATAGGAAAACTTAGTTCTTGTAAATGCCAATCAAAGCTGAAAAGTAAGGCAATATAGAGAGATAATCTTTACAGAGTCTCACTGAGGACTGTTAACAGCTTCTTGTGTATCCTTACCATATGCAGTTAAGACTGCATACTTAAGTGAGTGCATCTTTTTTGTTTCCTTACAAGGAACTTACTGCATGCCAGCTGGAGAAAAAAGGGGTCATTGTTAAAAAGTATCACTTAAATAACAGGCATTGGTAGAAATCCCAACCAACTCTTTAGCCTGTCTCCCTGGTATCACATGACTGGTTTAATTTGGTTCATGTGATAAGTTTTTGACAATTACTTCTTTTTTGTTGTGATTGAATTGCAAATAAGCAATTGCAGTACAGTCAACATAGAGTGGTTTTATGATGTCCAGTACTGCATACCAGAGGTTTTATCAAGAGGCCTGGTGTCAGTGTCATTGCTTTTCTGTTTTGGGCTGTTGGTCCTTCCCTCTCGGTGTCTCAGTCTTACACCTCTGAACACCAATTCTCTTCTGCATTGTATTCCTCCTCCATTTGCAGATGCAGTGCTCTACTGTGTTATATCTTTGTTTAGTGTGTTTTATGTCAAGTTACAGCACTTAGCTGTACTTCATACTGGTATCCCAAGTGTCTTTTATTAATCTGCCACTGCAGGTCTGGAAAGCGTCAAGAATTTGGTAATGGAAAGTAAAAATTACATAGTCAGTTGGCTTGGCTTTTCCTATGCAATACTAATAAGAAAGAGGGCTGTCTGCAGGTATCACCAAAGGAGGCAGTGGCTTCGGATGACAGATAAATGGGTAAGGGAAGTCAACAAAAATCCCAGCAGTCCCAATCACAAAATCCCAGCAGTCAACAAAATCCTAGCACTTCCAGTCAACTACTCACAAGACACTCAACCCCTAAGCAATTCACAGCATTCACGCTGCCCTGAGCCCACCTTCACCTTTCATCCTCTTGCTGCTAGAAATGCCAAGTCATGAAGTCTCCTCTTAGGGCTGCTTTCTCTGCTGGGGGAGTAGGGGTGGGGAGGGATTGGAGGGAGGAGACTGTCCCTTTACCTGTGCTGAGGATGGGTGTCTTCATGCACTCAGAGCAGGGTAAGGGAAGGAGGTATGGTGCAGAATTGGACTCAGCATGCAATTTTAGGGACTTATTACAGTAGGTGAGCCACTTACCTTTCCTGGGCACCCTGACTGCTAGGGGGGTTAATGCTATCCACGGGGACCTGCACATTGCATTCACCCTGATAATGTATCATAAATACTGTGTAGATTTCCAAGTTATTCCCTTTTTCTTGTGCTGCATGAGACAGTCCCAGGAGGATGGCAGCATGTGCAAACCCTAATGGCAGTTGGCGTCACGTGTAAGGATGGCTGTGTCCAGATTAGCCAAGTGCTACAGAAACCCATGTTTCAAAACAAAACAAAAAAACCCAAAACAAAACAAAAATGCTCCCAGCCCAACAACTTCTATTTTCTGCTGAAACAAAAGGATAAGATATTAGAGGAAAAAACCAACAAATTTAAACAAAACCCACACACATCCTCCCTACCCCCAAACCCCTCCAAATCTGCCTTTCTTCAGGCAGGGCATTTTTATCCCCTCTCAGGTAAACTGGATTTTTGTGTTGTTGGTTTGTGGTTTTTTTCATCTAAAGTGATATTCCTGTCCAAACTTTCATTTCTTCTTTCTCTACGTGGAACCATTTTAATTTTTGAGGGTTTGAAACCCATAACCCCTAATCATCAGTCTCAAACCATTAGCAGAACTTCACCTGTGCACTGAAGTGTCAGGTTCCAACAGCTGCTCCCTGAATTTGTCATCCGAGCAGATTCTTTAAGAGAATGTCATATTCAGTCTTTTATTCAATGTACTCACTTTTTATATTAGAGAAATGTATATTAAACTTTAATCTCAGTTATGGGCCAACCCTGCAAACTCCCCTTCATAACATCCACTGTTTTCCCTGTGCAGTCAGAACCATGATATATTGTTTGGAGCTGATAACAAAGAGGTGTGACAAGTAGAAAATTCTGTCAGTGACTCACCCTCATCACTTTCAAGCTTTATTCAAATTGCTGCCCAAAAAGTGATGGTGTATATTTTAAAAAGTTCCAATACTTTATTTAAAATAATCTCTTCCTGTGGAGTAATGAAAATATTTATTTTTGCCCCAATAACACTGATGGAGTCTGAAGAATGTAGGAAACTTAGTTATCAGGGCAGAAAACATCTTTTATTGCAGACAGTTGTTCATGAGAAGTAATGTATTTTATCTAACTTGAGAGCTAGACTCTGACTACCAATGATGTCCAGGATTATCAGTCTAGTTTTAGGGGTTTCATGTTGCTTCAGGTTCTTGATTTTAGGTAATTTCCTACCAGACCTTAGCTTTAGATAGGTATAAGCCTCCCTGGAGATGATCATGTAACTCAGGTCATAATATCTATTACTGGTACTTTTTAATAGCATTCCTGAGTCACAGCAGGAACTGTGAGTTATCAGATATGTAACAAAAGTAACATACAAGTTTTTCTAGTGTTATTAGATTTGGTCCATTTTTCATGTGTTTTATTATTAGTCAAGTGACACAGCTTTTAGCAGTAACATTCTGTATCTTCTAGTTTGTAAAATCCTATGTGTACACTTACCATGTATTAAGATATAATTGTACAGATGTAGGATTTCTTGGACTTAAAACAGAAATGGAGTCTTTCAATCTAGATACACATTGAAGAGAAACACATGCTGAATCACAAATGCAGTTTATATACTGAGTAGTTTATGCACTTCATGCATGGCATGTATTTTATAGCTTACTCAGCTACTTCTTTTAAGGTTTTTGCAAACTTTAACCAATTGGTCTGTAAGCAAGAAATGCACTAAAAAGAGCTGTCTCAGTAGATTCTTAGTTAACATCTCGAGGTCAGAGTCTATCAGTATGTGGATATGCTAGGGTGGGATTCTATGTTCTTTTCAAACCTATCAACTCCAGTCTGTGTGATCTAAATACCAAGCAGAACTTGGGTTTTCTCTGCCACAAGAAGTATTTCCTTTTTAAAAACAGAAGCAGTCTGATCGAGTGGGTGGCATCTCTGCCCTTGGAGCAGGGGTTGGAACTAGATTATCTTTAAGGTCCCTTCTTACTCAAGCCTTTCTATGATTCTGTGAAAATATCTAAAAAAAATATGTGTGGTGATGTTTTGTTACTACTATTTAAAAATATCAAAACCTCTGATTTTTTATTTATTCGTTATACAGCGTTGAGCATTACTTCACTGAAAGAGCTTCTTGATGCTATATGCTACTCATTGCAGTAGGGAAATTTGTCTTCTGTGGAAAATGTAATAAATGTTTTAAGGTAGTCTGTTATGCTTTAGTTCACTGCCTGAATTATATACAATTTATTACAGAGTCATATCAGTGTGTGTTGCAAGTCTTCAACAATCAGCAGGCCGCCTTGGATAGACTGTTTAGTGTCTAGTTCATAGCTGCCTTCTTAATCTTTAAGAAGTAGAACTATAAACTTCAGTGGCAGAACAAGGATCTCTGCTTGGGTACCTTTTACTCTTCTGATTAAGATTTGCTGACAATTAAAGTGGATTAATCCTTTCTCTTTTTGTTTGTTTTTGGTTTGGTTTGGTTTGGTTTGTGGGGGGTTTTTTGATATTTTGGCTTGGTTTGGTTTGGGTTTTTTATGTGAAGTGTTAGTAGGTTGTTTGGTTTCCTTGTTTGAAACATTTTCAAATAGAAGATTCAAAAGGGAAGAATAAACCAAGAGGAGCTAGAAACAAACTGCTATAGGGTTTTTGTAATTCTTTCCTGGTGGTTATGGTTAACCAGCTACCCTAACTGTTCAAAGGAGTACTCTAATTTGGGTTATGGAGATTTTTACTTCCATTACGAAGACTTTTCAAATATCCTTTACCTTGATTTTTGCTTCCTTAACTTGATATCTGCTCTGTTGGAAAGATGGCTGGAAGTGCCACAAAAAGGAAACGCTGAATGAACTGAACATAGCAAGCAGAACCTTCATAAGTTTCTTACAGTTTTGTCTCCACTGATGGTGCTTCCCTTTCCCTGCATGGACAAATACCTTACATCATCGAAAGGGAGCACTGGGCACTGAATAATTATCATTTATCATCACCAACTATGGAATAGAGTCTTTTCTGATAGATCTCATGCTATAGGGGGGACCTAAAGAATCCTATGTTGAATATAATACAGTTGTCCTGTAGTAGTTCAAAAGAGATTAAGTCAAAATGTAAAACTGAGCCCAAATTTCTAAATACCATTTCTCTGTTTACATATAGGAATATATTATTGCAGAAATTATCTGAAACATTGACTACTAATACTGCCTGTTACAAGAATTGTTGTGCTTATATAAAACACAACTAAATGATCAAGTTTTTGCTGTGGGAATAAGTTCATCATAACAGCATGCTCAAGAATTCACCTGAGAAAGAGTGGAACAGTAAGATGGAAGAACACACATATGTAAAGCACAGCTCTGAAGGCTGGATTCAGAGCCGTTGAGTAGCAGGCTACCCTGCTTTCACTGAACCAAAACATACAAATTAATATACACATCTGCTTAAAGGAAAAATTGCATGAAAATGTTATGCACAGCTCTAGGGAGCACAGACAAACCCAGATTATTTGATTTCAGATGAAGCTCTGCACACTGAAAGCAAAAAATTTAAATATACAAATGCAGTTATGTTTTGTGTTTTGCATCACCATTTAGAGCTCTGTAAAGAAGTCTTTGAAATGCACAACAAATTTGCTAAATCAAAAAAAGGACAGTGGTAGTACATAAAAAATTGTATTACTTTGTTAATTAACAGGGTACAGGGTTGAATCTTACAATGTTGCAACATGTTCCCAGAAAGAATATTAGAAAACATTTACAAAGGTCGTAGTGCTAAAGGGCTCAGGAAGGGTTGGAATAATTTGTATTCATTGCAAAAAAGAAAGTGAGGAGACAAGCTACGAAGCTGATAAACCAAAAAGTGTACAGCCTAGCAGAAACTATGAGTCATTAATATGAGTAAGCAGTCACGTAGCAATGTAATTTATCATTGATCACTTTTGTTCTTCATAGGAAGGACCCCTGTGGCCGACATTCCTACCCACTGTTTACCAAAGGACATATTTCTCAGAGCAGATGGGCTAAGGGGTGCTCCCAGCTTAAATAAATATATGGATATACTCTGGTAGTTAGTGTGGATAAAAACTTCCTGGGTTTTGTCTTAAACTACATTGAGGCTTGCACTCATAGAGAGTAGAGCAGGGTAAATTTCTGCTGGGTAGTGTGTAGTGTCACCCCAAAATACAGAATTAAAATACCTCATTGGATTTGTTCAACAGTGGAAGAGCTTTTCATTTTGGCAAAATTAGGCTAATGATAAAAGCAGCATAATAAATGTTTAGATCAAAGATGTGACACATAAGCCTATACCCTCCACATATATATTGACATACAGGGAAATAATAGCAGGAGATCATCACAGAATCATAGAATATCCTGAGCTGGAAGGGACCCATCAGGATCATTGAGTCCAACTCCTGGCCCTATGCAGGACACCCCAAGAGTCACACCATGTGCCTGAGAGTATTGTCCAAATGCTTCGTGAACTCTGTCAGGCTTGGTGCTGTGACCACTTCCCTGGGGAGCCTGTTCCAGTGCCCAAACACCCCCTGGGTGAAAAACCTTTTCCTGGTATCCTCCCCGGGTAAACCTCCCCAATTCAGCTTCATGACACCGAGTCATTGAAGGAAACTGCTTTTAATATGTAGCTAATTTTTTTCTTTCCCAAATATAACTGTGAAGATTTGCAACAAGAATATGAATGGGAATATGAAAGACTTAAAATAGCTATAGAGCAGGTTTGGTACAGAATTTGGAGGACAAAATGTATATATGGATATGTATTTCATAATCAAATATTCACCCTATTTTGACATCATTATGCAGTGATTTAGGACACCAAAATCCCCAAATATCCACAGCCATGCAATGGTTTTAACTTTCAGTGAAATTTAACTGTGATATGAGTTAATATCCTTTTTTAAAAATTTAAAATATTATTTTTTAAAATAATATCCTTGCGCAGTATGATACTACTAGCTTTCATAACTTTATCCAAGAGGCACAAATCTTTGAGACTTAACCATTTATTTCCTCCTTAGAAATGGATATAACACCACTGTTAAAGGTAATGATCCCAGCTCAGTTGCGTGGCCTAACAGGTGAACACTCTGTACTTGAGGTGCCATTTGCAAATTCACAGTTTTAGTTAAGTTGGCTTAAAAGAGGAGAAAACTACACACAAATAGGATGGCAATAGGTAAAGAAGCACTCATGAGGATGCACAGAAGAGGAAACAGAAGGAAAGAAGTTGTCATGTCACTAACTAAATGAGCCACCATGTCAGGATGACAGAAAAAGCGTAAGCAAGGAATAATACTGTTTTGTTTCTCATTCCCCTGTTCTATTAAGGGAAATGAAATCTACTACCTTCTTGATAAGTAAACTGGATTTCATAAAAACATATCAATTTATACTGCCCGTTTTTTCTCAAACAGCATTAAATCTGTAAGACCTTGGATATGTAGTAACACACATCAGACCAGAAGAACAAAAGTCTCCTGTCATTTTAGGTTGAATAATATTGTGTATGTCCTGCCATCTACTCCTCTTGAAAAAGACAATGAAGATTTATTTAGCAATTTATATCAGATCTGATTTTTTAGAATTTATTTGAAAATTTTCCACAGAATCCAACTTTAAATTTCCAGCCTTCTCTATGTAAGGTCTTGTGAAAGAGATATTCTGGTATGAAATGACTCAGTTGAACAGCAAATGAAATAAATAGTGTGTTACTTTTTATTTTGCCAGAGCATTCCCATTTGACTTCTAATAACAACTTTCATGAGCAGTCATTGAGAATTAAGTGAAAACTTTGGGGAGGTCTGTCTTTACAAAGTATAAAATTGCAGCTGACACTTCTGGCTTTCCAATTGAAATGTAAATTAAAATTAAAGAGATAAGATCACTGTTAGATTATGATTTGAGCAAGATTATACTTCAAGTACTGCCGAGTTTAAAACCAGAGTAAGTTAAGGTAGGATCCGGGAGCATTTCAATGGCATATCACTTAAAATATTTAAAAAACCCTTTACTTGCCCCAGCAATTAAAGTAAGCAAAGCGTGCAAAAACAAAATACAAATTTTTACTGATCTTTTATCATTATCTCATGCGAAATAATATTCCTGCTTCAATTTATTCATTTTTCTGATGTTGTGGGATTGCAAAATGAATGCATTAGACTAAAAAGAGAACATTGGGTAGGTGTCCAAGAAGGGACAATAATCCAAGAAGTAGCCACAATTTGTGTATGATCTGTGACTGTTCTGCACTGCTTTGTCTGTACAAAGCACACTTAGCAGCAGTGCAGTTGATTACAGAGAGGGCCAAACCAGTATGCATGAAATTGCAAATGGGAGAGGTTGACTTCAGGCACACACACACAAATACGATTAAGAGATCATCCAGATTAGCTGCAAATTTTCAAATGTTTGTTAAAGCAAAATCAAGAGTGTATAATGTAATTTTTCTATATACAAGGATTACATGCCAAATATCCAACTTCTGATATGTTTGATTTATAAGCCCCAGATAACTGGGGACACTATAGCAGCCTAACTGAGTCTGGCTCTATCAAAAAGTGAGTGTAGAGAATTCAGAGCAGAATTTGTCCTTCGACTTTTGTTTCTCCTATCTTTTGAGAGTTGAGTCTCCTTGGCAAATTTAAAACAGTTTTGTAACGTAAGCAAAGACTAAACAATGAAAATGAATTTAAAACATACATACTTTCAGTCACATTAACTCCCTGCACAATGTAATGTTATATAAACATGGGCAAATAGACCAAACTAACTATGGCAATTGTTCCTCAGAATGTGTTTTCTTAAGATTTATATAGACAAAAGCGTGGCAAGTAAGGCCAACAATAGTATCGTTTAACAGCCCATCTGTGCTGAAACTCTGGAAATTATTATTTTCAGTGTTTCAATATTTGCATAATGTTTTGAAATCACTATCAAATACTTCCAGAACAGCTTAGCACAATTGAAATAAACAAGAGTATTTGTTATCACTATGGACTTGACTCGCCTCTCTGAGTTTCTCGAAAAATTGTAACTGACAGCTTTCTACATCCAGTTATTGGACAGCATTGTACCCACCAAAGAAGTCCAAAGTGCAAAGAGAATTTAGCTAATTTACAAATAAAGATGAATGTTCCAGAAATTAAGTCCTAGAACAGAACTTCAGCTGGGGTAAGTTGTCTTCAGTCCTGAAGGTCTCCCTGTACCTCGTCTTATTGGGTTCAATGATTAGTCCAACCTGTCAGCTAGCAGAGGTCCATTTATACAAAAAAACTGGCCTGGAGATTGTCGCAGTAAAAGAACAATAGTCAAACAATAAAGTACATAATTGAGTACAATAAAATGCAGGCCATGAACCTAATTTAAAATCTTACTTTCATTATATAGGTCCCACAGTTTGAAGGGGGCAACCCGTCATCTTGCTTTCTGAGTACCCTTCCATGCAAAATCAGAACAATGAGAAAACAACAAAACTCTAGCCATCACACAGTCTTTTGCTTTTTTTATTAGATCAAAGTGCTACTTTGGTTAAGTATTTTGAAGGAGGGAGTGTTGTTTCCTTTTGGGGTTTGCTGGTAAGAGTTTATAGAGGACAGTAGCTGTCTATGTTTTACCAGTAGTAATGGTAGAAAGGTGTTCTAAAGGAGAAATGTTTTGTAATACCTTCTAAAATTTTTGCTCTTTATCCCCACTTCCTGATTTGAATTGTCTCAAATAACTAAAATTCATATTCATAATTCAGTTGTTGAGAAGAGATTTAGCCAGTGAGTTACCCTGTAAAAAGGGAGGTTATGTGCCCCTCTTCAGCTACTGAATAACAGAGAATTTATCAAAATATAATAAAATTGTATGTTCCATTTCTTGTGTAGATTTGTACAAATTTATGCCATTCTAGATGACTGCTCATAGAAAGTTAATGTTTCCTATAAGAAACTGAAGCTTTCAGGAACTACTGTTGCTGATTAAATTAATTCTTCTTATGTAAGTGAAATTTTCAGTATTTGTCTAATAGAGACAATGCTTTTCTTGCTTCTCATAGCTTGGGTTCCCTTAAGACAACTATTACATGAATCTTGGGAACTCAGATGTCAATGAATAAATTTTGGTAGTTGTCTCAGTCTGAGGAGTCTGGAATGTTTGCTAAAGAGGATGAGTTATAAGATAGACCACACTCCTCTCTCTCAGCAATTTTAAATTCAAAATTAAGGGTCTTTAATCGAGGAAGTGTGGAAAAAACAGAAGAAATAACGACCCTTTATTAAAAGATACATGTATGTTGGAAAAACAGTAACAGAACACAAAAAAAACTAGATACAGTAGTCCTAGAAAAAAAAAGGTCTGGATGAATACTTCTCTGTCCTTTAGCGCAGTCCTAATTGTGGCCTGCAGGGGGCACTGTTGGATCACTGGAGGTCACCGCGCAGGGAGAGGGGTCTGGGGGTGGTCTCGGGTCGTGGGAGGAGCCGAAAAGAAGATGGGAGGCCCTTCCCTCAGTGGAAGGAAGGGGTAAGGGAAAGCAGTTCACCCCCCAACAGGACTCACTCAGATGACGGTGTTCCAAGGCTCTCCCCTCTTCTCCCAGCAAGCACAGACCTCTCCGATGAAAAGAAGAAAAACAACCAGTCGGTCCCGGCAGGAGTCACGAGGCAGTGGCGGCGCAGGGCCGGTGGTCAGGCCTCACCAGGACGAAAGAACCAGAAAAAAACACTGGTTCCCAGGCTTTTCCTCCAGAAATACCTGGATGCAGTCCCTGACTCCGTCCCAGCGAGAGTGAGCTCTGCCGTCTGCCCCTCTCCCCTCAGAACAGAGCCAACCCCTCCTCCCTCCCCAGCCTCTCTGATGGGCCATCAGCGAGGAATGCAGTCTGGAGCTAATTCCTTTGTAAGGCTAATTACCTCCCTTCCCACTTCCCTATTCGAAACTCTATTTCTCTTACAGGGAAGCAGGGAAAGAAAAAATTCCTCTCTCTGGTTTATAACCTATAACAGTAGTATTACCTTAAAGATATTTATCGTGAAGAGATAATAAATAGAAACTGGTACTCCTCTAAAAATGTAGATGTTAGGTGAAATGTCATGAAACAGAAAGTAGTTTCTGTCTGTACATAGTAAGATACACAAACTTTGGAATCTTAAATTAAAGCCCTGGCTTCAGACATGCTGGTATCAATTCACTCATCATCTGACTTTCTCTATTTCCTCCCTGCCAACTGCACAGCCAGTCTCTTAATGACTTAGTTGGTGTTGTGAAACTAACATCTCTTTATCTAATTCTGCAGAAAAGTGGAAATCTATTTGATCTTAACATTATGAAGGTAGTGTGGCTTCTTTTGAGAGCAGTGTGTCTGACAGCAGCAGTCAGAAAAGGCTGCCTTTCTTTTCCCAATTCTTCCACTCTCCCGTTGAGTGGCCTGTGCCAAATATTTTGCTTCAATTTTTCATCTTTAAATTGAAAATCATAGTGGCTGCAGTTAGCATAACTAACTTCTTTAATATACCTCTGTGAGATCTACTAATGAAAATCTCTTGTGGTAAAATAGTGGTGACTCTCTGTTATGTGCCTAACTGAAATCTTAAAATAAAAGATTATGGTTCTCAATTGTTACAAGTGAGGGTTTATTTAGCAGCTTGTTGCAGTTTTGAGCTTTGTTAAGGAGTTGAGTACTGTTAAGAACAGTTATACCAATTTGTTGCTGACATTATAACCTATGGGGACTGTTTCTGGTGACAACCCCTGATATTTTATCTGTTTGTTACAAACCATGTCGAGACTGTACCTCAGAGAAGTCTCGGACAACTGGTACCTTAGAATAGGTGATGGATTTTGGCTTTGACTGATGCTGGTCTAGTATGCAAAGCTATGCTCAAAGGAGCCCATTAATGGTACCAACACCTGTTGGTGTTATTATAATCCAAAAAAAGAGACCTCTTGGGACATGTGTTGATGCAGGTTAGTTGGCATGAGATTCTAGCACCTCCAGTATAAGGGTATGTAGGGCTATTTCCTTGCAACTCTAGCTTGAGTCATGAAGTGTTTTTTTCCTGGCAAACTTATACTCATAGGGTGAAGGGGAAAAAAAGAGAGTTGTACAACCCCATGTATAACCTGCAAAAGAAACAGACACCTTTTAAAAATACTTATATTCCTCTTTCAGGGGTGTGTATTCATTCCTCATAGCACTTATGCATCAGTTACGATAATCCATGAAAAGAAGGGTCAGCTTCAGTTGTTCAGCAAGCATTGATGTAACTTCTGCCCTCAATTTTTAATAGTTAGTTAGAGGGCCAGGTGTATGGAGAGAGGCAATGCAGCTGAGCCCAGTGGTAGGCTGGGGAGTGCCAACATGAGTCGCAATGTGCACAGTAAATCATGTAGGAGGAATGAGTGGATAATGACTCATCCCCGACCTCAGTAATGGCATCTTACTGACAGAGTGTCAGAAGGATTTTTATGTGAACTTATGTTTCACTGGACAAATCATTTACACATATTTCTTTGAAACAGTTTCCCGAAATTTTATACAACACTTGCATAACAATCTCTGGAGCAAAAGTGAGTTTCTGGCTTTTCTTTCACCTTGAAAGTGCACAGAAACTTTAACATGATTATTGGACCTGAAGATTTACAGAGACAATATCACAGAATCACATGATCAACTACGTTGGAAAAGACCTCTGAGAACATTGACTCCAACCTATGATCTAACACCTAACACCATCTTGTCAACTAGACTGTGGCACTAAGTGCCACATCCAGTCTTTTCTTAAACACCTCCAGGGACGGTGACTCCACCACCTCCCTGGCCAGCCCATTCCAATGCCCAATCACCCTTCTTGTGAAGAACTTTCTCATGTCCAACCTAAACCTCCCCTGGTGCAGCTTAAGACTAAGTCCTCTTGTCCTGCTGGGAGAAGAGACTGACACCCACCTGGCTACAACTTCCTTTTGTGTAGTTGTAGAGAATGATGAGATCTCCCCTGGAGCCTCTTCCTCTCCAGGCTGAACAACACCAGCTCCCTCAGCTGTTCCCCACAGGATTTGTGCTCCAGACCCTCGACCAGTCCCATTGCCCTTCTCTGGACACATTCCGGCACCTCAAAATCCCTCCTACATTGAGAGGCCCAGAACTGGACACAGTACTTGAGGTGTGGCCTCACCAGTGCCGAGTACAGGGGAAGAATCACTTTCCAAGACCTGCTGGCCACACTGTTCCTGATACAGGCCAAGATGCCATTGGCTTTCTTGGACACCTGGGCACACTGCTGGCTCATGTTCAGCTTCCTGTCAATCCAAACTCTCAAATCCCTTCCTATCTGGCTGCTCTCCAGCCACTCTGTCCCCAGCCTGTAGTGCTGCATAGGGTTGTTGTGGTCAAAGTGCAGGACCCAGCACCTGGTCTTGTTGAACCTCATCCCATTGGCTTTATTCATCCCATTCATCAGAGAGCCTAAACATTGTACATAAGTCACAGCCACCATCTGGGAAGCCCCATTTCCTCCCTTCTGAGGAAGGTGTTATGACAAGCTGACTGGATGCCCATGAAGGCATCAGGGCCAGCTGTATAGCATCTCACAGGTGGGTCAGGTAGGTGGTACTGCAGACATCCAAAAAGTCAAACACTATGAGTTGGCACTTCAAAAAAAGAAAAGTGGTCAACCCCCAAATAATTTAAAAGATACCTCGAAATGTGTCCACATGGAATATCATCATTGAAGATCTGTGCAGTCTTCCAGGCATTTATTAAGCAACATGGCATGTAACATGTGACATCTGGAGAAGCACTACAGACGCAGCAGGAGCACCTTGTTTGCCTTTGATCCCCTCTGCAGCTGGTGAATTGTATTTCAGAAATACCATTTCTGAAGGCACAACAAGATGCTCTGAAGTAAATTCCATCATTATGTTATCGAGTTCTAATGGGTGTGATATGAACTGTTTAATTGCAGCTACTGTGAGACACTGACAGGACTCAAGCTCAAATCACTTTGAAAAAGCTTACAAAAAATGTGTTCCTGAGAATTTTGTGTGTTCTCCAGAAGTGTGGGCTAATCCTGATCTCCCTGTAGGTTCTGCCTGTGTAAATAATACCACTGAATCAGTGGCCTACTGCCAGCATAAACCTGGCAAGTGAGAACAGAAGTCAACCATGACTTTTCATAGATGTTTTTTCTAGTTAGTTTATTATATTTCATTTGTTAGGACAAAAAAAGACATGGTAACAAACCCAAAGTGGGACACAAAATAAAGATAAGCTTTTCCAAATTCATAATTTTACAAGTGGAATTTCATTTAAATTTAAGTAAAGATCTTTGTCAAATTAATGAAAAAACAGAACAGCTTATTCTTCAGGGAAAAAAAATGAGGCAACTGTAAATTGATGCAGCTTGGTTTTGGATGAGAAAAGATATATACGCATAGCAGGAAATGACCAAGCACAGCAACTGTTTTGGCTGCAAAGCCAGTGTGTTCAATATTTGCCATTACAGGGGGAAAAAGGATTAAGGCTAAAATTACAAGAAAAATAAAAAGATTCTTTTGCTGTCAGGGATTAGCAAGCCTCCTTCCAATATAGGGAAAAAAATTTTGTATACTTTTGTCCAAACTATCTACACAGGCACATTAAGGTATCTAAATTATTTCTTAATTACAAAGCCAATTTTATTAATAAATTATTGTTGTTAATAAAACAGCCAGCTCAAAGGAAGTTCTTCCCTAAAACTTCCAACATCCCAAATAATGCATGATTATGTTCAAGTGGGACAGACATTTGATCATCAAAAATGATAAAAATAATTTTTGATTCTCCTAAATAATAAAATTACATCTGTGATTAGCAAGCATTTCATTAAAACCATCTCCTCTTTTTTTCCTCTCCAAAAGCTTGCAGGGAGACAGTGAGATGATAGTGATCTGCATGGAGAATGATCTGTCATGAAATTAGCTAAAAGGATTGGAGAGAAATGATATTATAAAGGCAACTCAGAACTGCCCAAACATGAGGAGTATTGGCTGTACATTTGAGTAAATCTGTGCAAAAAATAAACGCCTATAAAAACAAAACTCTTTGATCTTGAAATGTTTCATGCAGAAATTGACTCCAAGAGGGGAGTCAAGAGTTCATAGCAAATTCTTACTCATTTACTCTGGCAATTTAACCATCAGATGCTGAATCCAGCTCAGCCCAGGACCAGATGGTATTCATCGAGAACTTCTAAAGGAAATAGTAAAATTATTAAACATGATGTACAATCTATTGTTTAGAACTACACTGTTGCCAGGAGCAAAAAAATAGTGTAAATTTGATGACAGTGTTTAAAAAGGACTCCAGGGGAACTAAACCCTTGGAATTATGAGCCAGTCTGTAAGCCTGGCACTCACAAAAGGAAAACTGGTGAGGACTGTAATAACAGATAAAAATCTCTGGACAAATGGTCTGCACAAATTTACTGAGGAAAGCTGCACCTTACGGATTTAGAGTTCTGAGCATGTGAACAGGATGATCCAGTTTTAACAGTAACTACACAGTTGCTGGGATTTGCACAAGATATCATTCCCTCACTCATTCAGCACTTGCTTTTGGTTGAAATTAGTACCCTCTGGAGTCAATCATAGCTCACCACCACTGTACTCTCTGCTCATTTGCTGTCTGCACAGTATGTGGTTGTGCTGAAAAGCTTCACAGGACAAGCTGCAGCCAACACAGCCTGGCTCAGTTTACCTCTTTGCTGACTCCATGAAGCCTCCAGCCATGGCTGCTGGCCTCATTGGTTTCATCCATCTTGTATGTCCTTAGGAAACATGTCTTGACACTGTAGTGGGCCCATCCCTTGGGATGGGGCTCAGTGAGGGGCTCCTGGGGAAGCTGGTCCTTCACATTGTCCCACATATATTTGAGACCAACGAGAGAGACATGCACTGGCTTTACAGTGTTTGTTGCCCTGCAGCCCTGCAGCCCTGCAGCCCTGCAGCCCTGGCCAACCTCTCACCCTGCTCACAGCAAGTGGGACCACGCAGTGGTATGGACCACTGATGACCAGCTGCATCCAGGACTCCCAGAGGCAAAAAGGATAATTGAGAGATTAGAACTTTAAATGTTGCTTTTCAGTCTACTCCCCTACACACCCATTCCCACATTCACACTATAAAGCAAAGCTGGCAAGACTGGAAAAGAAACCCAGGCATTCCAGTCTGTGTATATCAACTTTAAGGGGTTAGGACTTGTTATAAAGGATGTGTTATTGCTCTGCCTGTTTAAGTAGAAGAGATTTTAAATGTGAAATTTGTTTTCCACTAAGTTATAACAGATCAATTTCAAATATTAATTTACATTTCTGACTATAAACAGGCTGTATACTGGAGGTTAAAAGCCCATGACTTTGTGAAAACAAGAGTGAGGATGATGTTTATGTATTAAAAAAGCAGAACTTTTAACCTTTCAAGATCATTGTGTTTTACGCTGGTGTGTAACTAATGTGCCCCAATTTATCAGTTTAATCAAGTTTGTATTCAAGTCATATACAAGTCCTTGCACAGAGGAAATGTGTAGGCTTCTGCTTATATTAACTAACAATTCTAATATACCTTCATAAGGTTTGATCCAGGAATATTGAAATTAGTTAGTTTTTCTATTGCCTTGCTGGGGTTTGGATCAGGCATGTACTGCACCTTTGTGTGAAGCTAGAACTTCACCAAATGAGCTAAATGTAACTGCTCTTATTTTTCTAAGCCTTCCCTATCTTCAGTTTGCTCTGAAAAATATGAAGATAAGAATCATTTCCATGTAAGGAATGCAAAATCTTCACTATGTTTTCCTCCTCTCTGCCCTTTTATTCAGCTACTCTTACCATTTCAAATGTTGGTATTTGAGAGACAGATTTATCACTCTCATCACTCACTGGTTCTCATTCATTGGCTGTGGCATAACAGTATGCCTCCGGGAAATATTGCAGAGACGAGAGTAGAAGCAATCTTGCAAGGGGTTAATGCAGTAATCTTTTTCTAGGCTGTTTATAATCCCAACACTAGTCCAGTAACAGAAGAGGGTGGATCTAAAAAGTACCAGAGGGGCTGTGTGTGTGTGTGTGTGTGTGTATGTGCATACATGTGAGTGTGTATGTGCACACCTGCTTTGCTTTTCTGAACTGCCTTACGAGCCCCTGGAATAAATCTTGTTCAGCCTGAACAAGGCTCTGTGTGCTGGGTGCTCCTGTCAGAGAGTCAGAAGAGCTTCCTTGCACAACTACCTCTCTTGAATTTCTCCTGAAGACTTCATTCAGAAATGTATTTATTTACTGAAAGAGTGGGCAGATAGTTACAAACCACCCTCTTCTTCATCAGAGCTGATCTGTGGATACTGAAGAATGGAAATAGTTGATGCAAGCTTCCTTGGGAACAATACCAACATTACTGCTTTCCTGTGCAATATCATCTTGGAAAATGACACTTTTTACTGTGTGGATGATCCACCTTATCCTTCTAAAGGTAGGTATAGAAAACCAGATTTTTTTTCACACGGTTTTAGTTCTAGTTGGATGTAAAGATACAGTGGAAAGAAAGAGCTATACAAGGCTTTTTCTCTGAGGAAGTGCAAAATCAACTGCTTGCTGATAAGTTAGGATGAGAAACAGGCAGCAAAGAATTTAGCGTGTTCTGGTTTTTCAAGTTAAAAATTCAGCTAGGAAAAAATTTGGATATAATGGAAAATTAAAACAGTAGCACTACTGGGCACAAAATGTAAACAGCTGTGCTAAGGATTTGGAGAAACAGGATTTTTAGTCAATTCAATAACAGTGGAGTGATCAGATCTCATACTGTGTATGAAAATTATTAAATATGAAATCATAGCACTTTGAAGCTGAAAAAAACCTATCATGTATTAAAATATTTTTGTTTGCTATATAATTTCTTACTTCTGCATAAAGAAGGAACTCTCATGATGGATGCTGCGCCCTAAGTGGTGTGAGCAGAACATGCTTTAAGAAGTTGTATTTGACTCTTCAAATGTACAGTGTATTGCATGTATTGTAGCTGAATGCTATGCAATTCAGGTACATCAGAATAAGTTTAGGAATTTCAGCTCTTTAACTGATTTTGTATTGTACTAAGACATAAACCTTAGTAAAATTGAGTTCAGAAAGGCTTTTACTTTTTGATTAAAGGATGAAATATAGAATACTACTCTGAGTCGAATGCTACATAACTGATCTTTTCTTGTGACAATTTTCAGATTTTCATCAGATAATTCGAATTCTGCTGTATTGTTTGATATTCTTGCTCAGCGTTTTGGGGAACATTCTGGTAATTACAGTGCTGATAAGAAATAAGCGGATGAGAACAGTCACCAACACGTTTCTGCTGTCACTAGCAGTCAGCGACCTGATGCTCTGCCTTTTCTGCATGCCTTTCACCCTCATTCCCAACCTGCTGAAAGATTTTATTTTTGGTAGTGCTGTTTGCAAAACTGCCACTTATTTCATGGGTAAGTCTGAGAAGTTTATACCTATTTTGAAGTCTAACTAATGAGACAGGTGAGAAGGTATTTAAAGACCTACAAAAAACTGATTGTTTCCACCCGCTGTTGAAGTTACCAATATCATGGAGAAACATCTTTGTAGTGCAAATCTTTGTGGTTCTGGTTTCCTTGGTCTGATCCAGCAAAACACAGAGACAGCCACCTAACTTTAATGACATATAGAAGTGTTTTGCTGGATCAGGTTAGGTGTGTTGCATGATCCAGCTTTAATGAGGAACCCCGCACACGCATTTGCTTACCCATACCTGACAAAGTTGTTTGCAGCGTTCAGATCACCCACCAGAAGTGCTGGGGTTGTACATACTTGCTAAGGGTGGATTTTACCCACAGATTTTTGGTAGCAGTGACACATGAAAAAATAAAATAGGCCAAAGTAGAGGTAATTTGCAGAACTGGAATTTAGAGCAAGCACTTTTTCAGGACAGGTCAGATGGGATCAGAGCTCACTAGGAGACCATAAAACACACATATAGGTTTTAGAGGCTGACTCTAAAAAGCACCACTTTTATACACCTTGATGTATGCCTTTTTTTGCTGTGGAGCCAGGAATTTCAAAATGCCTGGGTTATGTCTGTGTGTGTAACCAATTTTTGTCTCACTTCCAATACTTCTCATGCATTTGCTGGTTTCTTAAGAAAAAAAAAAAGAAAGAAAAAGAAAAAAAAAAGAAATAAGAACATCACACAAAGTTTTCACCACTTTTGGGAGACCCTCAGTTAATTACAGAAACCTAAGGTCCTCTTTCAACCCATGCCCTTGAGAACTTTGATGTAATGTGAAAGTACACACCTAAAGTGTGCGAATGGGAAATCAACATATTTTTGTAGATAAAACCAATAAAACTAAAGGCCATGTTTAAACAATTATAATGAATTGCTGCCATAAATACCATAAAACATTAGTGAAGCATTGTCATCTTACTCTTATTCACTATGTAAATTACTTTATTAAAAAAAATCCAGTGAGATGGATCAAACGTGAACATTCTCATTATGAAGTTGTTTTATTTTAACAGTTGGAACATGGATATTTTCCATTAGTGGTTCAAGTAACAGAGGCTTCAACTGACAGACACTGACAACCATTGCATCAATGATGTTCAATTTTTTAAGACGTAGAAAGACATATTTTAGATTACAGATGATTTGTGTAAAGCAAAGTGTAAAGATATTGGCATTTTATAGTTTGACCCACATTAGAAAATTCACAAAGACTGTTAAATGAAAGCTGGTTCACTGAAAGAAAGATCTGTGACAAAGTTAAGAAGAAATATTTATAATCTTGCAGTGGTGAACTTGGGCACCTCAATGAAAGAAACACAGATATTTTATAATATATGAACAGGAGAAGTTAAGGACATTCAAAGGACAAAGTCTCTGCTTCTATGTAACTTCATTTCTCCTTCTTCGTAACTCCATTAGCATCTAATTAAAAAAGTCGTAACATATTTAATTCTTTTGAATGATAAAATCAGATCACCAGTCAAGCAGGACACTCAAAAAACTTAAAACAATAGAAAAGGGACTGTGAACATCTGCATTAAAAGAGTAATTAACCACATAATCACATTGATTTTAAATGCTTGTTTGAATTTCAGTGCAATTAGTGGAATGAATAAACCACAGCAGCAAAGAGAATAATTAGGACAAAAAGTGTCTTTTTCTCCCGTTACTAGAATTTTATGGTTTGATAGAGTGTATCTTTTCTCTTGGTCTTTTGGAGTTAAAGAAAGGGAGAGCAAGAATATCAGTCTGGAGCAATCTGAAGACCTTTTGCCCCATTGTCTTCAGTGACTTTATATGGTATTCAAAAATATTTCAACTTATAAGTAGTTTGCTATATTTTTAAATTTATGTATGCATACAGAAAGTTAGCAAGACCATTTCAAAAAACATGACCATTTAAAACAAGAGAATAACCTTTTTCTTTGTTTTATACATATAGGTGTCTCTGTAAGTGTATCTACATTCAACCTGGTTGCCATATCTTTGGAGAGGTACAGTGCCATTTGCAAACCGCTGCAGTCCAGGGTCTGGCAGACAAAATCTCATGCTTTGAGAGTGATTGCTGCTACCTGGTGTGTCTCCTTCACTATCATGTCACCATACCCAATCTACAGCAAACTGGTACCTTTTACCAAGTATAACAACACCACAGCAAATATGTGCCGGCTCATTTGGCCAAGTGATGTCATTCAGCAGTCTTGGTAAGACATAACTGGCTGTTAGCAAATGCATAATTATCTGGTGGAAAACAGGATTTCATGGTAGCATTAAGCCTATGGAAAATCAAGTATTAACCTTCAGCAAACCTTTACACTCTATCATGCTTATTTAGGAAGTAAAAAAAAACACCCATATTTTTAAGCTGCTTATATTTTGACACTTGCATGGCTTTTCCCTTGTCACAGGAAAGATACCCAACATGGTGATGATTCTCACACTATGGTCTGCTAAGCCCCGACTGTCGCTGTAAAGAAAGCATCTGTCATGTTAAGTAGGAATAGTGCTTTCATTCCTTTATACATAAACTTTAACATTTTCAGAGAAATCCTTGATTAATCTTTGAGAAATGCAGACACATACAAGCACCCCTTTGTGTGCTGCCTTACCTGTTAATTTGTTTGAAAGTCCTCTGAAGTAGAGAAGTAGAATCTGAGGTTGCAAATGTCTTGAGAACTGAATCCTTTCGGTCGCTTACAGAGAACAGGGTCAGAGAGAAGAGTCAGCTCTGAGTCCTACACATCCAGGCAGAGCAAGTAAACAGCAGCACTATCAAGCAGCAATAGTACTTAGACATGATGTACTTGCATGGTGACTAAACACTGACTAGCCTCCCCCAGTTCTTAGCTGGATAAAAAGGAGTTTTTCTGGTTTATGCTGTTACCCGGTCTCAGTTTGTCTTTTTATTCTTTAGGTACACTTTTCTGCTACTCACACTCTTTCTTATTCCTGGAATTATAATGATGGTTGCATATGGCCTAATTTCTTTGGAGCTCTATAGAGGAATAAAATTTGATGCCAGCCAGAGAAAATCTTCACGAGGTAACAATACACTTAGGTTTGGGATGTTTTTTTCCATTACAGTTGAAAATACAAGCAGCCATCTTGAGGCTAGTAAGAGGAAAACTTTCTATTTGCAAAAATGATCATTATGGTCAGTTATGTCATGAATTTGCCAGCTGCATTTGTTGATTGAAGTTATTCTGTTACTCACTAGCAAATAAACCTCTCCTGTGGCTTGTTTGCAAAGGCTTGGGGGAGAGTACATTAAATTTCTAATTTGTTTATTATAGAAATATGAAGGGGTTTTTTTCTGGCAACAGATGAGGACCATTTCTGTCAATAAACACCACAATTAAAATTGTCAAATTAAAATGGAAGCATATCATCTTGAAAACTATCTTCCATCAACACTGGACTTCAACAGTGTTCTTACACCTTTTGCATCAGTTTGTATAGACATAACATGTGAGAATATTGGGAGACAGTGGATGCAGAACAGCTGATAACATGACTAACTCAGAATAGGCCAGTGCTTTCCTTTGTTGTCCAACTATGAATTATGTTATTTGTTTAGACTTAAACTGCGTTCTTCATTTTTTATTTTAAATCATCATTCAGAGATATTTTGCCAACTATTTAAACACTAATTTATATGTACAGAAAGAAAAATAAGTACCTGCAGTGCCAAATACGAGGATGGAGATGGATGCTACCTCAACAAAAGCAAAAGGAAAAGGAAAATGCCATTGAAACAGCTCTCTGCTATGAGCCACAGCAAGATAGAGAGGGTGAGAAGCAACAGCTCTTCTGCCAACTTAATGGCCAAGAAACTCGTGATCCGTATGTTAATGGTGATAGTGGTTTTGTTTTTCATTTGCTGGACTCCCATCTTCAGTGTCAATGCCTGGCGCGCGTTCGACACCGCTTCAGCAGACCAGCGTCTCTCAGGGGCTCCCATCTCCTTCATACACTTGTTGTCCTACACTTCTGCTTGTGTGAACCCCATCATATACTGCTTCATGAACAAGCGTTTCCGCATGGGCTTTGTAGCCACTTTCACCTGCTGTGCAAAGCAAAGGCCCCCTGCCACGCGGGGAGAGGCTGGTGATGAAGAGGAGGGGAAGACGACAGGGGCTTCCCTCTCCAAAAGTTCTTACACGCACGTGACTGTGTCTGCACCACCCTGAGCTGTGTCAGAGGAGGCAACAAGCGGCCTATCATCTGGTGTTGGAGAGTGACTGTGGCATCAGCTGAACATGATTTAGTTCTGAGTTAATGAAACACTTCAGTTGACAGTAAACACAGCGAGAATTCTATGGGAAATGGATGCTATCGCTATCTGAGTGTTAGATCACTCTCCCTTCAAAAGTACAAAGGAGGAAGAGGGCTGTGAAGATAAAGGACTTTGTAAAAAGCCTTAGAAGATGCTCTGTTTGCCATAAATTTCATTGTAAAAATTGATGTCCTTTACATCAACAATTTTGCTCAGTGTTCAGCTGGAATTCTGAGTATCTCCTAAAATTTCCAAGATGCTAATACATTCTTCTCAAACATGAATACATGTATTGCAGTCTTCACTTCACTAGCTATGCATTATAACCAAAAAATCTTTCTGTTATATTTGTAGTATATTTTCACATTATTTTAGCTGAGCTAATACATGTTGAGATAATTTTGGCATCACACTCACAGAAGTTCTGGGGTGAGGAGCATGGGCTTGTCTATGTGAAAATAATACTTTTATGTAAAATAATTTTTTTAATAAAATGAAAATAAAATAATAAAAATATTGGTGACTTTGTGGATGGAATGCATTCTTCACTCAGGCAATAACATAAATTCACCTAATTTAAGTATTTTTCATTTAAATAAACACTGTAGAACAAGCACAAAGAAGTGGCTTTCTTCTGTGCAGCCATAAGCACCCACACATACAAGTGGCAGGGTCTTAGATGAGCCCCAAAGTCTCACATGGAAATTGTCACACTGGGTAGCACAGGAATAAAGCTTGGGATAAGGCAAGGAGGTGTTTTACAAAAGATGCAGGACTGCAGATGCAGGTTGGTGCCTGTGGCCGTCACGTTTCACAAATGCATTCACAGTCACTCCAGGGGCAGCACTGTCCACATGGATATAGAAGCCATTAGGTGCAGAATGGCTTCTATAGAAGCCATAGTAGACACACTGAACTGAAACACTTTGTCAGAAAATGGTTTTTCTAAACTTTAAAGCAACTATTTTCTGCAGCTATCCATACTCGTAAGCAGACTCAGCATAGAAGAAACCCCAGTTTTGAATGCTGTTATTGTTGGTGCTTGATTGAGCAAGGAATTCAGTTTCTTTGCTATGCAGCACACAGGTGAGTGTGGGTGTTCAGGTCATGTCTTTTGCTCCGTGGAATACAGATAGAGAAGTTATATCACTTATTTTGTTTTGTGAAAATATCCTGTTGGAGATGTTTCTATCTTCTAGCTGAATCAGTATCATTAAAAAACCTTGTTATTAGACACAGATTAGATTTGAGTACAGCATGGAATGTAGATGTGGATATTAAATATAGCCACTCTCAAGGTTTTTAATCAGGAAAATCTGTTCTCTTTACAGAATGATTTTAAATTAGAAATATACTGTGAGTTCCAGTCATCCAGATCCATGTTCTGCAACCAGTTATTGCCTGAAATGGTTTACCCTTACAACTTAGCACACAACTTTAGCTATTATTTTTTTGCATTCAGCTTGTCCACAGACAGGAAATTAAAAAAAAAATTCTCAACACTATTTGTGCACAATCCATAGAAACAATGTTTTGCCTGCCACGTCAATAAAGTAGAACTGTTCCTGGAACAGCGGTGAGACAACTGACATTGATCTGACCTTTTGCAAATACCCAACAAATTAAATTATAGGATTTAATTCATAACAATGAAATGAAAATTTTACTTCACTTAAGGATGCAAGTTGAGCCCCTCTAAAAACCTGTCCTGTGTTGAAACTGAAAGGACAAATTTAGCTGCTTTGGGATTTATGTGGAACAGTAACTGCAGAAAACATATTTTTGAAGTATCTTATGCCATTTGAAAGTTTGAAACTATTACAGGTCATAGTTTAAATTGTTGTTTAAGTAAAAAACTCTCACAATTTAATAATATACTGGATGTGACTCTTACTGGCTATGTGCTGTTTAGCAAGACAACTGCCTTCACAGCTTTGTGTGCACTTTCAAAAGCAAATTCCTTTTTGTAGATGTAGTTTCTTTGATACCTTTAGAGTGACGTAGCAGGACGTGCATCATTCACCTGCTCCCACTGGTTTAACCCAAGGATAGTGGTTTCAGATGAAAGGCAATAGCTATTTTCAACAATGCCTTAATCAGATCTCAGCCCCCTGTGGCCTCCAGTACCTGTGGCTGAAAGGAGCAGAATTTCTGATTGATTCCCCACTCGTAACTATCAGGGAGCACAATTTGGAGGTGATGAAATGAGGGAGGCAGGAGAAGATCCTGATGGAATGGTGGTTGGGAAACAATTAGGGAAGGGATGAAATGTGTCAGAGCAGACATGTTTCCTTTTGTCCAAGGTCTGTCTGTGTGTGAGTCACTTTTCCTCTCCATTGCCCCCTATGTACCTATTTTCTTTTTAAACCACCACAATAACTCTTCTGATCAAGCTCCCAAAGCCATAAGCTTTAGGCCAAAGTCCAGCAAGAAGTGGGAATTAAGATTTTAAAAAGCAATATTGCAATCCAGTCATTTTGTCTTCTTCTGCCCTAGTCTCCTACCACAGGAAATTTCAGTCTTTCTGCATCCTAATGCCATTTCCCCTGATCTGTGCATTGCAGAAGTCATTCCTGGGTCCAAATGTTGCCCTTTCATTGCTAAAGAGGCATGTCATCCTCCCAGCACCTTTAATTAAGATGCTGATGTCAGTGAAAATGTATCTTCAGCAACAAGTGTGGGTGGAATAAACATATCAAAATAAAATGAGACCACGAAATCTCCTTATTTTAACAGTAGTTTACAGGGGATGTGGGGGAAAATCCTATCTTGAAAGTTTAATTCTACAATGAGCAGTTCCTAAAAGCAAACTGTTTCCCAGATGTAGCAGAACCAATAAATTTCAGGTGTACACTGTCCATAAATCTCTGAAGCCTTTATCTTCTTTCCCTTTCTCCTGACTCCCACCTTTTTTCCTCCCTTTGTCTTTCTCTTATCTCTTTCAGCTGCATGACACCATCTGTTTTTTCTCCTGTATGCTTCCCAGTCTCTAGGTTACTAGATGACTTTTTCCTCTTTGACAGGTTTACTTTCCTTCACAAATTTACTTTCCCAGAAAGCACTCTTGTCTTCATTTCTCCCTATCATCTCTGGCTGACAGACTCCTGAAATACATTGCTCCAAGCAATATATCCTGCCCACAACACAACAGTTCTGCAATTGCTCCTTACAACCCTGAGTTCACACGTCATCCCTTTTGAACGCCAGCTCCTGGCACGCTTGGGCAGGAAATATGCACTAATTCAGAAAACAAAAACATAGCATTAAATAGCATCCAAATCCTCCTTTGCTGCTTCTGTCACTATTACTTACAACCTCTATTTTTAGGGCATGCTTTAAGACTAATGCCTTAAAATACTGCTAAATACAAGACTTAGTGATGGGTCAAAGTAAAGATATTTCACTGTTGTCAAGGCAAAATACCAGTGCTCTTGAAGAAAAGCTGCATGTGGACTTGGAACTAGAGCCACTAAAGGTTTGCACCTTCTTACATGATCCATGGTCTCTTTTCTGATGCTACCAAGCCCTTCTTGGTAAGGTGGTGAGGCTGTCCAGGGTCCCACCTGCTCCTCCATCCCCTCCTGCTCCTCCTGCCTCTGAGCCCAGGGATGGTGCAACCTCCCTGCACACATTATGGCTAATCAGGATGCTTTCCTGGCTTGGAATAGATGATTTTAGGATCAGTCAACACTGAAATAATACAATAAAATACAGAAACATTGCAGCCAAACCATAGCAAATTAACATCCCACACACACACCTTTTTTAACAGCATTTAGCAGGATTTCCCTTAAAAGCAGGCACTTGCTCAGAGCATGTGCACAGCCATAGGGCAGAAGGCAGATCTGGAAAGAGTTGCCTTTTGTGGGACCTCATGGACAGAGGCTGCCATCAAAATCTGGAATAAGAATCATGTTAGCACATGGTATAACCTTGATATTGTTTCTGAATCAAAGCTAATCTATGGTCAGACAAACAGACACTATGTCCAGACCAGAACGTGGGATGCATTTACTGACTGCAGCTGAACCACCTTGCAACCTTACAATCGCTGTGGTGAATGCAGTTTATAAAATGTTCTTTTCCTCATGAAGCAGTAATCTTGGAAGTATTCAGTTAGATGCTAAGAGGATTTGAACAGTTACTTATCTTTAGTTTTTCAGATACCATTTTTCCACAACTGATGCTTTTTTATACAAATCAAAACATACAAACATAAAATGGTTTCAGATTCAAGGACTACACTTACTTCTGTTTATCAGGACTTTGGTAAACATGCCTCTTTTTTTTGCTCAGTCTAAATTGAATGGATATTGAGCTAAACTGAAAGTTTCTAGTGGCAAAAGACGCCTATTCACAAAAGGAAAGTGAAGAAAGATAAAACAATGGTTTTGATTTTGAGTAAGGATTATGTGAAAGCAGAGGCTGTAGTCTTTTTATTACAGCATCAGAGACAGAATGGTAGAGTATGAAATGAAAGTTGAGATTTCTGGGTTTTGTTTGGGTTTTGTTTGTTTGGGTTTTGTTTGGTTTTTGTTTGGTGATTTTTTTGTGTTTTGGGTTTTTTTTGTTTAATAAAATATCTTGCTCTTTCACTTCAAATATAACATGGATCAGTCAAATCACACTTCACTCAGGTGTGCATGTAGGTCAGCAGTTTGCTTCCCCTCTGACCAGTTTTCCTGTTCACTTTTCTATATGAATTATTAATTTTCAGTTAAACAGCTTCAGCTTTTTATTCACAATCCATCCCTGGCTCTTCTCTCATAGGTTACATCCAGCATAGTAATGTATACCTTTAACATGCCAGATTTTTTAAGTGGTGTATGAAACCTCCCATTTCTAGCATCACATTTTTATTTTTTCCTTCTGCAATGCTTGTTAGGCTGCCTTGGGCACCTCCCAAAGGAAAAAAAAATGCAAAGGAAATGTTCATGAATTGAAAGTCTCCTGCTTTGCTTGCATAATGGCAAATCATCCCTGCTAGGAGCTATTTTTCTGCATCTCCACAGATAACTATGTCATCAAGAGTTTTCTTGGCTTCCACTCCCAGTTGTGTCCAAAAAGCACTCATTTTGAGATAGTGAGATGTCAGTTGTCCCACTGTATGGTGAGATGGGAACAAAACATATTCATTAGCATGAGCTGGTAGTAAAATTCAAGCAGGAATCATTCCCTATGGGGTAAACACCAGTTAACCAATGTCCTGCTATTCGGACAGTTATTAAAATTTAAAAAAATATTTCCTAATAGAATTTAAAAAAATATTTCCTGATAGAATGAAGAAATGTAACTTATATACCAGTCTTAAAAAACAGGGATGAAGAAGAAAAGTCACACATACAGAACCTAAATCCATAGGAAAGATGAAGGGCTGCTCATGCTCTTTGCTTGCTGTCAGAGACAATTTTTTTATTATTATTATTAAATGGACATTGGCTCAGGGCCTTGCTCTGAGAATATTTAGCAACTGCTAAGAGGCCTCACTCATGGCCAAGTGAGGAATGACACACAAAGGTGAAACCACTAAACAGATGACAATACCCAAGAGAGAACTGCCCAGCCAGCTGGGAACTCTGCGTTGACTCCTACAAACCTGCTATGGGTTTTCTATCACTTGAGATCTTCAGGATTTCATAGCTAACCTGCAGGTAGATGTGGAGCAATCAAAGCTGCTCCTTGCTCTGAAACTGCTTCACATTCTCATGGGGACATCTGGCAGTGTTGCTGTGACTGGCTTGCTATTATTGTAAAGGAATGTAAAGATAGTAGTGTCATCTAAGACACTCTGTCTTTGGAGTTGCTTTTTCTGTTGGCATCCCAAAAAATGTTCCTGCCACAGTCCATATGCAAGTAGTAAAAAGAACACTACAGGTATGGCACTGAAATTAATTCATCATATCAGAGAGGGCACAGCTCTTGCTTCTTTGGAAAACCCAGCATCATGTCCCTTCTAGCTTCCCAGAGTGCTATGACTGATTTAAAGTAGCTCTGACCATCTCAGGGGGAAGGACAGATGTTGTTTTAGGATAAGGAGTCTGCTGCATCTTGGAGACAAAGAGCTTTTTATTATCTGTCCAGTCAGTGCTCATGAGAGTTACAAGAAAATCAGCAGTGACTAAAGCAAATTTTCAGCTATAAGACAGGTCCTCACAGTGCATTTTTAACAAAAAGAAAGTTTTCCTAATATCAAAGCACTTACTTCACTGAGATTGCAGATCTAGGAGAAGGATCCAGAAAACATATCTCAGGGCTCTTGTGTTTCTTAAATAGGAAACCTGTTTAAATACTGTCAACTGACTGAAGCAAAACAATACAGTCCAGAAGAGCCTGTCAGGCATAGCTCTGTGTTCCCTGGTATTTTTCAAGTATTTTTTTTTTCCTTTTGCATTTATTTCCTTCCTTTTCAAGCAGGAAGAAGTAAAAGCTGGTGGAAATTCAAAGAATGTTTATTGAAAGGCAGGGTTTTCCACAAGACATCAAATGTTTGTTAACATCCAACGTGACTGTTCTACTGCACTTTGTCCAATATTTATTAAAGCCAGGATAGACTTTCTTTGCTACACAGTGAAGCCAAGACTGAGAAGCCTCCAAGGACAGAGGCTGCGTAGAGATGGAAAGGAAGAGAGAGCAAGCTGCAGGTGAACAGCTTTGTCCAATGCTGCTTCTGTGGGATCTGTAAGAGATTGATAACTGGCAGAAGAGAGAATATCTAGGAAGACGGCAATTGAAGACAAAGTTGACTCTGATGAACTTGCAGCTGGAAACGTGGTTCTGCAGAGCCCAAACATAGGGCTGGGGTAGGAATGGAAAGGAAGGTGAACAGGAAGCATTTTGGCCTCGTAGAGTGCGGCAGGGCTGGGGAAGTTATAGTGAGGAGGAAGGGACAATGTGATCTTGGTCTGTGGAGAGTGAAAATCATTGCAAATGCTTTTTAAGACTGGATTGGGCTCTTGGTCCTCTCAGGAGTAAAGAAAAAGCAGATGTGCCATGTATGGGAAAGAGGCACATAGTGGGGAAAGGGTAGAGAAAAGTTTCTTCAGGCAGTAAGATAGAAGGCAAAATCAAACCTCATTTTGGGTAGAGAAGCATTCATTTTAGGAAAGTGAAGATTTGCAGAGAAAGCAACTGTTCTGGAATTAATTTCTTTTCTACAGGCTTTGAGTAGGGTTCTACTGCTGAAGGGATTTTGGCAAAAGGACAGGCCAGGCAAGCAGAGCTGAGTGTCTCTGCAGTGTGCCCCAAGCAGAGGAGCCAGATGGAGAAGAGCTCTCAGGGCCATGGAGAACCTGCAGCGTGCACAGCACTGCTGGCAGCAGAGGTGCTGCATTACACCTGTACGAGTTGGGCAGCTCTCACGTGCGGAGTTCAAATCACACTGCCATGGGAACATTATGTTCTGTGTAGCTGATGGGCTAAGACAATATAACCTGTGTTCCCCTGTCCCAAAGCCTAATACCCAGAACACTGCACGTCCATGGGACCTGCTGAGAGCTGCACCTCCACGTCTTGTCCACCAGCCAACACAAATCTTACCTCTGGTACCACTGGCATGGTGGGAGGCAGCCTAAAGGGACCAGATAGAGTTAGAATTGACAAAGGTTTCAGAAAACGTAAACCCCAGCTGCAGTCAGGTAAGTAGAAAAACAACTACCTAATGAAACAAGGGATTATTTAAAAGAGAAACCAAAAAACCCTCACTACCAACCCCCTTCTGAAACTGGTATTTGCATTTAATAGTTACCAGTAACTGAAACAACTACTCTGCACTAGCACCCTATAAATGAAATTAAAAAGTAATCTCTGCTATGAGGAAACAGGTATTGCCTCTCCTGCCCCACCTCCAGCTCACTTTTCTAAAGCTGTTCTTCACCACAGAGCTCCTGTCCTCACTCTGACGACTGACAGCAGCAGCCTGCTCTGCATCTTGGTGCTACCAGTTGGCTTCACTAGATAATAATTTTCAAACCTGTGTCTGCTTAGTGTACAATGCCTTGTGGGTTCAATCATTCTCCTACCTCTACCAAGAGCAACATGTTTCTAAATTAATATAAACTTACCAAAATATAATTTTATAACTGATTCATACTGTGTCTGCACTTCCTCCAAATTTAGTTTGAATAATGTTTTCTAATCTACTACTGCATGCAACAAACTGAAGAACTTTGATATTATTTCTGTGTGCCTGTGGGCTCAAAAGTAGCCATCTGTACAACTTCAGGCTCTGCTTCTCTGCCAAGAATTGTTATTTACTTATATTTGTCCTTGGTCCTCTCTAGAGGAACATATTTGTGCAAGTGCTTTTAAGTACTTTGTTGTGTCTGTGAGACTCTCTCCACCTGTGTGATCAGTTATCACAGATAGCAGGAGGGAGGGCTTTTGAAAGAGGGACACTTGGAAACACCTGCTTTTTAGTTACACAATCAAGTAACTTTACATCCACTTTTTTTTTCTTTTATTAATAATGCAAAATTTCACATCTGGCTTCAGTTCCATCTACTTCATTTCATAGCTTTAATATGAATCTTCCTCTTTCACCTCCTGTGACTGATGTCTAATTCTGCCAATTGCCCTTTTCCTTGGGGAGTATCTCACACACAGGTCACCAACAACACAACTAGTTTTTTGTATCCAGGAAACTAAAGCAATTTTTGATTGCTTCTCCTGATGAATTGTGTTTGGCTTCATCAAATTTAACAGGTTAATTTTATTAATATTTCAGGATTTTCATGTCTGCGCTGACAAACTACCCTTCCAAATTGTTGGACCATCTTGTGCATTTCGGTTTCTTGCATTTGGGCCCTTCAGCTCTTTCCCCGGGGTGAAGCGAGATGTGATGACTAATTACCTGTTATGGAGTGGCCCAGCAGGGGCACTGAAAATAAGGGGAGACACAGATGTATTTTCTATATTTCATTCTCTGCAATACAATTTAAGGAGTGACAGCACATACACACGCCTGGTTAAGGAGGGCAGAGGTTTGGGCAGCAAGGCAAGAGTAGATTAAAGTTTTTGGCACCTGGTGAAGCAGGAGAACATTTTCAGGCTACTGAGTGAGTACATAGATTGTGTCCGTATTGGAGAGGAAACTATTTTAAAATGCAGACATTTAAGGTCTTTAGGCATGGGTGAATGGATGAGGTAGTTTACACTTGCAACAGAAATATTCAGAAAGGAACAGACAGATCTTGGAAGAAATGGTGTATATAAAGATGCAGAATACCTGAGGTGCTGCGATGATGACCCAGAAATCTTGTATACCTTATTAGCTACTTAGCTAGTTCTGCTTCAAACGCAGCCTGGGTCAGTCCCATCCAATTCCTGTTTGTTCCCAAACAGTAGCTGCTGCAAACAGCTTTGGGCTTACATTTGCAGATTCTGTTGCAGGTTTAAACTACTCCATTCATAAAGCACAACCTCAGTTTTCTCTGGGTATGGAAGAGGAAACTGTATGTTTGTCCACACTGATCCCAAATACTGCTGCCCAAAATCCTACTCTGGGTGGGTCCATCGGGACTTTTAATTCTGATCCCAAACACATCTAAGGAGGGTGGTATGAGGCTGGGGCTTGGGAGGCCACAGAAGCTGGGAGTCCATCAGACCAGTCAAAGTGCAGGCTTCATTTATTATTTTTCATATTATTTAGAGCAGGAAGAACAGTTTTAGTGCTGTTATGGTGCTGGAGGGTTTGTATCATTTACAAGAAAACAGTTCTTCTTTCATCTTCCTAATGAACTGAAATTTTAGCTCTGCCTCTGAGATTCCTGCATCTCTCCATTCAAAAGCTCAGCTGATTACGAGGCTGACTTATTTAGGTGGCTTAGCAAGTAGAAACCCAGCATAGTATTGGCATATTCCACATCAAGCAACTGCCACAGCATGGGTTTTCTGGGCAGCAGCTGCAGCTTCAAGTCCAGTAGCCCCCAGTTTCCTTTATACACAAATCTGTTCTTATCCCTTGTGTTTTTGCTTAAGGTCTGCCATGTCCAGATCCTTATCAAGGACCTGAAAGTACTGAAGGTGATGGTTTTTCAGCATCCTCAGTTAACAAGACTTTGATTTGATGTGCACAAATGAATTCACATTTCTCCATCTCAGGAATATAATTCACTCCTTGAAGAACTTTACAGTTCAACTTTAGCTGGGAAGTTAGGTGAAGTGAGAGTGTGTCAGGAGCCTTCCTATTAACTATATAATAGAAAAAGTTTTGAGGGAGATAAGCCAGTCAGACTTAATATTTTTCTTTTTGACAGGGAGAAACCCCATGTTATCCAAGAGAGTAATTCTGATTTGAGAGAGTTAGGATTTAGTTCTTCCTGCTTCAGAAAAGGGATTTAAACCACAATTTGCTCCATTTGCTCCAGGCAAGATGGACTCTAAATGGTTATGTGGAAGACACACTTTAGAGCCTCTCTGGTCTGGGGTTTATCAATGCCAGTGCACTAGTCTTTACTGGAAAAACAAGGAAAACATATTATAAATCTCTAGAGAAATTATTATTTTAGTGAGATGCAAGAGAGCTACTCACATCCCAACTTTGCATTCAAGTTATCTTGACCAGACTTTTTCCTTTACCATTTTCTCCTTTTTTAAAAAAAACTTGCTCTCCGTGACCCTGGTAAAGTACATCAAATTGGTTAAGATTAGGTAAATTCAAGATGACTTCAACTTGGATGGCACACATGCCTGAGCTTTTCTAGTAGAAATCTTGTATATTATTTGGGATTTTTTATCTGAGTTCTTGACTATTTACCAATGACAATTGGTAAATAAAAATTGTTAAATTAAAAAAAAAAAATCACTAGACAACAACAGGTTTTAACTCAGTTCTTGTAGAGTCCAACAGCTTATTGAATTGTAATTATCATTCATCTGTTATTTAATTTTTCCCATTTTACATCACCAGGTTTTAGAACAAAATGACTCATAAATTCTGGCCATCAAAGCGACATCTGGTACTCGACAGAGGGGTTTCATGTGTGATTTTTTCCCCTAACAGTATCTTCTCTTGTCCTATATGACTATATGTATATATGACTACATGATTGGAAAGTTTTCATAGGCACATAAATACTGAATTAATTGAAAAGCAAGATAATTATCAACACTGTTAGTATTTAGTCTAATATGACCAGCTGCAAAGAATGTACTTGTTAAAACAGGATGAAAGTACAAGTGAGAGAAAGAAGTTAGATTGTAATATAATGTGCAACTGGTTAATAAAGGTTTTCAGATCCCAGCAGATGAATGGCAAAACTCTACTGTATTTCATAATTGTATCCCTCAAGGTGGCTGAAATAACAGGCTACTGAGATCTACGCATGATTTTTAAAAGCCATGACTGCATGACATAATTAAATTTTCTCCTTGCTATGAAGACAATTCCCTGTAGGTAGTAAGCCCAGTTTAGTGTTTCACCATCCTAACATCCAGTGAGAGGAGATGGATTTTTTTGTTTTCTAATCTAACACATTTATATTGGTAGCCAATATCTATTTTCTACAAATTTACCTGTAAGCTGACAGTAAAAATTTGTGCAAAAGGAGAATTTTATAAAAATTTATCACTTCAAGCTCTGGATTTTGAAGATGTCCAGGATATAAAGACACACAGAGCGTAAGTTTTAGGAAGAAACACATTTGGCTCCGGACAGCTCAAGAGCCAAGGTATTTGAAGGTAGAAATACAAAACAACAATAAAAATCACATTGTATTTTTTTCTTTGAATAATAGCATAAAATTGTCATTAACTTGGAAAATGAACCACTTGGCCAAAACTGCAGTTGTATTTAGAAGTCTAAACACTCATCAATTGCATTTATCCTCTGAAAATAGGTAATTTTCCTTATCAACATTATTTCTAAATTAAATGAAGAATAAACCATTTTTTCAGACCATCATTTGATTTGCATGTCTATTAAATCTCCAAGGTAAAAAACTCTTTACCAAAAATTGATTTAGAAGTCCAAAGCTTTCTGAATGCGTGAGACTGGGAAGATGACATAAACATCAGTCTCACACCTGAGGTCACCACATCAAGCACAGCCCAAAACCCAGATGACTCCTTAAGCCCTGGCATGCTGTAAAAAGCAGTATGGGGCAGCACAAGGATTTTCAAAACAGATACACAAGCCCACACAAAGACTAATCCACATCAGGTCCTTCAGAAATAACTTAATTTGCTTGGAACTCTCTTCTGAAATTTGTAGTAACTGATCAGTAACATGCAAAGCACTGTCACAAGACATTTTCATTTGGAACAAAACTAAACCAAACTCCTCCTTTATCAAGGATGTGTTAGTTGTCTATTTGGTCAATACAAGATTAAACACCTTTTTATTTTTTATGGTTTTGTATGGCATTCTGCTTTGTATTCCTGCAGACTGCCAGACTGTGCCACCTTAGCAAGGATATCTAATCACAGTGCTTGAATGACTTTAAGAAATCAGGCTGCAACTCCTATAAAAGCTGAGCAGGATAAAGGAATAATGGGACCACTCTCTTTCTTTCCTCAGAAGAAATAACGAGATGCTGTGTTTGAAGCTGCATTGACATCAAGACTCAAATCTGCAGTTGCCTTGTCTGGATGCTGAGGTGCTTGTTTTCTCAATTTCGCAAACACAGAATTCCACAGAACTATGTTAAAAAATGTGAGAAATTTGAAATTCTTGCTTTCAAAGGCAAAGTACAGAAACACCATTAAGACCAACATACAAGCACATTAAAAATCAGATACACCATTTTCTAACCTAATGATTTCTTTCATGTTAAAATCTAAAAACGCTGCTGAATCTCTCACATTTTGGGGGAATTTCCAATTATATTTTTTAAGGCGGTAAATTCAATCATCATGAATCCTCTGCTGCCCTTTCCCAATTTCCACAAAGTAGAATTGCTGGCAGTGATAGAACTAAAACAGAATTTGAATCATATCCAACAGAGAACAACAAGCAGAGAAAAGTACAAGAATAGGAAAAGGACATAATTTTAGTAATAGATTAGTCGAGACAGAAGGGAACAATGGAAGCTAACAAGATACAAACCAACTATTTGTGTTATCTGATTTTGTTTTGTATGGATGGATATCTAGGCAGTGCTGCACAAGAAATGCTTATGCAGGTAAAGAAGTATTTATAATTAGCACCAAACTAAACTCTGCAACCACACTGCATGTGCAGAAATATCATGCAAAGTTGTCTTAGATAGAGATCAAGCTGGAAGGCACTGGTGTCATGTTTGCCACATGCAATGAACACTCCAACGTGGATCTGAGGATCACATCCCATTTAACAGCACAGATACCTCGGCTGGATTAGCTCTAAACAAACCAGGTACAATTTTATTAGAATTATCAAAATCAAGAAGAAACACTAGAACAAACTGTCTCAAAGAAAAAAAAAAGGCACTGGTCTCAGATCAGAATTAAACTCACTTGGAGATTTAAGAACTAATTCTACTTTTGTGACCAGTTGACTATTAAAACAGACAATTTCAAGACAGAAAACATAGTATGTAGAGATCTGTGCTTGTTATACAACTGTTGAAGTTATTCTTCAAACAGAACTAGGGAGCTCTTAGACAGATTCTGATGATATGCTCCGCAAGGCTGCAGCTTCTGTAACAAAATCCTTCCTTCTGTAAAAGATGGCCAATGGACAGCAATTTATTTAAATGTCATAGGGTATTGGCACAGCAACGGTAGCAACGGCACAGCATGCGGTTGCTACTGGTTATTTGTATGTCAAAGGCCTCAAAGTCAAGTCTCTCAGGAGAAGCTAAAGTAGCAAGATGAGATGGAGGGAGAGCATGAAGAAGGAGGGCCCCATCTTGCCTGTGAACACACCCATGGGGATTCACAGAGGTGGAAACAGACAAATTTCCCAGTGAACAAATCAGCAAATAGAACGAAAAAGACTGATGGTTTCAATGAACATAAATGATGGAGCAACACAACAGGAAATATAATTAAAAGATAAATAATAAGCAAAGAATTTCTAAATTCAGACAGATTCACAGGCAGCTTTACGTTGTTCTAAATTACATGCATCATCCTCAAAGATAGACCTGTAGATCATTAAGGCTAGGACTGTAGAACCATCCATTCCATGTATCCACAAGCAGCTTACAAAACAATCAACTAACATTGCTTTCTCCCCACTCCACAGCACAACAGCACCGATGGCAGCATGCAGTCTCAAAAGTTATAATTCACCTTACTTAACACTCCTCGCCTAAATTATGCAGCAAAATTTACACATTCTGAGAAAAACTGCAAACTAATTAGGATCTTGAGAAGTACATATGAAAGTAAGGGAACTGAGACTAGAATACAAAGGCAATAGCACACAAAAAAGACAACATCAAACTTCTAACCATCCCTTTCCATACTTGAAGGAGATGCAGAACCTGAAAGATGTCAAATTCAAGACTTTATCAGATCTTCTCAGACAGCAGTTAGCAAGTTTGCTTCTAAAGAGAATCAAGACTGCCTGAACTTCTCTTTAGCATACATAATTAATGTTGATATTCAATACAAAAGTATTTTAAAACAAGTAATATAGGCTAAAACTCCTCATGCTTTTGGCCTTACACTAAAAGCTTGTGCTACTGGATATCAGAAATATATATCCTTTACAGAGACATGAATTGAGCACACACAGTTTTTTCTATCCTGCTCAGAAGCAACTCCAGTCTAAACAGGGCACTGTGAAAGGTAAACAACTTCACCCCGTTCTGTAGTTCCGAATGTTCTGAAATGGCATGTATTAAATGTAAACACCAAGTGAATTCTTTCCTCTAGCCCAGTTATTTCCCACCATTCTCCTTTTAATTTTCTACTCTGGATCTTAACAGGATTTATTATTGAGACTATCTATGTAGCTAATTGCCAAGGTTTAGATGAAGTGATTTTATTAATATCTGTAGTTCTTTGTCTAAGACCAGTGCCATCCCATGTTTATTCCAGTGATACCAATGCTGAAGTTCAGCAAGTGACTGTTCTGTTTACCAAAACCTCAGATCTAATTTCTATTCTATTCCAGAAGAATCAGTTTATCATTTCAGAAAACAACTGCGAGAGTCCTTAAAATAATTTTGAGATGTAATCTGTCTATACTGTCCCTGTTTCAAACAGCAGAAGCACCACAACTGCTGAGTTTCTGACTATTTTAAGGGTTTAGTAACAATGGCAACCACCTTTGCAGATGTTTAAAAAAATATAAAAATCTGTAATCCTTCCTGAAAGTCAAATGATTTATTTTTCTCTTGCCACTCCTTCTTAACAACCCCTTTTGGACCCTTCACAGTCTTATGGATAAACTAGAAGTTCTTGTATTAATTTAATATAAAACCACTACTGGTAGGTTTCTACTATTCTATATTCTCTCTCTGCCATGTTGGCTCCGACCTCAGAAACTTTTTTCGAGTGACTGTGTCATTTGTGCTTGCAAACTGAGAGTACATAATTTCTAGCTGTTCCTTACAGCCCTACAATTCTGCCAAAACAAGAAATAAACTTATTTGCAAGACTTCTGGCTCTAGTTATCAACCAACTGAAAGAAATGTCAGACAGTCTGCAATTAAGAATAGGATGAAAAGAAGTCAGGTATACTAGATGCAATAATAAAGTTGCTAAAGTTAAACAACTAAACACAGTTCATTTTTTCTTATTTAATAAATTATATAAAAAAGTGAAACTTTTTTTTTACACATTATTAAAAAACAGTTTCTTATCTAACTTCAGCAATAATACAAGCAATAATGAAACCGATTTAAATTTTTGGGTGGACATTCCATATCCCGTTTAAGTGGAGTCCAGTGCGCACAGCCTCACAACTACTGATGACGTTTCACTCCCAGGGTTGGTCTTCTTTTCTGTTGTTCTGGTTCCATAGATGACCTCACTGTTCATTTGGGGGAAAAAAAAAATCAAACCAAGCAAACAAAACCCAAAACCATACTCCTTGGTTAACATTGAAAAAATCCACAAAAACATGGCAAGTTTCAACACCTGCTCAAATTGTAAGTACTTTTGTATCATCATACAGATGTTCAATTATGGTTGTCACATCAAAAGTAACATGACATTTTATCTTTAGCCTTGTAGGAAAAAAATCCGATAGTATATGCACATGCACACACAGAGTACACTTGACAAGAACACTTTTACGTGGTTTACATTTCACTTTTATTTAATCCTCAAAACTGCCCATATTGCAGGGTTTTTCTTGATGAAATATGGAACTGAGCAATTAATTCTACAAAATTATGGTAAAAACTTGCTCATTTTTCTACCTTTATTGCTAAGAAACTTTACAGGTGCACAGTTTGTAAAAATAACCCTTTTAAGACTGAATGTATACACATGCTACAGGATTTAAGAAAAACCGACATTAGCATAGCACCTCCAGATGGGGCAAATGCAGTGCTGAACACAGACAGAATGTTCACGAAGTTAGAACTAATCATTTATTTTACAGCTTCTAAAGGGAATAAATTGTTCAGTCCTAAAAGGGTTAAGTAGAAACCCTAATATACTTCTTTTTCTAACAAAGCTGCCACTCAATCCCACAGTACAGTGCTTGAAAACAAAGTCAAAAGTCTGGCACAGGAAAGTATACACATTTGTTCAGTACTCATAAACACAGCTGCTTTTGAAAGAAAGTAAATAATATGGTTAATAATTGAAGAGCATCTTAGTTTCAAGATGGACACCTCTATGGAGTCATTTAATCTACAAGTGGGTAGCTTACTTCCAATAGGTAATTTGTTTCACTTGGCATTAATATTTTGTATATGGGAAATCCACCAATTTATGTCTTGAGTTCATATCTTTTCAGGTAACCATTCTGATCTTTTAAGTCTGTGCAGTGAAAAGAAGTACAGAATACCATTATTAACACAGTTGTGGGATGCCCTCAAGGCAAATAATTAGGAAAAACATCAGCAGCAGATTATTAAAGACTATGCTAGTGTTGAATTCTGAAATGCAGTTCCAAACAACAGAAAATAAGAAAAGGCATAGCTAAATTAGAGCACTCACTTTGCTTTGTCTCCCTAAAGTTGGAACTATAACAACATTCTGAACACAGACTCAATTTCTATGTATACAGAATTAACAGCAGACTTAACAGCTAGACTTGAACAGTTATAAGAGTTTCATACTGAAACATTCTATAAGTAGTTTTATCAAAATCTTGAGATATCGTTAATATAATGAAAATTGATTAACAGCTCACAAGGCCAATATATGTAACAATATCACCCCACAGAAAAAAGTTCAGGAAGATAATATATCTGAACAACTGGACGTATTAACAACAGTAAGGACCTGGAAGACCATTTCTGTACTACAGGATAACTACTGGTAACAATAGAGCCACAAGCCCAATGGAAAAATGGGGTTTAAAATGGTCTTGTAAGCAGAACTTAATAGGCTCTTTTTTGACCCACTTGGCTGTAGTGTGTAGAACAGCAAAAATTAGGCTAAATCTTTACAAGTCAAGGAATATTATATCTATTGGGCAAAATTACTGCACGTAAAGAAACTGAATATAAAAAGTATTGCATTTATATGTAAAAAATTTAAAATAATGAGTATAAAAGCACGTGTCAAGTTCTGAAAAGATATTTTAAATAGTCTTTGAAGGTTAAAAGGCTTGTTATGGTTTGCCTGCTGTGTGTATATCACGGTGTCTTCAATACCCTCTAAATCTGATATATATATATCTTGTCATTCTCAGTCTAATTAGTGATGAAAATCTGTGGCTCTTGAACTAAGCCATATTGTAAGATACCTATGTCCTTCTAACAAAAACACTGTGAAATGATTCCTGCCACAACACAATAAAACAAAATTTTATAGCACATACAAAGGTAAACAGATTTGCAAGTAAATGCCAGTAAACAGTTTAAAACAGAGATAAGGCCACAATGAATTCTGCCCTTGGTCACTGAACGGAGATGAGGTGAGGCAGCATTCACTAGTGCTCGGAACCAGCATCACGACTGTCACGGGAACAAGTTTGTAAAACAGAATAGCAAACATGAAGGCCTGTGGTAGAATACAAGCACATTTTAGGAGGACAGTGGCACTGATTTTACTATTTGCTAAATATGCTTTATAACTGATCTCTTCCTTTGAACACATCCTTCTCATACACAACGGAGCACTAAAGCAAGCAAGTAGAATGGAGCGTCAGAGTATGCAAATATGGTGCAGAGTCGATGCCTTAAACGGTGGTGGGTGTTGAAACTGGAACAAGTGGTCAGAAATAAAAACCCTATGAAAATGGTCAACAGGTAAGCTGGTAAGCAATGCACTGCTGTAGGAAGCCACAGGTTCACATTTACACAGCAGTGGTGACTTTTGCTTCAGAGTACAGAAAAGGCTGAACATGTAATGAAAATTGTATTTTGGCTTTTAAAGAGATCACACTATCAGAACTTGTCCTACAAGTCTATGCCTAGCTCTGTGACTACAAATGAACTATGGGAAATACTTTCAAATACAAATGAAGCAGGCAGGTCTACAAAGAGGGACAAAACATGGCAAAGTCAAAAAGAAAAAAAATGCAACAACCAACAAAGTCAAAGTGCAAATGAGCCTTGAATTTATGATGGAGAGAAGACTTGAATGTTGCACAAGCTGTTGGCAGGGAAAGGGAAACCCACAGGAAACAAAGATGGGAGGAGTTGACATCTTCATAGTGCTTTTATGATTTTCTATTTGCCCATTTCTAAGTAATAAAATTTACTTCTAGTTATTATGGTATGATCACTTCACAATGAAAGCACGTTCTCAATACAAGTGTTACATGAAAGTCTGGCCTAATTTACTGAACAGTATGAAGAAAAACATGCTTGTTGTGATTCTCAAGTGATGGAGGGCATCACCTACCAATCCCATTTGTAGCACATACTTCTCGTGGTACTTTAGTTACATGCCAACAAGACAGAAGACATGCTGCCAAATGAAGTTATTGGGAACATTCCACTTTTGAAATAAAACATTTAACTTACATTTAATACAAATTATATACAAGATTAGAAAAACCTGAACAGATCCTGAAACATTTTCAGATGTAATATGACTGCGCAAGGAAGAGGGGGAGTAACCCAGTAACAACCCTTCAAAAACACCAACATATGCCTGTGACATGAACAATCATTAATATGACTGCTTGAGATGCCACTTTAGGAAAAAAACTCATGTAATGTTAGAACCTCATGAATTATCACTATAAATACGTATTTAAAAAAAGAAAAACAGAAATAACTATTAACAATGACTGAAAACAGAGCACTAAAGTTAACATACATTGCATGTATTGCAGGCAAGGCAGAGGCATTTTTTAAAGCTTTTGCACAGACTTCATATAATCTTAAAAAAAATATGCTGGCCTTTACAAGGTTCTACTTGCTGAAATAAAAACAATTTCAGTCCATAAAAAGTCACAAGACTTCAGTTTAAAAAAAGGAACAGTTCCAGCCACAGACCAAAAATATATATTTTTTTTTTAAAACTGGAAGAGTATGGTAATTAGATTATACAAGCATGGTCAGGCTTTGGAACCTGAATATACTTCAGAGCAAAAGCTCAGAGAAAAAAAAATATAAACTATTTGGTAACAAAAGTGTACTATATGTTGTGATACAAAAAAGGTATGGTGAAAATGTACCTTTTATACTAAAGCTTATACAAGTTCCTTGGTCCATAAAAACTATGTTGTGTTCATGTTTTCTAGTTTGCTCAACATGTATCCCAGCCACATTTTTGTTTCTTGCCCACTAAAAAAACCAGCTGAAAAATAGATTTTCAATAAAGTTCTTATGTTTCGGCTGTTGGTTTGTTTTGTTTGTTTTTTTTTTTTTATCGTGGCTTCTGTTTTTAAGATCTCACTTGCAGGTAACAAGGTTCAACTCGTATCACCTAAAATGGAAAGGTGTTTTCCCATGAAACCACAAAAATTGTTCAGTTCTCTTGAATGTAGCACATGACAGTCAGTTAAAGTCCAGACAAACAACAGTAGTTAGGACACTACAGTTGCTGTAGATGATGTGACGTTGGTTGGGTTTGTGCTGACACTTGTGTAACTTCCCTCGCTGTTTGTGTTTGTTTCACTGGAAGCCATGAGGCTCGAGTTGGCTCGGAGGATTGCTCCAGCAGCACTGCAGTGTGGCCGTGGCCCTGGTTCCGGTGTGTATGTGAAGGTAAGGCTGGTGGAGTAAATGATGCCATCGTTACGGACCAAAGTTACTGGAACCTGGACTGGCTGTCGGACCCATCTCCAACCCTCTCGAAATGCAGAAATGTCTGGAACAACACACAGCATGCTCTCCGCGCATCTGGAAAACAGGAGAGCCCAATGAGCAGAATATACTTAAATTTAAAGAACAGAACAGAACAGAATAGCTCAACAATCATCTAGTCCACACTCTGACCACTGCAGGGCTGACCAAAAATTAAAGCATATTATTAAGGTCCAATAACGTTAATATGCCTAAATACTGACAGGCCTGGGGCATCGACTACCTCTCTAGGAAGCCTGTTCCAGTCTGATCACCCTCTTGGTAAAGAAATGTTGTCTCATGTCCCATCTAAGTCTTCCCTGGTGCAGCTTTGAACCATTCCCATGCATCCTGGCACATGACAGCAGGAAGCAGAGTACAGCACCTCCCTCTCTCCTTTCCCTCTTTAGGAAGTTGCAGAGAGCAATGGGGTCCCCCTCAGCCTCCTTTTCTCCAAACTGGACAAGCCCAAAGTCCTCATCCGTAAAATGTAGGACATGCCTTCCATCCCTTCACCAACTTTGTTGCTCTCCTCTGGAAACATTCCAGTATCTGGACATCCTTAAACCATCAGACCCAGAACTGCACACAGTGCTCATGGTGAGGCTGCAACAATGCTGAATACAGCGGGACAATCACCTCTTTTGACCAGTTAGATGTGGTTTGCCCTCCCTCCCCTCTGCCAGGGCACACTGCTAACTCATACTGAGCCTGCTGGCTCAGATCTCTTTCTGCAGGATGGAGAAGTATACACTTAAGTGTGTACACATGAGTATACACTCTTCACAGCACCCAGGAGAATGTAATCACCATGAAAGTAAGAGAAAATACCGTACCTGTACATGGTTTCAGCTTCCACATCCCCAAACCAGACACGTAAATTTGGAGTGAAGTTCTGTCCTGTAAGTTCCAACATTGCTACATCCCCACCACCATTCAACTGGAAAAAAAAAAGGAAGAAAATCCCCCCCAAAATATGTATTAATAAAAATAAACACTCCTCCGTTAGGAAAAAAGAAAACCAAAACAAACAAAAAACTCCACAACCCACCAAAACAAAACAACCAAAAAAAACCACCCACCCACCAAAAAACGAACAAAAACCCCTAAACAAAACAAACGAACAAAAACCCCCAAACAAAACAAACGAACAAAAACCCCCAAACAAAACAAATGAACAAAAACCCCCAAACAAAACAAACGAACAAAAACCCCCAAACAAAACAAACAACTCCTCCCCCCCCAAAACAACAAAGAAATCCCAAAATCTTCATATGCAAACAAGAACTGTAATCAGTGCTGTTTCTATTCAGCTGGACAAAGTCAAAACACACACAACCTACACAACTGAACTATAAAGAAGTAACACATACAAAAGGTACTGCCAACTAACTTGATAACATGAGGGAATTTCCAAGTTTTGATAGTGGCCACTTAAGAAATAGATGTCAACAACGCTTTGAAAACAGAGAACAAAATCTTCCAGAGAATGTGTTAGGAGAGCTTTAAGTTTTTCTCAGATGAATGCTGATTGTTTTTTAATAAGCTCTCTTTGATTTATAATTGTCTAAGAGTCAAAAACAATTTCTAAATAATCAAAACAGAAGTCTTAAGGATATCACTACCACAGTATTTTAAGAAATAAAAGCCTTATTGTATAGAGCAATATTAATATTATTCCTGTGATGGATAGGTTCATGTATTCTGAAATGTAGGTAAGAAAAATTATTACAACATAAAGTAATTTTAATACTTATAAAGCCATTAAGACTGTTTTTCTACAGTATTCCAAAAAGGTACCACGATGATTAAAACAGTATGACAAAAATAATCTAACATAAAAGAGCTTATTAAAACCAACAACAAACTTACTTGAAGACTTTCTACAACAGGCACAGGCGTCACTGGAGCATGGACCGGTCCCATCCCCTCATAAAACGTATATTCGGCTTTGTCTGTGCTAATGATTGTCCAAGAAGCTCCATCATTAATCATTTCTTTATTTGGTTCTTTTGGGCATGGAGTGGCCTTAGAAAGAAAGAAAAGTTTTAGATCTGATCTGTAGACACGTCTATCAAATCACAGACCCAAAAACCAACTCAGCCAGTAATAACGCCTATTATTGCAAAAACATGTTTCCTTCTGTTTTCCTCTAACAAAGTGACTGAGAGAAACAGTTACATACATTTCAGAAAAACTAATAGAAAACTAATATTTGTGAGAACACCATAACTATCACTTATGACACTGTCACCTCGCCTTATGTTTGAGTTTTAGTTCAACTTTTTAGGTTTTAATGTTATTCAATAGCCATTATCCAAAAAATTATGGCAATGAGAAGTAGCTGCTTTAAAATTGATTCTATTAATGCAAAGTGACTAAAACAGCTACAGACTGAAGCGGAATATTTTTCATTAGTTATGATTTACACCTGGTCAAGATTCCTTTTTTTTTAGAGTTCTTCACCATCCACAAAATGATGAAAACACAAGCTTATATTTCAGTCTTTGTTCAAAGACATAGGAGAGAAGCTGAAACAACAACCCTGCAAATTAGAATAAAAGAATCATAAAATGGTTTGGGTTGGAAGACCCCTTAAAGATCATCTACTGTCTCCCTCTAAATATTACTAAATTAGTACACATATATATATATATTTATCTACATAGATAGGAAATACACTGAACCTTTTTCTTATGGTCACAGAAGCCTCTCTGAACAATAGCAACAACACCTAGCAATCAATAAGGAAATTGTGTATAGGTTAAACACTGGCACAGAAAAAAAGTGGGACTCAAAAATTCTAATACCTAAATCCTCTTTTCCTCCACTGCGCTTTAGGAATGACGAGGTATGTAACCGTAACCTTCACTCTTCAAAATGTCAGATAAACTTCAATTACTGTGAATTGACCAGTTCAGATGTTAAAATCTAAGCCTAATTTTCACATGGAGTCTTCACTCTGGTATGATCATGTAACAAAGCACTGAAAACAGCTTGCAAGGGAAGAGTGCAACACGGACAGTAACTATAGATCCTTCCAAGCTCAAGATCAAAATGATACTTCCACTAGAAACATACGGAGCTTCTAAATTACTAGTCCAACTTCAAAAGAGGAGCTGTTGTATATGTTGTATAGGAACTGTTGTGTACTATTTTGAAGCATGACATTTTTCCTACAGGTTGATTGCAATTCCTCTTGGCACGGACTGATGCACTTCGAGCCATGACAAATAAAATTATGGATATAAAAAAATGAATGAACCTGTAAAAGACCCTTGAGTGACTTTTTTGAGATCTCCTAAACCCACAAAATGGAAGGCAAATGCCACAGAATTTGTTCTCAAAGTCCTGCTACATCAAGAATCATTTCAGGAACACATTAATTACTTCTGTCACAGAACTCCTTGAAAGATTATGAGTCCTATTCTAGAGAAACATTCCTCCTTACCACTTCCAAATACAGCAGTTTACCTCCAGGGACACTTCCTTCCCTTCCTTTCCTTTCATAACTAAAGTTTCTCAATAGATGGCTCTGGAAGATTGAAATGCCTTAACATCATGGTCTGGCTCCACATGGAGACAGAAGTTATAACTCCTAATGTTGCCACTGACAGTTTTCTGAAAAGGCCACCTCAACGTGCAGTGGCAGCAGTGAGTGACAACACAATGTTGCACACCATCAGAAAAAAATACCGAGAACGAGCTATCAGGTGTTATTTTGCCAGTGTAGATGTTTTGTTCATCTAACTCTGGAATACTGTGTGCAGTTACAGTCTCCTTGTCTAAGAAAGCCATGGAGAAAAAAGAGAAGGGACAGAAAGGGCAACTAAAATCACCAAGGAGTGCTGACCTTACGAGAAGAAATTGAGAAGACTGACTGTACAACTAGGAGAGAAGAAACTAAGATGTTGATGGCTAAAGTGAATGCAGAACTGTTGCTCACTAAATCCTGCAACACTGGAAGTAGGAATCACTCACAGAAATCGTTACATCATTCAAAACAAATACAGCAAAAGTTTACTACACAAAGGACAGGAAACCCCTTGAACTTTCTGCCACTCTGCAGAAAGTTCACTGCAGCTCACTGCAGAAAAAAAACATCAGCACATTCAAAAGTAATCAAATTGATGTACAAATCTGCAAAATGATACTAAAAGATAGAATCAGGGAGGCAGCCTCTAACAACACCTAGTACAAGCAGTGTGGATGCTGGTAGAGTATAACTGCACTGGACTGCATAAAGCAACCACATCCACCTGCTTCCCATGAGCACCAACTCCTATTGCTGCTGTTAGACAGAGACATGGAATGTGCTCTGATCCTGTAAGGCATTATTTATATTCTTTCTCTATGCTCCAGAACACATGGGTGTCTGGAAAGAAAGATCTGGTTGGTACTTCAGCAACTGGATTTCAAGGTTCACGCTCACTCGTTAACTTTTTACAGCCTCTCTGCTTTAAGCCTCTAAGGTCTCTATATAGTGCTATTTCCATTCACCTAAGGGAGATTTGTCACCCTAAAGAAAAGTTCAGGGGGTTTGTAGGTTTTTGTTTTGTTTTGTTTTTCGGGGTTTTTTTGGTTTTTTTACAGTGACCATGGTTTGCCTAGATTCCTACTACAGCAACAGTATTCAAAAGCAAATGCTTAAGAGCAGGCAGGTGAAAGATACTACACATGCTGTTTCCCTGGTCTTTGTCTTCTAATCCAAATAAAAATCAGATAAAATAGGATTTCTCTCCTGACATTGATAGAAAGAGTTTATTGTTCATAGTAATTTCGCTTACCAAAGCATGGTAATAGCCCAATGTGCAAGACAAAAGATTTTAGCCAGCAAGTAGAAGTAGCAGGTACCAACTCCACTAAAAGAATTCAGAATAGGGGGTTGTCCTTTTATCTAACTCCTACCCATGTGGAAAGTTCAGAGCTCTTATCAGACTGGGCTCCATGAGGGCTGCAGAAACTGAAGAGTGGTAGGATGTACTGATAATCCCACAGGCAATTCCAAGATGCTAAACTAAGGCAGCTGTCAGAGAAGCAGGAGCTGCTTCTTCATTCAGCACTTCCCATAAAGTACTCTGAGAAAGATTAAATAGTAAGGTTGATCTGAGTTATTGTAATTTCCATTTCACAGTCTTCTTCTTGATGATGGTCCCTTCTCCTATACCATACTATATACTATCATATAGTATATTAATAGATATATGTCTGCCGTGTGCTGTGGGTAGAAACAATAGATCAAACCACCTTCTGAACCACAGGACATGAATATGTTTACTGAAATAAGAACAAAGCTTTTCATATTCTAGTTCCATTGTCCCAATTCAGGACAGAAGTCAAGTGAACTTTTACCAAGCCTTCCACTTTCCTACCTCTACTTTTCTTACCCAAGAAGCTACAGCTGTTCTGAGGAAGTCTTGAGTCTTTCCCATCTTCCTGAAGCACAGCATTATCTCTCAACACCCTTTGCTATTTGAGCTGCCCTGACATATTTAAAGAAAATTGCAATAGTTAGTCCTGAATTTGGACACAGTCTTGTTAGTCTGGCAGGAATTACCACGCTGAAAAAGTCTGCTAAAAGCATGCTAACATACACATGAGACTAAAATCCAGTATTTTTCCCCATCTGCTGGAGAAAAAAAAAATACTTCTGAGACAGTTATATTCTTTACAGACAATCCAAGTTTCTGTGGCTTTATAAGTTACTGTGGTCAACTGCCACAGCTGTCTACGTTTGCACTGTCATCCAAGAGCAAGACATGGCAACTGCTGAGTTCACCATGAAACAAGACTATTGTTGACTGTATCGTTTCCTATTTGCTGTAAACTAGAAATGGACACACAAGTGAGTGGTGCAACTCCATTGGCATATGTCAACATGTTAAGCCACAATATCATGATTGCATGCACAACTTCCTAGTGTGTTTCCATTTTTTTCTACTGGAGAAACCAGAATTCATTGTCTAGACAGACATGGAAGAAGGTTTTGAGGAAAGAAAAACAGATTTGGAAAGGGACAGATGAAGTTTGTAGCTTTCCATTCTCTCTTTTCAATACAAAGTATCAGACTTGCATTTAAAACCTACTGGAAAAATGGTATTCACACATATTTTGGGAATATCTGGGAAAACTTTGCAACCACGCTTCTCATCTATTGAAAGAGTTTTAAACAACTTACTTGAAATTGAATTATTCTCTCCTGGGAAAGGCACAAATACATTCTCTCAGTGTCTTTAAGGTAAAATGCACATTTATGGAGCTGTGATACTGGATCATCTGCATCCAATAACGCCGTTTGTTTATCTACTTTTCGAATTATCTGTGAACGAAAATAGTACATATATATATTTAGGACAATTTCTGTATTTTATTACATATGTACTGAAAATAAAGGAAGTGAAAGGTAATTTTTTTTTACATTTACGTGCCTCCTGTTTTAATACCAATATCAGATTCATAATTCTCAATGCTTTTGAAACAAGAACACAACTGAAGTAACACTCAGTACTACTTCAATGTGCTACATGTATATATATTTTATCTTTGTTATAGGAGTGGGGAAAAAAGTTGAAGCTTCAGCAAAATCTAATTTTGTTCCATTAGTCAGTGCAGAAAAGCAACTATTAATTATCTTACTATTTTTATTATTAATTACTATTTTTAATAATTAATACCGTTCTACAGAAGCTTCCAACACTGACAGGATCAACAACATTCTGTGGCAAACCAGTTGCCAAAGGGGAATAGTTAAAAATAAGGATTAACTTAAGCACATCTCAACACCTTTAGAGTTTTGGAAACACAACAATTACAGTGTATCTTAACAGTAGTTGGTCATAAAATATTACTTAAAGACAACTGCAAGGAATAATTGTTCCTTACAACCAGAAGTTCAGTGAAAAAAAAAATCTGCTGACTTAATTCAGATCTGTTTTACCAATTTATTTTTAAAAATTAAAAAAGTTACTCCCTTACAGTCAGGGAAAATCTGTAGCTCGTAATTTTAATCAACTTCCAGAAAAAAGTTTAATACTTAATTTTATGCAATATCAGTAGCAGCTATGTGCTTGCAGATTTTTAAGCTGACAATCAGAAAGGCAACTATGTCCTCTAGGATTTCTAATGACAGTAAAAGGTATTATATTGATGACGATGATAATAATAATAATAATTATGTTTCAAGGTTAACTTTTTCCTTCAAAGTTCTTTGCATTAGCCTATAAAACATCTGCAATTTACCTTTTAATCACATCACCTCCAATCAGTCCTGTAAGGCATATGACAAATGTTCCCAATGGCAAACAAACAGGAACCTTTAGCCTAATTTGTTTTAATCTATTTCTACTTGCAAATAAGGCTTCTGGAATAATAAATGATGGCATCTCCTTTAAGCAATAAGAAAATATTAACAGGAAGCCCACAAATAAAGTGACATTATGTTAATGAATTTCATTTGCTTGCATCAGATCAGTAGTAATCAGGTCTGGACTTCACTATTAAACAATGCGATTTAAGAAAAAAGAAAATCTATTGAAATTATCATTTTGTCCCATTTACACTGAGTAGGCTATTATCTTCTTTTTTATCTAAGCTTGATATTGAGAGAGAATTTCTCATTACAGTCCTAGTAAAATGTAGGGAAGGCTGGTTTTACATTGGTGCATTCTACAGATTGTTTCCAGCTAAAAATGGAATTGAGAAAGCCTTGGATGTAATTCATAATGGGCTGACAAACCACAATTTCACAGAAGATCTCATAAGAAGCATTATTTATCAGTCACATAAAATTCCACTTAGGTTGGCATTAAGCACATAGAAAAGGAGAAAAAAAATGTGTAATTACACTTAACTTTACTTATAAAAACTGCTACTGTGTATCCAGAAGTAATTTTTTTTTTTTTTGGTTCACAAACCTTAACTGGTCATCTCAAAGGTACTTCCCATGTTTCATATTAATATTCATAGTATTAATAAATTTTAAAAGAAGTTTCTGGAAGCTGATATTGGTCTAATGTATCCTCAAGAGTACACAGAACCGCTTTTAGATTCAAATCAGTAGAGCATTTTTAAAGCTGTGCTGAACTCAACACATGGAATATTCCTACTGGCTGCAAATATTTTACTCATCCATTCAATATCAATATTTCAAGTACTTCGGTACAGGGGATATACTGTTTTTAAAATAGACAGATTAACCTACTTTGGCAGGCTTGAATTCTGAAAAATATCCTATGCTTATTTTACAAGTTGATCTTTGTTTACAGAATTAATCTGCAGATATAAAAAGATGCTTTCATTAAAGTGAATGCCATTTTCCATATAAAACATGTATTAACAAAGGGAAACATAAAAAGCCAAAAATTGTAAACAATGTGAACCCAACTATGGAATTACATTAAGTATCTATCTATAAATTAATTACAGCATTGGAGAAATTAAACTGTACCAGTCTTGGGAGTGCCATGCCAGTAACTGAGCATACAAGTTTGACAGTCTGCCCATAATGAATGTAGCCATCTCTCACTGTGAATTCTTCTCCTTCTGATTCATCATCATCCACTGCATGAAACAGGAATTTTCAGAATTATTTGTTTTGATAAGAACAACAATTAACATCACACTATTACATCAAATATATATATTCAGTAACAAAAATCTGCATATGGGCAATTAATATGCAGGATGTTTTTCTGTGAGGATGGAGGGAGGGAAGTGAAAAGATATATTGCTTTGTTTTTACTTACAGAGGTGAATGTAAAACGCTCCCCACTGTTGTGAACTGGCATGGAAATTACCACCTTCTACGTGCAAATATCTGGTGCTAACTGTTTGTGATCGAAGTCTATTAAATAGTGCCACTTTTGTCCCTGATGCAATACATACTGCAAGGAACATATACAGACTTGAGATCATAAAATTACTTCATTATTACATAGAAAAGTAACAAAAAGTCACAAATACTGTAAAATAAACTGAAGCATACGTGAAATCAAGAAATAATTTTCAAATATTGGTAATTTAGGAAATATTTTTATTTGTGACAGACCAAAAATACTCAAAATACAAGTGGGATAACAAACATAGTGTCTGTTCTCCAAAGGCATGCTAGCTCATCGGATTTTGCCACTTAGCCAAATGGGCCAGTGCTTGCCAGCTGAAGACTCCTTCTCCAACAACTGATTATTTGAGCAGAAGCTTTCACCTGCCCTTGCGAAGTACTTAGACAACTTTCGGCAATCATTTGAAGTATATTTGAAGTATAAAGAAAAATTATTCTTACAAATCACAAGCAATTGAAAGAAAGACGGATGTAACTATGTCAAATTATAACCATGCAACTTGAAATGTTCTTGGATCTGAACTTACTGATCATTCAAGAGAGAGAAACGCAAAGTTTGCTCCCTAAAAAAAAAAAAATCAGCAACTAACATTTTGCCATCAAAATGGGCTTGTTGTTCTACTTGGTTCATATTCACTGTCCATCAAAACTATCTGTCTGAATACAAATTCAACAGTGCATACTCTGAGCCCACGGGTGTGAACTGCACAGCAACAGATTGCCTTTAGTCATGTGCCAAGCTAGCGGCCCCGAGATCCACATTCCATAGGTGAATGGGTTCCAGCCCAACACAGATGGAAGAGCCTTTTAAAGCACTAGTGAAGAGAAAGAGAAAAACAAACAAAAAAAAAAAGGGTATCTCTTGAGGTGCTCCGGTGGTATGCAGGCAAAAAATGCTGGAGGAGAAGCAAAAATGTTCCAAATCATACATTAGCACCAGAGATACCGTTAGTTGAAAAACACAGTAAGCAAATATCTGGGTGAAACATCACCATACAGATTTCTTAACCAACTACTTAAAAGGAACAATGCAAACCAAAAATAAAAACATGAAAATGGCATGAAGGAGTAAGAAGGTGGCTGTGATGTAAGGAAGTGCAGTTTGGGTAACGTGACGCTACTCATTTATCACTATCTCTTTGATACTGATCAAAATATCCTAAGCACCAGATCACAGCAGCTTAACAGATCCAAAAGCTTGGAAAGCTGAGGTAGAACAGTCTTTATACACTTGTCTACAAGGATTCATTTCTCAGAATACAGGCTTTTTGGTGGACCTTCTGTATTTACTAAATAATTAGCTGTGACTGCATAAAACTCAACAGTGTAACCTATCTATATTGGAACATATTAAAATAAGCTGATGTGTACAATTCTGAAATGCAACAAAAAAAACGGAAGTTGAAAATTTCCTTGTATTTACTTTGTAATCAGACATCAGAATACATAAAAATTTAGTAGGAGTCAAAATTAATTGCTACATATAAAAAACCTGTAAAATACTTACAGTCTGCATTTTTCAGTGACTGTTTCTTTTTAGATGGTTTGGAGATGACTTTGATCCGTTTACTGAGGAACACACCGATGTCATCACTATTGCCATAGAACATTTTTACTGATAACATGAAGTGCTTTCTCTTGTCTGAGTCTGATATGTATAAGGTTTTGGCAGTGCAATAATTCTGTAGGTGAAAACACACTGTTGTTTCTTCTTTCAAGTCAACCCAGTTCCAGAAACTATGTATATTTAATTATGAACAAATAGGAAATATGATGCAATAATTTCTAAAGCATATCAGAAATTGCTTTTTCCATCTCTTCCCTATGGATTTCTTTTATGACTACTGTTTAACTTTGTGAAGTTTAGCACCCAACCTCATTACTTTACAGTTTTCCACGACTGGAAAACATGATTGGAGACCATAACTGTGTCAAAGCCATCCCTGAGGGGTTAAGAGCACTGCTAAAAATTACATTTGAGTATAGCCATACAGACACTACACTGGGCATGCACAAGAGGCTACCTGTGCAGAAGATGTGTTGAGACAAACTTTTATTGAAAGGATGGGAAAGACTGGGTTTTGAAACATGAGAAAGTTACTTTTGGCTAAGTGTTTATGCTAGGTGACAATAGAAGCTCAAAAAATATCAAAAAGAACTTTTATTATTCTTTCCTATTCAGCAATATATGAAGCATTTCTGGTAGACAGTGCTGGAAATACTAGGTGGCTATAAAATACAGCTTAATAAAACAACCAGCTAAAATGAACACTTGTGCTGCTAGTTTCCAACTGTTTAATTCATCACAAATACCTTTAAAAAAAAAAATCTTGTAAGCAATTGACACCACTGTAAAAAACAATCTACCAAATTTTTAAGACAGTATTTTAATAGTATTTTTATGCAAAGGGACTTAAAGACCACTTCTAGCAGCAGATGTTCAGACACTTCCATTCATGCAAGGAAAGGGACATGGAGTTTGGGCCAGAAAGCAGATTTCAGTTAGCCACTGATGCCTACCAAACACCTAACAGTTTATTGACTCTGCATCAAGAACCTACAAATTAAAGGTTAGTATCTTGTTATGACCTTATGAACTAAATCCACCTATTCAACCATCCTACATATTTTCGAGGGATTTTTTTTTAAACCACTTATGTAGTATCTGCTATAGTGTAAGAAAAGTTACCAAAAATAAGCAAGGGCATTCCTTGAAATATGCACCATGTAGCTATAATATCCTTTCAGTAATCTGAGTGGTTTGCTACAGTTCTTCTACCTTTCCTTCCAAGTTCAGCTGCTGCATTTCTTGGTCGCTGTTTCCTATCCCAATAAAGGCGCAAGGTTGTGATTCTTGCTCAGTGCAACCATCCCGTTCCATTTGCTCTTTTTTTTTCTTCCATCCACTGCCCATAAGATACACACACGGAGGAGGACAAAAGAACCTGAAAATGAGGAACAAATGATAGCATTATACACAGCTTTCAAGAAAAACAAACTGATGTGTACCCAAAGCTTTCTTAGCCCATTCACATTTTGCATTTGAGTTTGTACAGGCATCCCCTTCATTTGCCTTGAAGGTTTTCTAAAACGCAAATTTAAAAAAAAAAAAAAAAAGGGAAAAAGCAAGGACAATTCAGCAGTAGATGCACTGTCACTGAGTATCTTTCCAGTTCAATATATGACAGTCTGCGCCTCTGCAAAATGAAAATGCTTTCTACCCTTACAAAGAGATTCTGAAAGTAAGTAAAAAGGCCTCAGAAGTTATTACAGTAATTTGCTTTTGTAGGTGCTTAACATGATGCAGCGATTAACATACACAGAACAGTTCCACACACTAATTTAATGGACAACTGCTGACTACTATTCCTAAACATTTAGTGGTTTGTCATTAGCAAGGAGGGACTCTATTCCATCCATGCATAAGCCTCTCTTCAATTTTTAAAAGGATTAAATGATTTTTTTAATCTTCATCAGTAACTACAGAAGATAAGACCTAGTAGTCTTCAGCAGCACTGACTGCAACCCATTTAGAGTCTACACGTAGCAACATGCTCAAAATCAAATTCAGCATAATACAATGCATTGGTCTTGAGGTTTCTGTATATTGTTAAAGCCCAAATTGTGAAAACGTTTGGTTTTAGTTAGTGAACAGCTGCAGTGTTTTTATCGTCATTTCATTAGGATGAAAGATAAAAAAGTAGGAAGAGTACATCCACTTGTGAGGGAGATAAGGAGGCGTGAAGGGAGAGGGACCTGAAAAAGTTTTTTATTATTCTATTTGTTTCAAATTAGAGAGTAGTGCTTAACTTGGCACTTCTGAAATCCTGCACTGACTCCTACCTTGCATAGGTGGGAAGGATTTTTTTTTTTTTTTTTTAATTTGGCTTGGGACAACTGAATTCCGGGCGGAGGGAGCAGGCCCCATGCCGGGGCAGCAGCCAGTTGTGCACCACAGGCAGCCACAGCAGCAGGCAGGAGCGATCAGGGCGTGGGTGAATTGAACTGCAGGCTCTGAGTCACAGGAAAATGATCAGAGGATAAAATTATTCCATTTCTAAAGTGTCTGTGGGAGTCCTGGGCAGGAGAGGACAGTGCCAGGTTACTGGCTCGACTCAATGATCTTAAAGGTCTTTTCCAATACTAAATGTTTGTACAATTGTTACTTCTATTAAACACCATACAAACCTTCATTAGTGGAAGTCAGCCTCAGTATAAAAATCCAGCCTAAATCACTTCTTTATCTCACCTATTCAGCAGAAATATCTTTATTTAACAGATACAAAATTGTCCTTCTAAATAACAGAATCCTTAACAGGTGAAACCAAAGTACTGTTAATAATAACATAATTAAAGAAATGTAAATATCAGGAATTCATATAAGCAACTAAAAATATTTGTAGTATTTTTGGTTAATGGACACAAATAATGTATATTCTTTGTCAAAGAAACAAACAACCAGATTTTGTTTTACAGCTATTTAAAACATCTCAGTGCTAATGAACAAAAATTACTGCCTGCAGGCAAAAAAACCCCCAAACTTACTTTCTTGACAATAAACCTGCAGTCAAAATTTTTCACTTACATGCATCCTATGTAAAACACAGCAAAATGGGTGCTATACCAGTATCCATTCAGCTCAAATATCTGTGAATGTCTTTCAAAAGTATTGTGGTCCAAAAAAGACCACTTATAAAAGAGAATCTGTAGAAAGTAGCTCACTATGTGACATCACAATTTCTGCATTTTTGAGGTGTCCAAATTAATTTGTGAAACTGCTCCCCAGATTGCTTTTTAAACTTAATTCTAAACAAACAGAAACAAATGCTATATTTCCTCCATGTTGATAATCCATTTCAGCAAAAACTTAATTATTTGCTCCTTTTCCTGCCTTCACACTGTTCTGAAGCATAGAAATTTTGATAAACAGAATTATGAACTAAGAGAAAGCCACTTGTAGAAACAATCTATTCAAAGTTTAACAATTAACATCTTTTCATGTGCTTATTGCATCAGTTTTTAGTTTTTGTATTTCATTCTTTGGGGTAATCACAGGTCATATGAAAGCTCTAGAATCTTTTTCTTCCAACTGAAAATGCAGGACACAGAGAACCAAGGTGACAAGCAGAAACTCGCCAATTTGCAGAGCAGATGTTTCCTGATGACCTGTCAAGAGACTACGCAATAAACCAACACAAAAATAACACTTCCACAGTAGCAGCACATGAGAATGCTTCCACTAGCCCAGCCATTAGTCATAAAGCTAAAATTTGTAGTTATCTGACATTAGAATGGGTTATTGTAATATTATTGCTCTAAGAATAGAGATTCTGGAATTTGAAAATCACCATGAATAGAGTGAGTAGCAGTAAATATTAAACAGCACACACTGTGTATCCCTTTTAGGTTGCAATTATGCCTTTTGCTTCTTATCTTCTGCTAGCTGACCTCTGTTGCAGTTTACCTCATCAAGACATTGAATGATACAGTAGGGGTATATTTAAGCCCACCATGAGTTTCTGTTATATGCTGATTAAATCTTCCCCTTACTACTACAAATTTTTGATTTGAAAACCAGGAATGCATTTTCTACTTTTCAACGGCATTTATTTCAAACACAACAGATGACTTAATTTCCCTCAAGTGTTTCTCTACCTGAAAGAGGACTTATGTTTGTCAGGGAGACAGTGCAATTACAATGGTCAAGATCATAAAGTTCATATTAAAAGTACAACACGTATATTTACTTTCTACATATCACCCCACGACTAGATGTAAATACCCTAACTGTTGTTAGAAACCTACTCGGAAGTTCACCTACTCGTTGCTGCAACTTTCAGTATTTTTTAGGGAAACAGAAAACCAAAGAAAGAAAGAAAGAAGTTTCAGCACTACACTGAGAAAATTTCTACTTAGACAACCGTGGTAACATTAAAAAAAACCCAAAACATTGGGGGAGGTGTGAGGAAGAAACAGGATAAGCAGGAGTCACATTCTTATTAGATCAAGGGGTCGAGTGAGGGCAATGACCATGCCCAAGTACTGTAGAGAGCAAAGCAGAGGCCTAAACTACTCTGCCATCCCAGATTAGGGAAGTGTGACCATGGTCCTCTAAGAACAATACTTTTCAAATGCAGGTTAGGAACTAAGTCTAAGATATGCAATTTTGGGGGGAAGAAGCTTTCAAGTAACACACCACAGAGCTTCTGAATTTTCAAACCAAAATGACAATACAAGACCTTTTCAGTGTTAACAGACATATCCCACTAATTTTCTTCTAACAACCTATTTCTGATGAAGAAGTTATACACAGACTAAAAATTAATACCAATCTTTATTAACACAGCAATGCTTTGAAAAAAGAAAACCCCTTGTATTCCAAGTATTATAACACCATAAAGCACATGTGACATATTTACCTTTCTTCCTCATGTACTCTTTCATATTTATCTTACTGGTTGGAACACAAGAAATATAAAACCCCAAACTTTTTTCATATCCTTTCTCATTTCAGCTTAATTCTAAACCAAGTCCTCTGAAAATCTACAGCCACTAGATGGCAATGAAGACCTTTAAGAAATAAGCTGTAACCCATTGAAGAAGAGGAAACAAGCCACAATAATTAAAGCACTCTTTTAAAATTAGACCACAGAGAAAACCCCTCAAAAACTATGACTTACTGAACAAAGAAACAAACTTTTGGAGCTGAGAAAATTTTAAATTGGGTTAAAACTATGAAAAAGAAGAGTGTGGACATTCACAGTTTGAATGGATTTTCTTATGTAACAGGCTCTTATTCACCCTTCAGGCAGAGACAAGTATAGTCCAAAGTAAAGTCCCAAGGCCTTTTACTTCATATTTACAGTTCCAGGAAGTAATGTATAGGAGAGATTAATTAAAAATTTTCTATCCAATATACGGTGAGTAAACTATCACTTGTTTTATATTTTTAATTTTCACAGAGAATTAAAGAAAGTCTCTTTGATATGTATAAAATAACTGCTGGAAACAGGTTCTCTCATTAATGAAATATTTCCAATGTAAATAGGAATGTAAGTGTTCATGTGAGAGGCTGGCTTTCAGATAACTATAAAGAGAAAAAGAGAAAAATCACCTCCCCAAAATAAGTAAGGTAATTTATGTAAAGTAAATTCCAGTACTACCGATGGAAATAAGGTAGGATGACGTTTGGTGGAACAAATGAAAATACTCTTCCTTCAACCTTTGATTTACAAGCCCTACCTCTCTTTAACCACAAAACTAAAGTGACACTGAGTAGGAGGCAAAAATTCTTCTGAAGTATTAATCTGAGTAAAAAATAGCAAAAAAAAATTATGTTGCAGGGACAGGTAGCTGTGTCTGGTTCTTCCGAACTTCTTCGGAATTTTCAGTACAAGAAGTAATAGTAGAAAATCATATAGGATATAATTTCTTCACTGCATTTGTAGCATATTCTCTTAATACCTCTTCTCTATGCAACGAACAGGCTGGCATTTTCTTGCTGAATGTGCAGTAAAACAACACAAGGCATTTCTCTGTGAGGTAAACACCTAACAACTTGATCTAAAAAACACACAGTATCTGTTAGGGATTCCTTCTGTGAGCTATTTCATTACTGGAAGTATAACCACCTGGAATGTCATTCCTGAACAAAACCTATTCCACATTTGTTAGAGCCGCATGACAAGATGCAGGTTCAGTGTTTCCTACTTGCTGATATAAAGCAGAGTGACTGAGCCAGGGTAACAGTTTGGGATACCAGGTCTCTGCAAATACTTCACGTATTTAACATATCCCTACAACATTTTGTTACGGACTCTTGGTTCCTCAGAAGAGGCTCTCTGTGATGCTCCTCCTATGCATCTTGAAGTATTTGTGATCAGTGTAATTAAAACCACGGGCAGGTTTAAATGAAGCTAACATGGGAACTGATACTATCTAGAAAAGGTCAGAGGATCAACCTCCAAAACGTAAAGGGCACCCCCATAGTATCTTCTTACACTATAATTTCATAGGTCGTTCAAGTGAGGAAAGACCAACCTCCTGTTAGACTCCAGGTTTAGTAACTCAGTACAGCAAACAGAAACAAGCTGTTACTCATCTGTTCTGACAGATCTGTTCCATCAGACCAACTGGAAACCAACCATTTTTCCATGGCAAGAAAACCAAGCTGAGATTTGTCTAAGGATGCTCCCCTTTATTCCAAATGAGTTGAAGGGAAGAGCAGAATAATTTCTAGTGGTTTCCAAATCTTGACTGCAATAACACAAAGAGAACCAGGTTTGAACTTTGGCAGAGCCTGGAATACTGTGTTAAATCAGACAATCACCAAAGGGGAAAACAATACTCCTTCAGGCCAATCAATACAGAAAAAATATGGTACTTCAACTACAGAAGCTACCCTAATTTGCCAGGAAGCAAGGGGTAGAAAGTAAAAAAAATCAGCTCATGTTACTGCTACCTAGTTCTGATGCACTCAATGCTCTCCTCAAACCACAGGCTTATGTTCACAAAGGTTTGCTTTCTCAAATCCTCCAAGTCATCCGTGTTCATCTTACAGAAGTATTTGCCTTCAGGAGAATTCAGGGGTTTCCACCAGCTAGGGTTTTTTTATATTCAGAGTGACATTGGAAGGGAAGTTTTTCCTTTGTACCTGTCAATTCCAAGTCAGTCAAGCAGGAGATGTGTTTGTCGATTACCCACATTGTTCTGAGACTCCCTTTTCTTAGGAGCTAAAGAGCTAACAACATCTACTAAGGAATTCATTACAACAACAACAAATGAAAAATCATTAGGTCCAAGAGTGCAAAGGATGAAGCAGTGAAAACCATGGGGTAGCCCTGGGAAAGGCTATGCTCTCAATAACAAGAGCATCATCCAGAGAGCAGGCACACTCAGTTCAGGGAAGGGAAGTATTTGAACAGAAATTACAGGAGCTCCTTCACTAACAGCCATAAACCAAGATGCAGCCAGAGCATTCTCATGCTAATCAGCAGTGATAACGTTTAAACTCAGAACAGCACATAATACAAATACACCAGTTGGGCTCACAGTCTTTAGATCAACTACGTCTTGGAATCCAAAACACTTCAGTTCTTTAAACTGCTATATGATCACACTGTTCAGACTCTGAGAGAGGTCTCAGTTAATGGTAAATATGGAAAAAAATACAAGCACAGACCAAATACTCACACTCATCAGGAGTAAATATCACCTGAGTCTCTATCAGTTAAATGTCTCTGAAAGATGACAGTCATCCAACAGGAAACATGAGGCATGAAGTCTTAAATTCAGCTAAAGCCCATCCCTGAGCTTCTTACCTCCTGGCTTCTTTGTTTAACTAAAAAGCATTAACTTTGGGAAGTGCAAGGCTAATATGAAGAGTCAACTCAAAAAGGAAAAAAGTCTCCTTTCATTACTGTTACTTACAGACAAGTATGAAGAATTCTCAAGTTAACCTAGAAAGTCTCCATCCACGTGACAACAACCTGGAATTGTGTTTCTGTGATGCCTATTTAAACCAGGCCACACTACGTGACATCTGCGCTGTCTACAGCACAGTGTTTTCAACAGAGTATTTCACCATCTACTAAGCCTCATCAAAACACTGAAAGGTAGTTATTATGCCATGCAAAGTTTATTAATGGTAAGTATTTTCCATGGCCTTGCAATAAATAAGATTTAAAGACTGGAACAAGAGGTGGAAGTTTGTTTAGGTGGGGTTTTTTTAGGTTCTATATTTATTTGAAAGAGATGTCAAATTTAAGAAATAATTCCTTTTGTAACTGGAATTCTTAATTACAAAAATAGTACAAACTAACTGACTCTTTAAAGATCAAAAGCTAACCAGATTATATACAAGTCATAATGAAGTCCCATGGAAAACACGAAATTTCTCCATAAAAAAAAGCTATGAAATAGGTTTCTTCCCATAAAGAAGATGTATGCAAAACAAGTCACTTCAGAAATGGTACTGAATGTAAAAATGGTAAAAACTTTACTGGTCAGTTGCATCAAGCAACGTTAAACCTTTACTAATTTTGCTCAGTCCAGAAATACTCAGAAATAAAGGGTACTTTCTGCTATAAACAAAACAGAAGCAATTAAAAAAAACCTCAAAAAAAGAAAAAAGGAATACTTTAATTCATCATTAAGTTTCACTAAGTACCTTAGGGCACACGTGGATCCAAGGATTTAATAATGGGCACTTTTCTTTACACTGATAACAACAGGACATCATGACTGATCCTGACAGTCTAGGAACTAGCAGAACAGTATGACAGACTGTATATATGGTATGCTAAAACTTAAGAAAACCTAAAATACTTAAAGAGAAAAAATGAAACCCTAGTATGTATGGCAAGAGGCAATGAGCAGAAACTGATGCACTACACCTGAACATTAGGAAGAACTTCTTTACTGTGCAGGTGACTGAGCACTGAACAGACTGCCCAGAGAGGCTGTGGAGTCTCCCTCACTGGAGATATTCAAGAACCATCTGGATTCAATCCTGTGCCATGTGCTCTGGGATGACTCTGCTTGAGCGGGGAGGTTGGACCAGATGACCCACTGTGGTCCCTTCCAACCTGCACCATTCTGTGCCTCTGATTTCACACTATCATTTCATACCCATACCAGGACAGCAATCATTTCACCATCGTACTACTTGATAACCAACATCCAAGCATTCTGGTCATCTTTTGCCAAGGTCTGAAATTCTTGTTTGACATGCTTCCATTTTTAAAGAGGGAAATCTGAGATACCTTTCTTAAACAAATGCAGTTGTGCTGAGATAGGATGCTGAACTGCACCTCAAAAAAAATGGTGAAAGAATGCCTACTTTCAGTTAGCAACTGTTTCAAGCAGTGAGAAACCAATGACCAGTTTGCTAAACATTATCAGTACTCAGGTAATGTATGTGCCACAGTGACTTTACAGCACTAAGTGAAGTATACATATATATTCAAGGAAACAGGAATCTATGGCAATACTATGAAATGCACGTAGGCACTTTCACAAACTGTTACCGAATAACAATTTGAATCTTTGCCCTGGATACTTCAGAACACTTACGTACATTTTCCAAACAGTAATGAAACTTTTAATAATCAAAATTACATACTTTATATTTTCATCCCACTTTTGATGTAATTTGTTCTCCAGAATAATGACACACAGGACAGCTTTGAGAAATGTTCCTACCCTTATGAACTGCTCTGACCTCAAGAGAACAAAGTTACAGATACACCGTTTAGAGAATCACTTTCTTATCTGCAAGCACATCCCTCATTTTTGGGGAGTAATATGCTTAACTCATCTGCAGTGATAAGTTAACTATGCAACTCCTGAATGATAATTCAATGTGAGAAGATAAGCAGAGGTCCCTATATTGTCAGGATAAATCTTTCTGGCTGTTGAGTTTGCTGCTAAGGGTCAAAGTTATCATGTACTGATAGTACAGCCTGGCATTGCAACCTCTTTGCATTTAAACACGGCAGAGAGCAAGAGGGCTGTACAGCTGTACAGCAGGTACACAGCACACTTGTCGGCTTTCGTCACTTCCTCCTTTTTCACTGACTTCCTACTTGATTCACATCAAGAATTTCACAAAGATCCAAAAAGCACTTTGAGCAAACAATTCCATGGAGCTGGACACTGCTCGAAAGAAAGGACTGCAGACAGCGGCTAACAAAAAAGACAGCACGTACTGAAGGACAAGTACTCAGGCACAGAATACTGAAGAACAGTTGACGATATAGTCTGTATCTCTGTGATTCAGAAAGTCATCAGAAAGTGTGACTTAGGTAAGTAGCAATACACTGAGAAATCCGCAGATTTAATTCAAACATTCCTGTTTTTCTAACACTGTCACATATAAATATCTTAAACCTCTAATGTCAGAAAGTTGTAAAAACATACTGATGTAACAGGACTTTCGCAACAGTGGCAAAAGAAAGGTTAAAACTTCAAAACCATTAGTGTGTTGAATATGTGGTCTTTTGTGTGGTGAACAAATAATAATAATAATACAAAGTATCTGAAAAATAGCCAAACACTGCACTACTTCAGTGAAATGTAAGGTAGAAAAGCATCACTCATAATTAAATAATGTTCTATTTCATCAAAAGAGGGCTAGAAACCTGCATATATGAAGGACCATCCTATTTGCTTGTACTAGTCATGCAATAAAAACCATCACACAGACTACAAGACCGCACAAAAAGCACCTTTGAAATTCTTCAGGAAAACACTCCTCTACAAATAGTCACTGTGGATCACCTTATTTACACCAGACTTAAAATGCAATGTTTAAAATGAAAGCCATTTTACTTCAATGGAAGAAAAGCTTCACCCACAGACAGGGAACCTGTTGGTATAAACAGGCATCACCCCATTGAATGCCACAGGTTTGCAGCACTTGTTACACAATTAAATGAGAAAGCATTTGGTTTCGTGTTTCTTCAGACTACACTGCATTCTTAGGAATTCTGCAAATTATGCACCAGACTCCAAACTATAGTTTCCCTGGCTGGCAGCTGTAAAGGCAATTCAGGAAAGTGTAAAGACTTACCTTTTTTCATTTCCATATGATTTCTGCGCAACTTTTGCATGGAGTATTAGTACTGTTTGGTCACCTCGCTCCTTCAGGTAGTTTCGCATTGCTTCCCTAAAAATGAAAAGACAATATAAGCTTTGAAAGTTCTTCTGGTTTTGTTTATAACTAGAAGAACTGAAAGACTGTTTTAGGAGAAAAACCCCAAACCCAAACACCTGAAAAAACAAGAAGGCAATCATTAACAGGGTCAAGATGTGTTTGCTTACTGTTTAAGACAATTACACAAGAAAAAGAAGGAACTATCTTGCATGAAGCTAGCAATAAGGGTCTGTGGTCATTTTCAATTACTACATTTTCCAGAAATAAAAGATGCTTGTGTCAAATTGTACCAATGCCAATCACTACACCATGTTCAAAGTCCTACTTCAGAAAGTACGATGCCACAAATATATGATTAGAGCAGACTTCATTAATTCAATATTTTCTTCATGAACAACTTAATATCTCATGATATTGACAAATTGTTTAAATTTTTTAACTAAATCAGCGCAATGTTTATATACAAGCTTTCTTTTGGTTGTGAAGATACTAAGGAAAAGTTAAATTCTTCAGCTTATTGTTTCATCTAGTTTTCTAGAGAAAACCTCTACTTCCTGCATAAAATGAGGTTAAAAAAATTAATTTTTAGAACTTTTCTATTGTTCATCATCCCTGTAATGACAGACATCATATAAGTGCTGTAATTACCTCAAACATACCAACAGCAATTCCTCGAGAGAATTGAGAGAACAATACACCCTATCATTCTTCTGCATAATATTCTAACTGTTCATTAAGCAGCATGCCAAATTCAACACCCTAGGGATTAGCTGTGTTGGAGTGCTGGCAGGAACACTTTTAAGTTCCTGAAGGAGTTTCTGCGGGTTGAATGCCCACCAACGCACTCATTTTCAAAGTCATCAACTAGAGAAACAAATTATGAATTTATCAGGAAGTTATATGAAGAGATTAAACACTAAATAAAGCAAATTTTTTGCTTGGTTGGTTAAATTTTTCTATTTTTATTTTTTTTGTGAATGACACCAACTGTTGAATTCCCTTCGGAAAGATCTCGAGAAGCAAACATTTCTAGTGGAAAAAAATGATGGAAGATAAAAGGCAATATTTTATCGACAAGACCTTTTCCAAAAGATATCTCCTCAAATAGTTTCATAGAGCAAAGCAAGTACATTGAGCGGGGGTCGAGTTGGACAATAACAATCCAGCTTTGCTAAGGATGTTTTGCAAATCTTGTGTTTGTCATGGCTGAATGAAACATGATTAACGTCTAGTGGTTAGTGTGCAGATTTTCTGTCTAAACAGCAGGATATAAAAGCAGACAAAAGACTTCAGTTACTGTTTTAAATTTGCATTAACTTGATCTACTTATATTTGACATTAAAACTGATTTTACATTTGATAAAACTGATGTTTATCCATGAAAGCACAGCTGGAAGAACTGTGATAAAGCAGACAGACTTACCTATTTACAACTATTGTTTAAGAATATATTTTAAAACACAAAACATAATTCACTGTGAAATTATTATGACACACTTCACTATGATATATATTAGCTGCATTTGTTTAAAAACTTTTAACCTGACAATTTGAAATACTCTATCAATAGTACTGTCATACTAAATTAAGAACATCTGTCATACTAAAAACTTTTGACTTGACTACTACTACAAAAAAAAAAACCAAACCACTCAAACCCAGCAACCCATGCAGAAAACCACTAGGTGCTATCTTTATTTAGCATTTTATGAGGAAGAAATTTTGTCTTTTCTACTGGTCTGTTGCTACAGTGGACTTGAACAATCCAAGCTCCTGGGAGAACTAGGGATGTTCCCCTCCAACCTCTCACACTGATAAAGAGAACACATAACCATTGCAATTCTTACACATCATTTTTCATTATTAAATCTTAAAACTCTTCATGGAGGTTGTACTTTTATAGCTTACATCCAAAACCAACTAGCACAGTATGAACAAAGTGTTGTTCTGCTGGAGCTTGCACGACAATGAATGGATTTTTAGCCAAACCAGACTGTCTTTACACAGAAAAACCCACAATAATTTTCCAATAATTGGACTAAATGCTCTAAACTAAGGGTTTAGAGACACATTTTACAGCATTACACAAATCAGTCTTAAAAATCTGTGTGACAGTTGTTAGGTTGCTTGTTTCCAGTTAGGTTAGGTTGCTTGTTTCCAAGCAAGCTGCTGCTTTGAAGGATGGTGAGTACTTCCCAGATGCCTACTCTGCACTCACAGGAAAGAGTACCTAGTACACCTAGTATGTAAAATCCTGCACATGGAATTTACAGTAAAAAACTACAGTAAATGGTTAAAAGACCTTTCACTCACTAGTCACTATTTTTGTTGTTTTTTTTTAAATCACAGAAGATAAATCCTATGAGCAACTTCAGGGTGATACTAACAAGTGTTACTACTCAAGACAGAAAGCAGCTCGTTCCTTAAAACACAGTATCTTCAAATATCCCTGAAGACTGGCAGGCCAACAGGAGACCTGTTTGTTTAATTACCTCTAAGTCAGTACAGATCAATATTTCATTAAAATGAAGTTTAATGATGACATAAGCTAACCTGAAACTTATCCACAAATGCAATGAGACAGATATTCCTAAAACAAAATGTAAATGCTCCCTGCCCCAAGTGCTAACATGAGGCAGCATTTCATTCAAAACAGAGGTTAAGTCAGAGTGACAAGGGGCTTCCTCTATTACCACAAAAAACTATAAAACAAATGGCACATCTTTTTTGCTTTCAAGCAAACCATGGATTTTAAAGCCTGTAGCTGTTTATAATGGGCACAGTTTGTGGCATGGAATAATAAATATTTGCATAGACTGTGTTACAGCAGTTTGAGAAGAAAGGTGACTACTTAACAGTTTCTGGTGTAAATACTTCCAAGGCAGACCAGGAGCAAATCAGGCACTGCGTTCCAGTCACTCTAAGCAGTTTTCAGAATGGATTGCCTGGACAGTACTATTTGATACTCTCTCTGACTGTTTAGGTTTCACCAAAAATTGGTTAAGATCACTCCCCCTCAGCACTGTGTTCAGTTTGGGAAGCAAGAAGTGTTACTTTACATGACCTCAGAAGGCACTTTTAACCAAGAAACAAAATCAGCTCACTCCCAGTGATTTAAAACTAAGCAGATTCACATCCTACTGAATAATCTACGATACCTGATGTAAAGCCAACGCCATTTCTAAAAACGTCATTTTGAGTTTCATATTAAAAACAAGCCACTCTGTTTGAAATTATATTTCTGGTTAATGATTGCATATCTAATAGAAAAGCTTTGATATTTACAATTCTAGGATTAGCAAGCCACAAATTTTTAACTTAGAAATTCTTCTGAGAATGAAAAGGATAACTTCAGAAAATTGTTAAACACAGAGTTTCTTTAACGCTTACCTGGTGAGCCGTTTCGGTTGAGGTCGCTCTCCGAATTTCCTGAAAAAAGAAGAAATTACTAATTTAAAACAAAAGGATTTAGCCATAATTTGACAGTGAGATACAATCTCAATTTTACAATTTTTGAAATTGTATTGGAATTTGGTATCAAAATATCAACCACCTCCTCACAGCAGCTTTTCCTACAACAGCAGAGGATTTTATTTGGAACAGTACATAATTTTCTTTGTTAATTCACGGTTTCCTTCACAATTGCTTTTGAAAAGTTCAGATACGACAGGAATGTAAAAAACCAGGAGATCTTTGCCATAGAATTGACCAGAAGTGCCAACAACAAGTACTTATTATCAACATACAAAAATTAACAGACATCTCTGAGGTGACAAATCACAGTGAATGCTTCCGATCAGGACAATTTCTCAAAAATCTGTTTTTCCTTCATGACTTCTTACAAAAAGGATGACAATGTATTTCATAAATGCCAGTACAGAACTATAGGGAAAATCTATTTCCTATGGAATGTAGCTAAGCTTGATCCATAAATAGCCTGCTATACACTCAACATTTTTTAGCCATAAAGTGTTTTGAGACAGCTGTACTTCCTTCAGTGCTTTAACACCATTCTTGAGAGAGAAAACACTCTTTATAGAAAGGTAAGACTTTCCACAAAAGTCTTTATTTACATAGGACACCAAATTTACACACTGTAGAAACATTTTTATTATCAAAAACATCCTCAGATTAAGCCAAAATGGTTAGGTAAAAGATCTACAAAAAGGAAGACTGTACCCAGCAATGTACATCTGCTCAACCTGGTAAGGAAGTATAACCACAAGCTAAAATGATGACAAAAAGAGGAAAAAGAAGAGAATACAAAAACCCACAAAGCAAAACAAAAAGGCAGGCTTATCTTAACACCTTTCTACCTAAAAATAAACTGAGACCTAAGAGGCTGTGCTTTCGATGCCAGTGTTCATAAATACCTCTATAATTTGCCAAAATGTTTTTTAAGTGGGCATATCTTTCCCTTTGTGCTCCCTGGATAGAGAAAAGAACCATCTCCTACTATTTCCCTACAACAGTGTTGGAGGCTCCGTAGGACAAGAACTTGATCACTAAGTAATGTGAAAGGAAATTCCCCTGTCCGTGCAGTGGATCTGTCCTGGACTCTACAGCAACTGGTGGTGGAATGATTTCATACATTCCAATTTAATTTCAGTAATTCCAGAAACATACAAATGTATAATTACATAACTATTACCACATATAGTTGAGCAAAATAGCACTCTCCTGAAAAGACAGTGGTAACATTCAGAAAATTTTAAAAGTTATTTTTCAAGACTTGAGAAATTAGTCTTCTAAAGTACTGGCAGTCCACTCGACACAGAGGAACTGAATAAACAACATGAAGTCAAATTATTTTTTTTCAGCTTAAACAATGAAACAAAAATTTATTTTTCCAACTACAGAAGTTCGTTTCATGTTTTACTTTGTTGTTGTTAGTGTACTGTTCACTTCTCTGGCTTTATTTTAACTTTAAATGAAAAAATGAAACCAAAATTCTTGCTGAAAGATTTGTTTTTATGTATTTTAAATTTTGAGGTGTACTGGACACAAATTTCATTTATCTTTTTCTCTGTGGTATGTATCACTGCATTGTCATATTTGTAATGCAGAAAGGTAACTACAAACACCAAAAAGCTTTGCAGTTTGGCAGTGGGGAAGTTACATCCAAAGCCCTTCTGCTTCTAACACTTATCTTTCCAGGATATGCCTTGCTTCATCTCCTGAGTATACCTTGTGCCTCAGATTTTCCCTGGATAACAGTGTGAGTAGGTGTGTGTATCCCACCTCCTTAGTACCATCTGTGTAGTTGCAGTTTTCCCCTGAAGACCCAGGATCAGTCTGTCTGGCAGAGGTTCGACTGTCTGTGACTCACTGACTAGACAACAGATTACCTTTAAGCAATACTCTACAGACAAACAACATCCCTATGGATTAGCTCCCTGCTTTTGAGCAGAACTACAGTCTTTGTTTCAATCCCTCTGTGCACTTCGATTCACCATGAAAAAACATTAAGAGTTACTTATTTTGAAGCAAAGAGGGCACTATGCACACCACACTTCCCTGTACTGTGGTCAAACAGATACAACCCAAGATGAGGACCCAAGTATATCAGAAACTGCATTAACACAAAAAAACCCCTTACAGACAAAAACCACACACTGCCCTAATGCAACATGTACCTTTGCAGAACTCCTGAGAGCAGGAGATACGTTCCCCTTGCACAAATGCTTATTGTTAAAAAGAGTTTAATTAACAAAGCATCTGCACAGCACAGCTGCAATTACTTAAAGAAATAAACTTCATCTTCTTCCTTAGTCGAATTCTGAATATACAGCACAGGAGAGAAGTACCAAAATCCCCATTCTTCAGAGACAGAGCTAAAGCACTGAGTCACCCTGAAGATGCACAGGGTAAACTCTGATCTGATGCTCAGTGTAGTACCTTTCTAAATCACACACCAGCTTTCCCTAGCCTCCCCCATCCGAAATAAAGTTAATCATGTCACTGCAATCAACTTGTGAACACACATAATGCTATCCTTAGCAACACGAACCTTCCAAAGAGATGATGTAAAGTAAATTGTGCAGATCTTTCATTATTCTTTCAATATACATTAGAGGGAGAGGTAGAACAGGAGGACGCTGCATCTTGATATTTACTTTAAGTCCTATTTCTAGCTGTTTCTAAATAAATTCAGCTATTTTTCCTCAGTAATGTTATCGCAACAGATGACTGATGGTGTCAATGATCAGCACTTTCTCTACCATCTCAAAATCATTTCAATGATCCCATAAATATTCACCTCCCTAGTTAAACAGCAACAGCCAAAGAAGGTAGAATTTAAAAATGATTAGGAATAGAATAGGAAATGCAAACATCGCCATGTCATGGCATTATTCTGCCACACCCCCACAATTCAGAAAACTTGAAGCAGTGGAAAAAAGTTATCTCAAGATAAAAAAGATACACAAAAGTCAGTATGGATAATCAATAGTTTTCATATGCAATTGGATAAAACCTCAGCCTTCAGTGAGAGCATGAGAGAAAAGTGACAAACTGATGCAATGACATAAGAGACTAATAAAAGGTATGCAAAATGTAAAAAGGAGATGGTTATTCTCTCTGTCTCATAAACACAGGAAATGGGAAATATTTCTACTATCTGAAAATTTAATTTTAGAATTTTTTTTTCTCCTTGCTCTAAAAGTACTGTTAAAACTGAGCTGTGAAACATATTGCTAGAGTATATTGTGGAGGCTGAAAGCAGAAGTGGACTTAAAAGATTAAACAGAAGTCAGCTACAAAACTCCATTAAGTATAATAACCTATTTTACAACCTTGTTCTCAGGAAAACCTAAACCATGTTCTACCAGCAGCAAAAATGTATCAGGAGGAAAAAACCCCAAACCAGTCTATATTTACCCTGCCTTGCATATTCTTTCCTTATTCATCCATTACTGATGACTAGCAGGCACAGTCCAGCATGTATACTCCTATGAACCAAAGCAGCAACTGCATCCAGCATGTCAGAGTTTCAGTCACACTACAAAACTCAGATATACAAACTAGACACAAAAATTCAAAAAAAAAAGTATCACATGCATTTTATTTAATGGTTTATCTGGTTCACTCTTCCCATATGTTCATAAACTGACGTAGAGATGTGTACTGACAACACGACCTGAAGGACAGAAACAATCTTCAACTGCTACACAGAAGAAAAGACTAAGAGGCTTTTTAATTTTTCTGATGTTAAGACAGATGAAAGTGCAAGAAACACATTATATGTATGGTTTTGTACTAAATGACAGACATTGCACAAGCTGTGATTGTTGCTATTTCAAACTTTCATATTTGACTGGCATATTGAAAAAAGAGCCAGTTCAGACATCACAAGGTTACCTGTCAGAGATGACACAGACCACAACACTTTTCTAGAGTAGGTTTTCACTGGCTTTCACTGTTATGGAATTTCTTTTTTTACACTGAGTATTTCTATTTCTCCTTTCTTTACATCTTGAAAAATATGCAGATTGATGGATAACAAAAATGTACAAGGGAGGAAATTAAAAATGTATCATAGTTCTATTCCTACAGTGGTTATTAGACAAGATAAATATACATCATTTGAAATCCTACTTACAAGATATGTACCATTATACCTGAATGCTCACCAAGTTTCTTTCCTTTCCTGTTGTTTTTTTTTTTTTGTTTTTTTTTTTTACTATCCAAGACTAACTGCTGTTTCAGGTGTCCTCTATGGGGATTCTGGACATGCAGTCAAGCTGCTGTTTCATTCAAATCAGTTCAAACTGCATTCTGTAAGTATTCCCTAAGACCCTGCACTGGAAATACGAGTGCAAGCATTAGTCACACTGTAACCACTTGCTGTTGGAGCAAGTTATACTTGTCCTAATAATTCTTTTCCCAGTCCCATATTTTCTTCAACCACTAGTTAGTATGCTGTTATTTCATGTATTTTATTTGTCTTCTGATGCTTTGCATCAATTAATTTCACTTCCACATTTTGCACTGTAGGCATAGCTTTTCTCCCACATCACATCCCAAATAACTCCTCTTTTCAATTGCATACTTTTCATTTAGCAAGTCCCAGTTTGACATTTAAACCTCCTTTCTCCATTCACAGAAATGGAAGTGAGCATACTTTTTTTATTTTTACCTCTTCGTTGCCCTTTCAAGCAACTACGGAAGCGAGCAAGTGCACTAACATTATTATTAATCTTGGAAGTACAGTAGCTAGTTTTACTCAAACTTTTAATATTTTCAGGTAAACACATGGCAAAATGTAAATTTCAAATGTTTTCAGACAATAACAATGTCAAATCCTATTTGGAATTCCTAGCTCAGATACAACATGTACTATAATATAATTTTCTATGGCTGCAGGAGGATGAATTTTCACTGTTTCCATCATCTACAAAGGAGCACAAAGAAATCTATCAGTAGTTATGTGCCTCTACTAAAAATACCAAACTTATTTTCCAGAGATAACTATTTTGGCTGAATTTTTTTGTTGAATAGTTCTATGTGTCAAGTCAATTTTGAATGGAAAAATTAGTAAATGAAAATTAAGCACAACAGTTTTGTTATCTGCCAGAAAAAAAAATTATGGAAAAAAACCCTCTATAAAAATCACATGCTATCCCATCCTCAACTCTGACTGCAGATCTGTGGTCACTGAACAGCTCTAGCATCCTCCTGCCTGGAATATGAACTTTAAATTTTCCGGTACTGGTCTTCAGCCAACAACATCCTTTTTACAGTCCCTGAAAAAAGTCCATTCACCTTTACTTACCGAGCAGAGAAGCCTTGAAAAAATATTTCCACAACATTCAAATAGAGACAAACTTCAGCAATTAGAAATTCTACTTGGCTTACAGACTGACACGTTTTGGCATCTAGTAGGAATAGCATGGATCTTTTTGTAAATAATGCTCTCCAGAGAAGCAAAAGGCAAAAGGGAGTTGTCAAATTTGACTACAGCAGGAACAACAGCTGAGCAGAAAGTGAGTGTATTGGAGAGGCCAACATGGGGGGAGCAGCAGAAACAGTGAGGACTAAGAACGGGAAGACATAGAAGAGTTGCTAAGTGAAATAAATGGACCTGAGAACTCTATGGGCAATGGGTACCAGAAAAGCCTGTGGCAAGGCAAAACATTCAGCTTTTACACCAGAATATACAAAGACTGGTAAAAATACACTACAGTTACTGTTTTCTGTGTCGACTTTTTCGTGACAAAAGTTTTCCTGGTGTCTTAACATTGAAAAGAAAAGCAAATACTTGCCTTACCCTGAAGAATGCAAAAATATATTATACAAAGACAGCCTGCCCAGAGAGCTGGTAGATGCCCCATCCCTCGAAACATTCAAGGTCCAGTTCGACAGGCCTCTGAGCAACCTGATCTAACTGAAGATGTCCTTGCTCACCATGGGGAGTTTGGACTAGATGACCTTTAAAGGTTCCATTCAAAACAAACTATGCTATGATTCTATTTTACAGTTATAGCAGATATCCATGTGTTGAGATCTATTTTCTTTCTATTCATACTTTCAAGAGTATGAAGAGATCAGGTGGTGCTTAACTGCCCAGCAGGCAACTAAACACCACTCAGATGCTTATCTCCCCCTGCCATCACACAAGTGAAGAGAAAAGTATGAATAAAGAGCAAGAAAACTTGTAGGTTGAGATAATAAAATTGTTTAAGAAACAAAAGAGAAGTGGAAGAAGAGAGAAACAATAAGCCAAACACTCACCACTTCCCACGAACAGACCGACAACTAGCCAGTTCCCAAGCAAAAGCTGGGTAACCTCTCTTAAACCTCCCTCTTCTCCAGTTTATTGCTGAACATGACATTATAAGGCAAGGAATATCTCTTAGTTATTATGGGTCATCTGCCTGGTTGTGTCCCCTCCCAATATCTGGTACACCCCTCAGTCACTGTGGGGGGAAGGACACCGGGTAGAATGAGAAAGAGAAAAGGCCTTGACGCTGTGCAAACACGTTCAGCAAGAGCTAAAATATCAGTGTGTTATCAACACTGTTCTGGTCACAAAGAACACAGCATCGTAACAGCTGCTATGAAGAAAATTAACTCTATCCCAGCCAAACCCAGTAGAATGAGAAAAAAACATGGATGCTTTCAGCATGGGCAAAAAGTTTCCTGTTCATTGGAAAAGTTTCACCCCCAAACATCTGACTGCCAGATCATTTCCAACTGGACATACACACTTGTTGGTGCTTTTAACTATCTACCAAAGGCCTACATCATTCCCGAACAGCGAAATCAATTCTCTATTAGTCCTGTTATATCATAGCATGTCACAGTATTTGCTGCAGAACATATCAGAAGAACTCTTTAATAAGCTACAAGAGATGACTGTAATACCTCAGTACAGATTTTGGAAACCATCTCCAGACAAGTGTCACAAGGAAACTTCCCTGGAAGGAAGTTACCCCACAGTGCTCAGTTCAATGGTTTCAGTTCCGTCTCCTGCAGCACAGATGTCTCAACACTGTCACAAATAAGATATGGTAATCACTAAACTAGGGTAGTACAAGACCCAGAGACTCACTGAGTAGTAAGTCCCACTTGCCTTAAACAAAGCTCTTGAATAAACACAGAGTGCTGTGCACAGGCTTGCCAGGGGCTTGAGATGATCAGGATTAAATTAAATACAGAATAGTGACTAAGGGAAGTTTTTACTTCCCCAGAGGAGATCTGAGGGAAATAATGCTTCAAATAGAAGTTTAATGAAAAGAATTTCAGACTTTCACATAGTTTCTAGAGACATTTCAGAATACACTATGTAATTCAGAAAGAATGAACGTAAGAAAATATGACCTCTGCTCTCCAACGATACGAAGTGACAATGAAGTTTGGTGAGAGGCTCAAGTTAAGTTCCAACCCTCATTATAACAGGGCCTATTACTTTTTACCATAAGAAACAAAAATACTTTTCAAAGAATTAATTTCGAGTTGCTTTGTGATCACTTACGAAAAACCTACTAAACTACAGGCTCACCAGTATGAGATGTAAATGTTTACTTGGTCTACTGAAGTTATCTAAGATCTAGGAAAGTGAAATACTGAGGTTTTCATTTAAAGTTTGAGGATTAATATACAAGTATTCCTTTTCAGTTGCTAACAGAGACGTCTTCTGAAAAAAGCTGAAAGAGACAGATTCAAGTAGCACTCTGGGACTCTGTTTTCTCTTTTTCTTTTAATTCTCTATCCTCTGCCCATTTCCAGCTTCAGTTTGCTTACCAAAGACAAATCGGTGAAGAACTGAAGAAGCACTGAGGGAAGTTCATACTCATGGACATAAAATACGCTTAAAATTATCCAAGCCAACACATGCAACAGTGCCCATGTACAAGACACACTGAATAGTTCTCAGGAGCAATCCCTTAATTTGCCATTTGTTAGAAACGTTTCATTCAGATTAAACAGCACACTACAAACCTACACTACAACCTGGTAAGACTCAGCTACCCCACATCAGACTTGATTTAGTTCTGCAGATTTCTGCATTTAGGATAACATGTTACACTAACAGAAGCAAAGCAGCAGATGTACATTTTAAAATATAGGATTTTTCTGTTAATGAAAGTATATTTTCTGGTGCACAGATTTTGGCGAAGACAAAATGCAAATACTGAAAATATTTCTGTGCATTCACCTACAACCATAGTCTATTACAAACATTTTAGAGCACAACTCCCAAGGGAAAAGATCATCTGTCAGTAGGAAACATTATCCCATGTGGTGGGTTCATGGACCCAAAGAGAATTCCTATGTATTCAAAAAATTGACCATTTATGATCCAGCATGAGCTGGCACATAAGACCACCATAAAATTTCATATAGCAGTTTTGATTTACATCACTTTTAATATGTTTGCTGTTGGAAATAACTGATGCATTTGATTTCTATAAGTGCACCCTATTCCGCAGCGATATCCTTTATTTTTTAAATGAAGCTGAAAATAGTGCACTGCTATGAATTGCCAATGGTAAAAATGCACAGTTTAAAAAAATGATGTCCTACAGATTTAACATGATTAAGAAAAACAAAAATCGAAGCACCTAAAGGAAACAATTTCTAAGAGATTAGTGCAAAAGACATATAATTGTATATATGAATTCAGTCAACATGGAAGTAAACACAAGCAATTACTTATGCTCAAACAGAACATTTCACATTTATCTTTTCCATGGATGAAGATATTAAATAAATGAACCATACAATGGCTAAAACAAAGCCTTCAGAAGGAAAATTTTGTCTTCTCCAAAACAAAAATGCGTTCAATATCCACAAGTCTGATCATTATGGGAAACAGAAGCAGTTTTACTACCAGTAACATTCAGCGCTAAACAAACACCACACTGGAAACACAAACCAAAAGAACTAAAATAAACAAGCTTATATTGCCAAAAGAAAGGACAGGTGATGAAGTAGTTCTTCTCTCAGCCACTTTATACTCCATAGCCTACAACTCCACACAACCTTCATTCTTCACAAAGTTCTGAGCACATGTACTTTTCTCAGGCTACCCCCCCCTCCATGTCCCGCAAGATTTTGGGGCTTTTTGCCCTCCACTGATTTTTGTAGGTTGTTGTAACTTAATGCCATATGCAATGACCCAGTCTACCCTGTATCCCTAATTACGGTGGCTTTATCTGTGTAGTATCATAGAGTAAGCAGTTTTTAAATCCCTAGATTACTCATATCCTAAACATTTTATGGTCTTGTTCTTTCTACATGATCACACACCTGAGGTACAGAAACTGCTGAAGAAATGACACCTGTCTCCTCTGTTGTTCCCTGCAGACACAACTGTGTTCATAAGCACGATGCTGATGAAGTCACCAAAGAGACTGACAGTTTCCAGCTCACCCATCACCCGCAGGCTGGTTCATCCCTCAGGACGAACACAACCACTAACAGAGTCACGTGCAGCCACCAAATCGCTCTCACTTTTGCCTGCCAGCAGCACTTAGGCCCTGATTCTCATCAGGGTGCCTACCGTAATAAATATCGCCCTAAAGACTTCATCCTGAAGATTAGGAGTTGAACTAAAAGCTAACTCTTTTTAAAAAATAAATACAGTTTTTGTAGTCACATACAAAGAACTAACCTCAACCAATCTGCTTTGAAATATACTGACCCAATGTACCCTCTTTCTTATTCATCCTACAAAAGGAGATAAAATTCATTAAAATCTCACCAATCAAGAATGTCTAAGGGATATGAACAATGCTAGCATTTCTCCTACTCCTAAAGTCCCTTTCTCCTCTGTAAAGAGCAAATGATGGGTGGTCCAACTGCACTGTGACTCTTTGGAAGTAGGGGGCACAGCAGCCCCTGAAATCACAAAACCAGAAAGTTTTTGATCAATACACAAAACATTTTCCCTCTTCAACGAAAAGAAACACCAAAAAAGACCCACCTGCTCCAGGGTGAATGCCAGCAACCATGCACTATCATATCTTTGTACTGCATTATCCTGTACTGCTCCCGACTACACCTAAAGAATTTAAGTCCTCCAACACAGGGAACATATTATGTGTTTGAAACAAGTCTTCTGCTCCACAGCACTGTATACAATTTTGGCACTATATCAAAAAATACTGACAAAAATACAACAGAAAAAGCTCTGCTTCATTTAGTCACGCCCTCTCACTGCAAGTCACTGGTTCAATGAGAAACTCCCTCTCCCTTTTCTGATCCGCTTTTATCCTCCCACGTTGCTTTCATTATTGTCCTCTCTCTTTTCCAATCCCCATAAAATCAGAGAACCATAACTGAAATTTAAATACAGCTTGCTCCATATCAGTAAACAGGCTCACTTCCAAAAAAACTTACAGAAAGTAAAAAAAATTCGCTTCTTCATTGCAGTCTGCCTACATTTGGAAAAAAACTTCATGCAGTCATCACTATGCCTTTATATGACTGTAAAAGTCAAAGGTCTGGTCCAAACAGGACATAATTTTAATCCAGACAGAATTCACACAGCTCTGCCACACTGAGGCAAGAAAGTCAGTAATGACAGCTTATTTAATGAGGAAGTGCCTAAACATACATCTGGAAGTGTGTTTTCCCTGCCTTTGCCTTAGTTGTAGGCACCTGCTGCAAGAAGTCAGTAGTTCTATCAACTCAAAGGATACCATTAAAGCGTTGGAGTGGTGCAGAATGTGAGAAACAACAACAAAAAAAAGATTACTCCATTTATTAATATTCTTTCATATTCACATGCTATTATTTCTCTTTTATTAACTTCCCAATAACATTGGCTCAAATGTTCAGTGAAAACTGCAGATTTACTCACACTTACCTTAGCAACTGAAAGAGTTATCAGCTTGAAAAGTCATCATACCAACAGAATCTCAGTCCCTAAAACACAATATAATTTGGCTCAGATATTGCAACTACATAGGGAATGCACTCATTAGTTTTACCTTCATCCTCCCCCAAAAAAATGAGGGGATAATTGGAAAAAGGAAAGCACCTGCATACAGTTCACAAAATTGACTACTAAAGTAATGGTGATACATAAAACCCACCTCGAGCATGCTGTGCTTGCACTCACAACATCTCACAGTCACAGCTTTCACTGACAACTACTTTGCTCAGCTTAGGATTATTGGGATTCTTCTTGTCCATCTAATACAGCAAATTTTCCCCTGGATCTCATCTTGCACATCACCTTTGAATACATATTTCTCAGGCAAACTTGACTTTTATTTCCTAAGAAAGCGATTCTATATCTGCTACTAACCCATAATTTCAGCATCAGCGAGCCCTTAAAAAACAAGTGGCTGCCTTTTAAAACATTAAATTTCTAAACATGGTAAGAACAGAGTTATTGAGTACTAAAGCAGTGCTGTTTACAGTTACTATCTGCCCATGATTGCAAATAAGATTTAGTCTGAAGAAATATTTCTTTTAGATGCACGAGGAAACAACTTTAATAAATGTATCAACTATCATCCCTGTTGCCCGATTACTTGAAAAAAGTCACAAATTAGATACAAGAGGAGACTTTTTCAACCACTTTCTTACTGACACGGGAGCCCTGCACTATACTATACTACCTAAGGATTTGCTCAACCTTCATTTCAATGACTGAATGTCCGCAGTGTTCAAAGAACAGTGTCCCCCTGTATATTGAATTAACTGGAAGATAAGTATTCATCTTCTGTGCAGAAGGCAACTTAAAAAATGAATAAAAAAGAAGCACAAAATCTTCAGGCTCATGGTTTTCTCTGAATTGCCATCATTCACTGTAACGCCAAAAATACATAACAGAAGGAGAAATTGTGAATGATTTTGCAAGGAAGTGGTGAAGAACCATACTGAACTTGCAAAGGCAGAAGATTCCAAAAAAGCCAGACTAACCTCACTAACCATAAAGGTAAATATGTATTTCTTTGGAACACCTCTTAAAAAGATAACAGGTTCTTGACAGGGACAGTCTTTGGTCAGCTTCAAGATTTCTAACCACTGCGCTATTAAAGTAATAGGATAATCACTTTTCCATGCGCTTTCTCTTACTCTATACTCATAAACAAAGGAGGTTCACCACCACAGTATCTGCTTTCTCTGAGCAGAAAAACAAGGAGAATAGACTAATCTGTCTCTAAGGGGTTTACTGTCCCTGCTGCAAGCTCCTCAACCAGCTTCCCCTGCATCACCTGCATAGCTCAGACCTTCAGAGGGAACTAATTCAGCCCATCAATCTGTCACACCACTAATACACGGGGAAGCAGGAGACAGGGAAACAGTGGTGTTGGTTGCAGAAAGCTGTTTGTTCACCTAAGCAAATTGAATTTTAACAGAAGCCAAAACAGATTACACAGAAAGAGCAGCTAAGCAAGCTGTAATTCTCACAGGAAAATAACTGTAATGTAAGACAATATACAGAAGAATTCTGTAAGGAAAATGACTTGCAAAAACCAAGTCTTAAGCATAATTAAGAGATCCAGAAGACTAACATCCTTATTCAAAGTTTAGCTTAGGAGAGTCATAAGACACTCACTCCAAATGCAGTCAGAACAATGTAAAATGACAGCTAAGTAAACTAACTTCTCTAAGGTTTAAGCAGACCAACTCTGACAAGTCTTGATGCGACAGTTTAAGTCCCCACTGTCTCAAATGCCTTTCCCACCTCTTTGCTAGGTCTAGGCAAGCAAGTTGGACTGTGGCTTCACCGGCAACCACCAAGACAGGTCTTGCCTGCCAGCTTCCCCCTGGCAACACTGACCTACCCTCACACACCAAAATTCAGCACTTGTCAGACCTTTCTACAGACAAATTCGAATCATAAACCCACTGAGGGCCAGCACCACCAGAGTGCAATCAAAAGGCACGCTCAGAGGAGATTGTGACCTCCCACTTCAGTAGCAGGGCACTATTCAAAACCTGGTGCACCCATAGCTTCAGTTTAGACTTACTTCATTGTATTTTAAATAATGTAAATAAATAAATAAATAAATGCCAACATTCCTTTCACCAGTCTTGTTTTAGGAACTGTATTCTGAACACTAGTACATGCAGTGCTTAACCCTCCAAAGCAAAAGTTTCAGGAGCCATTTTTACGTATCTTTATTTTTACACTTCTAAAAAACACCTCTAAGAAATGGAGACAATTCCCTACCATCTCCTTCCTTCAGCAACTCAGTCATTTTGGTCAACTTTTTTTACAGAATTTTATTTATTTTTTTAACACAGTATTATGACAGTCTGTACCTCTCCTTTAATTCCCCTTCTTCCTCCGACTTCTCTACTGCGAGCCTTCAAAGCGTAATATGGAAGCAGCTCCTTATATTCATCAAAAGGAAACTGCCAGAGTTCTATAAGCTTACTTCTATGAACTACATCTCATCCACTGATTCTAGACTTGTAAAACAATTCAAAAACTGTATCAGTAGGTAAGCAGAGAATAGGTTATCAGGTCCCAAGCAGGTTTCCATGCAAACAGTAATTTCCAAACAGGCAAATAAAAGTAATCTCTTCAGTAGGTTAAAATGATGACTTAAAACCTGTGTATACATACACTTTTTAACAAAGCTCTATTTGGCACCAACCTGTTTTACAAAATTATAGGGCTTCCTAGATATCATATGTTTTCTTATTTCATCACTCAGGAATTATGTGGTTACACCAATTTGCAAAATGAGCTGCCAGTATCCTAGAATTAATCAATCTCAAGTATATTGTTTCGTAATTAAGCTTATGAATACATCATCCCATGAATATAAAAACAGCAGCAATAAACACGTCCCAGAAAAGAAGGAGAATTAGAAGGCTCTTTTTCAACTTTCTAGGACAGCTAAATCAGTTCGAGGCCATTCTTCACTGTTAATCTTTTTCAGTGTGGTTGTGCTGAAGGTCTCTAACTGGGAAGCATTTTATATAAGCAAATTGTTCTTAAACTTCTACAGTCACATAACTAGACAGCAAAATTAGGTGCTATTCCATCTGCAGTTTACAAACCTGTGTTTTAATAAAAACATAATACTTTTGAAAGATTTAAAAGCTGTGGGTTTTTTGTCATTGTGGTTGAATTAATTCACAGTTCCTTCTATATTTCTAAGATATTAATTTATACTGCAGCTACAGCTCCTGCAATAATTAATAGAGCATTCCAACATAGGAAAGACAGAAATTCAGGTTCCCATTTAACAAATACTTGAAGGAGAAAGAAAAAAATAGGGTAAGTACAACAAGTACATTTCTGTTTAAATAATATAAGCTATCAGCTTCTCTTAATTATTGCTATTTTCAATTCCAAAACTTAAATATTTAGAAACAATTTGCTAGAGAAATATAATCTCCACAATGCTTATCATCAAATATGATAATACTTTCAATAACTGTTATGGTAAGTGGGTCAATGATCCCTGAACAAGATAACTAAATGGACACTCCAAAATTAAACTTTTACTCCTCCTTATCACAGTACATTTACAATAACCATATGAAAAGATTAGATTACATGGCTGGAATGTTAGCAGGCTAACACCTTATCATCCTTTCTTCTGGTATTATAATATTACAGTTCTCTTACATAGTTACACATGCTCCTATTGTGCCCCAATGGCTTTTATGCAGCATTTTTCATAAGAAAAAAATCTGAAGAGCACAAATGCAAAGCAGTTATTATTGTCCATTTTTTTTAAATGGGAATTGTGTGAATCATACTTAATTCAAGTAGGCTTGCTTTTCAGGTTTGTCAAGTTTGAACTCCACACAGATGCAAATTACTGGTAAAACTTCTCCCTGCATCTTAATGAGGTACACTCTAAACCATGAAGCCAACTTGAAAACAAGAATGTTTTTGAGACAAATTTTACTTGACTTAGGTGTTCTAAGTGTTCAAGGAACTAGCATTTTAAGAGAAAATTTGACCCAACAGCACTTAACTTCCGCATGATCTTCAACCTGTGACTGTTACAACTCCAGCTTCCCAGAATAACGCCTGTGCTGGCACAAATTTTTTGCAAGGATTTTGCAGCACGATAAGCTGCCTAAGCAGTGCTGAGAAGACTCCCAACTGCTGAGCTCTGAACCCAACCTCTTTTCAAAACATTGCCTCATCATTCCAAGAACGGTCAGGCCAGAAGGGAAAGCAAATTGTCAAAACTGTTGTGAAGTATTAAACGACCCAATTTGTCACTTCAGTTAGCAGATACCACCATTTCAAGTGTATCTTTACCAGTTTAAAAATGATTGCCAACACAGGACTACTGAGTATGCAGCTGGTGGAACACGCTGATGAGTAGGGAGATTTCTTTCACAAAATTCCTGCCTACTGCTGCTTCAAATAGGGCAGACTGAGCTCTCAAAAAAAAAAAGGGAAAAATTATTGACAAATGCGATCATTAAGGTTCAACAATCAGATGGATAACCTGAAGTATGGAATGAATATATGCAGATGCCCACGCAGCCAAGATAAATGAACAAAAAAAGTCTCATCCTGAAGAAAATCAGGAGATGACCTATATTAGAAGTTACTGATTAAAATTCAGCATTTTAGGGAGATGCTATCTTTTCTTCCAAGGCATTAATGCATTCTGGAAAATATGGCACATTAATGTGTCCACAGAGCAGCTTAGTGCTGTAACAACTAATATTCCTTCACTGCTTTAATTTTCCCATTCACTAAAAAGTGAAGCTTATACTAGAAAACTGATTAGCCATCCTTGAAAAATCTTTGGAACCCATAAATCAGTTCTAACTAAGTTTAAAAAGAAGAAAAGAGCTTTTAAAGATAATTAAGTTGCTATGAGTTTTATGAAAACTGGAAGCTGGATAAACATTTCCAAAATACCAATGTCATCAAAAAAGACAAGCAGAACTTGGAAATTATATACTGTTTCACAGCTGGTCACTTTGCATATGCCATTTGGATAGACAGTAAGCACATGCCTTAACTCTACTACAGCTACACTTTGCCCACTAGGGATGAAGGAGCTTGTGGTATTGTCCTGTAAACTCTCCTCACCGTACAAGGCTCAAATGCACAGGAAACACAAGTGCTTTAATCCTGCTGTTTATAGAACAACGTAGAGGCCAAAAAACCCCAACCCTGTTACATGACAATAACATATATAAAATGCAGTCTAAACAAATGAAAAAAGTTCAGGATGCCAATTTTAAACTGCCTCAATTATCTCATACGGTTATGGGAAAGATTGGTTATTGTCAAGACAGCATTTATATCTAACACAATACCAGCATTTCACCTTACAAGTCTTTTGAACTTGTTATTTACATGCTGCTCACCCAGGCATAAGAAATAGAGAAACCAACTGTTTGCTCTACAGTCAGATTGTAAGCAGAGGGTCTCCAGAATCTCTAGTGGCAATAGTACATTACGAAATGCAACTTAACTGTTGAGTTACACACAATTTAAGGGCCCTTGCCTTAAATGGATTTTTAAACAAAAAAAAAGCCCATGAGTTGCATACTGAATTTATTTATGACTATAACTCTCTTGGAACAGGTATCAAGTTATATTATATTTACTAGCCTGAAGAAAGCCTAATAAAACATTCTGGCAATTTAAAGATAAACACCAGAAAAGTATAACATTGGGTATTTTTTTTTTAATTTAGTTAGCTACCCTACTTGCTATGATGGTGTCTAGCTTTTTAAATAGATGGTATTGTTATGGGGCAGAGGAAGAACTGCTAGACCATCTGTATGACAAGAAGGGTAGTGGGAGAAGTGAAATGTGAGCAGCAGGTTTGGAAGCCTGAGGTATTTTTCACTTCTGTTTTGTATTTTTCCATATACACAGGAAACTCCCTTGGGGGGAGAAAGAACAACTTCCCTACAGCTAAATACAAGAACACGTGTAAAACAGAAAAGCCACTCAATGTTTCCATACCTCAACAAATAAGAATGTAAAGAATCAGACAAAAACTTCAACACAGAGAGTAAAATGTATTATCCCCATCTCCAAAATTTCTTTCAATGTCTTTGCAGTAGTAGTAAATTCAAGAGAAGATTCCCTCTACACACATATACAGAGATTATCATGTACCTTCACATTTAGAGAGTCTATTCTGTTCCCTAACCCCAGACTACCATCCATCCATTCCTCTCCACTCCCTTTTGCTATTCCAAAGTGAAGTGAAGATGAAGAAGAAGGAGAGAGTTAAGACAGTCCACCCAGAGGTGCAGGGCCTTCCACTCCCACTGCTACTGGATGCAAGAGTTATTCAGGCCAAGACTCCAGCAATTCATTTCTCCAAGAGCAGCATTAAGAAGAGTAAGAGCTGAAGAAGAGTAAGACCCATACAAGCCTAAATGGTACTTCCCCTGAACATTCTCCTGTCTGGGACTGTTTTCAGTTCAAAGGACTTTTGAGCCCAATGTTGATATCAGGAATGAACACAACTTTTATTAATAACTGGATCTCAGATGGTCCAAGCTCACTGTAGACAGTAAAGGACACATACTAAGCACTTTGGGCCCCAGTGGGGCAGAGAGGAGACCAAAGGAGAGCTCTGTTACACAACAGGACAACACTAGATGTGCAAGGAAACCTCAAGGATACTTGGCATCATCAATCATTATGGCATTATTGATCAGCCTCAAAAGGTCACCCAACCCCAGAACTAAAATTCAGTTTTGACACATCAGCAAACCCAGTTTCATACTGGAGTGGCACTGGAAAAGCCTGCAAATCACAAGGCTCAGGAGCCACAGAGGCTCAGAGCACTGCGACAGAACACTGCAGCTGTCTGAAAGGATGCACAGAAACCAGCTGTCAAGTGTGACATGATAAAACAAATGCTTATTAATAAAGTTAACCACAAACATTAAGGGAAAGCATAATGAATCTCTACTAGTAATTCTTTTTTTGGGGGGGGGGAGGAGCAGGGAGAGGGCAGTGCTGCTGAGTTTTTCTGGTTCAAGTTATTTTTTTTTTAAACAAGGAAAGGATTTTCCAGTTTTCCCCCAGAGACTGGCAACTACAAAGCACAATGTCCTCTGGGAAATAAATCTTCGTTAACTACACAAACAGTGCTGTGATAGATATCCAACAACTTTTCAACTGTGCTACTTTCAATAGTTACAAGACCTGGTCGACCATGCCAGCACACCTGGGGACAAACGTGTAGTATAGTCAACATCAGCCCAGCACTCTTCCCAAAACACAAGGAGCATAGAGAAGTCCTCAGAGCTCCAGTTACCCTGACTGGTTTTGTAATGAAGACTAACAGAGCCCATCTTTTCAGATATACTAGAGCCCTGTTAAAAGGGCTCCCTGGGCCTGCATGCCACCCAGCAGTTTGCAAGCAGTATGAGCGACAGCTGAATACAGGTTACTTACAAGAACGACACTGTGCCAAGACCTAGGGCACTTTGAACTCAGAGTCCTCAAGAAGATGCTTCAACAGCTACAGTTAGCTACAGACACTGCAGAAAACAGACAGAATAAGCAATGAAAAGGAATGAGACAAAGTCAAAAGCAAGTGGGCAATGCAATAAACGGCCTCAGGCAGAAGAAAATGTAGTGGATTCCATTACAGATTATTTGGCAAAGGAGAAGCTGATAAATGACTCAACTCTTAGGAGAACACCATGAAGCTGCTTTTGGCTTCCAAGAAATTAAGAAAGCAGCTGAAAAAAAGGAAGAGGCCACAGACTGAAGGAGCAATGATGATCTAGGACAATCCTTAAGTGTTTGCTTCCTGTTTCTCCCAACTATGGTCCAGTGTTGCAAGATTGATAGCTTGAAGGTTCCTTTTACCAAAGGAGAAAGGTTGGACACATCAGCATCACAGGCTGGAACCATTATCCAACTCTGATATGGTCAAAGAACATGCCTATTTGACTTTTTAACTTTTGTTGCTAAATGAAGTGGGGAGGATGCTTTAGACAAAGGGCTACATGTGCAGTTTAATCAGCAAGAGCAAACTGAGGCTCACTGTTGAAAAAAAAAGTGCACTATTGTTACACATAAAGTTCCCGAATATCTTAATAATTAAGCTTTCAAATACACATTTTTTGTGAAGCAACAGAAGCAGGCAAGATCATGACGTGTATCACAAAATCTACAAACTAATAAAGATGCCTTTATGATGAGAATAAAAAATGTAGAAGAGAAGTATTTCAATCAAAGTGGTATTTTTTAACCTATATTAAAACACCCCGGGTACAATACTATTTCTCTAAGGTTCTGAAAAGGTATTAAGAAAAGCAAATCTAATACTTACATTCAACCACTGAACCAGGCAAAAAGAAAAGCTACAATTTTATGCAGAAAGTCACACATGTTCTTTTAACCCATCTTATGTTAGGAGAAACTTTCGTATAGTAAATATTAATCCAAGTTGTCTATCAAAGCAGTATAACAAATAACCCAAAGTGTATCTGTATACACAGACACACACCCATCACTATTTGGGCAATGCTTATTTACAGAAATCAGCTTTCAAAACCCGGTCTCAGCTTTACTCTGTTTGCTTTCATCACTTCAAAAACAATCCTTTCTGGTAGTTCTGTTGCTTTAGAAATACATTATGTTAGTAAGAACAAAGTGTCCTGCTTCTTCACAGCTTTCAATATACACTCTACAAAGCCACTAGGAACAGACTGCAGTCTGAATTCAAAGTTCTATTTTATCCATCTCTTTGGAGTAGCAAAAGGATAAAAAAATAGTAATAGCTTCCCACACATGAAGGGGACTGAAACATTTCAGTAAAAGGAAACAACAAAACTCCTCCAAAATAAAGTGATCCTCCACTATGACTTCTTTCCTCTCCCAAAACACATTTCCTGCCTTCACAATATTAACAATTAGGATCTTCCTTTGGCTTTTCCCATTTCAATTAAGTTTTCCTCCTCTCTCTGTGTCAATGTTTTGTTTTTTGTTCTTGAATTCTTTAGATCACGATCAAAGGCACTGAGAGAGTCAAGTTCCAAGTTCCAAAAAGTAAGGAGTAGGGCTTGGACTTGATTTAAAACATACAGTTGTCAGATTATCTCATTGACTGAGTAGCAACAGCAACTTTGCCGTTCTGTAAACAATGGTGGCGGTGATGTTCGAAGCACACCACAAGCCTTACAGAGTTAGTAAAAGCAAAAATTCAGGGGAAAAAAGGAGCAACACTGTTGTGAAGTAGTCTGAAAATACTGCTCTGGACAACGGTAAGTGAACATGGACTGCCCAGGAACAAAGAGAATAGGGCTTACACAGAACCTTTATGGAAAAAAACAGGGAAAGTATTCCAGTGTACTACTACATGAAAATAATAAAAGAAAAAAAAAAAGAGATGTAGAAGCACAACTAATTGAGGGCTGCTCACAAAATTCAGGAGAGAACAAGATTGAAAACAAGTAAGTAAAATACAAAACTGTACATTATTTCAATATACTTTATATGTAACAAAGGAAGCAAAATTGACCAGATCTACACTGGAATCAGAGGAAAGGAATGTCAGGCAGTGGCTATACACATTTTTCAACTAATATCAAAACAAAAAAGCAAAAATATTAACTGGGAATGAAATTTGGACAATGGTAGAATAGTATTTTTCATCTTATAAAAAAATAATATCATTACTGAAGGAAATCTACAATTAAGGCATTAGGTAGAAGAATACTGAACACAACAGAGAAAATATCTGAAGTGCCACCAGTAAAATCTGTTAAGAAAGTACTTCCTACAAGCATATCCACAATTTAATCCAATGCAGCAGAAACACAGAGGAAAACTTCCAGTAAGTGAAAAAGTCTCTTATCTCTACAGACATAATACTCATCACTGCCTAGTAACTTCTGGCAAACATTAATTTGTTGCTTTCGGAGATTTTTTATTTTTTATAAGAACTGTTCAAACTGAAAAAGATTAACTTTCAAATCTAAATTGATGCAATACTACTTCCATGACTATGCAAACTGACAAGTCTAACCAGTCCACTGCTAACTCTAAGTGCCATACAGCAATATGGTGAGGCAGTAAGGCAGTAAGTAAATAATCAGAGAAAAATCAACTCACCTAAGTATTTAACAATTTAAAAAAGTTAAGATTTTGTCCAAAAAAACTACTTGAATGAAACACTGGAAAGCCATGGGACATACATCAAGAGTTTTTTTCTTACGTATTTTATTTCCATACGAAAATTCAGCCCAGATTCAGCAAGCACTCATGTAAGGACTGGCTTAAAACTCTGCCTTGAACGGTACCTTCAGCGTATCTTCTGAGGTCACCTTTTGTTTACTGCAAACTCAAAAGCCACGTGCAGATGCAGCTAGTCAAAAAGAACAACTTTTATCCTTACAGCACAAGGGATCCAATAAAAAGAGTTGCCCTATACTTTCTAGTAGCCTTTAACAATTGTAAATGACTGCAAAGGCCTGGTCTACTTTTCCATTGCTACTATCTGAAGATTTATCATTTCAACAAGCTAATTGTGAGTATAACATCTCAACAAGACCTTTTTTAAATATTGTTTCATATTGTTTTGCCTGCTAACTGCTGTGAAATACAGGTATTGCCCATTGCAAATAAAAATGCAAAAAGTTCTGACATTTGTTTTGGTGCAGTCCTCACATTTGTTTTAACACAGTTCTTGGTACTTTGAGAGAGAGTGCTGCTATCTAAACATAGGCACTGCGAACACTAATCTTATTTACTGTATTATCAAAACCAAACATGAACATGGCCAACATCTATATTATTAATTAAAATAGATATCAGGATAAGTTTCCAAGCCTTTGTTTCAGATGACCTTTAGAGCAAAAAAAATTACTTCAGCTGCAGAGAACTCCGTTTTCTATTGCTACATAACATATTCTTCTGTCTCTCTTGAAGACAAACTAAGAGGCACATTTACCTCCATAATCAGCAGCAAAACAATTAATACAGGTAGCAACTCTTGTAAATTCAGTGTTTATACAAAGAATCTCTCTAACTTTTACATCATGATTAGAATTTCATGTTAGTATCACCTGTGCTGACTGAAACACTTTGTCAGAATGCATCAAGTGTACTACAGTCCTCTTTCACAGAGGAAGCCTGATCCCAAACACTTACTTTTATTAACTGCTCTGCATGACTTAATTAATGAGAGATTTGTAACGCACACATAAACAAAACAAACCAAAATTAACACCAACCATGCAATACTAAATAAAAAAAAACTGGAATGCATAAGGAGAATTAAAAAAAAAAAAAAAAATCAAAACCAACACCCCAGGACTCAGTGCTGGCAAAGAAGTGCTGAACAGCAGAAGAAAAGAATTTGGCCAGAGAAATACTTGGACAGAAAAGACACGTCCAAAATAGTTTTGCTATATCCCCATAACTTCTGGAAGATATTACATTATTAAGGATTTTACTAGTCATCACTGTATATCTACTACAAAACTAAGAGAGTGTGAAAAGAAACACACACATGCAGAATAACAGCAGTCTTTCAATGAAGCTTTTTCTTTTCCGAATTCTTACACTCACTACTGAAGCCAGAGCTCACTGGCAGATTCAGAAAGTGGTGACACCTTTTCAATTTTGAAAATAAGTACCTATGCAGAATTATTCCTCTGCAGTATAAAGACATGGCTACAACACACTGCAGCACCACCTCATTTTATTACATCCCACATTTATCCACTGGTCATGCCCTAGTCATTGTATTTGTCTCAATCATGTAAGAGCAGCATCTCTCTAGTGCCTATTCTAATACCCCTCACTATAACCAAAACATTAATGATGAGCACAGTCACTCTTGAGTCTTCCTTACCATACCTTCTTATGCAGATTAAAAACCTACGGAAGTTTGGTGGCTTCTGACCACCTTCCACAGCCAGAGTTGGGAGAGAAGACATGGTGTCACCTGTCAAAACCCAGGGAACAGCCTGGAACTACACCAAGCAACAAGAAGAGGGTCAGGAGACAGTCATTCTATTTCCACCTCTCCATGGACTTTCTGTTTGACCTTGGCAAGTTACTGGGTTTTTGTGCTTGTTTTTTCACGTTCAGGACATGAAGAGCTTTTATGCTGGAACAACAACAATAACTAAGTCTAATTATTAGTTATTCTATTATGCCTGGCCTTAGAACTCTTCCACAATGGCATAAATTCAGAGTGAGCACAAGAACCTCCAACTCTCTAGACTTTAATTTTGAAGCTCCCTTTATGTAAGATCACCAGTGAAAGCAGTAACAGCCCTTATCAAGACACTCTCCCCTGTATTAATAACAGATAAAAGCTTAGTTTCACAAATTCTTGTGCTGAGCAAACAAGTTTAACCTTATTTTCTACACTGGCAGTTCCTAATCCACAATTTGCAAAAGAAACACTACCAGCAAGATCCTTTGCCACTGCTTCTAGACAAAATTTAATTATGGAGTTAAAATAAGAGCTGCCAGGAAAAGGAAAGTAGGATATTGTTTAAAGAGTATCTTTTATTCCGTGAAGTTTCTATGGTCCGGGAAAAATTAGGGACCAGTATTTTGCACAATTCAATTCCCTCTTTCGGGCTTGGAAAATTCTGAATTTCATGGCAGCCTGATCAAGTTTCATTCTGATACCAAGTTTCCTGGTAATCTCCCAAAGCACCACAGACTGGAAATACGCCACAAGTATGGCTTTAAAAAAACAACAAATCGCAGATGAAATGTTCTACAGACCAAGCAATCTTACCAAGAATACAAGCAGAGAGGCTTTTTTTCTGGCACATTTAGAAAAATGTCTACATTACTCTGCACTCATAAATGGAAAATTTTAAGTGTTCATTCTGCTACCCAAGTAACTATAAGAAATTAGATTAACAACTGAAAGACTGACTAGGACTGACTATATAGCAGTATATATTGCTTAATCTAACCTACCAGAAGCAGAAAAATTAAATGAAGAACCGGGTGTAATCTCACACAGAGAAGTTAAAAATGACCAGTTGCCAAAATGGCTTGTTGCGTATTAGAGAAAGTGTTCTGGATTTTCACTACAGTGATTACATGGCACTGCACACAAGTTAGTCATGCAATTACAATGAAGTGGAGACAACCCTTGCTCCTGAATAAGAAACAAATGAGGAAAAGTTATACCATAGCACAACCACCGTAAGGTCTTCACGTCTTCCAGTGAAGCAATGTAAACAACTTTAGAATCATAGACTCAGAATATCCTGAACTGGAAGGGACCCAACAGGATCAGTAAGTCCAACTCCTGGCCCTGCACAGGACACTCCCAAAAATCACACCATGTGCCTGAGAGCATTGTCCAAATGCTTCTTGAACTCTGTCAGGCTTGGTGCTGTGACCACTTCCCTGGGGACCCTGTTCCAGTGCCCAAACACCCTCTGGGTGAAGAACCTTTTTCTGATATCCAACCTAAACCTTCCCTGACACAACCTTAGGCCATTCCCTTGGGTCCTGTCACCGGTCATCACAGAGAAGAGATCAGTGCCTATCCCTGCTCTTCCCCTCACAAGGAAGTTGTAACTGCAATGAGGTCTCCCTCAGTCTCCTCTTCTCCAGGCTGAACAGACAAAGTGACCTCAGCCCTCCCTCCTATGGCTTCCTCTCAAGGCCCTTTGCCACCTTTGTTGCCCTCCTTTGGATGCTCTCTGATAGTTCAATATCTTATATTGTGGTGCCCAAAACTGCACACAATATTCAAGGTGAGGCCGTCCCAGTGCAGAGCAGAGCGGGACAATCCCCTCCCTCGACTGGCTGGCGATGCTTTGCCTGATGCCTCCCCAGACATGGCTGGCCCTCCTGGCTGCCAGGGCACTGCTGACTGAGATTCAATTTGCCCTTGACCAGGACCCCCAGATATCTTTTTGGGGTGCTGCTCCCCAGTCTCTTGTTCCTCTGTTTGTACATACATACAGGGCTGCCCTGTCCCAGGTGCAGAACCTGGCACTTGCCCTTGTTAAATTTCACATGGCTGGTGACTGGCCAGCCCTCTAATTAGTCAAGATCTCTCTGCAGGGCCTCTCTTAATTAAAATAACTATGGAAATATGTACTTAAATTCAACAAGCAGGCTTTCAAGACTTATCTACATAAGAAGAGCCTTGCAAACTTCCTGAAAATACATGCTGTTGACCGCAGTTTTCACACTGCTTTAGAAAGAAAAAATCATATCCCAGCAGTATGTCATTCATTGAACAATCTTATAAATCAAAACAGTAAAATATTATAATGATATTTTATAGTAAGATTTTATGCATCAGTAAGCTTTTAAAAAATAAAATTCCTAAATGGAACACAAAACTAGTGTTTATCATTGTCTCTTTTAATATATAATATATCTATAATATTAAAATATATTATATATATAATAGACTCCATCTATTGTAAGGATGCAAAACTGCAACCCTAATCAAGGGATTTCTCACATTGTACATACTGAAACCTCTACCTTCTTTCCTTTTTAGGTAAAAAAGTTTACCACTGCAAATATGCAGCTTACACATTTACAAGTAAAAGAGCAAGAAGATACGTGGCCATATGTCACCATCTGGCTAACTAAAGTCCATTTGACAAGTAGGAAGCATTTTGCAGAAAGTGAAATTATTTTAAACAGTATAAATAGGCTTTGAAAATGGCTGTTCTGTGACACAGCAGAGACAACGAAAGAGAGTTTCTTCAGCCTGCAAAGGGTACTTAACTTTCTTTTAAAAAAGGTAGCAACCACAAAATACACACATACACTCAAGTATGACTAAAGAGCACCACAGCATAAGTAGAACCCCAGGAAATGAGATAATGTAAAACTAAGTTTAGCACTTTTCCAACACTCAGTAAGAATACAGATATGGAAACCGCTATTTTCTCTTCAAAGAAATTTATTGGTTGTTTCCTTTTTTGCATTTTTATATTGGAAAGATATGATGATAATTCTATATTTATATTTCTATATTTATAATACAACTATAATATTCTATACTCTTTCGTTGCCACTCATAATCATAATTATCAATTAATGCAATTATGTTCCAAACAAGTATCAAGTGTCTAATAAGCACTATAAGCATTTCCACATAAAATAATTAAAGTTCACTAAGATCAAGAATATTACTGTACACCTATAAGTATAAAATTGCCTTGAAATACTATAGACTTAAAAGGCATATCCAGTTTTGTCAACAGACAAGATTTAGTCTGACAATACAGTTAGTGACATTTACCTTTTTCCCTTCTTTACCTAAATACACAGGAAAAACTAAGCAACCCTATAAAAGCAGGCAGACACTACAACTGCTCATTTTTTAAAACAGTGAAATAACAAATCCACTTAGAAATACACCTTCCCTGTGAAATGCTCTTGGGAGGCAGCGATCCAGCACCTTACAGTGACAGATAGGTCAGTTAATAATGTGCTTGCAATTAACATCCAAAGACTTGAAGGTGGCAAGTATTACGAACATAGAAGAGATGCCCTGAAACTTCAAAATTCTGCTGACACGATTTGCTCTCCAGATGTGAAACTAATATTTTGCATAAACTATATTCTTCATTCCCAAGAGAGATTCAAATGTGTTGCCTAAGATAGAATACTTGTTTGTATGAAATATCTATTTTACAAACCTAAATTACAATTTGGCTCTTCAAGTTTATCAATAAACAGAATAGGACAGGTTTGAACTGCACCTTAAAGGTACTCTTCGCCAAAAATGAGTTACTAAGTATAAAACCTTTTTTCAAAGTCCCTGCCACTGAAGGCACCACAAGTCTTTTAGGAAGACTTCACGTGTACCTCAGGCTATTTAACCAGCTTTTCACAATACTTTTAAATATAGAAATATTGCAGTTCAAAATAATGAAAAACAACTCCAAAATGAATTAAAGAAACTCTCTTTCATTTGCAAACCCAGTATAAATATGCAATTCATAGCACGGAACACGATACTTAAAACAGAGTTACTTCTGCAAAAAAGTATCAGCAAGGGATATTGTCTTTTAATTGGCTATAACAAACACACACATACTGTGCCAAATAAAATAGTCTACAGATTATTTCTGGAGAAATCAAGCTATAGAAAGATTATTTTCAAAGTTTCTTTGTGCTTTGTATCAACCAGAATAAGTCAAACAACAAAGAGCTACTTAATACAATGAATAAACAATGAAAGCAAATAAAATCCGAATTAAGAGCTTAACTATATAAAACTGCTCCTACTGAAACTACAAAAGGTTAAAAGATTATTTGCCAGCATCGCAGAAGATTCCTTCAAGATTATAGTGCTCACAAGGATTTCCCAATAGTCAGACTTAAGACAAGACATGCTCCTTGATAATGATTTAAATGTTAGTCACACAAAACATCTACTCATTTGATTGCAAACGAGTTTTTCCCAACCTTTAACACTCATCAGGTGCATATACACAATACAACAGCTGTAGTTATGCTATTACTCAAATCTTAATAAGCACTGTTTAAACCTTCAGTGACAGTAAAAATGTAGCCTGAAGATCCCATCCATGAATTCTAGTCCTGCAGTCTACATCATCCTGTTTCCACGCAAGGTTCATTTAAACCATTCTCACTGACATCTCTTGCAGCCTAACCCTATGATGAGGCTCAGAATCAACATGTAATTCTTATCTTCCTAGACTTGTCAATCTCCCAAGACTACCAGCAATGCTTCTTTTCCAGAAATACTCTCCCTGACTTCCTTGGCATCGTTGCTCTCATGATTCATCCCTTATCATTCTAATTGTTCTTTCAGTATATCCTTCTGAAGCAAACTCCTCATTCACCTGTACTATTTTATGAACCATTTAACAGGTTTCTGTTGTGCATCCCTTTCCATTCTTCTTCACTCTATCCAAGGCCAGGATTCAAATTCAACTATGAACTCCCTGCCACTAATCAGAAACATCCTTTCTACTCCCTATCTCCTGTGCTTGTCCAAGTCAACATCCCAGCTTACATCTCTCTTTCCCCATACTGACACCTCACTATCAGCTCAGCCTCAGCACAGACAACACATAGGTCTTATCCCTTTTATCATTGCTTCAGTCTCCTTTCCACTAATGCAACTCATGAACTTTCAGGAATCTTAACTAAGTGTTAGCATTCAAACCATGGTTCTCTATAGGTCCTAGAAATAACCTGGTGTTGAGATCCTGGTGATACCCATCACATTATCAAGATACCCCTTTAGTAGCTAAAGTTTTATCCAGTGACCACAGCAGTTCACATCTGAACTAGTGAAGCATCCTTCATCTTTCAAAATCCAGAACTGACCCTCATGAACATTGTTCTCTCAATAGCTTTTTTAGCCCAAGGTCAGATCACACAAGTTCTCCCTTCACTCTCTACTTCGAGACCCTCACTGGTCAATGTCTTCATCCTAAAATTACTAATCAGGATGCAGATGAGGTTAAAGTTTCGATGAACTGTTATATTTTCATCTCTAAACTTCTCTTTACTTGGCCTTGTGGCTGGAAGAGCTCCACAAAGCAGCATCTTCTCTCAGAAAACCTCCTACAAGTTTTTTCATCGTTCCATTAAAAACAAACAAAACTACCAGATGGCTGGGACATCTACACCAGTACACTAAAATTCACTGCACTGATGCCAAATATTCTCCTGTGTCATCACAGATTTGATGTGTCTTCCCTTGCCCTTAAATCATTAAGCATTCTGGGTCAGGAAACCCCTCTTAACCACTCAATTCCGGGATGACTAACTCAGACACGGAACTTGAATAGCCTGTTACTTATAAAAGTGTATTAAGACAATTTCTACTTTACAGTGGCTATGGAAAACATCATACCAGTGATAAGCCCACTCAAGTTATTTTTGTCTTTTTCAAGGCTTCTCAACCTGCTTAAAAATAATCCAAATATTATATCTTATACTCCTATTACAGAGGTTTTCACTGGTAATTGAGTACTCAAGCCAATGCCTATATTTTTCATTTCAACCTATCCTTTCTAAATTTTGTGCACTTGCTGCTGGTATAGGCATCTTTGCAAGGGCTTTTTTTTTTGTTGTTGTTTTGTTGTTTTTTGGGGGGTTTGCTTTGTTTTGGGTTTTTTTGCAATGGTTTCTAGTATTTTAAAGATCTGGTTGTCCCAGGCAACTGAGAAGACACCATTCCACACGTTATGTAATTTTAAAATGACATAAAATTAAGTTCATGGCATTGGAGTTTTTCTGTCATATGGCTGTGTCAGAACTAGCACAGCAATTTTCAAACTGACACCTACAGGTACATTTGTAGTACCAGTAATTATTTACAACCAAGTGTTTTGCACTCAAAATGTGCTTCTCTAATTATATAAGATTTTAATTGATTTTGTCATCTTAAAATTACGTTTCCCTAAATTGTTCACAAGCAAAACCAAAAACACTCCACAAAACCCCAAAACACTATCCTATAATTCCAGCCATAAATTATCCACTTCTTTTAATAATAGTTCAAATTGTAACTCATTTTCAGTTACATACCTCATGTTTCCATACTTTCTCATGATATCTGGTTCTGACACTGTAAAATTTAGGTTCAGTCACATTGTACATTTGACCAAATTTGATCAAAACACTTGAGATGCAACAGCACGAGTGTGCAAACAACAAAGTGGTAACATACCCTGACTGCCCCCCAAAACTACTTCCATTCCAACACAGCATAAACCTATGTACCATAATTTAAGCTCAGTCATACAGTTTTCACAGGAAAAAAAGTTTTTACATCCAGCTAACAGTGACTGCAGGAGAGCCATATAAGCTTTACCTCAGGTTTGAGCACACCCAGGAACAGCAAGCTGCCCTTTGAAACACAATGCAGGATTTGCACACTACATTCTTAACTGCTTTTTAATTTCAAACACTTTTTTTTCCCCCCGCGTAAGTAAAGAATAGCCCAGAAAGAAAACTGCTTGTACTGACTATTTTGAAAAAAAAAAAAAAAAAAATCAGCTACTGGAGTATCATCAATTTTTAATCCTAATACACATAGAAAATTCAGCAACAGAGATGTACTCTAAAAACGGGTCATATAATAAAAAAAAAACCACAAACTTCTGAATGCAATCTAAATATAACATTAACCAAAGTTAACAGATTTCATTTTACCAATGCTAAAGCATTTAATAATAAGAAAACAAGACTACTTTTCCAGAGAATTATTCGAATTACAGGTTTTGAACAATAAGTTTAGCATTAAAATCCTAATCTGCACAAAATTTTTTCATTCCTGTTAAAATGTTATTTTTTCTACGGCTCAAATTTTTTGATCATTGATGTTTTTTAAAAAATACATAATCTACAGTTGGTTTTGTCAACATTTTAACAGATATCTGAGAAGGATAAAAGTAATGTCACAAACATGACAATGTTTCTGACAAACCTGTAGTAATCAATAAACAAAAGGAAATGGAGCCCAAATATTCAGATGAGTAAACTAACAGAAACGTGGAAAAACTTAATTGCTAACTGGAGCGCAGGCTAATAGTTATAGCAAACTTTAACACCATTTGTTCCCTTTTCTTAATTCTAACCTCTAAAACAGTACACACCAGGAATCACAGTACACCAAGACTAGCTTCCCTAAAGAACATTTAATTGGGAAAACATATATGAGCAGCAAGATGCCTCCATGAGGAGAGAAATATAGCAAAATCTGTGATTTATTTTTAGACAAACAAGAGTGAGGAATTGGAAACACCACTGCAGCCAAACAAAACAACAAAATACCATAATGCTACCTTCTACATGAGAACAAAAGCATCAACCACCAACTCCACCCCACCCCCAAGCAGGCTGTTGCTCTCTAACCACAGAGCCAATGCTGTAGACAATGTAATCCCACAGGGAAGACAGAAGGTCACAGACACACTGTGAAATCTTAAAATAAGGTCCACGTTTCAGAAAGACACAGCAGTACTTTAACCAGTCAGAATTTCATTTGGAACAAACAGGTTGAGTATAGAAACAGCTTGTTGTTCTCCTGACTGTCCCTTCCCTCAACACATAGAGGGAGGTCACATGTGCTCAGTGTAGTCCAAAATTAAGGACACGGCGCTTACAACAAGCAGCAGCAATCAAGATGTGGTGACGATGGCAACATGCAATGCAACACTGCATGTGTGATTGCACACTGTATACCAGCACTGGATCTGTTATTATTCATCAGCTGTAGGTGGCTAAAAGGGTGTCACTTATTACAGTGACACATCCTGCAGCTGGCTAGCCATGATTAAGTATTACCCACTGTGGCTGAAAGGGACGGCGACTACCATTCATTATGATCCAGCGTAGCTTAGTGGGGTAGGGACGCTGCCACTCTTCCCTGCACCGCAGTACTTGGAGGAAAGCAGCTAAAACTCAACAAAGCCCCAGGAATGGTATGCAGAGAACCTCGGTCTCCCAGCCCGAGGGAAGGGGTGTCCTGCTTGCAGGGGCAGAGCCCGCCCGCGCTCGGCGCGACCGGGAGCGCTCGGCCGCGGGGTGACAGCGCCGGGCCCGGCCCGTGTGCGAGGGGCGCCGGGGCACCGCGGGGACACCGCGCTCAACTTCCACCATAGCAAGGAAAGCCTTTGTCCGAGTGCTGCCGGTGCGCGGCCGGGGGAGCCGGGGGGACCCCCTCCCGCGGCGGGACGAGCCGGGGCGACCGAGAAGGAGGAACAGCCCATGCCAGCCCCGCGTCCCCTCCCCGCCGGGCTCCGCCGCTCCCCTGGGAGCCCTCAGAGCGGGACCCGCTCCGGAGCAGCCGGGATGAGCACTGACCCTGCACGGAGTCCCGACCGGCGTGTCCACGCCGGGGAGCAGGAGAGCAAAGGGAGCGCCCGGCCCCGCCGTGCCCCCCACGCTGCGGGGCGGCTGGAGAGCGCGGCCGCTGCCGGCCCGGACCCGGGGCGCCTCCTCCGTGCGCCCACCCGGCGGGACCCCAGCCCCGCGGGGTGGCGCGGCCCGCCCGAGGGCCGTCCAGAGGGCAGCCCGCCGTGCCCGCGGGCGGCAGGCGAAGCGCGGGCGGGCGGGCGCGGCGCAGCCGCGGCGCGGCGGCCCCGGGCGACGCTGACTCGGGCGGGCGCCGCGAACGCCCCGCACTCACCCTGTCACAACAGGCGCCATCTTCCACAAACTCTCGCCAAAACTCCTACTCTCGCGAGAGCGCCCCCCTCTCCGCGCCAGGGACCGCGCGTGCGCGGGCCCGCGAGACACGCGCGGGGCGGGGGGGGGCGGCGCGCACCGCCCACTGAGCGCCTGGGCCGCTCCCTCAGACACAACAGCCCGGGCGTGGGAACCGCGGTGCTCTCGCGAGACTCGCGTGCCGCCGGGCACGGCGCACAGCGGCGACAGATCTCGCGAGAGCGGAGCGCGCGGCCGGGGAAGCCGAGGGATTCCCTCGGCCCCGCTCGCGGGAGGGGCCGGGGGGGGAGGGACCATTCGGGACACGGAGGGGGGGGGGGGGGGCGGGGCGGTGCCAGCGCGCGGGGACCGACACACGGACGCGGCTTCCTCCTCCTCCACCCTCGCGGGACGGTGGCGTGGGAGCGCCCGCCTCGTGGTGCCCGCGGGCCCGGCACGTGCGCGGCCTAGGGACACGAGTGAGGGATCGGGATCAGGGAGCCGGCCACGCGGGGCTGGGAAACCGGGGAGAGGGAAAGGACGTCGTTTTCCTCCAAGTGGTGAAAGAGAACTTAGCAGCAGGAGGCCGGGATTTGGAGGCACAGCCCTTAGAAAAGTCTGTCACGTTTCTTACGTAGGAATGTCAACACCGCTTGTTTTAGGAGTCGGTTTTACATTGAAAGCCCAGTTTCATAATATTGTTTTTATCTGCAGCCGAAGTGCGTAAGATGCGTTTGTTCAGCAAACAGGAGCAGTGGCGTGTGCCAGAATTCCGGCCAGCCCAGCGAGCCCGCGGTGACAGAGGGGACAGGAGTCACCTGGAGCTGCCGGGGTGCGCCGGCGTTTGGACAGGGCAGAAAAAGAGACCCTAATTTTAGATTCATTTAACATTAGCGCTTCGGGGGGGGAGGGGGGGGGGGAGAGGGTCTGATTGTCCATTAGGAGACCATGTTTGAAAATTAATCCTTATACGTCAAGAATTCCGTCCATTCAACCTCTTCCATGTCTTTAGTACATGTCAATCGAACTTCGAGCACAAATGCCACACTGATTTAAAGATTGCTGAGATTACAAAGGCCACACCACTTTTATTGCTTTAGCTCTGCACCTCTGCTGTCTCCCAAATTATGGAAAAAGATAATATTTCAGTCATCCCGTAAATATGAGTTTGAGTTTTTCTCCCACATACTCTTTCCACTGCTAATACTAATTCAATGAATAATGTCTCAGATGAATAAAATCATGTTTTAAGAGACTGCTTGATGACAAAGTTTGCTGTAATTCTACTCACTGTACAAACAGCTATTGTCCCCTGTCATTGAGGGACTTTCCCCATCATGATTTCCCCCTCCCCGTGAGGTGAGGTGCGAGAGGACTTTGATTGCCTCCCTTGTAGGCACAGTTCTCGGCAAAAGCACAATGCATACTGGAATTCCTCTGTATTGTTTGCAAAGAGCAACTCGTAATCCCTTTGGAAATCTCTTTCTAAAAACATCTCTCTCTCTTTTTTTTTTTTTGTCTCCCAAGGCTAAAGAATGATCTCAGCTCATGCTAACTCCATTCCATTAGGAGTAGTTTCTGGATATTTGCCATGGACTGTCTCTAGATGGTCATTTTATGGGGCCCCTCTTTTAGTGTGTTTAGTGGAAAAACTAAAAATGCAGCACACAATATTCTGCAGTGTCTAAACTCTTTTAATAGTTTACAAAGAAGGCGCTTTGATTAATAACCAGATTAACTGGGCACTGGAGCAGGTATATTATTTCAAAGAATTAATAATTATATAAAACATTTTTATCCTTTCCATCACTGACAGCAGTACATTATGAAACAACCAACCATTGATTTTCTTTTTTTTTTTTAAATTATAGACAATCTGCATTTCAAAAGGCCAGGAATACTATTCAAATCAAAAACAATGGCCTGAACTTAATGTGAGTAGCTGGTGGAAGAAAAGATAATAAGCCACAGAGGGTTTTTTAATATTGTTTATGCCTTGAATTTTCTTCTTGCTGCTAAAAGTTTGTATTTCACATAGAGTGAGAGCAATTCCTATTGACTTTATTGGAAACTGAAAGCATCTAGTACCTCAGGGAACTAGACCTCGCTTTCTGGCCTGTGATGAGTATAAGCACTTCCAGAGCTGAGATAGAAGAACGAATTTAAATATAAGGTTTGCACCAGTTAAAATTTTGTTGTGCAAATCAGAGGTTTGACTTTTTGACTTAAGCCCAGCCGAGGTTGGCAGAAGTGTTCTGAATCAGGCCCGTCACTTCAGAGACAGTTTGGAGAAGCACAACTTGGAGGTGCCTTTGAAGGACAGGGTTTCGATGCCTCACTTGTCTTCCAAGCAGATGCTCTGCCAGGTGACCCCAGCTAGGTGCTCAGAATCATGAGCCACCTTCAAAAATGGAAGGCTGTTAAAGCAGGAAATTGAGTTTACTCTGTTGAGGGACAGGACAACCTCCAACTTCTTTGTATTCACCAATGCATGCAGGTGTGGACAGAGCCCCTTAGCCAATACTAAGTGGATGCAGCTTCACCTGGGAATCCATATGGTTCTCCAGTCCTCTCAGAATCTTGCTTCGTGTGGAAAGAGGAGAAAAGAGAGCGTAGCAAGAACTCACGGAGTCATTAGGGATGAGGCCCTTTATGTGGATGGGGAGGAGGTCTTTTGGCCTGGAGTTTTGTCCCATCGATGGGACAAAACAGAAGCTGCTGACCAGCAGTGCTCAAGCAGCCCAGCTTTGGAGGAGAAGGGCAGGCAGGAGCAGGGAGCACTGGATTGTGAGCTGTAATAACTGGGCTGAAGATTTCAGCAGCTTGTTTGGCCAGTCCAGACCAAACTTTTTTTAACTCAGCCTTGGCTCTAGGCTTCCACTAAGCTCATTTCTTTGGGCACAGCGCTAGCTCATACTCTTCTCATTTGACGACAGTCTCCTGCCTCACTGGCTTGGAGAAAATGAGAAGACAACAGACCTGCATTCTTTTATGTAGAAGCAGTCCCATGTCTCTTATGTGCTTAGCAAAAGTATGTAAGAGATGGCCAAGGTTACAAGAATCCCATTCTCAGATCAACCTATCTTATAAAAAAAAGGTCACAGTGTGTCTTATGAAATCTCAGCTATTTTAAAATCCAGCGACCTTAAAAAGCATTGCAGGTAGTAGAACCACAGTTATCTGGATCTTCATTATAAGCAGCAGGTTTATCTTGAGATGTTGCAGTTTGTATCTGGTGGTATAAATCACACATTCTAGTGGCAGGTACTGGGATACAACCCTGGTGGAATTTCATAAGTACAGGATGTACAGTGTGGTTCAACTGCGTGTCTGGGAGAGAAAATAAACAGGCAGTTGCCCACAGAACATCTCTAAGATCTGAACTTGGATGCATATGCCAACAAAAGTTATTGCTTAAGCTGTTAGTCGATCAGCTTGATGTCAGAAGTGCCTCTCCTGTTTGAAATTATGTTCAACATAGCTCAGAGAATTTGCAACGTTATCTTGAGGGTGACAGGGAGAAAGAATAGGCTAGTTAGCAGTCTGCAGCAGGAGCGCTGTTAAATAGTTTTTGCTTGTGTGTCATAATCTCAAAGAGGATGGTAAAGCAAAGAAAAATCTGAATCTGCATCTTAATGTGGGCTCAGGTACAAGTGTGGGAGTACCCGAAGGCTACAGTTGGGTTTGGGGCTCCCTGTGGTATTGCCTTGAAAGCAAGTACAGTACCTTCCCAGAGTGTTCTTATAGTGTAAAGACAAGATGCAAGGAGTATAGCAAACAATAGGAAGGAAGAGGGGGAGGGAAGATGAGGTTAACAGTAATAACATCGTGTGGTTATGTAGGTTAACAGTGTGAACAGCTTGATGATTGCTTTACAGAAGTTTTATTTTAAAATACTCTTATTTTAAAATACTTTTATAGAACACCCTGTTAAGACATTTTGCATTGTATTAAATTTTGCTCCTCACCCTACCCCAGAAAAGGATCCACTTATTTTCCATTGGGTTAAATTTCTTGTCTGTCTACATGTAAACTATCCTGCATTCCTCCTTAGTTTTACTGGGCTCTTCAAAGAGCCCATCTCTGAACTTCTCTTATGCAGCAGTGCTCCTCCACTTGCGCACATGATACCTGTTCTCCAGTTAAGCATGACACTGGGTTATTCCCTTAGCCCTGCTCTCTACACACAGCCCTCTGCAGTGGTGGCTGGTGCCATCAGCCTCCACACTCTCAGGGTGCCCCTCAGGTACCACCAGACTTCACTGAATGATCTGGAGGGTAAAATGTCCTGGGGGCTGGCAGAGCCTGCCCACCACACACCAAGTACTGCCAAGCCCCTGCACCCTGGCATTCACAGCGACAGGCACTGGCAGACGGGGGTTCCCCAGGCACCTCCTTGGTGCTGCTGGGAGCCTGGCTGCCATGCTGCCTTCACCTTCTGCCATGGCTAGTGTGTGCACCCACCAAACCAGTTCTAAGATTAAACCATAGTATGCAGGGTTACAGAGTCATTAATTACAAGGAGTGCAGCAGGAGAAACTCTAAAAATCTCCATGCTTCCAGAACATACAGAAGATACAGTGCCTTTTCAGTCTGTCTACTCCCTGTGGGACTGACTGTGAGCAGAAGACACCAAAGGAAGTTAGTTGCATCCTGTGGAAATCAAGAAGAGAGGAATGACTGAACTAGTTGATTAGACTGTGAATTATCACAAATAATTAATGAAGTAAAAGGAAGATTTAAAGATTATTATATGGCTCCAGATGTTTTATTGATTTTATTCATATATAAGTACAAATTGAATTTGCAATGCTACAGTTCTGAATCAATGTGGAAACAGATGTCTTTGTGGAGAAAAACATTTTAACCAAAGGTGCTGTTGCAGTTTTGTTGTTTTCCTGATGTATATTAGTTCACCATGTACACTGCCAGAGGCGTGCTCACACCCAAGACTGTAATTTGGTGACTGAGTTACAGCTGATTTTTAAAACTAGCCTGCTCTCCCATTCATGAGGCTGCTCTTTGAGAAAATGTATGCTGACATGCTTCACCTCCACTGTAAGTAAAATGCGTTTTTGGAAAACACAAAGAATGCAAACTCATTTGGTTCAACAAAACACGAGAGAAACCCACACTCTTGATTATACACATTTTTCCTACCTGAGGGAATAGTGTAACAGAATAGTACTTAAGGGAATTTCAGACTAACTATAGTAAGGTATAAAAAGCCAACTCATCAGACTACTCTAAAAGAAAACCACAAACTGCACATAACCTCTTGATAAAACTACCACTAAAAACCCATTTGCCATTATAAACCATCCCATTTTATTGTGTACTACAAAAGTCTTTGGCCCAGTCATAACCACATGTCAAATGGGACAGAATGTGGACAGAAATCCTTAACCTGTAATTCTAAATGCAAATACGTGCACACAGGAATTCTCACTATGGCTAGAGAGAGGAGTCAGGAAATTAAATGCTTCGCAAGGACTATAAAGGTAGGTACCACATAAATGTGATTTGGAGAATTTAGTGATGGTTAAGCTTCATGCTGGTCCTGCACGATGAAGTTAAGCTAATTTTGTGTGTTTAGGGGCTTCAGACTGTCTGTGGCCTCAGGCTATGAAGATAATACTTGTTTTGGGGCTGTTTCTTTATTTAAAACACTGAGGAAGTTATACACTCCTGAAACAGAAGATTCTTTAATATAGTCTAAAGGCATGGTCAAGGAACACATAATCCTGAAAAATAATTATCTTGTAATACTGCCATGTTGATATCTATTTGGATTATTTCTTTTGTCAAGAACATTTGCACAAATTCTAGTTGTTGTGGACTTAGTCTAATTTTCATACTACTCTCATTTTGAACCTCTCTGTTCTGTAGACCATTTTCCATAATCCTCATCCTGAAAAAAGACACACTATTTCTGGCAGTAATTGTTGAAAATAAATTCCATAAAAATTGCATGAGAATATTCCATTGCTCAGATCCACGGTCGTTGACACCTTTTGAATTTTTTCTTCTCACGGGATTACACATGACCTTTTAATGCTAAAGTTCATTAGTGCTTGGATATCATATTGATGAGCTTCATATAAATGAATGGAAGAACTGATAAGTCATAACTAAGGTAATGAGCTTATAGCTGTTATGGAGGTAACTGAAGACATGTCATGGGTGATAACTAATTAAAGAATTTCTCTGTAATTTCTCTGTAATGTTGTCAGTCTTGATTCGGAATTCACTCTCTCTTCTTTAATCTTAACAAGCAGTATTTCATTTTTAATGTTCCAGACAGCTATATCTTTTTCTAGAAATGCAGATATCCAGACATTCTTATTACTCATGGCTTCATTATCAGTTTGTTTTTCAGCTGATTACTGGCACTGACCTTGCCAAGAGCTAAGCACATGCATAATTTTACTAGTGCGATTAGACTCATTAAAGCTAATGGGATTAGTCAAGAAAGTAAAGCTACTTCTGTTTAAGTGTTTGTTGTTTGAGGTAGTGCAGCCAGAAGCAAGATCATGAAAGTCTAGAAAGAATTTGTACTGAACAATAATTTTCATTAAAAATGATACAAAGAGAAATTCAAACATTTTTCCCTTGACCCAACCCTGATGGGGGATGAACAGAAGGTTGGTTTACACTGGAGGTGAACAGGGATTTCCTTTCATTGTTTTTTTCTTTAGGAGATGGGGACTTATCAAAACTGAAGCTGGTCTCAGCAAACTTTACAAGGTCACTTCTTAAGTCTAGGATGAAATTTCTAAATGAAAGATCATGAGACATATGCATCTCAGCCATCAGCCCAGCAATAGAGGCTGACTGTAACCTAACAGCAATGTCGTGATGCTGTGACCTGGGAGATTTCACCCCAGGAAAATTTCATTAATGTGGGGAGTTTGAGAGGGACAAACCCAGAACAGGTTTCCCCTGCACAGGAGGAGAGAGACTGCTCTGAATTAAACAACATAAAGGTGTCCGCTCTCGCAAAGGAACGGTCTGACAGCTTGGATGTGGACGTAGGTTGGGGGTCTTGTGTGTGAAATCCTCAAGAGGTGCTTATGCTGTTATAGAGTGGGGAAAAAGTCTAAAGCATTTCCTTGCCATTACTCCTACGCTACCTTTGTTCCTCATTTCGAGGACTGCAAGTCTGCCGTTCTTTGACCTGCCAGCTGAAAGCCTGGCAGAAGCATTATAGTAGAAGAAATACAATGTTTAGAGTGCAGCTGGTTTTCAGCCCCTTTCTTTGACAGCCAGGGCTGGGAGGGGAGGGGCACAGAGCAGTTATTCCATCCATCCCAAGGAACTTCCCTTCTGGACCGTCAGGACAATTTTATGGCGACTGGTAACACAGGCCAGACACACAGTGGATGATTATTAACTTCAACATGCTATAATTTGTCATTTTTGACCTCTAATGAGACACCTCATATACAATGAATTATAAAAAATCCGGCTTCTTACTTACAAAATCGAATGCAAACTGCTCTGCTATCATTCTGAAGCAATAAATTTCCTATGGCCTGGGTGAAAACATCACTTGTGGATTTTCACACATTTTATACCTTCCTTTCAAAACAAACACTCATTTTGGTCTCTGATAAATACAAAAGACAAGTAAAATTTATTAATCCAACAGAGCGGCTATTTGTACTCTAAAAGTTAAAATTCTTAATTAATACTGACTTCTGTACCCTGACTTTTTCTGTGCAGAGGTTAAAAACCAGCAAATCCACCACTAAGTCTAATATCGGGGTGGTAGGTATTTTTAACTTTTACTCACTTTTCTCTAGGAAAGCAACTGATCTATGCCCCAAGGCCCACAAATTTATTAACATTGGAAAGAGCCATGTGGTGTTCATATAGTGTTTAATCTCAGTGAAGTCTCAGCGCCCAAGGTTTCCTGATTAATGGCAGGGGAGGAAGACTGGAGTGACAGTTAGGGGTTGGCCAGCCCTACTGTATATACAGCTGTTGCTGTGCAGGGGAGGGAAACGCAGGGTCTGGCTGTCTGTTCCAAACAAAAAGAAATGGCACATGCTATTACTTCCAGATCATTGCAGTCTCTGCACCACCATCTGCTGGGGGTCAGAGCAGTTGTCCGGGTCGGCGTCAGTCATGCACAAACTCAATGCCTTCCACGGAGCTGCTCCCAGCAGTACATATTTACAAGAACAATAAAGGGAACCTGCTCCCCGGACACAGGCACCACAATGCTCCGTCACATTCGGAACAAAGGGGCACAACGAAAGTTGATATGCATTACAAAGGAGGTTCTCGGGGATCACAGCTTTGTGATTTCAGGCTGTAACACAAATTGAGGGGAAGAAAAACTGTCACCAATAAGCCCAGACCTAGTGATCATTGTATTTGTAATTGACGCAGCATCTCTGAAAGGGTGCCTGGGTCTCTGTTTCCTCTCTTCCTATTGTCAAAGTCCTCTCTAGAAGATAGTTAAATGGGAAGAGCTCAGACGATAAATCTTGAAAACTTGGATATGTTATCCCATAACAGCAGCAAGATGATCTCTGCTGCTTACCCTAGCTTGTCCGTGCAGATCACTTTTTCTGGGGCTTATGCCATGTGCTGGAGTGAGGTGTGGAGAGGCCTGACTGACGTAAACTGAACAGTTCCTGGAAACCGGATGAGTACAACTGTGTCACTGTGATGTTGAAACCAAATGAGCAGTTTTAGCATTTCTTCGGCCTGAAAAACAGCTAGTGAGTAATTAATTTCTCCTGCTAAAAAGGGCTGCTTCAACATCAGGCGTTACTGCAGGATGGTGCAAACCTTTCACTTAGTGCTGTCCTGCACCCTTGGCTGAACATACGCACACAGGCACGACATCCTTGGTGCCTAGAACTGGATCTGGGTTTCCTGGCAGTACATTAAGTTGTAGAAGTAAAGCATAATCCTTCTTTTTGATCTGAGCTAGCTTGCTTGGTGCAGGACTAAGTCCAGTGTTTCAGTGCTGCATAAAAATGGAAGCAGGGGAGCAATGGAGCTCAGTGCAGAGGCATCTGCATTGTTTGGGACAAACTCAGCAGTATTCAGCTGAGTTTATCAGTTTGGTCTCAGCATCAGCACTGTTAAAACAGGCAGCAGTGCCAGCATGGGGTGAGAGGAATAGGCAGCAGCCCTGGAAGGCTATGAAAAGGGCAGGTGGAGCTGGACCCAGAACACTTCTTAAGTGAGGCTCATTGCCAAATAGTTAGAAACTGTGCTGTACTAGCAAAAACACACAAAGGACTGCTGTAGTCCCTGCCTCACATAGCTACAGTGTCTATCACAGCCCTACCACATACATAATCTTTGACATTTCTTCTGATAATTAGTGGTTTTGGTATAAGTAAACACAGTCTTGTTAGGTCCTATGCTCAGTTGCTTTTTACTAAGCACAACTCATCATTTTTGCATAAAACCTCTCCAATCTGTGTAACATTTGACAGCTTTCTCGGATGATTTGCCTGAAATATGATATGGAAGAGGAGACCTCCAGGTAGTTGCACGCACATGTCTTCCAGACTCCACCTCCCTGGCCTCACTGGCACCAGGACACCCCAGCTGCTGGAGCCGCAGAGCTGGTTCTGGAGCCTGCGGGGGCATGCAGAGCAGTCTTTGCCTGTTTGCTTGGAAAACCTCACCAGGCTCAGTTATGTATTGGTACTTGGAGGACACTTACCCTGAGCCATTCATCATGGAGCTGAACTCTACAGGTTTGTACTGCAACCAGGCAGCCTTTCAGCATCAGGTTAGAACTAAAAGAAGGAATTTTTTTTTACAGTCTGGTCCTGTGGAACTGAATTTGAAGCAAAAAGTTCCTCTGTTCAGGAGATATTTTACAGGTCTTGTGTTTACTAACAAATGTAAATGCAAGGATAGATACATTCTGCCTAATAAAATAATTTTCTGATAAAAATAAAGCTTTTAATGAGCAACTGAACAACTGTGTTGGTATTCTCATTCTATGGCATGTTCCCTCCGAACCATGCTCTTGTTGGTGGAATACTCCCTCCTCTTCAATCATATTGTGGCACACTTAAATTCTGCCCTGGATAAACCATATTTTTATCTTCCATTTTTAAGTTCTGTCATTGCACGAACAAAAGAGTTCAGCTTATTTTTCCTAATTACCTAGATGAAATGAATATATACAGCATCTAGCCCAATGGGTATTCAGTTATGCACACAGCTTAGGAGTCTAATTTTGAAACTCCACAGCATCTAGGGGCTGCACTGGAAGCTTTTTGTTTAAGTCCTTCAGTGGGAGATGAGCTGTTGGAAAATCTAGCCCAGAATAAGAGTTTTACTTTTTATATTGCCTCTTTTGTTTCATCAACATCACCCTTTATTTCTGAGGCTGTAGATATGTTTTTATAAAGACCAGTTCTGCAAGTTACCAGATCTCTGGGCAACACAAATTCAGTCCAGATCAGTGTTGTTGAATCACACAGCACACATAATACATACACATAATGGCTGTTTGTGCCAGCTGTATTCTCTATGCTGCATCAATGACAACTATGGGAGAAAAAGTGTTATTTGATCAAACTCAAAAGTGCACAGAGGGAAGGTCTGGCCTTTTTGAAAAAATTTAATCTTTTACCTTAAGCTGTACCAGTTGAGCACATTGCATCAAGAGATGGTGACGTTTTTGATCCGGGATTAACTGCTGTAACTTTGGATTTACTGCCTGGTGGAGCCTTGGCCTGATTTTTACCCCCAGACCACTTACATACTGTTTCTTAGCATACATGCCTTGAACTCATTTTCAAATCTACTAACTGTCTTGTTCCAAATCTGTTCTTTGAATTGGATTTGCAGTAACATCTGCCAGTTTCTAATGCCTAATGGCCAAATAAATGACCATTAGGAAATAAAGGATTCATAAAATACAATTATGTATTTTTATGAAAGCAATGTTTTAGTGATTTACCGCTGGCCTAGGGCATGCATATGGTTATTATGGACTTGTGTTGCTTTTGTCCTCCTTCTTACTGCTTGCTTTATCCATTTACAGCATTGTATTTTAGCCCCTAGAATTTGCCTGATCAAAGAAGTCTTTGCAGTGGTATTTCCTAAACATGATACGGGAGGTTCACCAAATATATTGGAGATGCTTAAAACTTCATGAGGGAGTAAAAGCTTTCAATATTTAAATAGGTTCCCATTGTTTACAGTGTTACTTTTTGTTGTTATAGAAATCCTCTGTTATAGAATTCCTTCAGGAATCCAAAAGGATTATTGAAAGGGTTGTCTCGCTTTAATAAACTCAGGAAACCTTTTTCCCTTATGTTGTTGATATTAGTCTGTTTTACTTGCACATTTTAAGCCATTGTACTGGGTTAGTGACTGAGTAGCATCTCACTGAACAACAGAACTATGCTTGCTCAGGTTAAATACTGATGCAAAAGTAGCACAAGAGAAAAATGTTGTCTTTAAGGTCTGGCTAAGAAACTCTGGCTAAGATGGAGTAGTGGACTGGAAAGACATGTGACAGAGAGAGAAATCACAGAAGTTAAAAGAAAAATTGGTAGAAAGGCAAAGGGAGAGGCTATTGCTTCGGTAAATAGAAAGAGGGATGGCTGAGCAGACAGATCAAATTGCTCCCCAACTCTGTTCTGGCACTTGCGGATCTATTGAAAACAGGCCAGAAGGACATGCTGAATTTGTTGCTCCCGTGTGCCAGCCTTTTCTGCAGCAGCAAGAGAAACCAATCAGTGCTGCTTCAAAAGCAGCTGGAAACTGAGAAAACCCTGGTCCCCCGCTGCCTGGCAAGCAGCAGTACAGGGTCTTCTCAGTTTCCAGCCACTACAGAGGCTCCATTGACAAAATGTGTGGAGCATTTGAAGGAGCACAATGTGACAATGAAAGAACCTGAGGAAGACAAAACAAGGGGGGGGAAGAGGAAGGGAGGAGAATTAAATGAGAATGAGGGAGCAACTGAAAACAGAAAGACAAAAATCAAAAGAAAAATATGCTAATCACTGCAAAGAGTGTGATACAAATAAATCATCCTTGTCATATTTGACACCTCTGCACTGCTTTATCAAAGAATATAGTTGCAATAGCAAGACTAGAGAAAACAAGGTAAGACTTTACTAATATTTGTTCTCACTGCCTATCTCAGATACAGACATATTGACTTCAGTCCCCTACTTTCCCAAACACTGTGATGAAGTACAGAGTGACTGGAAGACGCCAGGTCCCTCACTGGGGACCATGTTGTGCTGTGAACAGATGGTTCACGCCCCCATCCTCTGCTTCTGAGAGAAGCAGAAAGAGTTAAAGAACCCCTGGAAGCCAGGAGGATGGTGTGTCTTACTACTGCTCAGAACAACCAGGAGAGAACACAAATGCTGCCTGAAACAAAGCCATGGAGCTGGCTCATTTTCTCCTTTCCCTTGTATTTCATTGCATCAGCTATGAGAAGGCATAACAGGGTATCACTGATGGCTCAGAACAAAGCAGCATGGCTAGGTTTTATTTCCTTTACCATTGTCTGCCTGGTCATGTGGTAGGATGTCTGAGAGGGGCACCAAGAGCTCAGGGGATGTGCCTGTGGTATGTTATTCTCCCAGCTGTCCTGCTTGCGGTGCTTGTTCAGGATGAAGAGAGATCTGGGGGGTCTGAGAACTGGATTTAGTTGCAAAACAACTAAACTGGAAGGGGCTCCCCAAATGTCCTCAACGTGGCTCATGGACTTTTAGTCCATAGGTCCAACTTGAACTCCTTCAGATTAAAATCCCCTGAAACACACATGGGGTGAACACAGTAGGATCTTCTGCACCAACTGTTTCACTCCAGATATCTGGTCTTACTTGGAATAACTCAGTAAAGTAACATGCAAAAGTTAATATTGCTTGGGAGAGAGCACTGGCATCTACAGATTTTCTGGGAATTCTTGGTACATTCTGAAAGGTCAGAGACATGCACCATAAAAATTGAGATAGAAGAATAGAAATGCTGCTGTTAGTTTCAAGAGGCAATGTCAGCCAGGAATGAGAAGGGGGTAAATTCTGTATGCCCAAGTTGGAAGTGGGTAAGCTCAGTTTATGTGCATTTGCCTTTGAGCACCCCGCTGTCATCATCTTAAATGAGTTTTTCTTTTTAAGCAAAGGAAGGCCCCTGTCTTGATGACAGAGGTTTTGCAGTTAATAAGGCCTTCTTAAAAAATTCTCATTTATCATTCAGGTTTAAAATAAAATGCTTCCATTTGCTCTGGTAACTTGACAGTTACTTTCAGTCTTGAGAAATTATTCCTGTAAAGTAGTTACTGCTTAGATCAAAAAAATAATCTGTTTCTCCAAAGCAAACTTAATTTGAGCATGATCCATGGAATCTACATAATCCCCAGTTTTTAGATTAGTGATCAATTTGTATTTCTCTGTAGGAATAGTAGATAATGTAGAATGGAACTGATTTTCTTGTGATATTTTTATTAGTGAGTTCTCATGTGTTATAATTTTGAAAGAACCTACAGAGGCTTTAGCAGTTGTAAAATGAGACCACCATCACGTCTGATCAGAATTCCCCCACTGTGTACTAGTTTAAGAATGAGATATTGTTTTCTTTATTATTTCATCTGTTCAGTTCACAGATAGAGGATCTAAATTGGTACTGTATTTTCAAATACACTACTATTTCAGAATGTTTTCATCTGACTATAAGTTAATTTAAAGCAAAGGTATCTTGCTTCATCTGTAAAATCTTAGCTGTGCATTTTATGGCATAGGAGGAGGTGACAGCAAGGGATGTAGAGGAACTACCGTCATGATAAGCAAACATGTAGAGATACCTCTGAAAATATTGTGCAAAAACCTATCTGATACTTTTTGTGATTTTGTTTTTTCTTTTTTGTGTTTGTCTCATGAGCTGGCTACATTAACGAGTAATTCATCATAACAGAAACAGATCACCATATTGAAGTAGTTAGTGCTCAGAATCAACTTGTTTGTTATAAACATTTCAAAGATTTGAACTTCAGGCTACCTTTAACTCAATCCCTTGGATTGGCTCTTCTCACCATGCAGGCTGCCCAAACCCAAAGGCCCACTGGTTGGTTTGGACTCTTAATGTCCCTGCTAGAGTGCACTTCATGTGCACTGAGCAGAGCTTCTGAGTTAGTTCCCTGCAAAGGGAATGCTTTTTGCACCAAAACTGCTCTGTGAACTGAGCCAACGTGCAGTAAATGGAAACAGTCAGGGGGTGGGATTTGTGACAAAACTGCATTGGTGCTCTGAACCAAAATGCTGATATATAGGCAACCATATACATTTTTGTGGCTTTGGGAAGGCACTGCATATTTTTCTCTAGTGTGCAAACCCAGCAACCTCTGGTAAGTTCTGAGTGTTTAATGATGCAAAGACCAAAACAAGCTACACTGAATCGTTATGTAAGGAGAGAAATCCTTATATATGTACTTTACGTGTAACTCAGAAGAGCAGACTTTATCAAGTGATACCAATTGTGGTCCTCACATAAACAATGTGAAAAACTGTTTTCTAGCTGCCTGATGAAATAGATGCAATGTAAATTGAAGAAGTTTTACTTCAATTCTCAAAAAAGAGAAAGTGATGGGTTTTCCAAATCAGGAAAAGAGCCTAATTGTCTGTGATCAAAGAAGGCCTTGCTTTACATAGGGTTTCATGAGAATGCATAAGGAGTGAAGGAAAAAAGAGTTGGAATCGTGTAGGCTTCGTTTAAAGCAATGGGATTGAAAATTCAATCATTTAAATGTTGGATATTAAAATAAATTAAAAAGTTTCTTCTCAGCTGAAAAACCCCACAATACTGATTACCTCCCCTAGCTGACAAACTTTGCACAGTCTGCAGGAAAAAGGACACAGATGTGCTAACCTGAAATGCAGATACTTGGGGTCTTTAAGCAACTGATATTTAAAACTTCACCCACGTTAAAAGTTTTGTTTTGCTGCTAGAATCAACCCTTCTCTTTTAATATCTCAGCTTGTATCTTAGACTTCTCTTTTCACTTAAGTTTTAAGCAATGTGTACAGCACATAAATGTACTTCAGCATCTGAACAAAAAAGAACATTTTCTTTCCAACTCACTTATTTTGATAGTTTATCTTGAAAAGCAAGTTGATACATTCTAAAGCTCCATGAAAAACCACCTCTGTCTTCTCCTTCCACATTTATCAAGTAAAAAGCTAACCAAAGGCATTCAGTACAAACCTGAAAAAAAGTAGTTAACTTTCATTTGTTCTCACTCCCCTCTACCAGAGACAATACAAATAACATTAGAAATGCAGATATCCTATAGTACATTGATGTATTGATGATATCAGACGTTCTGCATGCTAATTTTGATTTTGTCAGTCATTTCAGCTTTATTCAAGTCATTACTATGCGAAGCTTCCCTCCTGAGCAAAGAAATACTAATGCTTTGAAGAGCAGAAGAAAGCAGAAGAAAGAGTTCAACACCTAACACTTTGCCTTTCAGATTTATAGTTTATTTGTTTCAGTGAATCATTATTTTGCTCTTAAAATACTGCTCTGAATTTTGTCTACTACTGCTGGCTAACTTTTTGCACTGAATGTTTTGATTTTGATTAGTCACATTCATTTTTGTAATTTCAATTCCTTGTCTGGATTGCCAGAGCTCAGGCAAGTTTCTTGTGCAGCTGCTGGTATGAGTACAAAATCTGATTTCAATTAATTCTTGTGTATATGTTTTTTGCATTTGTTCTCAACAAATGATCAGGCACATTTTGAGTGAATGCATGTTTCCAGTAAGCCAATAGAAGGGAATGTAAAGTGAATGGTAAAAAGCATGTGATTGCTAAAAAAGAGAATTCCTTCAGTAGTGTATTCCAGTGGCTTTGTGCTAATGCTCTTGAATTTCTTCCACTGCAGTCTGATCCATAAAGGGATTCGGTTACTTAAAATAGCAATTATGTCTCTTAGTATGTGCTGTTAGAACTGCATCTCAGCTTCCATATACGTTTAATAGAGAATACCATATTTACACCACAGATTATACTCACAACCTGCCTTTCAAGCTGTTTTGCTACCTGAAAGGGAGTGGTGGCACCAGAAACCCTGGGCACTGCAAGAAATTCAAGCAAATGCACTCTGCTGCCACGGACATGCCTGAGCTCACAGCCTCCTTATTCTGACCTGGAGGCTCCCTTGGCACCTGTGGTTGTGCATTTGCCCATATTCAGAGCTGTGTCTGTTGGTTTGCAGGTTACTGCTGTCGAGACCTGACTGATGCACCAGCTCTGGTGCAATGACACTGAGGTTCTCCTGAGGACTGTGTTTGGTGTGCGCAGCAGGAGCAGGAAAGATTTCTCTTTGTAAAAGGCTGCCATCCACTTTTGTGCAACATCCAGTTTGGTCCAGATCCCTGCCAATAATATTTTGAGGATAGTGTCCGAAGCTGTACTTTTTCTATCCCAAGATGAGAGACTAAGTTTGTCCAGAGAGCTGGGAGATGCTGCTTCCCAGGGAGCCATGATGCTGTCAGTCAGCTGTGACTCCAAACTCCTGGTACGTCACACCCTAATTAAAAACAGCTTCAAGAATGTGCTTCTCACTCATGCCTTGAAATGTTATTTTAGTTTAGGAAACTTTTAGACACAGCCACGTTCAGCTTCTCTCTGATTCTGAGAGGACTCAAACCTACATTCTCCACTTCCTAGACATCCTCTACTTCTGGGCACCTTATCTACCTTTTTACACCAGAAGTGTATTTGTTTCCTGATAAGAAGATTCTTTTGTAAAGTTTTCCACCTCAGTTTTGCAGAACCAAAATTTTCCCAATAGTCAGACACTACGGATTTCATTAGATTTAGTTTTTAATCTGAACTCAAGATGGTCCATAGGGGTAGATAAGGTCTCAGTTCAGTCAGATAAAACACCAGGAGCTTCATCTCCAAGGTGTTTGTGATTTCCTTCTTTTAATGAAACACAAAAAATGTAAAGAATCTCCCATTCCACCCCAGATTTATGGCAAGTCCAGCTGCAGGAGTTATTATAACTGCATTTCTCAAACAGACATATTTTTAAAATTTTAGCAGACTTTAAAATTTTAATTTGGTCAGCTTTTAAAAACTTTGTCTCTAAAGAAAGCTTGCAGGACTCCTGAGTAATTATTAATGGGTCACCTGGTAAATCATGGAGATCAATACTTCTTATTTACGTCCCTACTCCATTACGTCCCTACTACAAGTGAGTATACAGGCAGCTCAGGCTTTTACTTTAGCACAGTCCATACAGATTAATTAAAAAACAGGCCCAACACAAACTATGCCAAAAGAAAAAGTCCAAAGCACGAAAAGAAGCCAGAAAAAGAATTACATCATTTCCTTGTATCTTCCCTAAGGACAAGAAATTGGAGAGTATGAGTCAGTCTAAAGACATTAAATAAAACCAGCCCAGCTTTTAGTGACTTTTCCTTGTTCTTACCTTCTGGAGCAGAGCAGGCCGTCAGGAACAACCCGGAGAAATCTGACTGCCTAACAGGTTTTAAAATAGGAATGAAGTTGTACTTGTGGATGGCTTGGCTTTATGATTTGTGACAAGATATAGAGACTAGGAAAAGTGGATTTGAATACGGGGCAGCGTGGCCTTGTGGACATCATATCTACTGCTGCCTACAGTCAACTACAAAGTAGATGTGCTCTACAACTAGTGAGTGAAATATTTTCAAAGCTCTCTGTTAACGAGAAGAACACACATTGCATGTCCTTTTGGATGCGCAAGCCTCTTCTTTGTACCTTTGCTTTCCAGTCTGCAATACAGAGGTGCTGTAAGGATGAAGCAATGGATGACTTATAATTATTTTCTTGGTACAGGGACAGTACGTTTTGTCCATGACTTACCACTTTGGCATATCACTTGGCCATCTACTTGTTTTGCTCTCTATCCAACATTACAGTTTCAAATACTCTGGGAAATTATATTTAATAATAAAACATATTTTCCTGCTTAATAGTTCAGTCAGTGAGAATCATCTGGAACATTAATGAGCTTCCTACTGTGTCAAAATGGTGTTGTTCACTTCTGCTTAAATAATGCTCAAGATAACGAAGGATTGGCTATTTGAGCCACGAGTTCATTTAACATCATCATTCGCACTTCCTTTAAAATCAAGGATATTCATGAAGTCAGTGTCTCTAAAGACACTCAGACATAATTCTGTGTTGTTTACATTGGCGAACAAAACAATAAAGGCAACACAACTCTCTGATACCAGTGGAATCTTTCAGTGATCAAACCTGGTAAGGGCCAGGACTACCCTGGAGCCTCCCAGGTCAGAGTTTACAGGGCAGAAGGCTTAGTTACTCGACTCAAGATTCATTGTCCCCTAGTTCCTCAGATTTCATTTCAGAGGAAGAAGACTGGGGGTGTCATTTTGCCCATATTTTTGTAACTTTATTTTTTTTCTGCTTTTCACCAGTAATTTCTAGTCTCTTCTGTCTTTTTATATCATGTTCTGTCCCTACTCCAAATAGCTAGTCTGGCAAGCAAAAGGGCATTTAAAGGTCTTCGGCCAAGTTAAGAGCGTGTGTAGAACTGATGGAGGACTTGAGATGAGAAGGTGGGAGAGGCCTACCTGGCAATATACATAAAAATTTCTTTTAATAGTTTAGAGCCCAAACCCCCTGAGATTCATTGGACTGTATCACAGTTTCAGTTCTCATTTAAAAATAAGTCCCTCTGAAGAAATACTGGTGCCTATACTGGTGCCTGTGTGGACAATCTCAAACAATAGCTGTGAGAAATGCTAATGTGCATCATAAAGTTCAGAAGTGTTCAGTAGCTTCAGAGCTCCCTGACAACTTTATTAAATGACCTCATGTACCAGGACAAGAAAAATGTGAAGACTTTATTAGACCCTCCAAAACACTGGCTTTTGCAATAATGATCTCTTTGCCTCTGTCAGCCTATGAGGGGCAAATGGGAATGAACCATGGGATGGGTGTAAGAAGCCAGGAGCATGCAATCTCCATGTCATGCTGTGCCTTGGGCAGAAGCTTGCAGTCATCTGACCCTGTCCTCAGCATGTTTCCCCGAATTCCATGCTGTTTTTATGTTCTGCAAATGCAAATTTGCCCTATGACAGAATGAGTCCTACGTCTGATAGAGAAGATTTCGCCATCCCGTATTGTGTGTGTGCTTTATGCTGCAGGTTCTACGTAAGCCTGAGAAAAACCTTCTGATGTGTACTACTGATTGTTTACATATGTTATCAGACGGAAAAAAAACAGGAAAGGAAAGCTGGCAGCTTATGTTGCCAAGAGACCTGGCAGTGGCTAGAATCACATTTCGATCATTTCCAGTCAATAGACTTTGTTTTCATTTAAAAAAAAAAATCCTTCCTAGAAAGTTGCTGCACTATTCTTTTTACTCTGTTACAATCAGTCCAGAGGAATACTTGCAATGGCTCCTGTCCTTACAACCAAAGCAGGCAACATCAGGAGATGCTTTCAGACAAAAAGTGCAAGGTGTAGTAAGATACTGTGTTTTACCCAAGTTCAAAATATGCAGTGCTGTTTGGAGCTGTGAACATGCTTCTGTTTGATAAAGGCCTTTTAATGATAATGAAGTCAGGGACTTGTGATGCAAATAGAAATCTACACCAAAAGAGGAAGATAAAGTTTGGGACCTGGGCATATCTTTCATATTCAAGTCAAGATCAGTGATTGGGATAAAAAGTACAAGCGCTGGAGGGTGGTACTCCAGCTCCCTGTATCTAAGAATCACCTGTGCCAGAATGGTTCCTTGGACAGCTAAGTCAGAAGAGCTCATGGCTTCTCTGAAACAAAATGATAGAGGGAATAGATACCAAAGCAAGTATAATTAGTGTCTAAGTTAGTGTGTTTAAATCTGTTTTGTATCAACTATTCTGTGGGCATTCACATGTCCAGGTGATACTGGAAACTTTGTTAGGGTGAAATAAAAGTTGCAAACTTACATTACCATCTCAAGTACTACAATCCCAGCTAGTCCAGGCCCAAGCCTTGGGAGTCCTTTACTATCAATACAAGGCTGCTCTCATGGGGTTAAACATTTGGGGACTCAAAACTGCAGTTTTTGAAAATGCTGACTCGTTTTAAAATAACAACCTTAATGGCCTTTCTGCCTGAAAAGATACAACATAAACAAAAACAAAATGTAAACTTCAATATCAGCATAAATATTAGACAGTCATACTAGCATCCTCCAGAGAGAAAAAAAAAGAAGTTCAAATGCAAGCAATCACAGTGATAAAGAGGTCTAGCATGAATTCTATGTAAGAAGATGCAATGTTATTGGCATCAGTGTTTTTTCTGACATCTTAGTCATCAGAAGCATAAGGATGGCAGAGGCAATGCTACAGAGGAAGTAGGGCAGTGATAAATGCACTTTGCATCCAACATCAGATTCCAAAACAGGATTATTTTCTGTACACACACAGAAAAGTGCCAAAAGCTATTTGCTTTTGACATCTAAATGAGACATTGAGGAGACTAAAGTTAGCATCCTAGTTTTACTGTGGCATCCCTAGAGAAGGGAAGATCAAATAGCATCTATGACATGCTGAAGTAGCCTATAGGTTACAGCACACGCTCCTTCCCTTTGTCCTCCACGGTCTCTTGGAAGTCACACGACACAGGGTCATGTCAGAGACTCTGGATGTTAAGTCACATGCTCCAGTGCACCAATGCAAGGCATAAAAAGTTGTCAATGATACAGGAAAAACAAAGTAATGTTTGTAGGCTGAGATGTCAAGGAAAACCACAGCTGAAAAGGAAACAAAAAAAAGTTATGCTATGCAGTCAGAATTTGGTGGAAGCTATCAGCTTCTGCTGTGGTTTTCTTGTGAGAGGGACAAAGATGTTTTCTGCTAAAGGCTGACAATGGTAGGACACTGGTGTGCAGAAATTTCATATCTGGAGGTATTCCAGACCAACAGAAGTGGAAAAGAAAACAACCTTGAAATAAATGGACTTCTGTGCCCAAATCTTCATCCAAAAGATCTAATCCTGCTCTGAGCTACTTCAGACAGCAACAGTCCTTGGTGCCAGAGTCCCAAACATACCCCTGTCTGTGAACTTTTTACAGGTTTAGGAGTAAAGGGAAAGGTTGGATGAGCTAATTCTGGCTGAGGTTATCATGGTTCCCTGATGCAGGCTGACTTGAAATATTTTTGAACCTAGCTCTTCTGCAAGAACTGTCTGACTTCTTTCCAGGAGAAGAGTGAAAGTGGACCAGCACTGTTAATAATTTTACAGAAATCCATCATCTACCTTGATTTCACACTCATGACTCCTGAAAATGTCAGATAGGCTGTGGCTCAGTGCCAGCATATGATAGTGACAGCAAGAACTCCTTTCCACTAGTTTCTTTAATTCACTATTTCCCTTACAGATCTGAGAAAAGATGAATCAAAACTAATTGCTTGCTTAAAAAGTAATACTGACTTACTCATTAAACCTTGTTGAGGCACTGGGTGCAGGCACTTAAATAATCTGGAAAATATGAAAAGAACTTGGCTAGGGAATCAAAACAGAGCTGATACATGGTAATGGCAAAAACAGAAGTAGAAGCTATATAATAAAGGCAAATTCCTATTGAATGCCTCTTTGTCTTGCTTTAAAGAAATACAGAGAAGCACTCAAGTTGTACAGATAACTAGCCAGTGTTTCTCACTGCCAAGCTCAAGGAAAGAAGGAAATGCTTCAAGGGTTAGTTCCTGACTATATGGAATATTGCTGAACTGAAAGCAGTCAGCTGGAGTTCATTCTGATAGTCCCACAAACCATTTTATCACAAAAATGTACTGTAATCAGTAATAAGCAGTCACAGTATTTTCCCACCACTTTTGTGCTTTATAGGCATGTAGGGAAAGGGGGAGAGAGACTACAGTGTGGGGTTCATGCTGCATGTGAATAATGTGTCTTGTGGAAAGAGAAAAATAAAGAACTATGGTTGCATGTGAACTTCAGCTCTTCCTCCTTCTTACTGATTATTTGTTCTGTCAGTTAGGGCAGTGTTGTTTGCATAGTTGTTCATATACTGCATTGAATGAATAAAGATGAGTCAATAAACTGATGGATGTTACATTCTGTAATGTCTTTGCATCTGCTTCCACTGCTACACTACCAGATGGAGAGAGACTCTAGAAGCATCAGTCCTGCTTCACAGGCTGATCACTAGTTTGGTGAGGACAGAATTTCTCCTATTTAGAGGAGTAGGAAGTTAGAACCAGCAGAGTATTATACCTTCAGAGAAACTGATATTGGCTACTTTCAGAGATAAGAGTATTGACTTGGCCTTCAACCAAGACCTACAAGAATGCAGTTTTAAGGTCTATTTTCTCTTTATGGTGAAGTTTCTGTCTAGGAGTCCATGGTCCTGGAACCCACAGTTCCACAACAGCCCAGTGCCCAAGCTGTCCTGGGGACAGAGAAGATTTGGGATCCTACTTGAGCCAAGAGCAAGGAAGCCTTGGAAGCTTTGGCTTTTAGCTCTGTTTTGGCCTCCATCTTTGTATCAGTTAGTTTGCAACCCCAGCTCAAGCCAAAATTTACCTGCCTTGCAGACATCCTACCATAGAAGTTCATTGCTAATTCAGGTTGACCTGGGCTGAGGATCCAGGGTTTCCAGGCTCCCAGTCCATCTGGCTTTGGGATTATACCTCCATTTAAGGATACACTTCAATCCAGTTTTAGAAGGCTCCAAAGGCTGACATTTGCTTGAACATCTAGCGTTGCCTTAGTTTCAGTAGTGGTTTTATCTACCTTCTGCCATTAGCAGTGTATATATAGGTTTAGATGATTCTGGGGTGCTATGCTTACCAAACCAGGAAGCCCCTGCAGCCATTGTGCTGGGTCAGATGAGTAGGAAAAGTAGAGCAGAGCATCACTGCTACCATATCTCTCTGCAAGGCTTTTGAAAAAAAATAAGAATAGCTTCCTGCTTCAGCAGGAAAGTTCCTATTATTTATATAGTCCTCTCTGTCCCCTAACATAAGGTGTTAAGTTTTTAACTGAAGTGTAGTGTGTCAAGTATTATAGCTCCATGAATTTGAACCAATTCTCATTTCCATTGCTTCATTCTCATGAATGAGTGAGTGGCATGAGCAGAAAAGCAAAATGAGGAAGATTTTCGATGACTGTTTTCTGCTGGAAGTTCTTGTTTTTCTTATATTAAAATGAATTTTGGAAGGTGAGAGGGGGAGAGAGTCTCTTATGTAATATACCTTCATCACACTGCATGTGCTTTCAGCTGTCTATTTTGCCTCCAGCCAAGCCTTCGGGCATAGGGCCTTTAACTTTGCAGATATTTGAAGCTTCAAGGCTGTAAACAAGACATGGGAGAATATTATTTGTTTTAAGTGTTAAGCTAGAAAAGAACAGTGTGATAAGGCAGAATGGTGTTTGGCACTGCAACACATTGGGGCTAAAAATTAGGAGACTGTGTTATTTTTTGTTTCTCTTTAATATTTTAATTTTCTTGGCAAGTGTGTCCATCCCTGTATCCTCAGTGGGATAAAGGCTATTACAGAGTGTTTGGAGTAGCAGGACAGAAAGTATAGTGTAGGTCCTCTTACTGCAAACCAGTTCTACTGGTACCAACTGCAACTGAATTTGCAAAGGTACAAGCATGAGAGTGGGCAATCTGGCTCCAGAGACAAAATGTTATCTTACTGGTGCAGACCCAAGGAATCCAGAACCCCAGAAAACAGCAACCAGCAAGTGTCTGTGCTGTGGCTTTTCTTTAGGGAGCGAAGGTATGAACTCAAACCAAGATATTTTTCTTGTTCTGTATTACCACCATAAGAGACTTACTCATCAGGAACAGTTGTGTACAGATTCCTTTCATTTTAAGCAATAAACAAGAAGAAGAGTATCAAAAGTCCTGCATAAGCATGTGTTTCCTGCAAAACTGTGTCCTTTCTTCCCTTCCTTGGCAGCAATAGGTGGAACAAACCTTTCCAACTTATAGAAGTGCAGTAGATTTTTCTGCAGAACGTTTTCACTGCCTCACCCCAACTGTTTTGGCTTTTGAGGTAAGAGTGGTTTAATTTTTCAGATCTCCTAGGATTTGGCCTGCATGTTTTGTTTTCCTTTTCCTGTGTTATTGCAGACTTGTGCCCTTCTTGCTTATTTATTCATTGGCAGCCAGATAATGACAGTCAAGAAGATTTTTTCTCCGTGTATTTTTTTAGGAGTGTTTTTTCCATGGCAGAAAAACCAAAGGCAGTGAAATTGAGTTTAAAAGTTTAGTCACAAGCATTGGTTTTGTTCAGAATAACTTTCAATTTTCTCACTTCAAAATACAAACAGCTAGAACTCTTTTAACAACAATGCTGTCATAACGAGTCCCAGATTTGTCATTGATGTCCAGCCTGCTTTTAATTGTCTGAGTGTTATAAAAGTAAATTCAAAAGTTTCGAATTAGCAGCGTTTAAAAATTTGTGCAAATCTGGAACTAATAAGGCTTGTACTGACTGAATGTTTGTTCTAGAAAGTAAGGCCATTTCAAAATATATTCATTTGTGGCCATTGCAACCTGAAGTTTTGGCCTAAATTGACTTTGTACAGAACTGGGATACATTATGTATGATGTTAAGAGAGAAGCCAAGCCCAGAACTCAAGAGGATAGACAATGCTAGATGTGATCAGGGAAATAGAGACGCCTGATAATGTCAGAGTGGTGAGGAAACTGTAACCATATTGCTATAAAACAACATATAAACAAAGGCACCAAACGGATGGGGTAGACGTAATTTTAAGAACTGTGTGTGAGGAAAGTATCACTAATTCGGGTTGCAGAAGAGGTGGAAAAAAACCCATATGAATTTGTGCAGCCACCTGTCACTAACTAACCTAAAGTCACATGAAAGTTATTGTGCAGCTACATAGACAGAAAGCAGGATTAGTAAAAGTATTAAAATGAGGCAATTCAGCTTTTCTATTACAGCTACAGATATAAGGCATAAAGTGAAAGAATAGTCAGGGAGAATTTGAACCTAGTAATCATTAGATCAATAAAAAAGAATTTGTTTAGGACAACTGGGAAATTAAGAATGTAAAAGCAAGCACAAAAGTGATGTTTTGGCCAGGAGCGTCTGGACAGGAAAAATAATTTTTTTCTAATGTCAGCAGAAAAGTTTGTCTAAATGTCAGCAGCAAGAAGAAAATGTGAAATCATCAGCAAAAAGAAACATTTATCATTCCTGAACTTCCATGTCACCTATGGCAACTTCTGGGAACAAGCTTTTCTGCAGGGAGTATTATGAATATTTACTGGCAATAGATTTCAAATATTTTTAAACATCTTCCTGAAAACAAAATGTATCATTGGATGTCCACTTCAGAATGGCCTTCTGTATCTGAGAGAAGAAAAAACTTGAACAGTACACCTACTTTTATGCAAGATCCAGAAAGATTTTCAAAAAAGCAAGGGCTGAGGAGGGTGGGCTTTTCTGGTTTTCCTGTACAGACACAGTTGATCCCACAGTGCTGAAAAAAATGAATGCAATGTGGTCTTATAAATCACAGTGAAAACCATCACAGTGAAGGAGATATGTAGGAGCCCTTTAAAAACCGTGACTCAAATAAAAACAGGTAGACAAACTCATAGTAGTTTATTAGCAGATAAATGTGGAACTCCTCCCCTGGTAAGTGTGGTGACACTCTGGTATGTACCCGGTCCACCACTGCTTCCCAAGTCCCACAAGTCCAACTGGCTTATAGCACTGTGCAACTGTAAGGGCTGGAAAATGCCAGCAGCAACTCCTCATCTCCTTGTAGCATGTGAAACTTTCAGATGAGGCCAACACAGTGCAAACCACTCAGTCTGCAAGGCAGCTTATGTAGCCACAGCAGAAGACTGGATTGTCCCCTACCAGCCCATGTGGCCGTAAGAGCCTCTGCTGCTGTGAAATGCCCCTTCTGACCAGTTCAGAGAGGGACCTTGCGCTCCACTCTGCCCCTTCCCCACTGAATGCTTGCTGGTGGTGCTGTATCCAAGATGCTGCCAGGAGCTCTTCATGGTACTACAACCTGCTCCTCATTTTCTGGGATCAGGCAAATTCTGGGCTGAGGCTGATGGAAAGCTCCTACACTGTTGGACAAAAGTCTGGCTCTGCTACCAGGATGAAGTATAAGGTCCTTATCCTTGCTTGCTCTAAACCCAAAACAAGTTACTCCCCACAAAGAAAAGATGATTGACCTACAGGTAAAGACTAGAGGTAAGTAGGTATTTGTCTGCCTACCAAGGCCTGAATGGAATGCTTATTTTGGAGCTACACAAAAGAAGTTAGATTGATGAAAGTGCTTCTTTGAGAAAATGTTTGGGGTTTCTTTGTTGTTTTTTTTTTGTAAATTGTGACACCAGCTGCATGAAACATATATCCTACCATAGAGTCTATGCTAGAGCTCTGATGGAATTGAAAAGCATGGCATATCTTAAGACCACAATAATTCACAATGTCTGGAAGAACTAAACCTAGCTTCATTTGAGTGTAAACCAGTAAATTGTATAAATTCATATTTTTTCTGCATAGAAGAACACCTAAAGGACTCCCAGAATATCTAAAAAAGACAATAGCCTTTTTTGTATTTTTGTACCAAACTCTCACTCTGTAATATGCTCAGTTTTTCATCTTACAGCCTGATTACCAGATACTGGACTATATTCATCATGTTCTTTTTTAAGAACACTACTTCAAAAAAAGCTAAATGAAACTCGCCTCAGTCTTGTCATGAGCAGAGGCATTCCTGTTTACAAAAACATACCTCTGAGTTTTAAGACAGTAGCAAATGGCACAATCCCTTGTCACATCCAGGATTACCATGTAATACACAGTAAAGGGGATTTAAGCCACTGCTCTCTGTTGTGGCACAAGATAGATTAAGTATGTGGAGACACAAAGAAGAACTGCTTTGGAGCTTTAGAGACTGTCTTGGATCACTGAAATGGTAAAAGTGGGGAGATGGTAGCACAAGCTCCACCCAGTGCACTGAATAACCAGAATTTTTAGCAAATAGGCACATGTGGTGTTTCTTAGGAGTTAACACTGAAAATTATAATCAGCTCCAACCACTTCACCCTCAAGCTAGGAAACCAAAAATCCTAAAGAAAAAACAAAGCAGCAGCCTCAGTGTATCATATAAGCCTGTTAAAAATCAGCCTACACAACAGCTCCAGGAATTTAAAGACTATGAAAATAAACCAAATTTTACTATTCAATATCTAAGCAAGAGGCTTCACCATTACCTAGTGGCCGGCCTAAGCTGATAGCACTATGCAGTAATATCTAAAGAACACCTTGAGAGCACTATTTAGAACATAGATTGTTACTCAAAACTTTGAAATGTGCAAGTTTCACTTACTGAGGTTGCTGAAGATTAGTTGAAAACTTGACTTTTTGCCATATGGTTTGCCTTTCTACATGTTATCTAAAGTTCCTATAGGGTGTCTTACAAAATGAAGCCCAGATTCTGGAATATAACCCTTGACTGGAATTGTAAAAATCTCTTCCTAAGGGAGATAAACATTTGCATTTCCTCTTCTGGGTTTGTGTATTTTTGGATATATTATTACAATGGAAAATTCAGGAATATTTGACAGGTTCTGTTAAAGAAACATCTTAAGGAAAAGGTTAAATAAATCTCATGCCTATGCAATGATTCAATGGATTTATGATTATAGAACCCACGTTCATGAAATTCTGAACCCAACACAGTTTTTATTGTGATGGATTGGAAGACCAGACATTTTATCAACAAAGAGATTCTACAAATTTCTTTTAATCATACTACATAATTCTCTTTTCTTAGTCTCAAGTTAAATTTCAGTGATCTGGAAAAATCTGAAGTGCCAATTTTTTATGTAAGATTGGTCAAGTACCTTTTCATGTACATTTATCACACACATATACACATGTGCATACACTCACATTCTCTTTGCTATCCTTTCACCATTAGGTTCTATATAAAAGCTGCAGAGGTTCTTCAGATAATTTCTGATGGCTCAGAATACCCACTGAGACTGAAAGCAAGCCAGAGTTTCTGGAAACCTAAATCCTCTCATTTTAATAGTTTTGAAAATCCTTGGTGTTTAGCTTTGAACTTTAACCAAGAAAAGTTATATCTTATAAACAATGGCGTTTGTTGATTGGATGAAGAACTAGATCAATATTGATTTTGGCAACTTGTTTTGGCTGGGTTTGCTTGAAGAAATATGCTGGTTGTGGTGTTAAAAAGTTATGTCAGTTCCTCAACATGTGCCTCTTTTCCTTGGAGCATTGCCTGAAAATTAGTTTCCAAAGTTACTTCCAGAAGTAACCTAGGGGCTATCTATTGTTGGGAGCTAAGAACAGACTTCTGCTGAGCTATCAGCATGTATGAAATAAAACCATTCAAGAAGGCAGATTAAAGACATATAAAAGAATTGATTTCTGTTTCACAGAAGTGCTAAAGCATAGGACCCAATTTTTATTTCCACTGAGTCTGATTTACACTGTTCTTTCAATTTAAAAGGAGCTGTAAAGTAAATAAGTAGAGTGATAGCAACAAGATTTTAGGCACTATGGGAATTACCTAGTTGACACACAGCAAAATAAGAGCCATAGGATTTACATGAATCAGTTCCTGATTCAAGAGCAACACCATGAATGAATTAAAATGTATCTGTTAGAGAAAATGTGCCATTTTCATTACAAAGTTTCCACTGAGACAGAATCTACCGCAAGCTGATAAATAGCTACATCACAACTAAAATTTTCATCTTCTTTTGATTTCAATTTTTCTTGTTTCAGCTTCCAACACTTTCAGCCTCTGATAGAACTGCTACAGGAAGGAGTCACGTTGAAAGTGACTATCTATTTATACATCTATCCATCTACCTACTGATCTTCCATTTCCTGTATATGCTGTTAGTTCACATATCTTTCTCCTCTCTTGGTGCTCAGCCCTCTGATGTATTTCCAGAAAGCAATCATATCACATCCTACCCTTTTTTTGCTATGATAAACAAGACAAGCTCCTTCATGCCTGCTCTACCAGAACAATTTTCTTCATTTCATCCAGGAGCCTGGTCTACCCATGCACAAGTTTAACTTCTCAAACATGAGTGAACAAATTCTCCAGATAACATCCTATCAATATTCTTGACAAATTGCATTAATATTTTCTCATTTTTAAAAAGAACTTCCCTCACATGATTCATTCTGAGATTACTTGTCCCTTTTTACATTCAGGTCACTTTGTTCCTCTGACTGCATCCTGTGGCTGACTAGGTTTTTCATTTGTGGTTTTTTTCTTACCGTGCCCTGATGAGGAATGCCACTTTACAACAGGAATTCATGTTCTTTGACCCAGAGGATAGAATTAATCTCCTCTGTCTTTAGGGACTTTCAGAGAGTGATTTAGTCTGTTCTGAGAGAAGAGTCCAAGACACCAGAGCTGCTGCTATAGTGTCCCTTTAAAGATTTTGTGATAGCATTTTCCTGTAAGTTCTTTCATTATTTCAGAAATCCTTTCCAGTGTACACTCAGTTAAATGTAAGTTATGCATTGCCAAATGTAATAATTTCAAGAAAAGGAGAGAAAATATTCTACAAGTAAGTGGTCCTTTTTTTTTACTTTACAAGAAAAATTTCAGCCAGTTTTGTAAGTCCAGCACTTCTTGCAGTCATTCAGGGTCTGCTGTCTGAGTTTTGATCAGTGCTAGTTTTGATGGCAGGATTTGCTATCAGTTTGAAGTGGTATGTGATAGAATATTCTTTAGTATTTTATTCCAGGTTTGGCTAGAGATGAAATTCTCCAACCCTCTTTACCTGAAATGGTGCTTTTAAATTATGACAAGAGCAGAAATAATTTCCTTATTGCTCCAGAATTTGTCAGACACCTGTAGAAGCAAGCTGTACCATGGGATTTCTGTGTCTCTGCCTCTGACGCTTGGTTGCCAAAATCAACATTCAGAGCACACAAAAGTGGGGGGAAAAAATTCCTTCTCCAAGGGCTAAAATGAAATTTGTTTACTTTTTTAGACCTTACTTCTTTTTCCCCTCTTTACTCAATCCTAATGCATGGTAAAAAAACCTGGCTTACCAGGCCCAGATCATGATACTAAAATCAATCCAGAATTCTAAAGAATCCCTCATAAATTTGCAGGTGACATGCCAGCTATGTAGCCATTATCTTGCCTGGCTTCTTCTCTAATGCACAGTGCATTTGATGCAATAGTGTCATTGCCACTGAGGCCAGACCAGGCCCTCAGCCAGAGCTGGTCTTGCTGGAGGCAGTGCCTGCACGGGATTCAGCAGAAGCAACAGTCCACAACCATCTCAGTTAGACCAAAGTGGAGCTGTTGGGAAAAGCTATTGGACTTTCAGGGGAGGCCTCTGATCACATCTTCTAGGTCTTGTGCTTGTGTTTATTCAGGAGAAAGCCCTTTATCATCAAATTGTTTCTTCCTCAATGAGCATAACTTGCAGACTCTCCCCTAACTTTATTCCCTACCTAATACATGAGTTGAGCTTCTTTGAGTCTCTGCATATCCTCCAGTTCTTTAACTGTTGCTTTGGATCCTCTTTGAGTTCTCTCCATTTTTTTTTTGAGATCATTCTTGAAAGGTAAAAACAAGAACTGCACTGTTGTAGAAGCTGTTGAAGCAACGCCAGCTACAGAAACTCTCAGCCAACTCAATTGCTTGTCTTCTCAGGTTGGTGTTTTACATACTGAATTCCACCACTTAACTCCACCCTCCTACTAAGAGGCTGAAATAATCAATGAAATTCTCAGTCATCTTCAAGATCCTCATTAAAGGCCCACAAATATGAGAAATTGGTTCCCCAGCCATGCAAAAAGCATGTCAACCCGCACACCCACATGCCAGGTCACAGTGCAGAGAGATTTGGATGTTCAGTCTCTCCACAGCTCCTTGGAGGCACTTGTGGGCAGGTGGGAGCCAACACACATTTTAGCTAGTGAAGAACTAGAAAACAGCCACTTTGAGGTGCTTCACAGCATATACCTCCTGTACAATGAAAACATATCCAGAGAGACACTCAGACTCAGTTTAGAGGCCCAAAACTGTAGCCAAATGTCTCACAGAGAGAAAATAGCTAGAAATGCAGATTGAGTCCACAGTCTCTTCACCTTCTTGTATGAGGTTTCCCAAAACTAGGTATGAAGGGCTGGTAAAATACAAAATTACTTAATTCTGCTTTCTTATAGCACCAGGCAGAAGTTGTTAAATTGACAATTCCTAAATAAAGTCCACCTCACTAGAAAATGTATTGCTAAAAGAGCTGTTAAGTAGGTCAGAAGCAGAGTAAGTGCAAAAAGATTTAAGACTATGTTTAAATAGTATGATAAGCATTGCAAGAGTTTCATCAAGTCTGGTTTACAGTATAAGCATGTGATGATCTTGCAGTGCTTTGACCTCCTGAGGCACAGAATTGACAGTCTCCTACCTTATCCCCATTCCTCTGTATCCTTCTGGCTTTTGGGCTGAACTCTGTTATTTTTAGCTTGAAGCACAAAAAGGAACTTATTCAGATCTTTCTTCTGAAATTCACTAACTACCTAAAGAGCAGACTTCCTGGTTCATGTATGGAGCAGGTCATATTCCTCTTTCACTATGACTGTCAGGTCTGCCATATAACCTCCAAAAACCCACTGCAGAGAAATTCAGACCAATTTTAGAGAAGTCATTTACTTTTGCTAAATATAAAAGGGCAGGGACTTACTTTTGAGGACTGAAATTTTGCTTTAATAGTGATCTTAGTAAGAGAACAAAAATGAGTCAAGAGCATGTGGAACATATATTATGTGTGAGACATCTTGCCCACGCAAAAGGAGAGGAGATACAGAAAGGAGTTTTGCCTGCACTTATAACAACCTCCAAAAGCTTCTTTCTCCTTGCCTTGCAGGACAGCACATTTCTTTGCTCATACAAAAACCAATCACGTGTATCCAATCTCCGAACTCAACAACATCCTCTTGTCTAGTATGACCACTTTTAGTGGCACTGCCAGTACAATCTGCCAATAGAAACATATGAAGTGGTCAACTTCATCCGAGTTTCAGGATAGTTCTTAACACAGGCTGCCTCCCACCTCACACCCTGCTGCAGCAGCAGTAGAAAAAGGAAGTGACTGGAAAGCTTCTGACCCAACCAGCTCTCAGCTGCACTTGAGGCCTTCTGTAACTCACAGAGCCCTGGCACCAGCTCTGTGATCTCTCCTGTTTCTCACCATCCCTCTGGACTGTTGTGCTCTCCAAACAAGGATGTGACTAATAGGAGGGAAACAGGATAAAAGCAGGAATGTGAATGAAATGAAATCACATGGCCAGTTGACATTGACCAGGTTCAAAAATCACAAAGTTGTCAGAAAGAGAGATCTGAGGTACTAGACAGGTCTAGTAACCTTTACAAGAAACACTCTTCTGTCTTCTAACATTTTCTTCTTTACGTGTGTGCATGGCAGGAGAAAGCTATTACTGCTTTCATTTTACACATGAAGAACTGAGACTAGTGCTTATAACTAAGCAGCCTGGTGCAGGGACACATAAATCTACCCAGCTCAGCTATGTAGCAGCAAAACAGGCACGGGGAAAAGAACAGCCATGCTTGCCTAGCTAGTCAGCCCTGCTGGAAAACACCCTGTGCCTTGCTAATGAGATTATCCTGCTTCCAGAAACCAGCATTTCTCATTCAGGGACTATCTTTTAGTATTTGAAATTTGGCTTTAGAAATTGTCTTGGTATGGAAAGGTTTAGAGCTGGTTTGGTCATCTCTGCATGGAAAGGTACCCAAAGGAACTGGACGGATCATCCAAAAAGTACTGAAGACTTTCAGAGGAAGTCAGGGCAGAGAAAGCAACTGTAGCCACATCTGTTTGCCAAACTAACCCCCAAACGGATGAAACATGTGCTACTCTGCCAATGGAGACTCTCACTCACACGAAAAAGCTTTGACTTGGGCTCCTGGGTATGTCAATGGCTCCACTGAAATTATACTACTGTTTTCATAAGCTATTTATTTCCTGTTAATACCTTGGAAAAATTCTTAGAAGAGACTTAAATGAAGACAGTATTGCAACTTGGCAAGTTCACTTCAAAATTCATTAGTGCTAGTTTTCTATTTTCCTTTCCAGGGCTCTGGTGCCTGTCATCAATAGTCAAGGGGAGAGATGGGGGCTGGTTTTTTTGATTCTGATTCTACAGAGGAAAATCCTATTGGCTTCAATGTTTGGCCCTAAAAAATTATTGAATTTCCCCTAGGAAGCTGTAACTTTAAAATATTCTGTGCTGATACATTTTTAAGTCTGCCCAGATGTAAAATGTTTAAATGAATTAACTTCATTTTTTGAGTACCTGAGACAGAAAGATTTCCTAATTAAAGGAGATATATTCTGCATTATTCTTTCCTGTCTATTGTGATTCAATAGATATAATCAATCTATTTTCCTTCTGTCATGGACTGCAGAGATCATTCAACCGTGGTGATTTAACATAGTGCCATGCTGTGTTTGTACAGAAACATTGCACAAGGGAGATTCCAAAGGGATTTTAGCAACTCCCATCTAACAGAGGATTTTTTGAATAACATTACTTGGCCATAGGCAAAAGAATTTCCTTTTGGCAGTTTTTTTCTCCAAAGAAAACACAAAAAGTGGAAGTTAGATAGCACTGTTATTAGAGCTTTGTTGCAGTGAGGGACAAAGTGGTGTTCACAACATCATGGATACAGCAGCAGCTAGGACACGGCTCCTCTGCTGGACCTTCATTTGTTCAGCCTCTTTCCTAGATTCAGGTTTTCAAGGAGCTGATCCCTCTCTTGGACCATGCCTAACATATCCCACTTCCTTTTCTTAGAATCCTCTATATCATTGGGATTTGGGGAGGGTAGAGAGTAAGCAATGAGTTCAGCGTTGAGGGTTTTGTGTTTTAAGTGTCAGTTACTAAAGAGATGTTTGGAAGTGTTAAGGTTTGCTCTGTGTGAAATTCTAATGGAAATAAAAAGATTAAGACTGAACAATCCTGTCAAAAAATCCACAAGCAAAAAAAAGCCACCCATACTTGTCCTTGGCTGCAACCTGAATGGAATAGGAAGCACCAGAACACAGCAGGTCTGTTTCATGCACTCACTAGAGCCAGGGAAAAATGTTAATATTTTCATAGAAAACATTTCAAAATAATCCCCCTTCTGCAACAGCTTTTGGATTCTCAGGGTTTTTTGGCTTTTTTTTTTTTGGTTTGTGTTTTTTTCCCTTCCTCTCCTTTCATTTTACCTTCACTGGTGCAAGAGAAGAGAGCAGGAAAGTGGCAAGCGATCTAGCTAGTTAGGTACATGGGTAGGTATCTTGAACTAACAGGACAGTAAACATGCCTTAAGGTAATCAGGCCTGTTGAACTGAAACTTAGTTTTCAAAGATTTCCTCCCATAAACCCAGCACAAGTCAGGCTCGTGCTTCAGTTCCAGTGAGTGACATGTTGTGCTGGGGGCATTCACACAGCTAATGGTACACTGTGACACTATTGGCTGTCAAGCTGAGAGAATGTGTGTTGCAGCTCCATCGCAAACACAAGACAGATTTGTCTTTAAACAGTCTGTTTGTTCTTTTGACTTGCATTTGTCACCTGTATATGTTGAATTGTAACTTGGTCTTGTTTCCATTTACTTCTCCTTTATGCTGTGCATGGGCAAAGCAGCAGTCGGTCCTTGAACAGTTCCCAATTTCATTAACAGTTCTCATGTTAAGTTTCTGTTCCTACATAACTATATCTAGAACTGCTTTAGGCTTTAGAGAACTGGTTCACTTTTTTCCTTTAATCGTTTCATGCAGTATTCTGATTGCATAAGGTAACAAAGCCATAGAGCACTTATCTTCCTCTCTTAGACCTAAAATAGAGCTCCTGTTTTAAGTCACCCCTCCTGGGTGCAAGGCTTTCTGTTTTTAAAAGTTGATTCTTACTTTTAGATTCTCTTTTAGAGTTCAGCATTAGATACCTAGCAAATCTAAACTGAAGTCGCACAAGATTTTTTTTCTTCTTCTTAATACTACTAAATAGATGTCCCAGGCAGTTGCATTAAATGACCAGTTGGTCTGTAAAAGGTAATCTCTGGTTCCTCTTTCTGAATTTTGCAGCTATAAGCCGCATGTGTAGGTGAGGCTCAGTGCTCACCAGACCTATTTGGCACCAGCAGACACGTGAAGCACCTCCTCACCCCACTCCACCTGCCCAGACCTCACTACTGCCACAGACACTCACGTTCCAGTTACAAAACCCACCTCGTGGCATTGCAGCCATACTGATTGGGTTTTTAGTGGTAAACAAGGCAGGGCTCAGTAGAGGAAGAAAGAAGGTTTTTGAAATGTGATTTAAAGTGTGTAACTGAACTGGAGAATGATGCAGAGAAGTGGAGCTGGAAAGGACACCAATATATCTTGGAGAACTCAGGCATGACTCAGTCATGGGATAGTGAATGCTTGAAGTTCTAGCATGTAAAACCAAACATGAAAGGACTGCCAGCTTTTCCTTCCCTCTCCATATTTTGTTTGTCTTTGGGCCTTTTTTGTGGTAGCTTCTCTATCAGCTACATGGAATACCAGAGGAACTAAAACACCCAAGGCTTGCAAAAAATACTAGTTTCTGCCTCTAAGAATGAAATGGTTTTTGCAACAGGCTAGTCCTTTGCACCATGAAGGAGTAATATGCACTAGAGGCTAACTATTTTCATTTCAGATTTGTGTAACTGAGGCAAACAGTGTAATAAAACCAGCACTAAACTTTGAGGAACTTTGAAAAAAAAAAATTTCTTTACAGAAGACTTCCCAGTTTATGTTTGGACTACTGTTTAAATGGCCAATAACATTTTGGCCATAAGCCTGCTTCCCTCCTTCTCCCTCCTCTTTTTCTCCTATTGCTGCAATTTACAGAAGCAAAAAGAGGAAATCTGCTGACGACATTTTTCCAACTGTAGAACAATTTTTGCTTAGTGTTCCCTGCAGTGTTCTTTGCATAATGTGCTCATTTCTTACTCCCTTTTTACGTGATAGGAGGAAGAACTGGTTGCTGCAAGACTTGGTATGCCCATGCTAGACTTTCTGCAGATAGCAAGGCTAACGTGGAGACTCGGGACACAACTGCACGGGTTGCATCTAGGAACCCAGGTAGTTCGCAGTTGTACCCTGTTGTACTGCACATTCGTTTTTGTGAGTACTGAATACATTGCCAAGGGCATAGGTAGCATCTTATAACTGATTCTGTTGACACTACTGTCTGAATGTATCCTGAACTTATTTCTACTTATCATAAATCTTTGAGACAGGCACATAGCACAGTGACACTTCCACAGTGATTTCCATCAGATTGTCTCAAGATATTTTGCAAGACATGTTTAAGACAGGAATACACCTTTAGAAACTGGCAGCCCACTATCCTAGAAGCCATAGGAATGCTGGCATATCAGCGTTCAGTGGCCCCTTCTGATAACAGACAACATTAGATGTTTTAAAAAACAATTAAGAACTCCTTGTAAAATAATGGTTTATTTTTTTAAGGGAAACTAACTGACTAAGTCTCTGGACTAAAACCACTAATCTGAAACTGATCATGGGCACATCAATGTCCAAATAACAAAAGTCTCCCTTGCCTGTTATATAAAAGACTGTAAGAGTCAGGAAAGATTATAGACAAAAGGACTTAACAAGTTCAGAGAACAATGCTTGCTGAATGAAGCGCTGGGTGAGATTACATTTAAAAACTTGAGAGGAATGGTTCAAAACTGATGAGCAGGAAATTTGGCTTACTTGACAAACAACAAAACAATAATCCTATTTTGCTTATTGCACTTTTGTGTCCATAATTTGATGCTAAGAAGGCTGAAAGGAGTGAGATTTACTTTTGTGCCACAAAATGCCCACCGTATGCTGGGACTTGAGGGTTTTTTATGGCATTATTCTCCTATTGCCAAGAGATGATGTGGGCAGAAAGAGTCAGTGGGAAGAATCCAAAAGAACTACTAGTTTCTGTTCAATTCTGAATGATATCCAGCACGTCAGGCTCAGGTTACTGCTCCCAGCCTCTCACTGCTATCTCCTTTTCCTTCTTCAGTACAGTGAATCTTTCTCTATTCTTACCATCTGTTTAATTAGTCTGTCCTAAACTGTTTCTTTTGCAACACTGCTGCAACCCTGCAACCAGCAAGGTAACCAAGAGCGTAGCTCAACACTAGTGTAGATTTGCCAGGTCTCAGAGTGGCTGATCAGGCTTTCTGCTACTTTTTTCTTTGTCTACCAGCAAAGCTTGGAGGACATAGAATAAAAAAAGTACTCTGATGCTGTTTTGCTGTCCTATTTCTCCTCTCTTCTTAAGTTTTTTTGTCCTGTGTTGTCCTCAAGAAACTAGGAGTCACTTTCAAGGGTAACAAAATTACCTCTTTTTTGTTCTACCAAAGGGACAGTTAACACCATAAAAGATTCAGGACAAGGGAGTAAAGGTATCTTCACAAGAACTTGCTGCAGCTAAATGGAAAGGAAGAAAGAAAGAGGGTTAACTCCCTTTCCTTTTTCACCCAGGTCTCCAAAAATGTCCAAGTAATAATAGAGAATAGACTGTTCATCAGCATGTCATAAAAGAGAAGATCTTGTTAACACCTGTGAATCTCTATCTCCAATTGCTTCATTGAAGACAACTCAGAGCAAATGGGCCTCCTCTGCTTCTGCCTTCTTTATTAACTGCCTGTTATTGCTGCAATCAGTGCCTATGGCAGAACGCACGCTCTGCCCCAATATGATATTTAAAAAGGCAGTTAAATGCTCTGGCATCTTCATAAGAAAATTTCCCACCTTCAGATTGTTCATGATGAAAGAGACAGAACTTCTAAGCCACTAAGTTCTTCTACTTAATCATTTTATGGCAATGGAAATTTGGCATTTATACCTGTTTCAAATATGTTCCCTTGAGTCTGTTTCTTTTTAGCAAACTTTTTACTTCCTTTTTCATTGAGTTCAGCTGATGACAAAGCTTAGCAAGGATGGCTGAATGGAAAATTGGAATTCTGTTTCATTAAACTGCGTCTAGTTTCAAAATTTGTTTCTGTATGCATGCAAATGCAATCTGCGACCTTTCCACTGAAAACAAAGCACAACTGTGTGACAAAGCTCTCAGAGAAGGTTCTCAGTGGCTGCACTCCCCAGGAAAGGACAAGAGGCCTCTGGAGAGCTTTCACTAACCAGACTGGAGGTGGAAACTTGGTTTTCCATACCTGGGAGAAAGCCAAGGCCTTTCTCTTAGCCTGTCTCTCCTTCCCTCCATATATCATCTGGAGAAGGTATTTTGCCAAATTTTGGTGAACTGACATTTCAGTGTTTGACTGCTGCAACAAAATGACATTTTCTGACAAAAAAAGAACTGTCAAAAGACTCCTAATGTTTTATAGTTGAGTGCCCAAAAAACTTTTTCTGTATAATTCATTACCGTATAATCTTTTGTGAAAAGAAGCAGCCCTCTAAATTTTTCTCTCATCAATTGCACTGAAAGTAGCACTTCAGTCTTGACATTTAAAAATCAAGTCTTTTATGCTACAAATTTGATGACAACACAAATGTAGAAAAATAAATTGTTGGCACAACATTTAAGAAAACGGAACTGTACAACAAACCCAACTCATAAACAAAAATAAGACTCACTTTTTTACTGCATCCTTGGATTTTTCTGCAGTATTACTTGCAGAATCTCATATGCATAACTTAGCATGGAAAACAGAAAAAATATTGCAAACACTGAGCTACAGGTGAAGTTTGGGTCAGAGATAGTAAAATGAGTTAATATTGTAGATAAACTGGCAATAGGGCCCATTCACCTCTGAGAGCTGAAAGCGTACCCTCAGGTGTACTGTGACATGTTTTAATCAGCATAAAATGGAACTGTCACTAAAAACATGGATCTCACTCTACATGGAGTTTGTACTTCTCTTTTCCATTTTCTTCTCCTTTCTATATAGTCTTTTCCCACACAAAGAACAAGATAGCTTTAGCTGTTTTTCTCTCTTCATCTTGCTCACGTGAGGCTTCCCAAGCATATGCAACAGGATAAAAGGATGAAGAAGAACTGGGAATGAGTGAGCAGCTGGAGATGGACAGAACAATATTTTTTATTGCAACAGTGATGCCAGTTTAAGCAGGACTACAGAATATGCTGCTATCTGGTAGTTTCTCCAGATAAGGTCACCAGACAGCCATGAATTTCTCCATAAAAGTTGGGTTATGGGGAGACCTGTTTTTTGTGTCGATTGTCCCTCTGTCTTTTCAGTACAATGGAAAGGAAGCAAATTTGGACCATCCTGAAAACAGCCATTTTCCTGAATCGTAGCAGATGGCCATGAACTCTTTAATAGGTGCTTGGCACCCTCCAGGCCCAGGTTGTGTTATATCAAAGGTAACCTGTCTGGCACACACAGTGCAGTGTGTGATGTGCAGCATAACACTGGATTTCACTCTCCCATCAAATTTGGAAGATTCCTGTACCTATTGTTTTGTCAGCTATTGGGAGTGGGAGTTACGTGCTTAAATTCCTCAGTTAAAAAAACCAGACTATTTTATTGACTAAACAGTATTGTTCCCCTAAAAAACACACACAAGACATAAATGCAGATGAACTGTTAAGTAATTTGAATAGTTCGAAATACTTATATTCATATCATGCTTGTAGACTTTTTTTCATAGGAATTAATTTTGCACTCATTAACAAAGATGCTGTTCCATTTAAGTCAATTGGGGCTTCTCTGGTGTATCTTAGAACAGAACTGGAGCCAAGATATGTATCTTACTCAGTTCATTAGACTCTCCAAAGCTGTAGATTAAATAAGCAAGTATGTCACTAAATCTGTTCAGCATTAAAATGATACAAAATGTATTTTTCTTCTTCCAACTAAATAGTTTTCTTCAAATTTGAACCAGATGGAAACACAGTGAGTTATCTGAGATGAGCTCATCTAGACTTCTGAGTGGAATGTCCGACATTTGGTCACACATCTTGACATGTGAGTTAGGGTCTGAAGGGGAAATTTTTATCATCTTATATTTACTCTTGTGGATAGGCTCATTAGCTTCAATGGGCAACAAGAAAAACAAGTGACACATGCACAGACAGAGTAAGACCATGAGGATATGTTTCTGTATAAAATCCCTCAAATGTAGTTTGCATTCCCAAAGACAACTTGCCCAAACTTCCAGCAAACATGATAAATGAAAACTTAGCATCAAAATTAATTAAGAAATGCAGAGCAGCTCTTTTTTTCCTATGTTTTCCGTTAAACCGGCTTTTGCTATGTTTTTTTTGGAGATTAATATTTTTGGGGGCACACTGACTTATGGAACCAGGCATACTGTTGCCATTTGACTAATTAAAAAAAAGCAGGCATCTATGTTACTCCTTTTAATAGTTATGGAAAAAATGATGAGGGGAGTTTATAAATGTAAAGTAGCAGATATTAAATCCCCTTGCTTGCAGGATTAAAAACAAATGGTTCCAATGAGAACTCACTCCCACATGGCAATGCTACCAGAACTACGTGTGTTTCAGCTGTAGAGTCACTTTCTGTTGTCAGGTACATCAAGTACTACAGTGAAATTGTCTTGTGTTGAAGTACCTGTCCTTTATTAGCCATGTGAGGCTAATCTTGCCTCACTGAACTCAGGGGAGCTTTGCTGTTGCCTTCATGAAGCTGGAATTTTACCTTTAGTCAAGAGCCTGAATATGATATGTGTTGAGCTCCCGCATCTTCAGCCAAGAAAATGAGACCTGAAAGTACTTAGTACCTTCTCTACATTATGCACACCTGACTTTTAGACAGTCTGGTGACGGCTGCTTCAGGCTAATTTACTGGGCTTCCTCTTAAGATACATTAGCATAGGTGGAACTCCTCTCTGTGAGAATTAAGCTGCTTCTAATATTTAGACTGAACAGGTTTGGTTCTTTACACTGCATTGAACTGGGGCCAGCATACTTTTAACGTGCAGCTCTCCTAACTCCCATGAGCACGCTGGAAGAGTCTGTTCTGTGGCAATGAAGAACAGAAAATACGTATATCTGAGAGAGATTTCAGCCATCTGCCTGAAAGTTTCTCCAAACTCTACTATGGATTTTTGCTGTTGGGGTTTATTTTGGGGTTGAGTTTTTTTGGTTTGTTCTTTATTTTTTAAACACTTCTTATCACAGTCCTAATTAGAATGGCCTGAATTTATTCCTTGTATGACTCCACCACAGTTCAATAATTATTTTGTATTTATTCTTTCCCTCTTTTGGAAGGAAGACAGTGAAAATATCTGCATTTAAACAAATTTCAGGCTCATAAGAGAGCTTTCTATCCTGAAGAATTCAGAGGTTTGTTTTTTTAATCAAAGTCAGATACATAAGATCTGATTTGTATTGGCTAAATTCCTATTTACTCCTCTTGCCTAATGTTTCCTCCTGGCTGGCCCTACATCTTCAGCTGTGTAGCCAAGAGGAATCACCAGGCATGGGGATGTTGGAGGAATTTAAACTGAATAAATCTGGGCCTTGGTGCCTTCTTTTTTGATATCTCTGAAATGTTTGAAAGAGACTTAAGAGTTTTTGGGCCAATATTTAGATTGTTACTTGAACAGCAAAAGATGAAACAGAATATTCTGAACCATAAATGAATTTGCCCATGAACTCAAAGCTGAATTTATCCAGCAGAAATGTCTCTGTAGGACTTAACGGACACCAGAAGGAATGAAAAATTGCAGGATTAAAAAAAAATAAAAATCATACTTACTGGAGCTGTGGACATTTTCAGGATAATTAGTTACATATGTTTTGGTTGTGCCCTAGGGTAAAATAAGTTCTGGGATGAGGTAATAAATAAATTAAATGTGGTTTTGGAAATAGTTATCCCTCACTACCCAAAATGTCCAGTGCTAGAAGAATTTGGATGCAGCCGACTTTGGAAATTTGAAAGGACCACAGAAACAATTTTTATAAGGGCAACAATACTGCAAGAAGACACCACAAAAACTGAAGTCAGCACAATTTTGAATGCTGCTGATTGATGCACTGAGCTAATCTAATTGACACATTTTAGAAGATCTGTTTGAATAACCTAGGTAGTTTGGGAATGAGGTATATAATAATGTACCCCCACTTAAAGTCATCAATTATTGTAGCATCAGCTGAAATACTAGCTACATTAGCTACATATTTTGTTCACATGGATGAATTCCATAAATACTGAATTGCTTTCCCTCACTACCATCCTTTCCCCCCCCCCTTCCATTTTTTAGAATGGAAAATGTAAATACAGTTTAGTTTCACTTATCATGTCCTATATTCACTTACTACTGTTATTCAGTCTTGCTTGCAGTACCTCGAGAGCAAACTTTTTTTGTGTCCTACCCCTGTGATGACATAGAGAACCTGCTTGACCTGGCCAATCTGAGAAGATGTCCTTGACTAATCACTAGGTTTAGGGCTAATTTCCATTTTCAGTGGAAAAGACAGATTTTAAAGACTTGACAACATGCTGGAGCTTTATTTGGTCTTGTAGAGGCAAGGAACAAGTAAATTCGCCCAACTTTCCCGAGGTTTTAGTAAACTGAGGAATTTCCTTCTCACAACAAGTCTGATTAGCCCCACAAGTTTTTCTTCAAACAACATCAGTTCCATTTCTGCTAACTGGCATATATTCATTTTTAAAGAAGAAAATTAAGAAAAAGCTAAATTCACCAAGTTTCCATACCTGACAAACACCTGAAAACACAATTTCATCACTGGTCAGCAATGGATCTAGTCTTTTAATTTATACCTTAGGTGATTATCAGCAGAATTTTTGGATGGACAATGGCCAGCTTTCAGTCCCCTGCCATTAACGCAGTCACCTGCATTAGAGAAGAAGCTCTGAACACCCACTCAGTGAAGTGAGCAGAAATTTACTCTAATTTCAGCATCTGTATATACCTTTCTGTAAATACCTCGAGGCCACTAACAGAATCCACGTGAAGTATTTTACTCCAGAGTCAGGTCCTCACTCATCTGAGTTACTCATATGAAAGCTGGAACCTCTCTTTAAATAAGCAGAGCTGTCTAAGAAATAAAGGAGGTGCCTAAGCAACATAAGAAATTAGACATTGAACTGAAATCTTGAAGACAAGAAGTGATCTACAAGCAAAAGAAATCATGGAAATGCTCAAAACAAATCCAAGCCCATGAAAACAACAAAAGAATAGCTGGTTATTGATGTACAAGACAAGCAGCAAGGTGGACTGATCAGAGACAAGAGACCTGTGTTTCAAATAAGGAGATTAATCAGTCTTTGTTTGTCTACTTACCTCATCTGAAAATTGTTTCAGCTGTAGAAGGCTTTCACTTCAGACTGACTAACTCTAACCATAGCCTCTCCCCTCTTGTCATGAAATCAAACACTACAATTTTACCTTGCATTATTTACCAAGGTTAGTCAAACCTCCCAAAAGAGGAAAAAGAGAAGATGGGATTTGTGCTAGCTGATAACATCTTTCTGATGCTAATTATCAACAACTGATGAGAACACTCTCGCAGATTAGGAATCCAGTGTTGAATCATTTCTTATCAACATGTTTTTCTAGAACCTCCTAAGAATACAGGTTACAGCTGGGAAATACTGTTCAATTTATTAAAATTATTATTATTACAAAAGTTTCAAATGCAAATCCAATAGTTTGCAAGTTCTAGTTTCATTTCCCTTGTGCCTGCGTAGCAAACACAATCAGTCAGTTCTCTAGCAGAGCTCGGAAGGAACGGGGACTCCTCCAGCACTGTGTCTGAGCAACAACAGCATGAAAAAGTTGATCCCAATCTTGCTTAACTATCCCGGATGCCCAATGGACAGTCACGTGGCCAACACTTTAAGCACTGACCATTATTGCTTATTTGGTATTTGCTCCATGTACCTCCTGATTATGTCTCTTGCAATGTCCCTTTGCTGACAGCCTCACTTTTTAAGCTCCTCAAGCTTCTAGTCACTTTTCCTTTTTTCACTAGTCCCCTATTCCTATGTATTCAAGTGCCCAAGGTAAGAATTATGTAGGTAACTAGCGAATCAAAGAGGAAGAAATCATCCACTTAACATCACTCAGACTGGATGCCTTACTGTTGAGTTCCTCAGCTTTTTAACTCAACATGAAATGATTTGAGGTGACTAATGGATTTTAAAAATGAGTATGAATATTCACATTGGGCATGAAAGCTAATAGAGGATACTTCTGCAAGCACCCTAAACCTAATTTACATGGACCATGATCTTACTGTAGAGAATACCAGGTGAGCATTTATTAACACAGACAGAACTTCTGAAGAAAAAGTTGTATTTGTTTTCTATTAGGAAGGTTCCTTTCAGAAGATCTTCTGATGTTTTTTTCCCCAGAATCAGGCTTGCAGTAATACCCATACCTAAATCTACATCCCCCTAAATACCTTCAGAATGACTTTTACCTGAAAACAGTATTAAGAAAATTCATCTTATTCAAAGGATGACAAGAACTTCACCTACTTCGGGAAGCTACAGATCATTGGGTGTGCATGAAAGTAATCTGGGAAACACCACTGGTTGCCTGTCCTGTTCCTATACTCTTCCCAAAGTGCCTGAATTTGATCCTAGTGGATTTTCCTCCAAAAGCAATGAGTCTTTGCCAGTCCCTAACAAATCTGAACACCCTCTGTCCACAACCTCCCATCAAAATATGTGAGCAAAAGAAAAACTAGGGAGAAAACAAAAAATAACGGGTGGCAACAAATGAAAGACAGGGAGAGACTTCATGATCATAGGTAAAAAATGAAAAAAACACTATTTGAAGATGTAAGGAGACAATAGAGGCTCCTTCCAAGGGTCCCTGAAACCCACCAGGAGCTGGTGGATGCTGTGCAGCAGTGCTCTGCCCACAGACATGACAGATTAAAGGATGAAAATAGGCTCAGGTCCATGACATCCCCATCAGGCATCCCCTCCTGAGGCTGTGACAGAGCAGCTGAAACACAACAGATGAAATGGATGACAAGGTATCCTACAGCCTAATGGATCTTGGGATGAGGCATATAAATAAAAAGGCAAAAGGAAAACTGAAACCAAAACCTGATTAAGAAGTTTTGAAGGGGCCTTAGGAGGGTCTGCCACTTGGCAAACTGAATATGCTTGTACATTGTGGTCATCCAGCTGCCACAGAAAAGACATATCAAAGGACCCACATAAATTGCAAAGTAGCCCATATCCTTATCATACAAGCACTTCCATATAATATCAAAGATACATGCTAAATCTAAAAAAACTGTATGAGTAACTATATTTTTTGACTGAATTTAGCAACACAATCTGCCTAAATCCACCGAAAATTATCTTTTAATTGCAATCACTGTCTTTGTTCTATCAGAGTATTTTTGAAACATATTCAAGGGTGTTACAGAAACATGAGGTATAGTGGGTAGACATAATCTGGAGTCTGTGCATCAGTGGGTGGTCACAAAACACATATTAACCATAGCTGGTGACTAGTTAAGTTAGAGTTAAACAATTTTCTACAGTATTGCATTTTACAATGGTAGGAGGGAAATAATCTTAATCATATGAGTAGAACAAGTATAAATCATTCACTTCTTGCCATAATGATCTGTCAATGTTTGTAGACCTTGCTCTAAAATCTTCTGTTCTGAGCAGCAGCAAGTTGTGGTAACATAACTGGCAGAATCTAAGTAAATCAGAATTCATAACTACTAGATAAAGGGCTATGCATTGCATCATTAATAATATATTAAAAGTTAATAATCATCTTGAACTTATAAAATCTTGAATGTAAGACTTTAGCACAACTCATACTGACTACTGACTTTTTTTGGGGTCTGCTGCTGTAGTTGCACCACCAGACTGGCATTCAAGAGATGTAGGGAGAGCCACGTTTCCTTTGTGACTTTGTATAAATCTCTTAATCTCTGTTTCTCAGCTCCTCACCTATGAAACAGAGTTATTTCCTTGTGCCACAGGAATGTGTATTAAAACACATGTATTAATGAACAGGTACAATGGCAAAACAAACTATGTAAAATGGCTAATACCTCACTGATGAAATTTTTCATTTTCTGCTCTAGTTCCCTAGAGAACATTGCAAAAATACTGTGTTTATCTAGATAGCATTCTATGACAATAACATTTCTGCTATTTCTTTCAACACATTGTGGATAAAATATGTGAAAAATTAGATCAAAGTAGAGATCATCAAAGAGTATTTACATAAGAAATGAAGTATCATATGAGGAAATAATCCCACAAAACTTTGTATGCTTCAGCAATCTTTGCCAGTGATGAAAGTATTGTTGAAAATTTGTCCAATGTGGAATTCAGATATGTTAGAGATGAAACTGTAGGTAATTTGATAGGTTGAAAACATGTAAATGGGTTATAGCAATGCCTTCTTTAGGACCTTTCATTAAAAAAATGCTCTGGTTATGTCTTGAGTATGTTGGAGCAACTCTTTTTATGGCGGGTAAGGGAAATGGGGAGGCAAAGAGTGAGGGATGATGTAAGATTGCACAATTGCTCCACGTGGAGTGGATCTGCTCTAGCACTGAGGAGCTGTTTGAGGAAGCTGGGAAACGAAGAAGGGTGTGGCTGGTGAAACCCTGTCTCTCAGAACCTAACCACATGTTTAAAATAGCCTTGAAAAAATACACTCTGGCCCATCTTTGTTGGTTTTGAGTGCAGTAAGCTTCCTACACAAGTTCTTTAAAACAAGCACGCATACACAAGGACAAACAGGAACCATTAGTGGTATAAAGCATGTCCTTAATTTCTGCACTCCTCTCAGTTCTAGGTAAGAAGGAGCTCCCAAAGGCAAGACTCCATGTAGTTATTGTCTAGCTGAAGTATCCTCTTTAGAGATGCAGTAACAGAAAATATTTATTATTGCTTCCACAGAAAATGAAAGAACAGAAAACTGGCAAAATACTCCCTTATAAAAAGAAATGTGGGCTTATGCATCATGAGTATAGATAGGTCACAGTCAGGAAGAACATAGTATTCTGGTAAAATAAGTTTTTACTTAAGAAAATATTTCATTTAAGCAGGGCAGGAGATTTTTCAATGACAAATAACAAAAAACCCCATGTAACTTAAAGCAGTAACTTCTCTAAAAGTATCTTTCTAACCAGTTATTTAAAGAGGGAAGAGGTAGGCACGGAACTATCACAATCACAGCTACCATTCACTTTTGACAAAATGCTTCAGGAGACATTAAAACGACAGAATGAAAACAAAAGAGATCCTCAGAGTGATCCATCTCAATCTGCCTTCCAGATTTGCACACTGTGGGATCTTTTGTAGAGGAAAACTGAGATAATTTCAGAGCTGAATGGACTTCATTGTAATCAAATAAGCTTTTCTGAACTTTCAAATATTTTGGAAAACTTAATTTGGGTGATTGACCTTGCTTTCATCTGAGGCACTGGTATCCTGCACAGTAGGAAGAGTAGATCCCAGTTTTGCCCTCCTGTGCAGGGTTGGTTAGTGCTGTGTGCCTGCTGCACCGTGCATGCCAGGGCACATTCACGGAGAGGCACCTTCCCACCCTGCCCTTTCCACCTCCTGTAAAAACCCCTGCAGCTCTGCAACTCACTGCCCAGCGTTCACAGGCACCGTAAGTGTGCAGCTGTTTGAGATCTGCTCTGTCAGATATCCACTCCCTTTTGCCTCTGGGGAAAAGGCAGCAGGTCAGGTCCAGCCTCTTCCTCTGCCTGTCCTGGGCCACATCCCTACACCACCATACAGCACCATACAACAGTGCAGCATGGTCCAGGGGAGAGCAGAGCTAGTGGGACCAGGTTGGATCAGTTACTACTTTGGACCCCCAGAGCAATTCTGCTGCATTTGCACACTTTTTTGGGGTTGAAGCTGTTAAGCTCAGGTTTCAGTTGAAGATGTGAAAGACTGCAGTAAAATCCTGGAAAAAATGTAAAATATTCTTCGCATTAAGTTTATAATGACAAATTAAAAATAACCTGTCAGGAACATGTACGGATACCTGATCCTGGATCCGTGCTGGCCAGTTTCAGGTCCAAGTTTTTTCCTCCCTGCCATTTCTACAATACCTAGTTAAGAGCTTCCTTTTTCCATTGGGAATCAGTTCTTATGTTGAAATACTCCAGCCATAGCTTCCTTTGTTGCATAGCCATGCATAGGCCAGTTGAACCTGAATAAAACCTCTTCCAGCACTAGTGCTTCTACTTACTTCTGACTTGTTCCATATGGGCAACACATCACATGCCCCCAGGCTCACACAATCCCAGCAATCCCAGCCCTCCAACACCACCTCACCGATGTTGCTTGAGCCTACATTCTCCTTCTTATACAGAGAGTCATGTTGAAGAGACCATCTCACCCCTCTTGCACCTGTTTCACATTTGCCTTGATTTATTGATCACATATCGAAGTTCAGGAAGGAAATATTTCATACTACTTTGCAATCTTTTCATGTCACCTTGTAAGCTTCTATGCATATTGATGTGTCATTACAGAAAACACAGTTCATGCTGGGGAGCTCACAACTAATTCTGGCCTCCTAATCAGATATGAATATTGCAGAAAGGAGGGTCCACCAGATGCTCCAGAATACTTTGAAGACTGATTGCGAATAAATTTTTTTGTTTAGATTGATCTGACTTTAGATTAATTAGAATTGCTGTTAATAAACAGTGAATGAGTTTATGCTGAATGTTGCTGCCAGTTACTTCATTTAACAGTGCTCACAGCAAGAGTATTTAAAAAAGATCTTATGGGAATCATTACATTCCCTCACTGTAAAAGGATTTCTTCTTGTTTATCTTATGTACTCTTACTGCCTGTTCAGGCATTCAGCTTTTAAAACTTTCTTGGCCTGACTCTGCCAGTTCTCAACCACTGTCACCCACAAAGACTGCCATTCACATTTCTAGAATGCTGCCTTTTTTATTAATTAACTGCAATATTACAGTTACTACTACATTTGTATTATGATAGTAGCATCTCTGATATGCAAATATAAAAAAATTAATATCACAGCCTAAAGGGGTTACAGCATTTCCCTATGCTCCCCTGGTTAGGACGAAACCCTGGGGCAATTACATCTGTATTCTCATACTCATGCCCACTGTGCTGTCTTGGACCAGTCTTTAAACATCTGCATCCTTCAGTTTCATCATTTCTGAAACAGAGACAATAACACCTTTGTAGATCTTCATAATGTTTGTGAAAAGCTTTGAAATACTGTGTTTAAAAAATGCTAGCAAAACCCAAAGTAAAGGCCTTCATTTGTTTGATTGTGTCTTACCTAGGATTTATGTGACCAGAAGATCCAACTTTAAGGACTTGTCTGGTGACAGGGAAAGGAAAAACCCAGACTAGTAGGCATGATAAAAGATGAGAAACAAAAGATACCTGCAACAGGCTTGCCAGCTGGTATTCACCACCAGCTATTTTGTTTAGCTGTCTCAGAGACCTGATAGACTCACACCCAGGGCAGGTGGGCTCAGAGAAGCCTGAGCCTGTCCTGCTCATACTCCAACCTGGCCAGCTGTGGGGCAGCTGTGGTCTGCAAGCCAGGCAACTATGTCCAAGCTGGAATATTCTGGGCCAGGGCTTTCAGGCAGGAACTTGGCTATATTCAGTTACATCAAAGGACTCTTGGGCTGTCTATACCAGCACAAATATACCTGGACATATTCATAGAATCATAGAATCATAGAATATTCTGAGCTTGAAGGAACCCACAAGGATCATCAAGTCCAACTCCTGGCCCTGCACAGGACCATCCCCAAGAGTCACACCATCTGCCCGAGAGCATTGTCCAAACACTTCTTGAACTCTGTCAGGTTTGTTGCTGTGACCACTTCCCTGGGGAGACTGTTCCAGCACCCAATCACCCTCTGGGTGAAAAACCTTTTCCTAATATCCAACCTAAACCTCCCCTGACACAACTTCAGATCATTCCCCTGGGTCCCATCACTGATCACCAGAGAAAAGAGAATAGTGCATTCCCCTATACTTCCTCTCGTGAGGAAGTTGTACACTTCTATGAGGTCTCCCCTCAGTCTCCTCCAGGCTGAACAGACCAAGTGACCTCAGCCACTGCTCATATATTCAGTGTATTCCCCATCTCCAGACAAGTATGATTATTGCATACCACTCACTGCAATAATTTCACATCTCACAAATACTAGGTCTCTATTTTCCTCTGTTCACAAATTCACTTCCTCACAGTCCTTGTTCTTTAGGAAAAGGAACTGTAGGTTGCTGCATCAGAGGGGACTCACAGATTCTCAACAAAGAAGACAAAAATGCATTTTGCCTCCCTCTGGATGAGAGGTCAGACTCTTTATCCTTGGAGGGGAGGGCAAAAGGGAGAGGTATGACAAAGACTGAGGGTAGAGCCCTCATTACTCATCCTGACATTGGAAGAGGCCCCAAGCTCAACAACTCCTGCCCTCCTGCTCATCCCTGCCAAAGACCACAGTGACAAACCAAGGAGCAGGACCTCTAACAGACTGAGGAAGCTGCAGAGCCTTTTTTGCTGCCACTAGACATCTGCCACCCTTGACAACACTCTGCTTTGCCTGTGCTGGCAGCTGGCCTGGACTGAAGCCCTCTGCAAACAGTGCTGTCTGTCTCCAGTGCCTCTCAGCTCTGGAACACTGGAGGGGCCCTGGAGCACTGGCAGCTCTGGGAGTACAGGAGCTGCTGCTGTCCTTGTGGTCTAAACCTTTGGCTCTGACAGGACTTAATGCCAGCTTCATCTGAGAAGGGCTTTAGAAAATCTGTGCAAGCAATTAGGGGATGAACCGCCTCCAAGGAAACTTTCTCTCTAACCCTTATTAGTAGTTAGGGGTTGGCAGCAAAGCAAGAGCTTTACATTCTCAGACTTACAGACACCATTATGATGGACGTCCCGACAGGAGCCAATTCAAAACAGATACATGGCCTTTGTTTGGTAACATGGGTGCACTGGTTTGCGTGAGGGACTAGTGCTGCAACTCTGTACTGGATTGACGTGGCTTTATCTTTTCTAAGCACTGGTCTTTAGGAGATTAAAAAAGAATTTTTTTTTTTAATCTGAAGCCAAAATAACTTGATTTTGACAAGACTTCAAGTTGACCTGAAACCAAATCCAGACAACCTATAAACATTTGAAAATTAAATCTGTTATGAAAAGTGATTTATTTATAGGGGATTTAAATGTTGTTATTGACATCTCATGCAGTAGTGTAGCAGTGCTGTCTCACAGGACATATAATATTGTACAGTGCTGACAATATTCTATGAGCTGATTCTCATAGACAGCTGTGTCTAAGTCAAGGCAGAAACTCTTTATTTTATGGACTGGGAGGTCTTCTGTTTGTACTGTGACACATTTTTTACAGAATATTTCAACAGAATTTCCATCCCACAGGAAGTTTCAGGCTGTTTTCATTCTGAAGGAGAACAATTTTCAAAGTGACAATATTTTCCATGACAGGAAAATCTCGACTTAACTCATTCCTGTCCCAAAGCAAGGAACTGTGTGGATGACTCCTTCCATCTCACTCACAGCTCCAATGCCAACTCTTGGCATTACTTACTGTTGCTTTTCAACTCAGTATTTATGTTCCTGAAGTTAGCAAGTATGATTCTGAGTACAGGACTAGGAATATTTCATAAAATGAGTATGCCATTTTTTTGGAAGTGTCTCTCTTCAGATCACAATCACACTCTAAAGCCAAAGTCACAGTCCCAGATTTAATATATATTGTGTGTGACCAAGCCCTGCATTTTCCAAGTCACAAGAGTTATTATGACCTGGTCTTGAAGGGAGTTGGGTCCTGAGTTGTGTAACTATTTTGCAGCTCCTTTTATTTGCATGAATAGCTTCATCTGTAATAATACTCTCACCATATGCAAACTCTTGTTTGCAATTCACATAAATTATTAATACACAGCTTAAGCTGCACATTTCCTCTATTAGTCACATTTCTTGGAGGCTTCTCATTACTGCAGCATATGGAAGTCCTCTTTCCCTATGGTGCTGTGCAGGCCTTAATTGTGGGAATCAAAAGGTATGTAAAAGACATAATTTAGGACCAAACTCAACATAGAAATTTCCCTAGCACAAACCTCAACCGAGTAGCAGAGTTACTGAAAGTTTACATGGCAGCAAGCTTTTTCAGTGTTTGAAGACAACGTATTTTCATCTTGTCCAATACCAAACGGACAACAGGAGTTTGAGAATTGAGTGTAGGGACTAATGACTAGCTGGGAGGAGCTGATGGCTCAAATGCAGTTGAGGGCCATTGATTGTGGGCAGTCATTAATTCTCAGGCAACACCCAGTGTCAGAGTTGTTACTCTTACGAATAGTTGTTTAAAATCTTGTCTATGAATGTTTTTAGGGTTAGGTAGTTATAGTCATCATGTATGGGGCATTTCTAGAAAATTAACCCTTTGTATGTTAGGCAGATTGCTTATATCAGCTCTCCCCATGACTCTCATTTGCTAATATAATTTATTTCAGATGATGAATTGTGCCTTATGTTATTAGACACTCCCAGTATAGGACATTTAAGTCACATCTATTTATTTTCAACAGCCTCCCTGTCTCTCTGTGTGTGTGTGTGTGTGTGTGTGTGTGTGTGTGTGTGTGCACCTTTTAAGAGAGTGTATTGCAGAAGAGACTCTATGTTGATCCATCTGACACGACTTGTAGAAACCAAAGGAAAGAATTTTAGGAAAATCACAAATGAAAGGGAAACCTCCCAGGATGTTTCCAGTTATGTGAATATACAAGAAAAGGACAAAGGAAAGTAGAGCAAACTGCTGCCAACAGCCATACCAGCAAGGTATTTTTAAGTCAATTGCAAACAGGGAGACACATTCCTGTTGGACACACCACAGACTGCTCCAGGATGCGTATAGGGCTGGTAAAAAGTGCAAGTTCAAATAACTATGGGAAGCTCAGAAAAATGATGCTGGCACATGAACCAGTTTTCCTTTTAGACCTCCAACTAAAACCTTGCCAATGATGCCCTATATCTGTTTTTATGGGTTGTATGAAATGAAAATGTAGTTTCAGTTCCGTTCTCAGCAAAGGCCTATTTGCATCACATAAGTCATCATCAGAGAAGATGTTAACATGACTTCCTTGTTGAGGAAGCCAAGACCTAAAGGACTATGGAAAATTAAGCCTCCTTTTCCTTTTTGAGTTGTTTGCTCCAGGTTGAGTTGGAAAGATATTGGTAGTGAAACACAAAAAATATTCCTGTCCTGTGTATGTCTCCCAGCATGCCTAGTTAACAACTTTCATGACTGCAATATCCTTTCTAAATGGTCATTTTAAAGAAAGAAAAATCTACCATTTTTTTGTTGAATATGACTACTAAAGCCAGCAAGCAGACATATAAGAAAAAGAGCACATGAACAGCTGCAGATGTAATCCAGGCAGCCAAAAGACTACTGTAAGCTTATTCTTCTAGCCCTCAAAGCCTGCCAGAGGACAATCTCTCCCTCTCCTTCTCCCTCTCCCTCTCCCTCTTCTTCTCCCTCTCCCTCTCCTCTCCCTCTTCTATGGGAGGACTTAGGAGTCCTACTGAGATTAAGGTTATGTAAGAAAATATCAGTCTCCAACATGAACTTATTACTAATCTTGCTTCATATACTGCTTTCTCTGAGGGCAGAGCATTTTTGAAACATTAAGATTGCTCTGTAAGGGGAAACTTCTATCTTTTGCACATGGAAAACAGAAGGGTCAAGGAAAGAGATAAGGAAAGAGTTCCACTGTCAAATGAAATTGGGTACTTAATTCATCCTTATAAAACACAGAGACATCCATGCTAATTTGAGAGCTGTATATTTCCATGACAGGGAAACTGCCTCATTTGCAGATGCAGCCGTGTATTTTATGCACACCTGTTTGACTGCACAACAGCTCAGATTCTTGATCTTGCAGTGAACTCTTCACAAGCAGGTCCCTGTGCGTAGGTACATTTTTTGATAGTGTAGTCTCTAAGTCTTTCTTCAGAATAGTTTTACGGTTTCCATGAACTTTGCTCAAAAATGTGCCAAAAGACTTCCAAGTAACAAACATGCTTTTGCAATTTACTGAAACTTTCCCCTTGTGTTCCAGAGAAGCAACCTCCCCATTACTCACCAGAGAGACACACGAGCCAAGGAGGAAGGAAAGGGAATCAGCTAGTAAAAACAGGCAATTCCCTTCTTTAGTGTCTACACTTAGTCATTAAATAAAAAATAGAAGTGAAATCCAAACTTTTTTTTTTTTCTTCCAAATGGGTCATTGCTTCAGTGGAAATTGAATAGATGAGGACTATTTGTATCTTGGTTTTGATCAGGACATTTTGTAGTCAGTTGCTTTTTTGCTGCACTTCATATCGAAGCAGGAGCTATTGTGTGTTTGAGGTACTCTGCATCCTTCCAAAGGAATGCAGTCTCCCAAGTATATCTTTTTACACTTCTTTAAATGACCGGTGAACTATATTACCCAATAAGCAAGAGGGTTGGAGTATTTTTGCCAGATACTAATTTTACATAGAAAAAAAACCTGAGTCAAGGCCAAGGCACAAAGTTCATATCTAAATCAACTTCACTTCCCTCTAAACATAGAGTGTGTTGCTCTCTGAGGTTTCCAGCTGACTCTTCTTAAAAATGGACATTTACAAACTTGCTGTGTTGAGCCTGCTTGGGTTCTAGGCTCGGTTCAATTGGGAATTGTAAAAGTAGTTTTTGCAAGCTATGTTGCATGGAAGGACAGGCCCAGGAGATTATAATGTCCGTTCCAGCCTTAAGAATATGGCAATCAAGATCACTGGAAGACTGGGGGGTTAAGGGGGGGGGAAAGTAGCTCCTATATACTTGCTATATCTAAGTGTAGAAATACATTAAATAATCAGTGTTGCATTGTCAGAGACACCTACTTTCCATGCATCCTGTCCAGAGCAAATTCTGAAAGGCCTTTTGGTGCCAAAGCAGTTGAATTAAACTAAAAAATGGCTAAATTTAGCTATGCCTCCAGATCTATCTCCAGATGAAGGTGCAGAAGGGCTCACAATCATGGGTCAAGTTATTGAAAATCAGCTGAGTCCCAGAAAATACCTGGCTGCACAGTCTTAATTTGGCCAAACACAGGGTAGTATGGCTTAGTTTAGCCATCTTTCCCTACAGGCAAAGCTACATCAAAATGTCTTACATTTTCCATGGGCTAAAAGCATTCACACTGGATTTACCACATCTTAGCTGACAGATGGCAACTTATTAAACATCAGTCTGCTGATGAATATTTTTAGCCCAAAAGATTTCCAAGACTTTGAAAAGAAGTAATTCCTAAAGTATGCTACACAGTTTCCACCTACACTTCTAGCTATACATTTGCAAATGCTTTGTAGGTATAAGTTGCCATATTTGCAAAGCCAAGCAGACGTGGCACTTCAATCCCTCTCCTCCCTCCTGCTTTAACAAGTTATCATCCTATTGAAACAAGTAGGCTATTTGGCACAGTTGTAAGTGTGGTTACATAACAAAGCCAAAAAAAGCAGCTCCCACAAATCTAAACCACAGATTAAGTCCAGTTTTAGAAGATAATATGTACAGTAGTGACAATGAGAATTAACGCCATAAGGAGAAACAGCTCTCTGGCTCCATTGCTCACAGTAATTATGTTTAAAGGCTCATATGTAAATATTCTAAAATATTATAAAAATTGAGTATAATAGTCAGGTTGGCATTTTCCATTCGTATCTTTTTCCCACACCTACAAGTTCACACCGGATGTAAGCAAACTAGTTTGTACCAGGCATTCCTTCACTACTTAAGAGCTGTCTCTGGAAGCAGTACTTAACAGCATTTTGTGTTTATATACACAAAAAGGTGATGGAAGAAGGAAAAGGAAGAAAGGCTGCAGGCTTCAGAATGAGTAGGCTTAAACTTCTTCTGGAAGAAGTTTAAGTGCACAAAAGTGCACAAAAAAGTGCACCTATAGAGTCCTAAGAAGTCTTTGCTGGCTCAGAATACCACTGGACTCCTTTCTGAGGCACGCACATTTTAGAGGCAGATGCACAGCCACATTTCTCTGCTTGTGGGTACCGAGTAACAAGCGTTTGGAGATCTTTGGTAGGTGAAACATTATTTTTCTTACATGATTTGGGAAATGCTTCTCATTGCTACCTTATCCAGCAGCTTGAAGTGAATCATGAAAGAACTGGTTGGTTGTAAGATAAGCTGCATAAACGGGTTTCACAAACTATGTATCCTCCAGTGTAACTTGACAATCACCTAGAGGTTATTTGCTGTTTATATTTGTTTGTAATTTTGCATTATCATCATTAATGAGGCCAAGAATGAAAACTAAAAGCTATGTGCTTTGTTAATAGGAACTAGAACAAGAACGACATGGTTTTGGTTGCACTTGAATGGAACAGTTGAGAATACACTCAGAGAAAAGAACAAGAATTTTCAGAAGCTGTAAATTGGATATTCACAGGCTTAACAAAGTGTCACACGTGTCTTGAGATTCTGGCCCTATTATGTGCTTTTATTTTTTAGTCCTGGTGGTTGATGCAGGAAAAAATCAGCAGCTACCATTTTATAAAATACTCGATAGATCTGGAATTGATTATGAATGACGACAAACAGAAATGAGTTTCAGACATTCCAGAAATAGAGTCAGAGTTCTCATTTAAAGCAAAACAAAACAAAACCAAACCAAACCAAAAAACCACCACTCAACACAATTCCCCCAACCCTAAAGCTAAATTGTAGCATATGAAACACAAGAACTAATTCCTTATTATTACACTAACAGTTGTCTTAGATATGTAGGAAGGTTGAGTATTGGGTAAGGACTAGCCAGCCTTGTCCAGGACACAATTTCTGATGGTTTTTTGAGTCTACACAAGTCTTTGCCTCTAATAATTCACAGAATGAACAAATAGAAAATAGAACGTGGTTGCATAGCCATTTTAGACCAGGATCTTCTACTGGACTGGAGACCAATAGGGAAGTAATATCTGTAAGACTTTCCCTGAAAGTGGTCAAACAGAGAAAGCACACTGGCTGAACAAGGTACATGCCTTACAGATCTTATGCATAGGGTTGAACACCTAGAAGTGGCTGACGGGAGTGAAACCAACATACCACTTTTATGGTTTGATCAGGACACTATCAAGTCCAAGTTTCACCACTGCTCTCAGTGCTTTGGAGCTTTCTCATCAACTAGTCTGCTTCTAAAAAGAACTTCCTTTCTGGAAAGTTCATTCATCTCAGAAGAATGCAAATATTCATAATGCCTTAACCAGCAGCCCAACTACCTGATGTTAATTGTCATCAACATGTAAATTCTAACCTGTGCTGATAGGAAGTTCATCATGGTTCAGAGATGGTCAGAGAAGACCAAGGAATCAGACAGACACAAATCAATCTTTTAAAGTGTAGCACAGTTACAACTAGAATAGTTAGTTCACTACACAAAACAGCTCATCAAGCCAGGAACTTTAATTACAGTGTTAGAATGAAGCCCTGGAATCTGCCAAGAAACATCAAGATACAGGTAAGATCAAATAAACCCACACAGAAAAAATTGCTCCATCTTTCAACAGATACCATTACCTGTTTCATCCCATCCCATATCCATATGGAAAAGCTTAAGAAAAGTGATAAAAAATTAGAAGCATAAAATATGAAACAGTTTTGTTGCTTTCTGTATTGGTAACACTGCAGAATAAGTTTGCCTGCCAAAGATGGAAATGGTCAGTGCCTCAGTCAGAGAGATCCACCTATCAAGCTCCTTGAAAAGTAAGTAGTTTTTCCACTCCTCAGGAAGGAAACATTATCCCCTGAAGGTGTCTGCAATTGTCATCTCATTTCTGGGCAGAACTATTAAAAACACAGTAATCAGAAAGTGCCAAGAGTATACAAATACCAGCTTTCTGGAGGCCTCACAATGAGGGTTCACATCAGGACACAGAATTGAGACTAATAATGCCACCACTAATACAGAGAAAACCCTGATATTCCCATATAGAGACACATGCAAGTGTGAAATAAGCCATGAAATGCTGGATTCAGAAAGAGGTGGCCCTGCTTGTGATACCTGCAATGTCTTATTTGAAGCAGAGCTCAGAACAGTAAGTAGTTGTATCTTCTGTCCAAGCCTTTGCCTGCAGGGTCACACATATTATCCTTTCTCTTTAATCGCTGGTGGATACTCCAAGGTGCTAGAGGCATAACTGATAACACTGCAAGGACACTTATTCTCAACAGTTACAGGTACTACTATTATTGAAAACACAAAACACTGACAGGAATTCACCTCATTGATAAAGCATGGCTGGCTGGCTCAAGCTGAACTCAGACAAGATTGAGTCACTGTTGGTCAGACTGGGGAAAATGCTTCAACTGCCTGAAAATACTCCTGAATCCTTATGAATTATCACAATCATATGGTAAAATAATACTGACTGATGCCCTGACAGGTGTGGATGGCTAGAATGCATCTCTTCCCTCCTTTGGTATGCAGGAAAACTTGTTCCTTACTCCTTAGTGAAGATCAACCGATGCCTCAGTCAATTCCAAATTCAGGCAGCTCCATTTGCTGTAGCTAAACAACTACAACTTTTAAGTAATAACACACTTCCTCTGCCCTCTTTCTTATGGACTGGTGTCAAGATGCCCTTCTAGAAGCTTTGGAAGCTGGTTTGAAAACTGGAAGCTGGTTTGAAAACTTGCTCCTAATTTCTAAAGCAGTTGACGGACTAAACTCCAGAAAGTAAAATGAATTCTATCAACAAGCCTCTGCAGCTGCTTTATCCTCTGGGACAATGCAATCAATGCATCAAAACCTTCCACCACATCACCACATCACTGACCTTTTCTCAAATAAAACCCAAACAACTTTCCTGCCCTGCAAAGAACTCTACCCTGAGCACTTCTTTTTTTTTTTTTAATGACTGTGGCAATGTACTAGAAACAAGATGAAATCTACTGGGCACTTTGCTAATTTTTAGAGATAGCATTTGCACATTGTGGTGATAGACAGTGATACTGATCCCATAAATACCCAAGCTCAATACTGAGGAGGAATAAAAACAGGGATATAGGCAGTCAGGCAAAAGAGTGATGGTAACTAGAATAGGAAGATGAACATGGGAGAAGTTGAAGGAAAAGGAAAGCTTTTTTTACTGTTGTGGAAAGAAGGTGGTTAAGAACAGAAAGGCAGAAGTGCAAGCTTAAGAAGATGTGTTTCTTAGCTGAGTGTCCTAAATACTGCCCAGTTTTATGGAGGATATAATGAAATTTAATGTTTCCACTAGGAAACTTGGATAGTACCCTATCACTTTTAACATCGAGCATCCTAAGAATAAAAATACGAGAGCAACAGCCTGTGTATCTGGGCTGGAGTGAATTTGAAGGGACATTTTTGTGCCATTCTGGTGATACAGAACAGCTGGAATGGACCTTGAATATGTCTCTGTGATTTGACAACCTGGAATCTAAACTATTTTTCCCCTTTTCCTTCTACTTTTCTTTTAAACAGACCCCCAGTAGTTTTCAAGAGGTATTCCTTCTGCATACTGTATACTAATCACTATTTGTGTGCTCCTCAGAATTAAGCACTGACTCCATTCTGTGGAAAGTCTTTTAAAAAATGTGGAGGTGTGTGTGGGGGAAGTAATTTCAAGTAATATTCCAAGCTCCTCCTTCTCCCTGGCTCTGAGGAGCAATTACTCATCTGGAAAAAGAAACAACATTGCTATTTTAGTGTGGTTTAGGACCTTGGGCCTGGTTTCATGTTTCAGATTAATGCTTTCTGTGCCTTTTGGAAATTCAGAATAGCAAAAAGCCACCCTTCAGAAAGAGCTGCATCCTATAGATGCAAGGCATTCTGGAGACATGTGTGACTTGCTGCCCCTTTCCTATTTTCCTGCATCCTATTGAGACACATAGCTCTTTTCCCTTCCATGAACTTCTAACCTGCATCTACAAAGCCACATCTGTTCTTCCTGACCCTCTGTCCAGGTCTCTGGTTGCGCTGTGGTGAACACTTAGTATACTTTTTTGCAGTAAAACTAATAAAGCAAAACACACTCAAGCTACCAGTTTTGAAATGAAGTGCCAACATGAGCCATATCCAGTCAAGTGAAAAATATATTCTTATGCTATCTTGTGATCCTACCTAATTCTAGTCCCAGTGGGGCATGGCTGGCTAGAATCCCAGATCTTTAAAAAAGGAGCCAAAATGCTTTCTTCAGCTTATTATTTAGTGTATCAATTAGCAACACAGAAGTGCTTCAGTTATGGTTCTACCAGTTCGTGTATTCCAGTGTGGTGGTCCAAGAATACGGATACACCAGGGCAGTGGTGAGATGCCACACAAGGAGAATTTCAATGTAATCTGTCATTCCAAGGAAGAAATCCAAGCAAGGTACCACTTTACAGAGACAAGACGGCCTAGGATCAAAGTTTGGAACATGAGAAACATTCCCAGATTGTGAGAATAAGTTAAAGAATAAAACTTCCAAAAGCAACATGATCAAGGAATTATCAGTCGCTAAGGAAAAAATTTTTAGAACAGTGACTCAGTAACTTGTCTTTCCAATATAATAAAAATCACAATGAGATTAGTTTAGTTGGTTAATGGTGCTAGTAATGCCAAGGTTGTGGCCTCAATCCCTGTATGGGCCATTCATTTAAGAATTGGACTTGACAATCCTTGTGGTTCCTTTCCAACTCAGCATATTCTGTGATTCTGTTAAATAAACTCTGAACTCTGTGAATGCCTATATCCTCATTTGCACACCTTTAGAGAATTACAGAAAGAAATGGATATAATTTAAGTAGCATTCTATAATGTCTGCTCCTTTGTTTGTATATTCTAGAAATGGTTTAACATTTAACATAGGAATTGCCAGACCCACTTAGACACAAGGTCCATTTAGGCCAGAACACTTTCATTTAAGTGTATGGCAGGAAATGTTTCAGTAAAGGGCACAAGAAGCCTCACAGAGAAAAAGATCAGATGTGGTATAATTTTAGCCTCACTTTCCACCCCAGCTCTCCATACACTCTCTTCTTTATCACTTAATAAAATAAGTGAGTCCTTTTCAAAAGTCTGAGTGCTCTTCAATATACCAACAGTAAGAATATATACTGATACAATTTTTTTCAGCAAAAGTAAGACAGTTTATTAAAAAAAGCATGAGAAGAATTAATTCCCAAAGCTTGGGTAGGACATTCACCTATAAATCCCACAAACATAGTTGCCAGTAGTAACAGATCATAGCAGCTAGACTGTGCAGCATCAAATCCCACCGTCTACCCTCTGCTGAGAATATTACGGACCAAGTGATTGTTTCTGTGAAGTCTGGGAATGTTTTCAATAGTGCAAAATCAGACACACAGACACACCTCAGGTCTACCATATGTGTAGAACAAATACGTGGTTCATTCTGAAAAGTTCTGAGCTCTTAAAAATTCTGGCAATGTGCATTTCACTTCTGCTTTACTAAGGTAAGCCTACAAAGTGCAAAAGTGAAATATCACTACTTCAAATAATTCCTTCATACTTGAATAATTCAAATAATTCAAAATATTTCATTGATCTCTAACAGGCTGCCTAGAGATAATCACAGAGACTCCTACAAAACTTTGCATATTGTCACATTCTTTGTTCAGGTGCTAAGATATCCAGAGGTGAAAACTGCCACCTCTTACCTCCTTAAGAGTGAAAAAGAAATCAGTCTCAAAAAAATCCAAATTATCACTCTCTTTTCTTCATGAAAAGTTAGATAACTCACTCACAGCAATAACAAGACTAGTTTGCCACGCAAGTATATAAACACCTCCTCATTCTTTTTGATGTCTTGCATCCAGGTTACTCTTTCAAATCTCCAGAACGATTCACCCCTATCTGATGGCAGCCATAAGAGAAAGTCAAAAGTTGTTCCTCAGGTGAGCTTTAACTTTCATTCCACAGGTGCCACAAGGGTCTTCTTGTTCTTTGAATGATGTAGTACACCAGTGCCACTAAAGAGATGTCATCACTTTCTCCTATGTATTGCTGAGTCTCTACAGGTACTACATGAAAACTTGCTTCAATCACAGCTATTCTGCAAGAAATTCAGCAGGAACTTCTTCTGTCAACACTGAACTTGAGGTTTAGTCTTTGTTTAGTGGAAAAAATCTGGAAATATTATTACACTCTCCCTACCTCCAGAAGATGGTGGGATTTTGAGCTTAGTTCTATTTCCTAAAATCTTCCAGGACCTACCATAAATTGCAGTTTCAGGGAGCTGTTTGTTCTAAGAACTATGAACAGGCTTATAGAAAATAATGCAATACAGTGGTAAACTGACTGGTACAGGGACATAAAGTACAGGGACAACTGAATAAAGATGGCTATTGTTCCTTGTACTAATAGTATGAGTTCACATCTCTAGCCAAAGCCACAACAGTTAACAGGTTTCTTTTTCAACAAAAATAAGTTCACTTAAAGAGAGAATATATAAATATTTTCTATCAAGCATGGAACTTTACCTCAGAAAAAAATTTCTTTCTTGAAGCCACAAGAGATTTCATGGGATTTTCCAATCCCATGCCCTTGCATGCTAAGAAACACACAAATGCTCAGAACAAATAAAATAAGAGGCATCAAGTAACATAATTATTTAATAAAATACTTAAATAAAGTTGAGAGTATTAGGGACAGGTTTATAATAACTTAGTCAGTTAACTATACCTTTTGACTCAACACCTTTTATTTCACAATTTCTCTGCATTCCACATTGTGCCAGCAAAATTATTTTTATTCAAGATCACTGAAATTGAAGAAAATTTCTTCTGCAGCAGGTGAAAAAGAATGAAATATACCCTGATCTCCAATTTCTGAATGATGGGGCAACGTTTTAAACACTTCCCATTTCAGTCCTGCATGCCCAAATTGATTGTCTGGCATTTTGGCTGACATAGGTAAATTAAATAATCTGAGGAATCCAAGTCTGAAGTTTTCTAACACCAGCCAAACAGTACTGCCAGTAAAAGGTCTGGATCCTAAAAACTGAGGTTCATCCAAAACAAGTTTAATGATTGAATGAAAATATCTACTGAATCTTTTCACAGAAAGTTTTAAAACAAAATCCAACAAAAGATTTCAAATTTAATTTCATTTGTGTTTTTGTTCATTTTACCCTGCTATGGAATGTAAGAAGTTTAGTAGAGCTATGGGGATGTTCCTTCCTTTACTATTTTCATATCTATTGTTTAACTTACTCAACAAACTTCCAATTGGGAAACCTGGGGAGCAACAAAGCATCATGACTGTGGTGCCCTTAACAGTCATGAAGTTACAGAGCAGGAAATAAGCTCTTTGTATGCGATGATAGCTAGACATTACAAAATTTCATGGTATCTTTTCTTAAAAGGAGGAAAGAAATAAGAACGCAAAGGCAAATATTTGCCCCTTATTTTTATATGGAAATTCGTTTCATGTCAAGCCCCATGATGGAATTGCAACAGGATTCTAACATTTAGTTTTAATTAGCTTTCTATTTTTTCACCTTTTGTATTCACTGCTCTGTCAGACCTGGTGTGCACAAGTTTTTCTTGCACAGTACTTGCAAGAATTTGGACATAGTCGCTGAAGACATTTGAGGATCAGGACAGATGTTACCTTTTAAAAGTGAAGTGGTAGCAGCTAAGACAGTATAATTTACCAGACCAGGGCCCACAGATTCCCAGTGTGTTGGAGTAATTCCTAGATTAATTTCCTAACAATTGCTTTGTCTGCATTTCTCCATGTTTGTGTCATTTTTTTCTTCTGTCACCTCTATGTCTTTCTCCTTTTTGCTGCTTATTCTTTGCCCACCTCTTTGGTCTCAGATGGGCATTCCTCACACTTTATCAGTGTACTCCCTTCAGTATAAGTAACTTGACTGGTGCCAGCATTAGCTAACTATGTTTAAAACATCTACAGGAAAAAAATAAATTAATAGTTTCTCCCTTTGTGCCTATTGTGAAATGCAAAGTATTCCTCCCAAGCAACAGAGTCTAAGGTCTCAGTACTCCCGCTTTTTCATATCCATCACAATTTCTTGCTGCAGGAATTCTACCTAAAAATTTATTAATCCCTTGCTTTTGCCTTCTTATTTCTCTCCAAAAAAGGAAATGACCTATTTCAAGAGGCCAAAGATTCCTCACTGCCCAGGAGTCATGACAAATTCAGCCCTAGGGAGAAGCAATGGCTCCGTGTTAGCCAAAATATACACTGAAATGCTGTTTGGTGCTCATGGTGTCCAAAGAAGTGTCATGTGGCAAAGCTGTCACTTGGTACTTGATAGTTTAATCAAACCCTCAAGGGTAGCAGATATTAATTATCTTGTAGTACAAAAACATTATTCCCTTCACAAAGTGACATCATTTCAGTACGACAAAAGCATCGCCCTTTCACTTTTCTGACTGGAAGGCTAACACCAAATAGTTCATCAGTGGTATCATTTTATCTTTAATGGCATTGTTTCTCGGGGGAAAAATATGGCACAAATGAAGGATATTGCCATGAGCACAGAGGCAAAAGTCAGGCCTCTAAAATAGATGAAAGTCTCTCCCATCATGCCATCTTTTCCTCAGCAGTTGTTAAGCAGCAGGTTAGTACTTATCTAACCTTGGCACTGTGATCCTTTTACCTGTCCAAAGAGACCAAGAGACGTTTAGCTCTCTGTAAGATGACTTTTCAGATGCAGAGTGCTGCTCATTCTCCATGGTTTTCCATTTAAATGTGCTCTGCTGAGGTGCAAACTCACTCCAGTTTGCAGGGAGACTTTAATTCAAATGAGCACAAGCATTTTGATGATAGCCAGAAGGCTGGGCTGGTGCTGAGGGTTTGCACCCACCTTTAACAAATGGCTCTGTTTACTGCCTGGCCTGATGATAATTTTGTCTGGCTACACCCAGGAGACATCAGCATTCCTGAAGCATCTCTAGCTATCCAGGAACACAGCCAGACTCCAGCAGCCACCCTCTTCTGGTAGAAGCATTACAATCTAGTATTCGAATAAATTCCAGCTTTATGACCCAGAGAAAGCCCTTAGGGAGGCCTCGGTGTGGAACAGGCAGGTGCATCTCTCCCCAGGTCCATGGCTGGACAGCAGTTGTCAGTGAGGCCCCTGCACAGGCTGGAGCTGGTGCTGGAGAGCCAAGGTGGCCCTTGAAGGCACTGCCACCCAATTTCATCCTGTCCAGGACCCCATTTCATTATCCCCTGAGACCATCGGTTCCTGCCCAAGTGGCACTGCAGCAGGCCAGTCTGCAGCTCCCCACAGCCCTGCCCTGTCGGCCACAGGCACCATGTCCTGGCCCAGCCTCAGCCTGTCCCCAGGAGGATGTGTGACACCCAGGGCTGGGGCTGCCCTGGTGCCCCCTGGCTGCCTGCTCCTGGCCGGGGAAGTGGGACGGAGCCCAGCTGCCAGGCTCGGCAGCATTAAGCACTACCACAATCGGCAATATCCAAAAGGGAGGCCTTTGCCAGCAGCCCATCAGGCAACAAAAGCATCCTGGCACCATTTTAGCTGAGGAAAACAGAAAGAGCTCTTGGAGCTGCTGTAAAGCGCTGACAGCTACCAGCATGGCTTTCATTTATTTCTGTGAATGTCCTTACATCCCACAATTACTATGCAAGGGGTACATTTCATTGCAGACAGCTCGGTTTTTGCTTTTAGCTGGAAATTTATTGGATGGTAAGGGTGATTTCAGAGTGGTTGACTGGTGAACTATGGTTTGCTGGAAACGGCTGTTCCAGTGGTCATGGTCCATGGTGCCTGGGCCAGCAACCCTGCATGAAATCAGCAGGTGTCATCTCAGTGGAAATCTTGCAGTAAAGGGTCTGTTTGGGAATAACACTTCTTGGGATGGCTGTCCCCTTGACATGTAGTGAGAGAATGTCTGACTCCCAAGAGCAACGCAAGGCTGTCACACATGGTTGTCTGGAAAACGGGGCCCTTAGCAAGAACGTAGGCATTTAAACAGGTGCAAGAGAGAGCTTAGATGATATTTACAGCTGGCTGTGCATAGAGCAAGCAGGCAAGAGACACAGCACCCACTCCCAAGGAGCACTGCATCATCTGGAAGCAGTGAGCAGACTCCGCATGGTTCCTCAGTGGAGTGCTTGGGAAGAAGAAACAAAGTATGAAACAAAGGAATTAGGAGACACGACGGACTCTTAAGCCATAAAACTTAGCAAGAGGTGAATGAAATAAGGATGGAAAAAATGCATTTTTGTCCTGACGTACAAACACAGAGATTTCTCCCTTTCATGTGAAGCATGCATGGTCAGATATTGTCATAGAGTCTCATATCCCCCAGATTCACTCATAGAAGCATGTTTTGTACCACAGACCTGTGTTGCTCTCTGGCATACTGGCTTTTCTCCACATGGCTGACAGATAACATAATACCATGGGTACTTTCATTGTGTTTTAGTCCCCTACCCCCACTTTTCTGAGTGATAGTAGAGAGACGTGGAGAGAAGAAAGGGCAAATAACATGAATAAGAGCCTTCTCCAGCAATTCTGCTTTGTATGTAGGTTCAGAAGAGTTAGAAAAGGATTTCCCCTCCTACACAGTGCCATCTTCTCCTCATCCTTATCTGTAGGTTTGTCTCAAGTTGCAATCCTATGATCTCACAACCTGCAGTTTTACCTTCACTTGTGCCTTATTGTTCACTACTGCATGTACTGTCTTGTACACTTGACCTACATACATGATGTTTAGCTCTGCTTTGTTCTAAATCAAGCCTGTGCTATCTTGGCATAAGTAGGCTACTTCCATGTGCTACTTAATCGGAAACTAGTACTTCTCCCTCTAGGAAGCCACTGCACTAACTCACGGGGTTTATTACAAAGTCCGTTGCAGACGGATGTTTCAGCAGTCAGGGCCAACTTGGAAGCTGTGTAGCCATTTTAGAGAAGTGTTAAGCCACAGCCACAAGTTTATGAGCTGGGCTTTACCTGCTAATTAGTCACCACTCAGAGCACATGTAGAGGGAGCTTGTATCTGCTGGCGGGTGACCACACAGGTATAGGAATAAGGAAGTGAGTAACAACAGGAAAAGCAACATAGAAAAATTTGCTGGAATGAGATGCCTGGTGTATTTTACTTTGATGAAGAGTATAAAGTTCGAAGATGGGAAATGCAACTTTATAAAGTCCAGCAATGAGGAAGTAAACATGTATCACCATAATAAGGTTATTAATCATACCTGGGTCAAATTAACTGGACAAGGTAATAAAGATTATCAGTGGAAAGTGAAACATCACCAAAAAGTAATCATATGGGTTATCAAAATAATTGATTTTTGAATGACAGCTTGATCTGCATTAGTGGGGGAGAAAACCTTTTTTTAACAAGTAGCACCTGTAGATCAAAGCTGTCTGCAGTTTATCCTCTCTTTTATGAGACTAAATGAGACTACGTGTACCAAGCCTCAGATATGATGAAAATCCAGTTTCAGAGGGTACCATGCAAAGCATCCTCAGAGTCTTCTTGGCTACTGCAATGCTCAGATCTCAAAGCTTCATTGGTGGTTCATCTTCCTCCACCATTCTTTCCCCTCATGCTTCCCAGCATTTGGTGATGTCATTAGTGATTAGGATATATTTAATGTTCAGGTGACTTAAATTACTCCTGCATGGCTGACAGCCATCTCCTCCCCACCCTCAGCTAAGATGTAACACTTTACGACAGATGAAAAGCATGTATGTCTTGTCCAGACTATGATTTACTTACACCCCCTAGAGATGTTTCAGGGTGAGGTATTTTATTTACTCTGAAGTCAAAGAGGAGCATGCATTTAGATACAGACTTACTTAATTCTGTCTTAGGGAAAATAAGAAAGAGATAGGATAACAGAAGACTAAAATGAGCATTATTTTACTTGAGCTTGGCACTGTTGTAAGTTTTAACTAGTCCTAAACTGTTCAGGTCCCTCATCACCTGGAAAAGGAAGTGCAGTCAGCCTTCTGTAATTCCTTCTATTTCTTGACTCTGCTTTGTAGCTTCAAGGCTGATGCTTTTGAAGCTTTAAGTTCTTTTTTCCTAATTTTCCTCCTCAGAGTCTCTTTCCTCTTGCAGACTTACCTGTAAAGCACATCAGGAAGTGGTGGTAAGCCCACATGTCTCAATACTTGAATTACTAGCCAGGCATCAGCAAGTATCTGCCTACACACAACTACACATCTGCAGGAAGGAAGGGGTAAAACCACCTTAGACTGAAATCACAACCTGCCCAGCTGCAGCTCACAGTGTGTTATAAGTAAAAAGGCAAAAGGTACATATAACTTGCCAAAAAAAGTCTCTGTCTTACCACTTAGTTGCACATGGCAACCAAAGGAGCCCAACTATGTATGGTAAAAATCAGTTTAATATAGGAAGTCTCTTACGTGATGAGGGAGCTATAATACAGTAAAATGTCTTTATATTTTCCTGTGTACTTGGAAACATATGCATCTGGGATGGTTATACATTTTCAGTGTATAAAAACTCATATTTACTAGTCAACAGAAGTAAAATTAATTCAGTGTCCTGCATCAACAAGGACACAAATCAATTTGATTTGATAATCAAATTACATATTTAACAGTAGCCCATAGAATATAAGCTCTGATAGGTCCTGAGCCAGCCTTCTCTCTCAGCTCCCAGTGAAGTCCACAGTCTCATTCCATCTTGCATTAGACTTGAAGAACTTCGCACAACAAAATGGTGTGTGTAGGGAAAGGGCGGGAGAGCTGCAGCCAGCACACCGGACTGTGCTGTGAGAATAGCTGAAAGCTTTCCAGGCACAATGTTGAAATGCCCTGAAGGTGTTATAAAGTGATACTGTGTTAAGTAAGGCCACTAAATGGGTTTGATCTATTCTGACAATCTCAGTTTCCACAGCTAGAGGGAGGGAAACAAAGTGTCATATGGAACAGGTCTCCAGGCACCATCCAATTTGCACACCTTATTATTTTTTTCTGGGGTTTATTTGTCATTTGTTTGGGTTTTTTGGGGTTCTTTTGTTTGTTTGTTTGTTTTTAATGCAGGCTTGGAAATTTATATTATTTCTTTCTTCTTTATTGTATTTGAAGATTTACATTCCTCCTCAATTTGATCATTTGTCACAGATATATTTTGGGTTCCTATCCTCTAAAAAGCAAAATAAAACAACAAATCACATATCCTAAGCATTGTTCAATCCCTCCTGAGGTCAAGCAGTCTCGCAGAGCAAGTTATTGCACAGGGAGGACTACGTGATGTGCAGACTCCATCTGCCCCTGGAGTGTGTGTGCAGCACCGGGCCAGCAGCGTGCTGAGCCACGGCTCCACTCCACCAAGACACTCTCCACGTTTATTGTTCTTGATTAGAAAAACATTCCAAATTTTAGAATTGACATTTAAGACTGAATAAAGTTCCAGTTTGCTTTTATCGGGGCAAACTTTAAAATAGGTTGTCTATTAGCCTTTGTTACTATATTTCTTTTATGAGTATGAGTGGGAAGAGCATTAAGGAAGGCTATAAATCAAATGCATATTTCTGGTGAGTGCAGGAAATCCTTTAACCTTTATGTTTCATAGAAATAAGATTAAATGCAGATCTATTCACTTCGTCTACATTTTCTGAAATATTTCCATAAGCAAAATTATCAGAAGACGACTAAGGAAAAAAAAATCCCCCAAAAATACAGTGGTGCCTAAAGCACCAGTCAAAAGCCATTGCCTCCTACTCACATAAGACAGAGACAAAAACCACTGCACTTTTGTTTTCTTTTGTTTTTTGGGGGGGGGTTGGGGCTGGGGATATAAGAAACACTATGGTATTGAGAGTGAAGACAATTCTCTTAACACGGATAGCGTGCAAGCATGTCCACTGGAAAATAATCTGCCCTTAGTGACTAACTCCAGGCAGAAAACTTGGCTACTTGCCAAAGTGTACATATCCCTTCATGTATGCAGGAAATAATTTTCAACAAACCCAGAGCTGGCCTAGCAGGATGGTAGATTCTGAGCAGGACACCATCCATATATTCTTATTGGAATGGGTTAAAAGGTACTCACAGCAGCATGTTATGGATGACACCAGCGAGAATTTAAATATGCAGCATAATGGTAAAGCAATTAATAAGAGCAGTTGCTAACAGTTGCACAACAGAGGAGTGTTTTAAAATTCCTGTGCTCTTTAACAATAATGTGGAGAGACGCTGTGAAGGGGAAGAGGGGGAAAGCCTGGCATGGAAGGGACATTCCTTCAGTTCCTCTCAAAAGTTTGAAAAAACCTCTGGATAGGAAAATACTATTGAGCAGCCAATTCTTTCCACATTTGGCTAAGCCCAATGCCCAAAATACACAGAACACTACTTCACTTTGAAAGGATTGCAATACTCCTATCTGAGTCATCTGAAAGCAAATAAAATGAGACCTAAACAAATAAACCTAATTGTGCATGGAAACAAATCCAGCTCTCCAGCTTGGCCATGGCTTTGTTTTTGTTAGTTTAAAGCCTGCATATGCAGTTTTAGTGGCATCAGGAGTTATACAAATATTGACAACAAATTGCCAAATGTTGTTTTTTTTCCCCTCAGTGCACAGTGTGAAGAAGCTGGGGGAATGCTTCTAGGAACCTTCCCCAGCGTACTGAACCAAATCACAGCTTGATGGGATCCACTCCAGCCTCTTCTCTGAATGGTAGACACTAATGAGATTGAGGTTGTCGATTGTTATCGTCAAAGACTTTTATTTTTCACTCATGAACTCTGCTGAACACAAACCCAGGCTTTCGAAACGTAGCTCAAATGTTTGCACCATAGCCAGGGCATTGTCACATGCTCTGTCCTCCACCCCGTGATTTGTTGCTAGTTTGTGTCATCCTTAACCTGCTTCTGGTGGTTTGGCCAGGAGAGAAACAAATAACGATGACAACTGAGAAAACCAAGCTGCTCTCTGACATCCTTCTTTTAAAATGCTATTGCTACTTGCTGGCTGTGGAGAAGGGGCAGTTGCCTTGAGATAGAAATCACTCATGAAATCCTGCTGTCATCTGTCAAAGGTAGATTTCCATCAAATTCATCTGAATCCTTAGCAGCTTGCAAGGAAAAATGAGAATATGTCAGATCTTGATCTGTCACAAGTCAAAGTTAGAAAAAATATATTTACATTTGACTTTTAAATTAAGCCCAGACCTTCCTCTCACACAGAGCCAATAAACATTTTCTTCTTCTTTGCCTCACGTTCACAAGACACCTAAAACTTTTATTATTCTAGCTGGTTGGATAACAAGGTTTCCATTTTGCAAAAACACAAACTTTTAATCACAGCAAAAAAGATTAAAAAAAGAGGAATTTTAGAATTGGATGAAGACTCCAAGAGTTTTCACTCAAAGAAGCCACAGAAATCAGACTCGTGCATCCTTCTCAAATGCCCAACAGTTAAGACACTTATCTACAATACTGGAGAGATTAGTTTATATTTCTATTTCTTCTAATTTATCCCTAGAACTTGGAAATTGATCTTGTACATCTCAGGGATCATCCAATGACCAGGTTATTGAACACCCTACAATATACTTCTCTTTCTCTCTTTTTTATCAGAAATTGCATTCTACATGTAAGAAACTCCCCTAAAAGTTTCATCACAAATACTGAATTTCCACAAAAAGTTCTAGGGTTTAGTTTTAACATTCTCAGCAAAAGAAAGTTCTTGACTAATTGTAAATCTCTTAGCTCTATTATAACATCCACTCTTCAGTTATTTTAGTGTTACATGCTCACTGTATCCAGGAAGACCTCAGTATATTCAGTAAGACATGCAGAAGCATCTACAAAGGCTTTCTGTATTGCATTGCTTATCATGGTGACCCTAAGCACTTGCACAGTAAAGGGTGAATCACTAAATTGGTGGAAGGGATAGTGGAAAGGCATGAGAACTTGGGGGTTTGTGAGAAAGTGGAGGAAAAAAGATCCTCTCTATTTCCCTGACTCTGGTCCTTCATAAAAAACCAACACAATGCTTGGGACTGTTTGCACTGTGAGCAAACACTGAAATATGACAAGGCATCAAGGCATGTTGCGTTACATGATATTCAGGCAGCTGCTGTGATGGCAGTTTCAATCCACCAACTGGTGCGACGAAACAAATCTGAAATGTAAAAGCTAGATTTCCACCAAAATATTTCATTAATATTACATGCATGTAAGTCAGGGAACTCAAAATACTAATCCCCACAGCTACCCTAAGTCAGCCCTGGAGGACAAAGTGACAACGCAGCTGCACAGACGGGCTCAGAAGGTATTCTAGGTTTCAGTTTGCTGACTGGAGCATGCAAAATTTCTCTAACCAAGTTTTGTTGGCGTATTTTCTTTGAAATTTGTTGAAGGGGGAAAATACCCGTTGTTTTTCAGTGGAATGCAAGTATGAAATGACTGCACACCAACATATGAAGATAGCCAGAAATAGCCAAATTTGTGTGAACACCTACTAGCGGAAAGTTTAGACCTGTGCAACAGACCTCAGCAAAATGCTTTAGGTCACAGGAGGAGAAAATAGTTGAATCTTCTTCTATCCTTGACTGCAAATTGAGAACCAAGGAGCTTCCACAGTATATGTCACCCTTGAAACCTGGCCTGCACTTAAAACAGTCCCATCCCTCTCACTCAGAAGCCCCACGAGCCACTCTGTCAGCACAGAGTTGGGTTGCCTCACAAGAGGGACAGACCCACTGTACACAGTGGTGCTTGCTCAGCTGAAATACTCTCAGGGTATTTTAGAATACCCGCAGTTCCCACACCATGGGGCAGGGAGAATGACCAATGACCAAAAGTCACCACCAAAGCAGAAGAATTACATACTTCCTAGCAAATTAAGAGAGGAAGCAGGTGGGCAGGTTTTGTCTGATTTATCAAAACACCTTCCCTTCATGGAGATCTCCATTCAACCCACTTTCAAATTTCCACAGATTAAAGTAACAGGGAATGATAAGTAGAAGGAAGGCAGCATCTGAAGCTGTCTGTAAAACAGGGCAATATACGTGTGGACAACAAATTACTGGATGTGAAGAGCACCTCACCAGTCTACTCTCTCCCCTCCTCTTTCTCTCTCTCTTTTTCTCATGCACTCACCCACTCTTCCTGGGGCTATGCACCTTCTTGAGCACTGAGGCAGGTCCATTAAAACCAAATAAAAACTATAAATGTCACATAGGAAGGAGGCTGCCCTCCTAACACTGACAGCTGCTACCGCCAGCCGGAACTGCACAGAGGGGCACCGAGTGTTTGTCCCTCCCAGCCCTCCCTCCCCCGGCTCCTGCACCCACTGGGTCCCATGATGTGGAGATGTAAGTCTCCCACTGCAGCATACAAACTCCCCACCAGTATGACAAGGCAAACTATCATTTTCCACCCTGACTGCCGTTGTGGGTGGTCATGTTGGTGTCTGCTCGCATTTGCACAGTACTGGATGCTGTGGAGTGTACAAACTATTCCATATGGCACATGGAGGGAAAAAGCCATGCTAGCAGTACATTACAAAGCTGCATTTATGTTACTGTATAGAGCCTCTGGTCTGTGTTTATCTTAGAATGTCTATTATAAGGATAAATGATAAAAATCATACTTCTTACTTCATGAAAATGCAGGAAGAGTGGCTACTAGCAAGACTGTGCAGTTTATCTTGGAATTTCTACCTGTCACCCTTCTGCTTGGTATTTGCCACATGCTTAACTCTTTTAAGGTCTTCACTGTTCATTTAAATAGCTTTTACTCCTTACTCTTAACTTTCTGGGCCACCTACTTGTCTAATATCTGATCTTCTCAAGCTAATTATTTGACTGCTATTTCTGAGACACTGTCAAGTTATTTACCTTGCTGAAGTGACATAAGTTCCTCCCCCCACCCTCCCATCCGCCCCCTGTCTGTCTGGTTTCCCCCCTCTAGTCTAGCTGAAGTGACAAACTCTCTCCCCTAGCCAAACATTTGTTTTTACAAGGTATTTTTATACCATCACCTCTTCCCTGCATCTCCCCGCCTACCCACCACAAACATATGCTGTGGTGGGAGGACATACTGGTTTCACATAATTTGCAATGTTAAGGTGGCAAATTTCCCCTCCTTCAAGTAATTTTTTTTAAAGATCTGGTTTGTAAAATGCAAATGGTAAAGGGTTAGTTTCTCTTTGCCTTTTTTACCCTGTGAGTGGAAATGTCATCCTTTGCTTAGAAGTCAGCGAAGAGAAAGTAAAAAACGCTTGATTTATATTATTCGAAACCTACTTATGCTATAAAGAGATCCAAAAATAAACAGAAATAATATTGTCTAGATGGATAGATTTCTTCTATTCACCCCAAGGAAGACAGGAATGATGACAATTTCCGAGAAAGTAGACAAATGTAACCACTCTACTGACTTAATTAGTTGGTCACAGTATGTTTTTCTGTGTATTAAAATCCACATGCAGTTACATTCACACAGTAAAAACAACCTCAAGTGTTCTAAGCATCAGGCTTGGAACCATTGAAAACATGACTGTGGCCTTCATCATACCCAATTAGGGGTACGTGTACTCCCCAGAGATTCTGGTATAGTGGATAAATGCCTAAGCTGGCTTTAAAGTAGGCAGGAACAATCTAGTTAAAACAGCACAGAGCCTAGATTGGGCTCAGCCACTCTAAATATTTACCCTGTTCTGAGCTAGAGGTTGCAGGGGCATGCATACTACTACGACTGGAGAACTTCCAGTACCTACATTCACCACTGTAAAGCTAGGTCTGACATACTAAACATCCTGGTCACTCTAGCAGCATACATGCATGGAATGGGCCAAATGAAGACTGTTTATAAAAAGACTGAGTTTACATTGCCAGATGGCTGAAAAAGGCTTTTTATATGGAGACTATATCTACTCAGCACACACCATTAGACTTTTTCAAGTGAGATAGTCTTCTTCCCCATCCTAAGACCAAACTGAATATTGTTCCAGAATGTAATCTGCATTTTATTTCCCATTTTATGCAGAACTTTTAGTGCAACACAAGACAACCAAAAAAAGTACACATCAATAATGCATCCTTGTTAATTTAATCTGGTGATTTTGTCTCATGTCAGAAGGGCAAAGAAAGATAAATTTGAAAACCAAAACAGGGTAGGTCAACTCATTGCCAGCAGCAGGGGAAGAACAAAACAGGAAAGTACTAAACAGTGAAATTTATTTATACTGTGTGGTAACAGGCTCCAGAGAACAAATTGCTAGCAGAAGGAACCACTCATTGCACATGCAAAGCTTCCCTCAAAATCAAGCAGTTACGGCTGTCACTGTGGGCAGCCAAGGAGCAGAGAGAACGAAAGAGAGAGGAAAAAGCCCTCTCCACAGATTGAAAACATTTTCTAGTTGAGGGACTCAGAGCAGAACATGGGTAGTGCCTTCTGTTTCACTTTGGTTCTAGCAAGGTCATTTCAGGGAAATGTCCACAGGAAACCACCAGGAGTGAGCTGAGCAAAGGACAAGGGAACAGCAAGAGTTTCTCAGTAAAATGTGAGCAAGTTGGAAGGACATGAATTGGTTGTCCATTCCAAGAATTTTCAGAGATTGCCCCCTTTTTTATGTTGAGAAAAAAATAAGTAGAGGACCACCAGACCTTTGGGGAGGAACCATCCATCACAATTGCCAGGGATAGTTTGGTGGGGAAGAGCCATTCTCCACTCATCCTGGAGCTATCAGTCTCCAGGGCTCTGCTGGAAAGTGTTCAGGGCCGTGCAGTTCTATGGGCGCTTAACTCATCGCCAAACCCCTGGCATGTCCTCTGAACCAGGTGATATTTATTTGGCAGCATGTTCTCTACTAGAAAAAGAACATGAAATCCTTGCATTGACATCCTCCTATTGGCTAAAGATACAGTCCTTTTCTGTATGCCACCGCAGATTAACAAGTGGCCTCTGGATCTCAAAATAAGCATCCAAAGATGTATCTGCTGGTCCATGAGGAAAGTACGCACACACATGAAAAGACTACTTCTCTCTCTTCTGTGTCACTGGACATTTCCCTGCATCAGACATCACTGAACATTCACTCAGCAGGTAGACACGGCACAAGCTAGCCTGAACCTACTTTCACTAGTGATAATCTACTCGGTATTTCACTTTTCCCATTTCTCCCCCCTCAGAAGCAGCAGTACAAAGGAGAAATGTGTCTTTGGGACTCGTCTTTTGTCTTCAGTCCAGGTCACAGATTTTTTTTCCCTCCTAAAAATAGGACAAATTTATTTTTACACTAATGTGAACACAGCTCATGTGTATCTACCTGAGCTAGCTTGCTCAAGTCCTGTTACCAACGTAGCCGCATCAGCACAAGTTCAACACCAGCTGCAGAAAACATCTATGCAGCTAAGGAAATGCACAGCCAAGTAGCCACAGCAGTACAAACTCAGTGTATGCTATGTGGATGGCAGCATGCAAAAGAGGCAGTAAAAACCTGGCTCAAATAGATCTGTAAACACTGACATTAGCCTGCTTTTGTTAACACTTTCAAAATGTTCAGAGATTTTGGGTGAAACGTGCTGCATCAGCACAAAAGCATTTTCACAGCAGTAAACACACTTGGCTGGACCACTGCCTTTGCTTGAGCTCTGATTTGCTTCAAGTAAATGCAGTCATTTATTGCATGTTTCACCTTCTCGTGGAACATCTGCTGTCTGTGAGGAGCCAAATAGCAGACAGGCTCCCAGTCCTCCTGAGATACCTCTGGCGAAGAGCATGCATAGCTTTCCTCAGAGGCCAGCATGTCACTGAACAGTTGGCTTACTCTAAACCACCGCATGATGTAGGTGTTTCCAGCTGCCTCATGAGGCATTTGTGTTAGAACCCATGTTCCTGAGAAGCCTGTGCGGTCTCAGCCATGTTTTATACCTACCCCAGGAGCAGTATGTTTCTTATAAAGCAGCTCTTTCCATACACAAAGCAGAAAATTGAGAGAAAAATGGTCGGCTCTTCATGGAAGGTCAGGAGTAATGTGAAAGTAGGGGCTTTAAGAGCTCATAACACTGCTCAGCTTATGACAAGAATGTCTCTTTGGGAACAGGGAAGGATATGAAGAAAATTATAAATAGAGGAAGACCACGAGGACAGAGGTGAAGTCAGAGGATGCTGGACAGTCAAGACACACACAATGAACAAAATGCAAACACTGGCTGAAAATGCACTGAGGAATTTACATTTCACTCAAAACACAGTGAGCCAATAAAAACATTAAAGGCAAAGGTAGATATGGCAGGAGCCAAAGGAATTTTTGCTGTAGGACTGTCAGCAGACTGAATGTAAAGTAAAAAAAAGCAGACTGAGGCAGGCTGTAAGAATCTGGCTGCAAGAAGTACGGTCTGAATCATGCTGCTCACCACGTAGGAGGCAGTGTTAGAGAGGAGGTCTGAGGGCATCACGAAGCTGCAAAAGAGAGAGAAGCTGGAGCAACCTTTGAGATAGATAGCACACATTGCTCTTCCAAAATACGGAATAGGTTAAGGTAGTGTCCAGATTCTGTATAATGTACTTTTGGAGAAGGTGAGCCAGACTTACCAGTTTAGACACTTGCAGAGTCTGGCTACTTTCATTGTCTGCAAAGGAGCTGCTCTCAATTTACACCAGCTTAAACATAGTAACCCCCTCTGCACTCAGTATTACCCATCTTAGTTTTAACCATGTAACAGCTTCAAGAAAGAGCACAAAGTCATGCTAATCCAGCCAGGAATTCCTCTGTGCTCCCTCCCACCCTGAGAAGTTTTGGATATCACAAACAAATAATGACAGATGGTGACACACACAGATGCCTGTGTTAAACTAAAGTCCAGCTGAGGCAGCCTCTACATATCTGAGAAGGTACTCACATCTATTCCCCCATTTCAGTTTTTGAAAGTTTGAGGAGAAAGAGGTGGGTTTTGTTGGGTTTTGGGGTTTTGGGGTTTTTTTTAATCTTTAGCCAAGCTGGTGTCTTTTATGTCAACCTGTTGTATTTGCCTGGACAGTTTAGCATAGATACAGGTTTCTTCATCCCTCCACCCAGCTATCTCAGGAAGCTTGCCCCACTCTAAAATAAAACAGGATAGATAAATTGTTACTTTTTATTGAAGGCTGAACAATGGAAGCTGTTTCCACGAGGGTAAGATACACCCAACTAGACAAACCATTAGATCTGGTCTATATGAAAACCAGAAGCTCTCCATCATCACTGGGCTTTGCACCTGAGGAGTTGTTTGCCTCAGTGTAAGACAGAAAATGGGTCTTGCACCTGCACCACATTGCCTGTAAGAACACAGCCAGCTCCAGGATTCACACTACCAAGCTGAGCTCCAAGGAGTGGGGACAAAGCAGGTCACACTTAAGGAGCTGATGTGATGAACAACATACAGAAGTGTGATTTTGGCTAAAGGGAAACTGAGGTCTCCATGTTCCTATGTGTTCAAGAAAAAGCTTTTACTCCTTATAAAGGGCAGTATTCAGTGACTGACTTATTTTGAAGATCACCCTCTCTTTTGATGAGTACATCATATTAAGTGTTAACAGGAAGCAAGAAGCGTGGGCAGAAAGCAAATGTGGCCAGCAAAAATGGCCAGTCACGTAGGCTGTACAAGTCTCGTGCATCAATAAGTGTATGAAAGTGACAACAGCTTTTGCAGGAGAGAATTGGAGAAGATGACCCAAAGGCAAGTAAGGTGATCTTGTTCTTGGTGCACTCTACAGGCACATGGAAGACCACCAGGGACTAAAACTTGGATCCTCTGCATCCCTGTGAGTGTTGTAAACACCTAACTATTGGCTGGTTTTGGGGAGGGAACACGGATTTCCATATCTTTGCACAACAAAACCTTCAAAAGATTTGTTTTCATCCCTGTGCAAAGAAAGAAACATCATTTTAAATCTCAGAATTTCAAGGAACTAGACGATTGTTTACGACACATGTTTGTAAAGAAAATAGTCCAGTTACGTCAAAGTACGTAATTTACCCTTACAGTACAAAGGTAAAGAGCCTTCAAACTAGACTGTTGAACTAAGAGCCAACGACAGCTACATTTTAACTTTGCATTAAAAAAAAAAAATCTTGACCATAACTATAAGGAGGCCTACTTGCCCCATCTGCTGGTCAATGGGAAGACTTGGATTTACACTGCAATTAAAAGCATTACCACTGGGGCTCCAATTCAGTCGAATTCTCAGGTTCTCATTTCTAGCTTTAAACATGCATAAGTGCCACTGATAATAGCATTTCAGTAAGCACACAAGTACTCTGCCAAACTGAAGCCTGAAGCTTATTATTTAGCATGGCAGAAATAGGGTTATGACTTATTTATGACCAAAGAGAAAAATGTATTATTTTCAAAGGAAATACTAGGGCAGTCTGTTCAGTAACACTGGCTTGTTAATCACGAAAAATTAAATAAATATGCCTTCTTTTGTTCTGAAGTGAGCTGAGGTAAACTAATGCTATAAAATAGCAGCCTGCTGAACTCTTGTCACAAAGCAGCCATATGTATTGCAGCTCAGCAAGGTCATCAAAAGGTTACCATGCCATCTTAGGGCTTTTTTAAATAAGTATTTGTTTAATAAATAGCAAATCAGATACCCTAAAGGCTTGTTGACATTACACTTTCCTTCACTGCATGCAGTGCATCCATCCTTATGAAGTGGGTCTATTCCTTCAGGGAACAGGCTAATGTCTAGAGTGAAAATGTAAAGTTTGGGCTGACTTGAAGAGACCTTTTACTCTACCCCATGTAGAGTTGGATTTCTTGCTTTTATCACATGCCTCACTCCCATCATGTTCTCTGAGGGCACCACCTGCGCTTGTACTGTAACATCCCTCTGCTCCACAACCTCCCATGCTGGTTGCAAGTTGGATCAGATATGTCAAGAGAAAAGCTGCAGCCAAGAGAAAGGCCATCAAATATCCAGGCAGCAAGCTGCCCACCAGGTAACCCAATATACCTGCAAGCTGACCCACCACGAGATCTTACGATCTTACACCCAGCCATGTTCTCTCCACATGACTCCGCAAGGCATGTGGAGACCCAACAGTTTGCTTAGGCAGATACTCAATATGCAACTGTATTTCCTGCAAGACACAGAAGCCTTCTGCTCTAAGGACTTCTGGTTCTTGTAGATTCCAAGCAGAGACAGGACTATCAGTATGTCTATCTAGGCCCAGGCATGAAAGTTCAGAGAGGGGTTATTGTCATACCACAACAGAGAATGGTGAACCATCCTCCTCAGCAAGCAGAGCCAAATATTATCTTCAGGAAGTAGAGGTGCAACCATCTGTTTTGAGAAGATGACTATCAAAGGTAACTATGACCCTAGTTACCCAGGAAACTCTGTGAGAAAAAACCAGCCACAGCAGGGAATAGACTGTAAAGGAAAAGAAGGAACAGCATTCCCACTGAGGACCATTCAACTCAGGTGATAAATCTGAGAAGCAATTATGACTACATTTAAATATATCATTTCTATAGCAGACAGAGAAAGAAATCATCAGCAGTAGATCTAGACCTCCTGGTATACCAAGTCATACACGAAATTTCATAATGCACATGCACTATGAAAATCATCACAGAAGGTTTGCTTAGCCTCCTCCCAGAACTATATTTTAGAATTAGTTATTTGTCTTAAGGGTATGGTCAAAAGTTTCTAAAATTGCTCTAGTCCAAACTCTATAATGTAATAAACAATGGACAACAGTGTCTCAAAGTAAATACTTGCACAACCCCCCACAACTGCAGTGTAAGCTGGGATCCAACATTTCTAGCTGACATCCCTAGAGGTCATAAAAATGACCAAGAGATTTCTCAGCTGAATGTCCACCACCTCAGTTACCTAGGGACTGGGATAGAAGAAATACTGTCAGAGTCTAGAAGTGTCTGCAAGGAAAGCCCAATGAGGCCCTGAGGGCTGTCCTGTCCTGAACCTCCTCAAGTTCTCTGAGCATCACAAGCCTGCTTAGAGACTCCTTGCAGGCCCACAACCACTTGGCATTCTTGTACTAGACACCAGGGGAAGCAAACAGCTGACAGCTAAGTTGTCACCTGGGACACTGCACAGAGATGTGGACTACAGACAGTGCCCAGAACAGCTTGCAGTGCAAGCTAGTTTCCTCAAGGGCAGGTGTTTTGGGAGTCCTGTACCTGACTTCCTCAGCAATTCAGCTGCATGGGACAAGTAGCACAACTTAAGATGACTTCAGTTCTTCAGTCTGTAAAATACTGACTAATGGAAGAGGGGTCAGAATTTACACCTGAGAAAACAGGTGTCACCTCTGCCTGGCTTGTGAATTCATGCACAACCCTCCACGCATGAAGACCTACCCAAAGAAATGTAACTCCCATAGCTCAAGATTCCTCTCTCCTGTGAGGATGCACAGCATTTAGCTCCCCAAGCAGCCACCCCCCCAGCAAAACTTCAACCCTCTTGTGCTGAGAGGATGCACCAAAAGCAGCTGGTCACTAGGAAGCTTCAAGAAACGGAGCCATAACAGATAATTGAGAAAGAGGCACCCCTGCTGAAGAAAGACACTGAAAGGATGCCGGCCCATTTTAGTAGCCACAGAGTAGTATCACTCTCAAAAGCAGCCTCCACAGATAAGAGTCAGACTTCATTCTAGTCCCTCATGGCAGACACCTTTGACAGGCTGAGTTCTGGCTTATTAGGCTGGGAAAACTCTATGCGACATCTGACTTACATCATGGGCCCAAAGCTTATTATGTCAATTCAAACTGATAAATAATCCAGAAACTGGCAAAAGCAAATGTTTGGCAAGAGTTTTGAATATAGACCACACTTTAACAGAAAGCTATGACCACAACTGCAAATAAGCCATTCAGTCTTTCTTTTACTTGTTGCCATTGCTGTGCGTGAGACAATCCTACTTATCCCATAGCTCTCCACTCTCTCCCCCACTATCAGTGTTCAGAAACTACCTTCAAATGTTATTTACATTGCATTTGACAGATTGAGGACCCTTTATTTTCCTTTTGCAAAACAAGGTGAAACAAACATCCTGGTTCCTGGATCTGAATAATTCCATAATTAATTATGTTAGTTTCCTCCTCAATATCTTTGAGGGGGAAAAGGTAGCACTGTTCTTCTCTGCAAGAATTTTTTTGGTTACATAACAGAACAAAACACAACTTGTCTTCCCTTTTACCTTCTTCCTGGGAACTGCATTCTTCAGTTGCAATCACTCAGGCTACTGGGTGGTTTGGGGGTTTTTGTTTGTTTGTTTTTGTTTAATAATAATGCACAAGAAGAATACAGGGTTCCCCAGAGACTGAATCAGGTATTTTATATCAAAAGGAAATTTGTTTCACTGGAAAATAAGCAGCACAGAAAATACCAAATGAGAAGTTTTTCTACATTCAGATGCTTAGGAGTAGGAAATTATCCAGCTTATTAGTCTCTGTTTTGAGGGTTCTTCTGAGGTGCAGGAGTAACTATACCTTTAGTCATAGATATTCTAAAATTCAAGACAAAAGAAATAGGCAAAGCAGCTAGTATGTCACTTCTTGCTACCACCATTTAAAAATATTCTTAAACATGCTACTCACTCACCAGGAAATAAACATCAGGAACTGGAAATCACTGCTTTGCCACCACTCAGCTTTGCCACTGTTGCTTTCCACCTCCTCGCAGAAATCCGGCAGCACCTTTCCGAGCACCACCTGCATCAGGGCACACTGTAACGTCCCACGGGATCAGCCAGCTCGCTTTGACATAAAACTAGGCAGAGGTGCTGGAATCAGCCCAGGGGCCAAGTCCCAGCTGGCACATCTGAAATGACTTCTGGCCCAAGGGAAATGAGAGAGGACTGTTTGGAAAGACCTTGTGTAGAGACGTTTAAAATGGTAGTAGCCCTCCTTTAGAGAAATAGAAATGCTACCTAGACTGAAGACCAATAGATGGTATAGACTGTTTAAGGTGTATTGGAGGGATGGTTCTCTTCTTGTCCTGGGCTGGGCTGGACTGGACTGAGCAGCCCCCATTCCTTTGCTGGTGAGCTTGTACAAATGTGACTGTGGCTCTTGCTTTGCTGGGTAGAGAGAGATGTGGCTACCACTCATGCCCCACTGCATGGCTGCCTTCCAGCTGCAAAAACCCTCCCGCCAAGGAGGCTTCAAAAAGGAGCATGGCTGACCAGTTCACCCAGAAATACCTCCACACCTCCCCTCTGCAAACACCTCTTCGAAAGCCTGTTCCATCCATACTCTCATTAGGAGACTACTCCCTCATCTGTGGTGAGAAAAGCAAACAGAGCTCTCCAGGAGCGTTCATTGACCAGGCCCTGCCCAGGTAAAGATTGAGACTTCACCATGACCTTCTACTTCCTTAAAAATACTGCAGGCTGAATAGAGCCTCCTGGCAAGACAGATGAATTCAGTCACTTGCATGTAGATCCCAGTGTTGGTGTCCTCAAGAGAGAAAAGAAGCTTATTATAGCATTCTTTGATTATGTCATCTAACTAACACAAAGGGACAAAGGTGAACCCTTTAATTACTGTAAGGATGTTTTTTCTCCAGGGCAGGGGTGTTAAATCCAGAGATTATCAATACCACAGGCCATGGTACAGTCTAATGAGCTTTGCACCAAAACACATGATGATATTTCCACCTACACTTCAGACAAGTAGGTACTGATTCTGCAGTGCTCCCAGAGGTGATGATCTTCTGACTCATCCAAGCTTGAGGGACTAGCTACAAGACAGCACATATTCCTGAGACACCTTCACACCACATAATCCTTAGCACCTTGATCTGACTCTGGAGTTAGCCCTGCTTCCAGCAGAGAACTGGACTAGATGACCCCCAAGTGTCATTTTCAGTATACAGTCTGTGATTTTGTGATACAACTGCTTTTGAGACAGCACACAGCTGAAAGAAAAATGGAAAAACTGCTTCTACCTCAGATTTGGGATTAGGGGTTCAAGTAGAATTAACATCATCCTGGCAAAGATTCTTGATGAACCTTGTGATCAGTAAAATGGAAAAACACTGGACAGATGCTTAACACTCAGAGCAGACTTGTGGCATTACACTTTCACTTTCTTTGAGGCAAGGATATCCTTTCCTACGCATAGTTCCTCTTCAGAATTTTCCTGTCACTTTCTACAACAGCAAGGATACAGAGCAATATTGTACTAAACATAATAATTCCCCAGATGCCCAGTATCTGCAAACATAAGTGGATAGGGCCCTTCCTTATTTTATATAAAGTATCACTGTGATGTCTTCTACAATGATACAAGATGGTAAAAGCATTAGAATTATGAGAAAGACTTTCAGCATAACAGCTAGCATTCAACACAGAAATACTCCTACGAAGCTGACTGTAAAGAATACACTTCGAATATGCAGATAATTTCAAGAGCTGTCCCCTGCCATGTTTCTGAAAGAGAAGTGTAATGGTAACAAAATAGTCGACACATTAACTAGCACTAGAGAACAGAGGGTACAATTTCTATTCCCATCCAGGTAACATTAGTAAAGCAGACATGAATATTATAATTCCTTTTGTATATAGTAGAGGTATGATTTTGCAAGCTGTTTCATACACAAGGGTGGCTTTCACCCAGAATGCAGTCTTGAAAATGTCAGAAGTTATTTTCAGATAGTTGGGATATGAAAATCCTGCTTGAGATCTATTTCAGGACAGATAGACCACGAGTGAAGAAGATCACTGTACTGTAAGTAGGAACTACAATATTTCCCTGGATTTACCTTAAAACCTGAAGAGGAGACAAAATTGCTGAGTTCTGAAAGAATCAAGTGGTAAGACCCTCATATTTTTTGTAGACATTTTCCCCAAGAGCCATGTTCCTAAACAAGGCAGTCCTAAATGTTTCTGAGGAATGAAACTGAATTTGTGTTTATGCATTTCTGTACTACCAGCAGAACACTTAACATGGACACTTCTGGTACTAGAGCTGTCTGCCTGCAAATATAGATAGCAAAAATAATCTAGATGAGAAACCTTCCATAGATTTAGGGCTAGAATTAAAACCTGGTTGTGGAGATTCGACGTGACAAAAATTCAGGGGATGTATTCTCTCTGGACTTTAGCAAAGCATTTGGAACGATGTCACACGGGAAACAATTAGTAGCTGCAAGAACTGTAAGCCAAGCATGGAAGTAGCTAAAGCAGAAATGACAAACGGGAAGTCATTGGCCTGGAGGGATTTTACCGGTGGCATTCCTCAAAGAACTGTCCCAGGACAAATTTAACACAATTGTTTGGCATAAAAATTGCAGTATACTAATTAAATGTTCTGATTAAACAACTTGGGAGGCAATGTCAGAGCAAAAGAACAGCTGGAATGGTAGCTATGGGACAAAATTTAACTGCTAAATGCAATAAGGAATAATAACGAGAGTGTTTGCAATGAACCAAAAGCTTGTCAGCTGAAAGCAACCAGGAGAAATTCTGAGACATTAGTAGGATTGCCAGACTTCATGTATGGGAATGCCTCCCTCATATCCTCACGGTTCCTTACAGGCTGCTTCCTCTAGGGGTGCTGCTGGCATTGTTGCTTTGATCCAGAGGCAGAGAGTGACAGGAGAGCAGCAGAGGCCAAAAAATCACACAAGTGATGCTAAAAACATACTGAAAATGCAGGGGGAAGAAATACCCAAAGGTTCTTATGTGGGACATGGGATTGTGGACTGAACTATGAGAAATTCTTTGTTATATGGAACATCCAGCAAGCCTGTGTTAGCCACTCACAGGATGACCACAAGAAGAACCAGGGTAATAGAGATTTCAGCAGAAGCTACAAGCAGAGAGAGAAGATTCTTTTACTAAGATTACCTGCTTTTCAGGCTTCAGAGGATTCCTAATGGTGCTGTTCAGCCAGAAATGGCACAAGGTTCTTCTATGAACCTTCCTCATATCTGTAGATGGGAGGAGTTATGGATCTAATGCTGGCCTGCTACAATTGCTGGCACCCCAGAAGTCATATATAATAGAAAGGGGAGCAAATACTTCTGGTTAATATCCACAGTGGTTTCTCCTCATTCACAGTGGAATACATTCCTAAACTGTGCCTGAGCCATCCAGCTGTGGGAGTAAATGGGTTGCTGAGAACTCCTCCTACAGGAATTTCTGCTGAAGCAACGGGAATTCCTTCCTCCCCTACCCTGACTGGTATTGTTGATACTCACCTTTCTGAACTATGGGAAGAAGCTGATAGCAAAGGAGACACCTTTTTCTGTGACCTGGGGCCTGACAGTTACTTTTCAGCATGAGGTCCCTTCCAACACAAGTTATTCTGTGATATCTGGCCTCTCAAGGTAGGTTGGAGAAAAGGACAGGTACATAATTCCTCCTTAGATCTCTCTGCTAATGATAACCTTTGTCTTGCCTAGGAACTTTCATCTGCTGGGGATGAAACAGAAAGGAGGGAAATAGGTATCCTAATTTGCTCTCTGAGCAGCAGAGCCTATGAAGGCTGTAATCCAATGAAATTATGTGCTATGTCCCTCATGCTCCCATTCAACTGATCAGTATGCCCTGTCTCCTCTTCATATCCAGCATTCTACATCCAAGTGTTTCTCCAGCACTACAGGAAGAACATTCTTCCCTGCAGTATCTCCAGGTCTTCCTCACCTCTTTTAACTGCCCCCCAGCCTCTCATGCTCAGTACCTGTAGCTCTCAAAGAAGGCTTTCAGTTATATTTTGGTATGCCAAGCTCAGAAGGGAGGACCCATTGTTACAGAAGATAAGGGAAATAGTAAGTCTAAGTAATGGAAATTGCTGAGGCATCTGGTCCAGCAACAAAAGCTGATCAATTTTCTGCTTTTTTGTACAGCTGTAGTAACATTCATGTTGGGTTGAATTCCAACTTACATGTAGAAGTTTATACTCAAATCTGGAGATCTTCTAAAAAACCATTAGTATTGTGAAAAGCAGGTGAGTTTTCTTTTTGACTCCCAGGATACAAAATTTCCATACTCAGAACATATTTCAGCAGTATAAACTGCTGGGAAATTTCAGTAGTTGTTTTCTTTTGGAAAAGATTTTTCAAAACATTTTAAGTTCTTGGAACCAAAATATCTGATTCCCACACAAATCCAGACCAATTTTTCCTAACCATGAATAAAGCTTCCCAGACAAGAACCAAAAACGTTTTCTAGAGGATCAAAAAACCCCACACTCCTGTATTTACCTTCAATATATGCACTGCAAAGAAGGGGAGTACTATCATGGCTATTTTACAGATGGAACTGAAGCTCAAAGGCTAAATTACTTACCTGCTGCCAGACAAAAGCGTGGTGGAATATGGAACTGACTACAACAGTCCTAATTTTCAAGACAGTGTCTTAAACACTGCATCATTTTTCTTGCAAGGCCCACACAGTCTGCACTATGCACAAATAGACCTCGGATCTTGGGTACTATGCTTTGACCTGAACTTTGTTTTTTGCTCTCTCCTCTTATACATTGTGCACATAGAAACGGTGTATATTCTGCAGCACTTTCTCAGAAGCTGGAAAATAATTTCCTTTCACTAGCAAACACACTGTTTATGTTGAAAAAGCCAATACAGCTTTTCATTTACTGCTGTGTCTGCATGTTAGCATGAACGTCAGTAGGAGGGTACACAGTACTGAGAAAATGAGTAGTTAATTATTGCTAGACTGCAAAAAGTGAAAATACTTTATTTTGGTTTAGCAAACAGCAAATCACAAGAACTGCTTCTTTTTCTGGACTATTTTTCGTAGAAGGGCATACGTAGAGTAAGATTTATGATGATAACTGGAGGCTATTTGATGTGCTTTGAGTATTACTGATAAAAAAATCCACTCTCATCATTTGGAATAATCTCAATAAATAAGTACAATAGTCAGCAAGAAAAATCCCATTTGATTTTTCACAATCCCATGGGATTTGTCAAAATCCCATGAGATTTTTCTTGCCAAATATTATACTTATTTATTGAGATTATTCCTTCATGCTCGTGTATAATCTGGCAATTTGTCAGTATCTTTTGCTGTATTAAGTCCTTCTGAAGTGTTTGTACTTGAGGGTTTCATTACATCATTAACAGTCTATAAGGCTTCACAACTAAGATGTGTTGAGACCAAAATGCCAGATTTTCTCTTTATGGAACAAGTTTTAACAATTTCAAAACATCAGCATACAACAGCAGGGCTAAATTTAGTAAAACCAGTTCCTGTTCAGCACTGTTTAAAACTTTTCTTCAGTCCTTCAAAGGTTGAACTTACATTTGTTGTTCATGATCCAGCAAGAATAAATAAGCAAAATGCATTCATTACAGAGTAGATATAACTGCTTTAAAAATATTCTAAGAAGGCATTTTTATCAAATGTTTTGTCCCAACCTTTCTATCAGAAAAATCAGAACAGGTTGATCAAAATTAGCAAACCTAGTTCCTCTGCAAAAGGCAGACCTAGGCCCTCTCACTTACTAATATTTACATAAAATTACATATAATTATAAATACATCTAACATCATTGTGTGATTCTGTAGAAAAATAATAATTTTTGAAGTTTACAAAAGTAGCAAAAATTCTTTCTTCCAGAGCAAGAGAGCACAATTCACTGTACTGAACTTCCTCTGGCACTGGGTAGCTGGGAGGAGAGGCTTATGTCCAGCATCCACGAGCAGAACAAAGCCTTGTCTCAAAGCCAGCTGCAGGACTAGGAGTTACCACAGGAGAATTGGGTCTAAAGTCTGGCAAATGCCAGAGCAATCAGCAAATTTCAGTGTAAATTCTGGAAAATTATTGCAGTACATTCCTTGTTGACTTAACAGCTTTATCCAGACAGAGTATCAAAGCTTTGAAAAGGATAACACTTTAAAGCCATGGCTGATCAGCCCACTTTATTAGGTGGAACACAGTGAGTGGGAAGTGATGATCATCAAAACCAATGTGCACCATTTTCAGAGTTTAGATTCACTTCAGCAGTACTCAACAGATACGAACTGCTGTAAATTCTGTACAGGCAATTACAAAACCTACCAAGCTTTTCTGGACCAGAATGAACTAGAGATCACGACCAACAGACATGTACAGTTCTATAAATGCTAAATAAAGGAGTTCAGGTACTCAAATGTTTTGCAACATTTAAGTAACTTGAAGACAAAAGGCTCAGCACCTGTCACCAACAGCCATTGTTCTGAAACCATCTAACATTTTTCTAGGCAAGATCCAGACTCACAAAGTAAACGAGTAGCAGAGACTGTCTTATCTCGTAACTCCAAAATAAGTAATTTCAGATCCTCTGTCACGTCTTTTATCCTGAGTGATTTTAGTAACTGTTCCACACTAGCATGATGTATGTATTCCCACAGTCTCCTAAAACTCGTTTTGCAGCTCATTGGTTACAGATGGAGTATGTACATTTAAGCAAGGTTTTATTTTCATTAGGATATATTTTGGGTTAAACAACTTTGCTGCAACTGACTGTTAATGCCAAGTTGGATGGGGTTTCGAACAACCTGGTCTAGTAGGTGTCCCAGTTAATAGCAGGGGGGTTGGAACTAGATGATCTTTAAGGTGCCTTCCAACCCAAACCAATCTATGACCCCTTCAGTGAATGTGTGCACTCACTCTGGCTCCAACCACCATGCAAAATCACCTAGGAACTCAAAGGAATCAAATATGGCCACATTCTCCCAGCAAGCAAACTCAAAATATCCTAATGCTTAGTGATAATAGAAGACTAAATAAAAACATAAACTTAGAGCAAGAAAGGTTTGTCTGAGTGGGAGGGTAATGACAAGGACATGTAGAAATGGAATAGCAAGTAACAGAATGCCAGTTTGGGAATGAATGCTGTAAACATTGAGTTGCTCAGCTGTTGTCCCAATAAAACTGTGGTGTCCAAAAAAACATTACAAACTAACATCTGCTAACTTTAGAAGTAACACTCACTGTGCATACATTCTTCAAAACATATAGGATCCTGCAATGGTCTTTAAAATGTTGTGTATCATAATGAAGTGCTAAAATTAATTCAGAAAAAAATGGCATATTCAAGCTAAACGTACGTGCTACCTGACCTGTACTCAAGAACAATATTTGTTCCGTTATTCTGTAACCACAGAATCATAGAATATCCTGAGCTGGGAGGGACCCACCAGGATCACTGAGTCCAGCTCCTGGTCCAGCACAGGACACCCAAAGAGTCACATCATGTGCCTGAGAGTATCATCCAAATGCTTCCTGAACTCTGTCAGGTTTAGTGTTGTGACCACTTCCCTGGGGAGCCTGTTCCAGTGCCCATATATAGGTTATACAGGTTATAGACTATTTCTTTCTGAAATCTGAAAACACATACTTTATTCAGAACCTATTATTAGACAGACATCCAAGTTGGGTGAAGATTTTCAACAAAGGCAATCCTTTACTCTCTTCTTCTAACGAACATTATACTCACCATGAAAAACTCCTTTTTAAAAAGATTCTTTAAAGAATCTGCTTTTCAACCCCAACATTTAGCGTTAATCTCCTGTATCACGTGTACCGGTCCAGATTTCAGCAGCACGGAAGGTGGGCTACAGGAATTGCCCCCTGCTGGCCACAGCCAGTTCCAGCTGGATCTCCAGAGGTCCCACAGTGCAAGACACGGGCTGAGCCCAGCAGCCAAGCAAGTGGCCCCTTTTTGACAAGCAGAGGAATGAGGGAAAATAAGTGAGGAACAGCAGGTGAACACCAGAATCAGAAAACAGTGCAGAGGAGGAGGTGCTCTAGGCACTGGAGAAATTAGACCCTTGCAGCCCATGGGGAAGATCATGTTGGAGGAGATATCCATGCCACAGCAGCTGGGTATTTCCTGGAGGAATTTCAGCTCACGAAAAGTCCACACAGGAGCTGGAGAAAAGGGGAGGAGTAAGGAGCAGAAGAATTGTTAAGAACTGACTGTAACGCCCCCATCCACCACTCAGGAGACTCAGAAGAGGAAACAGGAATCAGAAGTGAAATTGATCCTGGAAAAAGGGAGGCAGTGGGAAGATGTTGGTTTAATTTTTGTTTCTCACTATCCAAATCTATTTTAATTGGCAATAAATGACATTAATTTTCTCCATGTTGAGTCTGTTTTGCCTGCAAAAGTAACTGGTAAGCAATGTCCTTGTGTTTATCAGGTCTCACAACTTTTGTCATTCTGTTTACTCCTTCTGTCCTTTTGAGGAGCAAGAGCAAGAAGAATATCCAGGGGGACACCTGCCAGGTGGCCAAGGTACCTCCCACACCAACTTGCAAAACAAATAAAAAAAGTACTCATTGGTTTAAAAATTTTAATGTACAAATTTACACTAACCATGTTGCATTTTCTGCACTGATCTCTCCCATTATATACTTCTACAGTGCTTTCAAAATAAAACCACAGAAAGTAAATCTCAGACTAGGGAGGAAACTGCAGCATGATTTACTCTATTCATAATTTATTCTACAAGTGTCTACAGATTCAAAAAAAATCCTTTTCCCTTTTCTCAAGGAAATAAATATTTCACTTCTATACTCAATAATCATTCAGCTCTCTAAGAGTCTGTGAGCTATGCACCAGCATCCTCTGTCAAAACTAGCATGTTTTTATCTCTTGGGATTCCAACCAGCAGCCTTTGTTGCTCCTCACGTGCCCACACAGCATATTCAGAATTCTTCTCCAGCAACACCCAAAGTCACACTTCAGTGAAAGAAGAAACAGCTGAAGATGTCCGTCTTCAGTTCTGTAATATGCACAGTCGCCAACATTACTTTCTTCCAAATGGATCAGACCACACTTTTAACCCTACAAATCAATCAGCAGTTCATAATTAGACTGTTGGAGAGAAAAAAAATACTCCACCCTTGTGTATTAAACAATAAAAGAACCCAACAATTTCTGCACTTAACTCACAACTCTGCTTAAGCTTGCCAAAATACGTAAAAGACAACCTCATCTTGATCTTAAGCTTCAGATAATGGAAAAATCTATCACACTCAAAGGTAAGGTATTCTAATACTGTTGGATCAATCATCTAGAATTGCACCTTGCACTTAAATTTTTCTAGATTTAATTTTCCACTAGCGGATCTCGTAACTTCTCATCAGCAGCTAAATTTAGATGAAAGAGTTATACTGAGGAGAACTCCTCATCAAGTACTTGCATCTTGGATAAATGAGCCAGTCCAGTGCACTTGAATGCTCAGTAAAATAGACAGGTTTACCAGACTTCTATTTCACAACACCCTTCCTACTACTCTTCAGCATTTCACCACTTCCCTGGAAAGTACGTCCTGCACTAATGATTTAACTGATATGTGTAATAAGGACATGGCTTTAATCCTATTTGATTTTCCCCTGCTGCTGGTGTTAGGCTTTTTCAAAACTAGGAATAAATTATCCTTTAACATACTCTGTTTCATCAAGACAAGCACTCTCACGTCTTTAATTGAGAAGTGCCAACCTTGCATAATGAACGGCCCTTCCATTTACCATTATGAAGCAATGAATTATCAAGGATAGTCTGCCTACTTGAATTTTATCTCCCTCATATGCTTTTCTACACCTTCCACTGGCAACAGCAGAGATCAAAAAGCTATTACCATGGCATTCCAAATTTTCCATTACATGTAGTGGATTTCTGCATGGCCTGTCCACCCATGAGGCTGGAAGGCACTACTAAAGTGCTCATAAACTGTGTTTCAGTTGAGTTGTAAAGCAGCATTCCACAAAACTAGGGTGCAATACTGTTCTTTACAGCTGCAGCTCAGACCACGCATGGTTCTGGCTTGCTCAGAGTAGGTTCAGAAGTGGAAGCTGGCATCTATTTAAGAAAGGGTGAGGATAACAGAAATTCTGCAACTTATTTGGCCAGTTACGTCAATTTAAAACAAATTTCATTAAAACCATAATTTTCCAGTGAAGAATTAGCCTGAAAAAATAATGTCATGGCAAGTTTATTATAGAGGTTTTCTCTGAAGGTGTTCTTCACTGTATTACTTAAATCCATATAAATATTCAGGACTCACTTCAAGAGGGTCTTTAAAACAATAAATGTAAACACATGAATCAAGTATACCTGCAGGTTGAATATCCTCTTGAACAATACCAGCTCGGTTTATTGATTGTTCTTTCTCTGGAAAACAAAACAGAAAGGACACTACTAAAAAAAAGAAAATACCAGATATCTTGATTGCACCCAATAAAAGAATCTTGAAAATTTTCTTAATTCTAGATGCTACACAGTAAAATTCTGCTGAGTATCCACCTACACAATGCAAATGTAGCATTCCCACTTCACTGAGAAACTAACAGCTAGTCTGTTTTGAAAGACTACAAACAATAGATAATCATCTTAAAACAACGACTACTGTTAAATAAAAAATGCCAAAATACCTGCCATGATCCAAACACTTCAGGAATGACTAGTAATTTTAGAATCTATCATTCGTATGCTCAACATGAAACTATTCAAAATATTTTTTTCTTTCCAGAATGACTTTTCTCAGGTCCTGAAAGATCTTTCAAGTAGATTTCATGACAGCACCTATGAAATTACTGCTTGTAAGCTTTGTGAATCTGAGTATCAGATACTTTTTCCATACGTGAGGCCTGTCTCAGGCTTTTCTTTTTTCTTTGAAAGATTAAACCATTTCCAAGAAGAAAAATGGGGAAAACTATACTATTTCCCTTATTAAATGTCCCTCCTTTTCTTTCACTTCCAGTTAAGCTCTTCACCACTGTGGTAATCTGAAGCAGTAAATCAAAGCTCAACCAGATTAGCCTTTTGCCCACACCACTGAACTTGTGAAGCCTTTAAAAAATTGTAGGGTGCACATTCTCAGAGGAAGCTCAGAACTAAGTTCACCTTAAAACTGAAATTTTTCATCCTATCCCACTGGGAATGCACTGGCACTACGTATTATTAGGCTGTCTAGGTACAAGCCCAATGCTACTAGAGACTAGCAGGAATATCACAGTAATTGATTCTCTTTGCAAGGGGCCAGGCACTAGAAGCAGATCCAGTTTCTCCAACTCTGTTCACTGAGATAGTAATTCCATTCCATCATTTTCAGCAGACAAAGGAACTGGTACAAAACCCAAACAGGAAGGATGAACAGATATGGGCAAGGAATGAGACTTACTGTAGGACATAGAGGAGAAAGATATTTAAGTGGAAGCTAAGATCAGAAGAGAGGCAGGGACCAAAACAGGAATCAATTTGAGAGGTCCAGGAACACACTTGGGTTGAACAGAAAGAGCTGTCAATTGGTCAGGCAAAAAAAAAACAGTGCAAAGAAGTAACAGGTGAGAAATACACACATAAGACATGAAACTCTCAATAGGGAGACTGGTGTGGGGCCTGTAAACAACTTGGAAAACAGGTAAGCCAGAAAAAGGATAACTAGGAAGACCCAGTCTTGAGGAGAGGGGTCTTCCCCACAGGGTGGGGAAGAAGCCAAGTCTCACAATTCAGATAATCACAAAACCTGTGAAAATGCCCCAAGCAGCAGCTGTCAAACCACTATTTTAATGAATTCACAAGGAAAAGGTCTGTGCTCAAGGCCTCAAAGTTTCATCACTGCCACTAAACATGAGAAAACAGTCTTTCTTAAAGCTAGATACAGACAGGAAAATATTAGAAACGTCAAGGCCACAAAATGAGGTGCTAAAACCCTACAAAATCATAACATTTCTGTATGAAATTAGGTCAAACTCCTTTGTGCACAATTTAAGGTTCATATTAACAATTTGATTACATACAGTTTTTCCAAGTACTTTCCATTTCATTTGTTAAATGGCTAGGAACAACTCCAAAGATGTGCGAGAGCTGTGCAGAAAAGTCTTCTTCCTGAACATTAATGTACCTCCTTTGTGTAGAATTTGGAAGATACACAAGAAAAACAAGACTGAAGAAAGAAAAGATAGCATTTCATGTTTACACAGTTGAATGTCACTCCAGATAACTAAAATCCATTCTTGCCTTTTGCAGGATTACCATGTGATGCTAAGGAAAATGTCCAGCTTTTGGGACCCAGCATGCCAAAACACAGAAATATTGAGTATTCACCCACAGATCAAGCCAATAGAGGGTGGGAGCTTCTATAGAAGTTGTCATACAGCTTACCAGACTGTACTCTGAAAATCCTTTGTACCCCAAAGATTAAATACTTCCACTCAAGTGCAAAATTCCATGTTCTTGTCTAAAGCATGATGATAATGAATGCCTGTGCCTCTCTCATATTGCAGCAATGACCATCAAGAGAACACAGCAAATGAATAAAGGTGAGATCAGAGGAGAGTTTGAGCAGCATGCAATAAATAAAGTTCAGCATCAGGTATCAAACTGCAAGTTTACACACTTGCTAACTGTGCATCACTCATTTTATTTCATAAATAGAGATTTAAAAATCCCTAACCTATTAGGGAACATCTGCTCATGTAATTCACAAATGCAAAGGAGAAAGTGGTCCATTAATTCTGTCCTTTCCTTAATGCCGAGCCACACTTCTAATATAATATTTTTGGAAAGTATAGCATAAGCAAAAATGAATTAATAATAAGGTTTTTTAAGGACATAGCTTCCCTAAATAAAAACTTGTTTGCAAGTTAAATTTTATTTCAGCTTTGATGCAAGGCCAAAGCCCCTCCAATAAGATCAATAAGTTTGTTATCCTTTTCCTTTTTTTTTTTCTTCCTAGAAATCTTCTGTTGTCTTGGCAGATTAACCACATACGTCTTCAAGTTATCATCAACATCTTGCTTAGTTTCATAAAAATTAAAGCAAGGAGGCAAGGCTGGTTCCACCAGAACTTTCCTTGGGTGGTATTTCACATGAGTTGAGGAGTAACAGGTGCTACCCCATGACTCCCGCAGGATGGAGCACCTGCCTGGAGCAGCTGAGGCTTTGCAGCTGGACCTGCAGGTGCCTTTGAGAGCTCCCCGGATAGAGCCGGCTGTGGGCTTTGGCAGGTTTTCCGTGTTTCTGGTAGGAGAGTGGGGTTTTCCTCTGGAGTCTGTTTCAGAGACCGAGATCAGCTCTAGCGAATCATCACAACCAGTAAAAAACCTGTTACCACGCTTTAATTTAGATTTTCAATTGCAGCTGGAGAACAAAACTCGAACAGCTTATAGAATCATTGTATAATTTGAATTGGAAGGGACCTGTAAAGATCACCTGGTTTAACCTCCCTGCAATGATCAGGGGCACCTTCAACGAGATCGGGTTGCTCAGAGCCCTGTCCAACCTGACGCTGAATGTCTCCGGGGATGGGGCATTTACTACCACCTCTTTTGGCAACCTATTCCAGTGTTTCACCACCCTCACAATAAAAAACGTCTTCCGTTTATCTGCTCTCAATTTATTCTCTTTTAGTTTAAAACCATCACCCCTTGTCCTACTGCAACAGGCCCTACTCAAAACTCTGCCCCCACCTTTCTTATAAGCCCTCTGCAAGTGTTGAAATGCTGCTATAAGGTCTCCCCGGAGCCTTCTTTTCTCCAACAACCCCAACTCTCTCAGCCTTTCCTCGTAGGAGAAGTGCTCCAGCCCTCGGATCTCAGCTTCTTTAGCTGCACCTCAACCCTCTACAGAAGAGCTGAAGGGCGTTCTTAATCACGCGCTGCCCAATAACTCGAGGGTTATTATTTCGTTTTTAGGTACATCCTAGGCGAGCAGAAAGCCCTCGGGAGTCACTGCCCGAGCGGCAGCCCCAGCTCTCCCCCAGCCGCGGCTGGGCCGGGCCTGGCTCGCTCCCCCCGCGCAGGACTCACTGTACTCCTCAGGCAGCAGCAGAGGCCGGAAGTAAATGGGGTAGAAGGCGGCTCCCACCACGGCGGCGAAGGCGCCGAAGATGCCGAGGGTGCGGGACAACCCCGCCATGGCCCGGCGGTCCCGGCCCGGGGCCCTTCCGGAACACGCGGGACAGGACGGGACGGGGCGAGGACGGGATGGGGCGGGGACGGGGCGGGGACGGGACGGGGCGGGGACGGGGCGGCGGCAGCGCCCCCGCGCGGCTGGAGGGGCGCAGTGCGGGGATGGTGCCGGTGCCGCTCCCGCCGCGCTGTCACCGCGGCCCGGGCCGCCCGGAGCGATGAGCCCCGGTCCCGCCGCCCCGCCCTAAAGCCGCCCCGCCCTCCGGCGGGACAGCGGAGCTGCCCCGGGCCGCAGCCGCGCTGGCAGCGCAGCGCCGAGGCGCCAGGGAAGGGAGGAGCGCGGGGGCCGCCGCGGAGCCGCCGGGAGGGCGGGCGCGGCCCTGCGCGGGGTCCCGCCCGGGCGCGGCGCTCCCGGGACACCGCCCGACGCCTGCTGGACGGAGCTGCGCGGCGGCAGCGGGAGCCGCGCAGCATCGCTGGGGGCGGGCCCGTCCTGCCGCTCCGCACCTGCGGCGCGGGGCCCTGCCCTGCCCTGCCCGGGCGGCTGCCCCTCCTCCAGGAAGCCGGATCTGCCGCATCCTTGTCGCCGGGCTGGTCGCGCACTCCCGAACGCGCTGGGCACGGCAGCGGCAGCAGCAGCAGCATGCGGCCCCCGGCCCAGCTCCGCCGCCCCCCTGCGCTGCTGCTCCTCCTCCTCACGGTGAGTGCCGCCCGCCCCGCACCTGCCCCGCGCCCGGCGCAGCGCGGGGATCGCGGCGGGGCTGGGCCGTGCGGGGCCGCGGGTTGTTCGCGCAGAGGGAGCCGGGGCCGCTGTCCGGAGTGCGCGGCAGCCCGGCCTGGCCCCCAAGGGCCCCCTGCCTTATCCAGCTGGAGAGTGCCGAGTCGTCACATCCAGGTGTTGAAAAGCTTTCTGTCCTGGGTGACGTTAAATTTCTAGTGTGGAAAGAAGGAGGATGTGTTTGACATCTACTTACAGGTGAACGGCTGAGCATGCTGCTGCACTGGCTTACGGAAACAGCTGCGTTTTAGAAGCTTGTACTGAGCTACTTTTTTGTATTTTATGCTGCTAAACACAAGCTCTGGTTAAAGTCATTGTATTCCTGTACCGTGTTGGTGCTGATCAACACCCCTTTTTGTCTTGTCTTTTCATGCATCTTAAAATGTAGCATGACGTGTCAGGCGTTCACAGGTGAAGGACTGCGATTATCTTCAGACTTGTGCAAACGTGCAGTTTGATAGGGTTATGTGGAATCTCTGTAGGGGTGAACTCATGGAAGGTCCTGCTGAGATCTGACTCCAGAGAGTGAAAAAATGGTTTCTCGATCATTTCTGTATTATTACACTACTGAAGATGTTCAGTTTCCTAACACTTGTTGTGATTACCTCCCACAGTGATTTTTATCCCAAGATCTGATGGGATGACTTGGACTGATTCGTTCAGATTCAGCAGGGTTTAAGTAAAGAAAAAACCTTTTACAGCTTTTGTGGCTAAGTTGCCCCACGCAACAAAGAGTTTATGCCTGTCTTGTTGAACTCTGCCTAGTTCATGGTAACATTTTGAATCAGTGTAGCTAGACTCTTTAGTGCGCTGGGAAACTTTTATATTTAAGTCTCCTAATCATACTCGACATTCAATGTAATTTTACATCCGTGCTTGATGTATTCAGAGGTGATGCACAATTAACTCTGCTATAGCTGTGAGATATAGCAGGGAGGGAAATGCTGGGATTCCTCACCCAGGAGGAACATTTAGGTGATGAGCACACTATGCATTTCACCAGGGAGGAGTGTGTAGAGGTGACCAAGTGGTAACAGAGACTCAGCCGTGGTTTAGGAGTTTATGGTCTACAGTCTCCGCCACAGTTCCAGTGGTGTGGAGTTGCTCAGGGTCCTTTGCACCATGCTCTTTACTGGATGAACCTCCTGAAGGGTTTGTTAGGAGAGTGTAACAGCAGACACGAATATGCTTCATGCCTTTTAGCAGCATATTCCTCAGATAATACCCAGGGACCAAAGAATACAAAGCAAAGTCTCTTGAGTAACTCTTTGGGAGTCATTTGTCAGAATAGGCACTAAGGGAAAGGCACTAAGACCAGAAGGGCTGAAGCTAACCTTATGGATCAGCAGTCATGGTGCAATGTGCTTAAGTGCTCTAGGAACATCATGGAAATTGTTCTACAAGGAACTGGCTTTGGGTTGCAGAGCTTACTGCCTTGGGATCCCCACCACAAAATTTCTGCCATTCGCTGAAAATCAGATGGACACATTTGCACACTGCTGCAGCTTTGTTAGTGAACTGTGCCAGACCCAAGTTGTCTTTGCTGGCAGCCAGTTCCCATATCTCTGTATTGGATAAACCTGAGCTGGCTCTGTGTATTTTGACAGTAAACGTGTGTGTGTGGTAAGCACACAGTGGTACCACAATGCTTTGTAGTGTCTACCTGGTGGACTTTTACATTTTGTGATAACCACATGGCATTGCTTTCATAATATATTACCATCTTCCTCATGACACAGCCCCCGTATCACAAGGATTAAGCTGTTTACAAGTACTCTTTACTGTAAAATCAAGAAATGTGAATTATAACCATCAACTAAAAGAGGTTCAGGATAATTTGTTGTTGCTACTATGTGCTTTTAATGCTTTAAAGGTATCTGTAACCAAAGAAAATTTATGTAGGCGATATAAAAGAACAGTATCTTGGTCAAGTCAAGCTCTGAAAGATACTCAAATTAGTATTAAAATCAAGGTTCTCTCATGAACTTCTATCTCAGTATTTGTGCGTGTGTTATTCCATATGTGTTCAATGTACATCCACCTCCTATGGCTATTCCTTTTTTAGCCCCTTCTGTACACATTGTTTTTACAATATCCATTCTATAGAGTAGGAAATGAGGCACAGAGGAAGGCTGTCATTCTGACAAGAGTACTTATTGTAGAAAGCCTAGATACTGACATTGTGGAGTGTTTTGCATTTTTATAGCATTTTATTTGTTCGCAGTGTATGTCTTGGTGCTTACATATCAGTGTTCAACATCGCTGCACATCTCACTTCAAGTGTCTTGTCAGACACAAGAAGATAAAGAGCATTTGGTTGCACTTATGGAAAGTGGTTTAAGTGACAAGTTCAGAAATACCTTGGATCACTAAATAAATCTAGTGATCTAGATCACCCATCTGCCAGCAATGCTATCTAGCTTTCTCATCTGAAAGTTCCCCCATTCAGTTATGTCTTCCCGTGTCTGCCCTAAAAAAAATCCAGGTCTTAAAGTAAAAACTCCACCCTGTCCACAGCTGTGTTCCACTCACAATCCTGGAGCTGTTTTATGCCTTTAAGAAGACAGGGAACTGGGGGGAAAACAGCATTTGATCACATTGTTAAATCCAAAGTCCTCATCTGTAGGAACAAGGAAGTAGTACAGGTAAACCTAATTCTGACTTTTCCTAGTATTTACACCTTTCCAGATCTTACTGACTTGATATTTTTTCAGTGTAGCTCTCAAGGAGTGTCAACATATTCTTCAGAAATAAAAAGCAAAATAGTTTATCATTAGGGACTTCTACTGATCCCCACATTGGATCATGGGCAAAGTCTTGTCTTTCAGGTGCACAGCACAGAATTTCTATGATTAGAAGTGTGCTAATTACTAGTCCAAAGCTTTTAAATATTTTGAAAATCACAGTGAAAAAACTATGAGTTCAAGTTATGTATCCAAGATAAATTTCAATTTGATTTGTTTGAGCTTAACAAAGTTAAAAGTTACCCGAGACAGATCTCATGTTAAGCAATCTTGACAACCGGCTTCCTTGGTAATTCTAAGTGGCGATTCTGAATATTTTAGACAGACCAAGGGACCTGGCAGAAGTGCCATGCTGGTGGCTGGCCTTCTGAGCTGAGTAATCCCCGCTATCCTTGGCAGTGCATCAAGCCGGATGCCGACTGCAGGGCAGAAAGAAAAGAAGCTGTTTGAAGTCTTAGAGACAAGAACTTCAGCATGGAGGATAATCCTGGTGTGTGTCCAAGCACTCACTCTCAAAGTGTATTAGAGTGTACATAGCTGTGGAGAGCAAAAGCTGAGCAAATGCAGCCTGCTGGTCTTGCTGCTCAGATTTCCAAGTCCATCTTCAGGATAGGAACACTTCAAAAATAAACCCCTAAACTTCATGAATATTAGTTCTTTCTCAGGAAACCATTGAGAGCTGCCTTAGTTGTTATTCTGCCCTTCAGGTACCTGCATGGTAGTAAAATTAGTTACTCTTTAAGAAGATACAGAAACATCAAGAAGTGGCAATACTAGTGAACAATGATGGAATGAATATATGCCAGTACATTTTAGGGTACACTCTTTAGGCCTGATCCTAGGAGCATGTGTAAATAGCATGATGTGTAAGTCGCTATCTTAGACCGGATTCCGCTTGCGTAAGGGCTGAGGGATACACCCTGTAAATACAGTCTGTTTGCAGAGGCATGTGTAACTTTGAGAACTCGATGTAGGGAAGTTGTTACCATTAAAATCTTGATGGTAGCTCTCCAGTAATCCATTTCTACTTGCTGTGTGAAAGAAACCTCATATTTTGGAGTTAAAATATGGTATATAAACCTTCTGCTTGTGCAATGTTCTGTTATTACTCTGAGTATGTGAGTAATCATGTAAACTTGGATACTCTGGCTAACATGATTCTCTGGCTAACATGCTTGTGTTTTGGGTTTTTTTTCCAGAATTTTGTGCCATCCTTTGGAAAGGAGACATTACAGACAACAGCAGTTACTCCACAGTTTGAGAAAAACATGGATTATGTGGACTTTATCCATTTAAACATTTTAGAAAAGAAAGTTCTTAACAATTCTGAGGTGTCAGTTCAGTATTTATGTTCTAAGCCTTGTATTGTCAATTTGGAAGCAGTAGCTTCCTCTGAGTTCAGGACTGGCGTACCAGTGTACAGAAGGAGATGGAAGGATGAGAAGAACCTTTATGTTAGCAGAACACGACAAGTGCGCTTGAAATTTCCGAGCATCATGGTTTACAGAGATGATTATATCATCAGAAACTCAATAATAGTGCATAGTGTGATATTGTATGCATGGATTAGTCACAAATCAGCTAGCAACTATGATGATGAACAGAATGAAGACTACCAGGCTGCAGTTGCCAAGAATTACACATTTTTAGAGGCAGTTCCACCTTTTGAACGGCCATATAAGGACCACAAAGTTTGTCTTCAGTGGGGTGCTGACTATTTGTGGATGCTCCGGGCAAACAGGATACCTCAGTGCCCTCATGAAAGTGGTAGGTGTAATGTCACTGGTTTTTTACCGAGGAACCTAGTGGGACACAAATAACACAAATAAGCTGTTAAAAAGTGACTACCGGTAGTAAGTAGTAAATGTTACCTAGGATGGCTTACTTGGGAAACATTGTTGAACATGTAAACTTCATAACTGTGAGGTTACCCTTGCAAATGACTGAAGGCATCAAGCCCGTCAGCTTGTTTCATCATAGCAAGCCTGGAGATCTGTAGCAGCATGGCCTTCTATTTTCTAAGTGTATTCAAGCAACTTCTGGCAAAACCCACTGATGTCAGTGGACATCATTCCTTTGTGTTCCAAGAATTGTTCAGTCCCTTACTGCATTATTTCAGAGTCAGTTCTGCAGTTCGTGCATACATAATTCTCACACCTTCTGCTTAAGGTGATGGCCACACACCAGAAATACATTTTAAAGCATTATAGTGCACTAAACTTCATAGTACCACTTCCCCCCCTCCCTGGCAAACCACTATGGACAAGCATTTTAAAACAACAAGTAATAGTTTTAAATAAAAAATTGTGTCATGCCGACTGTATAGACTATTGAAGCTCACAACTCTGCTTTCTAGATTTTTTTGAGTTCTGACTTCTTTTTCTGCCTGCCTATCTCTAGCTTTACACCTACTGACAATTGTTTTTGCCATACTCAAAGCAGAACCTAAAAGGAAAAAGGTTATTTGTTGCTACACAGTTCTCTCCTAGAAAATCCCACGATGGTATTTGTGTCACTTATTTTCACTACACTGACTTGTAAATGCTCTGAAGAAGAACAAGAAAGCAATGATGTTGGTTCCTTCTTAGGCTTTCTAAAATGTTTGCTGGAGACAGCATATGACACCTGACAACACTGTGAAACATCTTATGTATTATCTAATTCTAATCTAAATCAGTATAACACAAAATAGGAGGAAATAACATTTTATTCAATTTAGTTTCTTAAAATAAGCTTGTAACAAATTCCTCAGGGTTTGCTTTATTTTGTTGTTTTGTTGATGGCTTTTGTTTGGGTTTTTTTTGTTGATTTTGGAGTTTTTCTAAGCAATCTGATAGTAGATATATCATGGCCTTGAAGATTTTTCTCCTGTTTCTTAGGAGGGGCAGCTTTATCAGTTTTATTACAGGATTATCCATACAGTTAAGAACAAAATTGGTATCTATCCATACCTACAATATAGAGAGGTGCAAATGGAGAACAAGTCCAAGAGCTGTGGAGTAATGTCACATAGGCATAATTGAAGATAAAATGAGATTTAAGCAAATGAGATAAATGAAGGTTTCTTCCTTACTAACTGGTTCTTTATGTATCTAGTTTTAAATTAGTCTATTCTTTCTCTGCTTCTAATATCAGCTGGAAATGAACTCCATTTCGCTTTCCATGGGTTATTTGGTCCAAGACTGTAATGTATTTAATAACAAGTGAATTTGTGTTTAAGGACTTATTGAGGGTTTGTATTAATTTTTAATCTGTTTTAATCTGTGTTTTACATGTTTGACTGTAGGAGTGTGAGCTAATTAATTGGTTATCAATGCTTTTTGTCTGGCAGATTAAGAAAGATTGTATTTTACAGATGGGGTCCAGATTCTTGAATTTATATATGCTTCCAGTGGGGAAAAAACAGGAATTGTGAAGAAATTTGAACAATTTGAAAATAGAGAACTTGAGACAGCCAGACAACATCAGATTGATTATCCCATGTAAGTATAGGCAAATAATTGAACTGGGCTGTACTTGATTATTGAAGGCTATAGAATGTGCTTAAACTCTTGGGCTGCACCACAAGTTAAAGGAATACTGCCTAGTAATTTGAGAAAAGGTGCAAAAGTAATCTAGTTAGCAGTTCTTTGTGATCTCAGTTTTGGACTGGATTAAGCTGAACCTCAGAAAGGTACTTAGAGTAGGTGTCAGTGTGGTGCTATGCAAGAGAAGCCAATAGTGGGTGTAACTGAGTGGGTTAGATACAGTTAGGAGGGTGAGTTAGCTGTCATGGTCAGGCTGCTTCCTCAGGACTAGCTAGCCTGGGGTTTTCTGCATTACAAACAGATCTGCATTTATAACATTATTTGCAGACCAAGTGCAGAGTAAGGTTTCTTGCAAGGGCGAGCAGCGTGGAGCAGCTTTATCCCTATGAAATCACACTCTGATTTATTTTGTGGCTGACAAGCCCTTAGTGATAGGATCCTCTGCCTAAATAAGTCTTCCAGCTTGACCTTACTCTATTTCCTTTCACCATCGCTGTGTAAACTCTTCTACTTAGGCAGGAGTAAAACTCCTTAGCCTCTGCACACTATTCAGTTAGAGAGGAATTGCTCTTAAAAGATCATCTTGCTCTGCTCTTCTTCCCCTTCCCAAAACTGTCACAACTTGTCAGTCATATTTTGCAACTTTGGAGGACAAGACATACATAAATATACCTCTCGTCCACCAGATGCTCTTACTCTGAGAACATTATTACAGAAGTAGGAAATGATTGCAGGAACTGGAACTTGCCTGCTGGTTTGCATTTGGCCTGTGAGCACAGGAAGAGTGCTGAAGATGACTGGCCAGAGAGCACGGGTTGCATGCAAATTACTAGCCCTCAGACTATAGCTCTGAAGCCATAACTGCAGAGCAATTTTTAGCTCCTAGTTTCTTCAGGATGGGTGACAGCCTGCTGCCCTTTGCTCACCAACACAGTTGCATTCTGCTTCTGGCACTGAGGTGCTCAAGCTCTGGTCGAGAATACATGGCATGAATTTATGAAGCTCTTTACCTGATCCACACAGTGTTTTCCTTCAAGTGATGTCTCCAGTACATGTTGTGGTTGCGTGACAGCCTGAGGTAGCTCTGTCAAGGAAGAGGAAGAGAGGTTTATTCAGTTCTCTGTATGTGAGCAGTGGTTCCCCACTGCACCAAAAGGTCCATAGAAGCAGATGAATCTAACTGAAGTTACTTGTTTGGGTTCAGTCAGGAATTTGTAGAGAAAGAGAGTTGGAGATAGACAACTGTCATTTGAGGTGGCTACCAGTGGACAGCCTGCAGCAAGGATAGGCTGGGACTGTAAGGAACTACTCATGCTGTTCATCATTCTGCAGCAATGGGGGATGTGAAATGAGTCAGCGTTGTTCCAAACTCTGTCCTAGGAAATGTGTCCAGAACAGATATGGTCTCAGCCTGGCAATCAAGGGTTAAATGGAGACTGCGGCATTTGAGTTTGCTACATTGGCAGGGATGGAAGGTAAAAAGAGCGATATATGAGCATGAGCAGTATTTCTGGAAGCAGTGTTTGCCTGTAGGTCATAACGATCAATATACAAGTGGTTGTGATTTACAAACCTTTCTACCTCGCCATCTCTGGTGGAAATGGTGATACTAACTATTTAAAGTGTAGTTTCTGTTAGGGAAAACTTAATCACCCTTGCATTTGTTTAAAGCAAGAGAACAAGTGCTAGCCTTTCAGATCAACATTGCTTTAGTTTAGGAAAACATACAAAGTACTCGTGTTAAGCAACTTCTTAAGAGAGAAGCAATGCAAGCTGACCCAATGCTGAAGTATTATAAACAAATATTGACCTTTATTAATTAATTAAGAAATGCAAAAGCTGAATATCTTTTTCTAAAAGTCACTAAGAAAAGCAAACTATTTCATCAGATATGATATAGTGCTTTGCTGAGTTGTACATTGGAGGTACGGTTTTTAAAGGCATTCAGCATTGGCCTAACTGCTATGGCAATGTTACAGAAATAAGTGATCTAATTGCTGTTAGAAGCATGGAAGCAGATTTTGTCTGGCACAGAGGAACTCCTTAAAATTAGATATTGTGGTACAAGTTCAGCTTTTAGTACCTCAACCAGCTTTGTACAGACATTTGTAAGTCTTCGGTTTTTTACTTTGCACTGCTCTGTAGTTTGCAGAGGCTCCACCTTTATTTATCCTGTGATAACTCTGTGACAGTTATTCATAGCTATCTGTACTGTCCAGAGATTGGATTAATTTTTAGCTGCTACTCCCAAACACATTTTCACAGTTTGCTTTTAGTGTAGAAGACACAAAAGTTTTTACTGGCTTCAACAGTCAAGATGACAAGACCATGCATCTGGAGATTTTGTAGTGTAGCCTGCTTGTGGGAGGTTGGCTCCAAGTTGTCTCTGTTGTATTTTCAGTTCCTTGTTGATGTGGGATCGGGAAGTAGCTCTGACCCGGTATTCTGGAATTGGTTCAGATAATGCTTCCTTACTCTCTTCTGTCATTACCACAAAAGTCTGTGGTTAAAAAGAGATCAAAGGTCCAAGAGTGTTAAGTGTGGTTATTCTGAAGGTTTTCACTGCAGAGGATGTGTTCTGTTCTAAAGATTACATGTGTGAGAAAGTTTTGCTAAATTAAAGTAAAATGCATGCTTTTCAAACTAGAGAGTTTTCATCAGGAGTGGATTTTTTGTTTGCTTTTGCTCATGCAGGTTCACCGTTTCAATCTGGCTGTATCTACTCCATCACTGTGAAAAGGATCTGTGTGGTATAATCTATTTTATTGATTCGAAAGAAATGTATGGTACTCCTGCCGTGTTTCTAAACGAGGAAGGTAAGAGATATTATTAATGGCTTTCAGAAGGGGTCTGATACAGTCTTTATAGATCTGTGCCTATGAATAACATTTATAAAAATATGTTATCAGACGTGATTCCTTGAAAAATGCTTCTTTTTGACTATAGTGTCTCAATAGGAGAGTAGCTACTAAATTAATAGGGGAAAACTGAGAAATAGTTGCACAGCATGGCTCACTTCAGGAAATATCTGCTTTGTGAGGAGAATGGACTAAATCTTACAGGCCAGGAACACACACTGGGATTAAACAGTCTTACCTCAATGAACAACCTTTGTTCTTATTATTAAAGTGTTGTTTTAAATTGTTCTTAATTCCTATATACATACTACATGAAATTTTTTTATAATTTGAAGTAGCCTTAGAAAAAGACAAAATGATTCAAGGTCTTGTCTGCATTTCAGTGTTCAAGAATCCCAGTCTGTTTCCCTGATTAAGAAAAAAGTTAAGAGGTAGTAGGACCGTCTTAGTCTCTCAATGCTTGCAGTAAAGGACTATTCCGGCCAGGGAAACAGCTGGGAGCTGGCTGGCAGGCTCACAGAGGAAATAAGCATGCAGAGTTGTAAAAGTATATACCTGGCTTTCTCGTAATACATTTTTCCTCCCTTCTTTGCAAGTTTCACAACTGATCTTTTCCTCTCTCTTATTTTTGCTATTTTCATTTTCTCTGTCTTGTAACCAACCTAGATAATTAGTTTATCCATTATAAACTGGATGCTTTTCTCTGAAGAACAAACAAAAATGGAAGTTATCAGCTTTATTAAGAGATTTGCTTGGAGAAGTTTTACAGCCAGTTTTGTTCTCAGTGTTAGACTAGACTAGCATAATAGCCTGTTCTGGTCTTAAGAGCTCAGACCAGGAGTCTAGCTTCTGCAGGTCCGAATAGGAGAGGGTAGAGCCATGTTGTACTTGATCATTGCACTCACATGCCCCCAGTTATTATTGAGTGGATACCGTTGTCTACTGTTCCTTTCTGCTTTTTACTGGAAGTCACATCTGCTTTCTGATGTTTGAACCTCCCTGTTTGCCTTTTATTTAGTCTGTTTATCCCTCGGACAGTTGGCTTTCATTTTGTGGTTTCGTATGGGAGGCTGAGCATTAGCATCTGAGATGTGTAACTGAAATGTGGAGTATGTGTCTGTGGGATTCTGTGAGAGCTGATGTATGGCTTGGTGCGTGCCCAGATTTCTGTTGGTGATGAAGAGGATGAAGAGGACAGAATCACTGTGAATGATACATTAGGAAACCCATTCTTACTGTTAATGTTTCTGTGGTGTTTATTTCCTTTTTCTTCCTTTGTTGCTGTCAGGTTATGTGCATATTCAGATGCATCTCGTGAAGGGTGATGACCTTGCAGTGAAAACTAGCTTCAGCCTTCCTCTGAAGCAATGGTTTCGACTGGATCTCTCTTTTAAGGGTGGGCAGGTATGCTTGGGTCAAGGCTGAGATGTGTCTTATTTCATTATGCCTCTGACAAATTCATTAATAGCTGAGACTGAGAGAAATACTGTAAATTATACATGCTCACATACTAAAAGAATGAAAAATCTAAAACTAGAAGTTATCCGGGGACGTTCAGACATCCAGCTTTGGGAAATTAACTTTGATTGACTGAGTTGGATTGAGTGCACTCTCAGCAAGTATTCCGATGACACCAGGCTGTGTGTGTGGTTGACACACTGGAGGACAGAGATACCATCCAAAGGGACCTGGACAGGCTTGAGAGGTGGGCCCATGGGAACCTCATGACATTCAACAAGTCTAAGTGCAAGGTGCTGCACCTGGGTCAGGGGAATCCCAAGCACAAATACGGGCTGAGCAGAGAGTGGGTTGAGAACAGCCCTGAGGTGAAGGTCTTGCATCTATTGAGTGCCAAGAATCATAGAATCATTAAGGCTGGAAAAGAGCTCCAAGATCATCGAGTCCAACCTTTGACCTTGTCAACCAAACCATATCACCAAGTGCCACATCCAGTCATTTCTTGAACACTTCCAGGGATGGTAACTCCACCACTTCCAGGGGCAGCCTGTTCCAGTGCTTGACAACCCTTTCAGGGAGGAAATTTTTCCTAGTATCCAATGTAAACCTCCCCTGGAGCAACTTAAGACTGTAATAAATGTACCCTGTAACATTTCTTCTATTATAATTAATATTCTATGTTCTTTTAGATAGAAGTAAGCAGTGTTGGGAAGAATTTGAAAAGACGTCATCATCAATCTTTTACGTAAGCAGCATTTTCCCCTTTGTGGAGGAATGTTTGTATGTGTTCAGATACAGAAAATGGCAGAAGGAGAGCACGAGTTTGTAACTGATATTCTAATTGATTTTCAAAATGTCTGTGGTCTTCTTCCACACTATGCTTTCAAAACCAGTTTGCATTGCTGTGATTACATTGGGCATGAGCTGAATGTTTTTGTTAATGCCATAAGCTGGTTAACACAGTGCATGATCCAGTACTAGAGTCTGAAAGCCCTCACTAAAAACTGATTGCCAGGTCGGTGTCATTAGGATCAGTCTTCAAATGAAGTTTTGGCCTTACTGAAGTCAAGTTTTGCTATTGCTGTGAGAGAGCTAGGATTTCACCAGTGAAATTGTTACCTACTTTGCTTAGTTAGAGAGCAAAATTGCTACCAAAAGTATTCTTGCTCTATCCTTTATTCTAAGCAACTGAATAATTTTTTAAAATGAATCTTTAATTGTTCCCTTTCACTATAATTTAAGATTGACTCTTTCTTGTGTAAATAATTTTAAAAAACCACTGTTAATAAGAAAACTACATAACAGTGAACTGCATGGCAGACTTCAATATTGTTCCTTCTCTGCTATGCTTAACAAACCAGAAATTGAAAAATTGTAAATAATAAATGTAGGATATAACTTAAATTTTCATATGCCAATTTTAGAAAAGTGCAAGGGAGAAATGAAACTGAAATCTTTGAGGTTGGGTAATGGTGCATAAAACATCAGAAGATACTTACAGGTCAGAAAAATAAGACACCTTGCTGGTTTGATATGTTTGTAGACAAGGGATTTGTTAAATTTACTCCAAAATTTATCCCACTAAATGGTAGAGTAGATTTTGAGAATAAACAAATGAACAAAGAAAAAGATACTTGCAATGAGTTTAAGACTGTCAGTTACAGAAATTCTGAGATACTAATTTCTTTTTTTCTTTCACAATGCCTCTAGATAGTCAGTTTACTTCTCTTTTATGTTCTCAAGTTTTAGGGAAGATTTCTATTATGATGACACTGCTGGATACTTTGTTCTTGGAGGCAGTGGATATGTAAGTGGTATTGAAGCATTCTTTGGACCTGTGAAATACTATCGTCTCAATGTGTTGGAAACAGATCAGGTAAGCAAAAGCACTGTTTGGAAATGTTTAAATATTAGCAGCCAACTATGGCTGTATTTTATTTTTTTTAACTGGAGTTCTTACCAAGTGATAAACTTGCTATGAAGCATAATAATATCTAGGAACACATTAGCTTTATTAGCAATATTAGTTGCCTCTTCAAACACTAAAAGATAATGCTTTGGGCAGTGAATGTGTAAAGCAATGTTCATGAATCTATATTTAATAAGGACTTCTTTTCACTAATGCTTTGTTCCCACTTTCCGATGATACAGTATTGGACATATTTGATTAATCTATGGTTTTGTTAAAATTGGTGGTAAAAGTCACATGGGATTGGTCGCTTTTGAAAGTTCATCCATGATTTTTGGATTATGCTGACTGTTTAAAGTCATAGTCTGTTGTGCCCACCATTAGGTTGTCTAATACATGATGTGCCAGATAAACTGATTGTAGTGAATAATCTGTTTCCTTTTGTTATTCACCCACAACACTTCTTTCTAGCTGAGCGTAGACAACAACAGATACTAGGGATGACATTTATCCATCATTTGCCTTTTTATAGATTTCTAATCCTCTTCGTGACAAAGACACAGTGGAACAAATTGAACTCTACTACAAGAGATGTATGGACATTCAAGAAATAGTTCATGAGTACAGATATATTGTAAGGCAAGGCGAAAAATCTCACAGAAGTTGTAAGTGTTGATCTATGACACAGGAATTTTAAACTGTCATCCTTGGAGACCTGTTTGCTTTCCTTTTGAAAGAATCTGGATATCAATCATCAAAAGTAAACTTAATTCAGCCATAACAAGAAAAAAATGCAATTTCAAGAGTTTAGTGTGTTACTGGTAGCTAAAACTGTGGTTTTGTCCCTGCAAATACTTTTGTACTGTGAAATACAAACTTTAATCGTCTTGATATGTCTTCTCTAATAAGACAAGTGCATAAAGGGACAAAGAAATACTTTCAAGCTTACATGTAGTCTATACAATTGCCTTTCTTCCATTTCTTTTTCAAAACGACCCTAAAGGCAAATCTATTTTAAGCCCTTTCCCAAAAATAGATGAGTTTTGCGGGAATGTTTCTGCCACAGTTGCCTAACGGTCAGTAATTAACAGGTCTATATCAAAGTATCCACTTTAGTGAAAGAAAAGTAACGTGTCTTAAAAGGTGTACTGAAAACAAGCCCATGTTTCTAATTGCATGCATTGTGACCAGAGTATGGAAGAAGAAATCTTAATGTATTTTTAAGTTGTGCTACCTGTAGGAGTTTTTAGTACTGCTGTGTGTCAAGAAGGTGCCCATCTTGTCCATGACTTTTTAGTTTACCCTAGAAACATCATTTTCCTACCAGAAGCTTGTTTTCAAGACCGGCAAAGTCAACTTTCATATCTTAAATATATTGTTTTCTCTAGGTTACTATGAAAACTATTATTTGGAGCTGATTCACAAATATGGAAAAATATCCAAATGCAATGCCTTCATGTGGGGAAAAGAGCTCAGGGAAAAGTACCACACTTTGTTCAAACTGTTACAAGAGATAGACTTCAGCGGTCCAGATGGTAATTATGGGGTTTTTTTTATTGTTCTTGAATAACTCCACAATATATGTCATGTAAGTTAGTGTCCTTTGACTTCAGTTCATGTGTTATACCTTTTTTTTTTTCACATCAGCTAACTTAGTAAAGGAATATCATGTTACAATATGCTGCAGATGAAAGGATGGCTTTTTAGGTAGAAGGAATCATAGAAATATCCTTATGTTTTTAGTGGTTAGCTACTTTGGGGTGGTCTTTTGGATTTTTATTCACCCTTCCTATTGAATAATACCTTGTATTTTGGTTGAATTTTAGTTGTCTGCGTTGAGAATACCGTTCAGCATGAGAAATAACAGAATATGTCTCAGTCCCATTAACTTAAGGAGGGGAAATCCATTCCTAATTTTAACTCTTGCAATAACTGTGCATCCTATATTTTATTTTTAGTGTTAGAAGATGGAAGTGATACAGTTGTAGAAGTTGGCCGGAGGATATTTGAGAAGGTTGTGAAAGGTCTGTCCAGTGCCAATGGCCTCAGCAATATGAGCTCCTCTGTCCCTCTCCTGATGGATTCCAGTTGTTGTGGATACCATAAGGCTTCCTATTTCCTTGCAGTTATATTTGAAACGGGACTCGGTGTGTCCGTGGATCATATAAAGGTAGTATGTTTAGTATGTGTGGTTATGTCTGTGAAACTAATTACCTTTAAGGGCAATTTAGAAATGGTATGAATTTATGATCAATTGAATTAAAAAAATTGAAATGGCCCCCAGATCCAGTCAGTGGTTGAAGGGATTTCCCAGTAAAGCTACTTGTAAATAACTTGATAGCAGTGATGTCTTTATGAAGTCTTGGTGGTCGGAATCTTTATCCTGCTCATCCAGAACAAGGAAAGCAATGATTTAGTAAGACCTGAAAATGGTGGTAAAGTGAACCATAAAGCATAGAATGTACAGCTTTTCCTAGTCATTGTGGAGCTAGGATGAGGTAATAGCCCTTGAGACACCCACGGTCATCTGTAGATGGGTAAGAAAAAAGTCTTACATCAGGCAAATCTCATAAATTGGAAAAGGTGCATAGTACAGTCAGGAAAGAAGTCCCTTTTTACAGTGTGCAAAAATGTGGTACTATGTATATTATGGTCAAATGATTAAGGGTAACAAAAGTAGAACAGTTTACTTTTGGAAAAAAGTGACTGTGCTTCAGCTGAGCAACTGCAGAGTATGTGAACTTCTGACCTTTTAGGCAGGTTGCAAATAACTGAAATGTTTCCATGTGATTCAGTTTCAAGGTCAAATAAAGGGAAGGTGTTTATATGTCATGGGAAGAGGGCAACACTAAAATCGCCAACAGATATTTCATTGTGATATAATAGTATAATATAAAACACTCATTAAAAAATAGCAGGTCTCCCTGTTATGGTTACAGGACACTAAATCAGAAGAACCTCTGAGAGGCCAATCAGAGACCTCAAACTCACCTGCAATTCTTCAAACACAAGAAACCTTAGACAGAAACCTTTTTTATACCCTAATTAGGGAATATACCTAGTGGTAATTATGGAGGCTAAGTCATTTCATCTTTGGATCTGCTTCAGATAGCGTAGGAAATAATTTAATATCCAGCACAAATAGAACACCGTTGTTTTTAAATCTATACAGGTGAAAAATAATAGTAGTGCTGAAAATGGTTTTGGGCAAATGTGTGGTACATAGACTAATTAACATGTTTCTCAAGGGAGATTTGTGCTGAAACCTTATCAGCCACAGGTCCTGTCCTACTAGTCCTGTCAGATCCCTAGGGTAAAATTCTTAGGTGCTGTTCATTAACTTCCATATGTTTCCACTGAATTCACTGTGAAAACTCCACTTGGCATCAGTGGGACTAGTTAAGTCACTGCTGGGTATAAAAAGTGTCAGAGTATAAGCAACACTGTAATAAAATGACATTAAAAAATTGCTGCAGAATAAGTGCAATACTTCCAAAGTATTTACAGTCTAGTTTTTCTTTCAAGTCTTTCCATACATAGATAAGACACTTTAACTACTTTAGAGTTGTTCTTGCTGTAACTGTGTTTACATAGTATAGCTAGTATATCAGCTACCACTATGAACACTCTGTTCCCTGTAAATCTCCTGGAAAGTGCTAAACTTGTGAGATGTGCAATGAATTCACTCTTGTTTATGTTGATTTTTTTTCAGGGACTGCTGTATAGTTTGGTTGGAGCTCAGGGGAATGAGAGACTTGCTATGATGAATCTTGGCTATAAACATTATCAAGGCATTAATAACTATCCACTTGATTTGGAGCTGTCATATGCTTATTACAGTAATATTGCAATAAAGACATCACTGGATCAACACAATATAAAAGGGGAACAGGTAAAAGAGTTATAACTGCATCTGAATTTGTTTTCTGTGCAAATTATTTTTCACGTATTAATATTAATTGTGTGGCCAGAACATTTTGGTCTTGATTTACAAATATTAGCTCATCTGATCCATGTCCCTGCCAATGGCAGAGCTATGGGACTAAATGATCTTTAAAAGTCCCTTCCAACCTAAATCATTCTATGATTTGACGATTGTTACAAAATCCCCCAAATTATATGTAGGTATCATTACTTTGTTTCTTAGCAAGGGGAAATCAAAATCAAAATTAGGCTCAAATCCTCAGAACTGTCCACATGGCTATCTTTCATTAAAGTCTAATTGTTTTTCTTGGGCCCTAATTCCTCACTCAGATTTTTAATTATGAATATAATTGGATGTGTTTATTAAGCAACTGATCTGCCATTTTAATAGGCAAACATAATGAAGTTCATGCAAGAGATAAATTGTCCTCTCCATATTTATACATTTTCTATAATCAAATGTTGGTTGTTAAATAGTTACCTGGCAAAGTTACAATAAAATGATTTTAGAATGAGCTACTTAACAAGCGGTAACACAACTCTATCTGTAAAGAATGTTCAAGGTAGATTAGTGCTAGAATCCTGGCTTATCATAAAGAATGATGATTGTACAGAAAATAGAGAGATTTTGATTGCTGAAAATCTAAAAATCAGCCGACGTACCATGGAGTTCTGTGGGGCAGGTCTTCATCAAACTTTCTGCTAGCCTTTTTTTATCTTTTGAAAGAGATTTTTATAGAAAGTAGAAAGTCTTAAAAGGCTTAAAAGCAGTTCTTTGTCATTGTTACTTGGATGTAAAACTAAAAGATGGATTGGGGTTTCTTTTCAGTTGTTGATATCTTGGTGTACCTTTCCAGTGTAGAGTGGACTTATAGTTTTGTACTGTAACAAAGTAGTAAGTGTTTTTTACATTGAATGTAAGAATAGTTAATGGACTGGTCATCAGAGGAGTGATGAGAATTTTAAAACCCAGAATGGATCATGAATTTTTAGGGCTAAGCAGGAAATGGAAAGCATTTTCATTTTGGTAGCAGATCTGTAAATTCATTGTGTAATAATTTTTTTTCTGTTCACCTACTCTTCAGGCATTCGTTGAAACTATAAGACTGATGGATGATGAACTGCTAAAAGCCCAAACAAAAGAAAATGGTGATGTCTTTATGTGGTTAAAGCACGAAGCAACAAGAGGAAATGCAGCTGCACAGGTATAAAGTAATAAATTTCCTCTTTCTTGGTTTTAGACACGCATCAGGTATGTACATCTATAGGATTAGTAGAAAAGTGCTGGAGGAGACTGAAGGCAGACAGATGTTTTCTCTTTCTACCCAGAATTGCTTCTTTTTTATGAGCTTGAACTATTTCCCATGTTTCTGTCTGATAGTATCCAGTAACCATGAAAAGCTAAAACGATGATGCAAGGCAAAAAGGAAGAGTCATCAAGTCTTGGCAACCTCCTTCTCTGATCCTTTTCCCTGGGTTTGTATTTGATACAGTGCAATTACTGTTGCTGATCTGAGACCAGCAGCAATACGTGTAATTCTGAGCCATTTACATGCATCAAGTCTGTGTTTATCACTTATCTCTGCACTTAAATCAATCCAGACTTCTGTGATACTGACAGCTGTAAAAATATCCCTGCTGTAGATTTAATATCAGGGAAGCCCTCTAAATATTCCTGACAACCAATCGTTTTCAAACTGTTGAGGATGTATAACTATATATTGTTAATACATTTGAAATGCATCTAAGCTGAAAAAGTCTGCTCCTGCAATTCCAGTTTCAATACTAGCATTTATAACATTACTGCTTATGCTGTTTTCTTTTAGCAACGGTTGGCTCAGATGCTGTTTTGGGGCCAACAAGGAGTGGCAAAAAATCCTGAAGCTGCAATAGAATGGTATGCAAAGGGTGCAATAGAAACAGAAGATCCAGTGTTAATATATGATTATGCCATTGTGTTATTTAAGGTAAGTCAAGTTTCATGTTTTCACTTCAAAATAATCATTCCTATGACATGATGTTTCTAAGTTGTCTGCAGTGAAGACTGTATACAAGTGCTTTTAGATTTACTCTGAAAATCAATCACTAGACATGAAGCTAATGTTGATTTTTTTATCAGAAAGGCACAAAAATTTTAAGAAGAGACAGTTAAAAGTAGTTTAGTCACTTTGTTCTGAGCCAGATTCAGATCAAAATACCACCCAATTAGTGAGTCTTAATTTTTCCTAATGTCTTGTCACCTCAAAAATCCAACTAGTTAGTAGGCATAGGCCTTGGTGTAGAGATGTAGGTAAAAATTTGATCCTTTCTTAGAATGCCCTTCATTAGATCTCTAGGATTTTTTGTTTTAAGTTGGAATTAAATTGTCTCTGCATGCAGTTAGTTTTTCCCTGCTAGAAGCACTAGACAGCAGAGGCTAAACTGAAGCATAACCAACCCCACCTGAGTCAGATCAGGTATATCAGCTGAGCAGTGTCACCCATAAAACAGTCACGAGCACTAAAGGTTAGAGATATTAGTGAAGAACCATTAAGTCTTCATCCCGTTTCTTTGGCAGTGCAGGGTTGTTCTCTACAAAATGCTTGCTTTAGATTTGCTTGTGTTAATTTTGAGCACCCATAATCTGTTTGACCCGTGTTTGGAATTAATTTATATCATAAGCATGATATCTGTATATTTCCTCTGGAGACACTTTGACATCCTTTTTCAGGAAAGCTGAGAGCTCTTACTGTGAGCAACCTATGCCCCTTTGAATGCTACTCATTCTTGCTTAGGTGCCAAAAATTAAAGATCCATGATATTATTTACCCATAAAAATCACTTGAATATGCTGCTGAAGTAATTGTTCCTAGACTGAATCACTGAGATTTTGTAAAGCTGTGAAGGAGGGATGACACAAAGCTACTTGTTTTGTTGTAACTGTTTAAAGCCAAGTGACACCTGGTAAATAATAGTATCAGTGTTAAAAAGACATTTTGAATGTGCAGAAGTGAATTGTTATCAGCCTGCATTTGATTGTTTCACATATGCATTTCCTAGGGCCAAGGTGTGAAAAAGAATATGAAACTTGCATTGGAATTGATGAAGAAAGCAGCAGCCAAGGTAAAATACAATAAATATTGTATTGTAGAAGTCCTATGCCAGGTGCTAATAATAATGAACTCTGATTTATATAAAATGCCTGTTATCATAATTCTGTGTAAATGCTGGTTGCTTCTTCAGTGTCTTCACCATGAATGGCAAAAGCCTTATTTTCCCAAACTGGGAGACTAGCTCTATACCTGTTCTATGATTTCTTTGAAACAGGAGAGACTACCTGTTCCACTGCCTGTTTGGGAAAGGCTTGAATAAACTGAGTGGTTTTCATGCTGTGATCAAAATTCCCTTGGCTCAGGAAGAATCTTAGAGACATCAATTTCCTTACTCTCCTTGAACTCAGATACTTAGGGTTTTATGCTCCAGAGCACATTTTCTATACAAAACCAACACCAAAATTATTGGAAATTTTAACTGCTTTTACCTTCTAATGGGTAAGTTAATAACAGGCTGTCATACTTCCAGCCCCATATGATCCACCAGTTTGTGCAAGGAGGTGGTGACTCATTGCAACAAAAATAAAAACTGTCCCAAAAAGATTTTCTCCTCTTGATCGGTAATTATTGATGCAAAAATGCAACTTGGTAATAGCAAATAGCAATATCTTAAGCAGATCTGTATGATATTGGTCAAATGCAATTTGAAAGCAGCATTAAAAAGTTCTGTGTTCATTGCTTTCTATTTATTCTTAAGGAAATGTTCTAGCTTAAAAGAAGTGGGTTTTTTCATTGCTAATCCTGCCAACTGGGTTCTGGGAGTTCACAAGAATAAGTGTCCTGTTTTGTCCTTGCAGAGGAAACAGGTGAAAAATTTGTCACAATTTATTCTTGTCAACAAGTGAAAATCTGAATGCAGACACAGCTGAGATGAATAAGATGACACTGTAGCCTTATTCCTCACTCTAAATATGAGGCCACAAGGAAGAGTAGTGGGGGAAAAAACCTTAGTTGCAGAAGTGACCCAAAGCAGAATCAAATGTGTGACCTGAGGGTGCTCTTCTTCTTCCATCAGGGCTTGCCCCAGGCAGTGAATGGCTTGGGATGGTATTACCACAATTTTAAAAGAGACTACAGAAAAGCAGCCAAACACTGGTTAATTGCTGAAGAATTGGGAAATCCAGATGCATCATACAACCTTGGTGTCCTATATTTAGATGGGATTTACCCTGGAGTACCTGGTAGAAATCAAGTGAGTAAATATTTAGCGGTACTATTTCTTACATTAGGACCCAGTTTAAAAGGTTTTGCTTCATTCTTGAGATTGTTGTGTTCACTCTGCGTTGGATTTTGATACCTTTTATCACAAAGGAAGGTTTTACTGGGGGATTCAGTCAGATTGCTTAGAGATGTTACTCAAATAGTCAAAATTATGTGCATGTGTTTGTACTCCCTCAATTTAGAAACAAAACAGGTTCAGGTTTTCCTCCAGTAACTGCCTTTGCTTTCCTCCTTCTAGTGACAGCAGCCAGGAAAGATAGTGTGTGCTCTCGCTTCATGTGATCTTTTGGTTTCTCTCAGTTTTAGATTGGAAAGTATATAGGGAAAGGATTCCACAGTAACTGAAAGCAGCACAACCTTGTCCCTGAACTCATGAACAGCTATGCTACATTCACGTAGCTTCTGCGAACCTCAGAACTGCAGTGAAAGGCCTTCAATCCAGACTTGAAAATGTAACTATTTATTACAGTTCTGGTAGACTGCAGCATTTTATTTTGTCTTTTTGTGAAACAAGCCATTAACTTTTCAATATGTGCAAAATAATTTTTCCCCTAATGAGAAGGGTCTATTTTAGTTATATTTCTTTTAATTATTTATTCATTTTAATTAATTTATTTCTTTTAATTAGTTTATGACCAACAGCACAAATACAGTGAGGTAGGCTGTAATAAACACAGGCAGACCTCATACCTGGAGCTGAAAGATGTTTCCAGTGTGGTCTGTGAGTTCTGAGATCTGGATAAACTCCAGACAGTGAGCATTTTTGCTTCCAACAGCAGTGGTGCTCAACAACATGTGCATCTGGCAAACACATTTTCCTTTCCCAGGGACCAAAAAACACATTTCAAAGCGAACTGATTATAAGAGTACACCTAAAAGTGACCAGGTTTCTTTAATCACCAAAGCCAAGGGCAAGGAGAAGTTATGGCTATGATGGATACTCTGAAGTCTATGCTCAATCACAGAAAACATATATTGATGGTTAATAATTTCCTGAAATAAATTATTTCAGGCTGTATGCTGTTTTGTTTTACTTCATAGATTACAGTTTCTGAGGGTAAAACATGGAGAGCCACACAACCCTCCCACTTCTGCAGTTCTGGCCTTACTTACTCAGTCTGTGTTATCTTTTATAAACCAGTTTCAAAGATTTGAGCACAGTGGTTGTGCACTGCTGGACATACTGAGTATTGCTGCTGCTCCACAGCCATCAGTTGGCATCGTCAGAGCAGAAGTCCTGTTCTCCAGGATCCCTTGTTAATCTTCCTACTAGCGAATAACTAATTTTACTTCTGTCAGTGTGCACAAGACTTTTATGCCGCCGGGTATTAGTTATACATTTAGACACTTTTCTATTTGTCATTCCCTATATTACCAGAATATATGTTTTTCAAAACTTCTTCCAGCCTAAACTATTAAATAGTTAGAAGAAAGGGGTTAATTTCATCTAAGTACATTAAAAGTAGCTAAACTGTCTTGCCTTCATTAGCCAATTGCCTGTTTTAATTCGTCTGATGAAACAAGTCCTGAGGAAAAAAATCTCAATAAATATTAGTAGTGCAGAGTTGCTAATTGTCTCTTGTTTCTTCACAGACAGTTGCTGCACGCTATTTCTATAAAGCTGCCCAAGGAGGACATATAGAAGGGACTTTACGGTGCTCTCTCTACTACATCACAGGAAATATGGAAGACTTCCCTAGAGATCCAGAAAAAGCTGTAATGTAAGGAATGAGACCATTTACTAAATGACAGTATAATTCTGATGTGAATATTGTCATTGCTGGTGATTTTTAAGTCCATAGTCTAAATAAAGTCTTGTACTTCACGGTGCTTACCTCGTTGACAAAAGGTTCTTCTACAGTAATGTTTGATCTGCATAAGCATGTGTATTATTTAAATGACCAGTAGATTTTGAAAGATATTGAGTACTTCTAGTACTTTTTATGTTTTCCAGAACAACTTGTAGAGATTGTATCAAACAACTTGGTATCTAACAAAGCCTTACTTTTTGGATTTTCAAGAAATGTCAGACTCCTAATGTGGTAGAACTGGTATTTTGCATGGGAAAAAGAGGCAGATAACTACTGACAGCACTTTTTAACTTATGTTCGTTTTCTCCAAAAAAAATTGCCAAGAAAAACCAGGATGTCTCTAATATGCTCATAGAGATGAATGGACATCATGTTCTCATTCAGTCAGTTGTTACAAGACTGACGCAGCAATTACAATTAAATCCCATAGTTTGTTTTACAGAAGAAGTCAGAAGGTGATCCCATATCTTTTTGTATTCTTTGAATCTGCTTGAGTTGGGATTACATTACTGGAGCTCAACTGTTGGTTTTTGTTTGATCATTTCCACAGATGGGCAAAACACATTGCAGAGAAGAATGGCTACTTAGGTCATGTAATCAGAAGAGCCCTCAATGCTTATCTGGAACTTTCATGGTATGTTTCTCCTGTTCCCTTTTAGCTTATTTTCTATTTTTCATTTACTTATAGCATGATAAAATAATTAATATTCAGGATCACCTCAAAGAAAAAAAGAAATAGTAGCGCCACTGAAATTCATAGCTAAACATCCATTGACACAAAGGAAAGGAGGAGTTGACCCAAAGCGTAATTCAACAGTTCAACAGAACCAAGGGAAAAATAAGGAGTTTGTAAAGTGAAATAGTTCAATCAGCTGATTGTGGTTTTCAACCCCATAATATTGTGGCTTGTGAGGTGCACTGGATTAACCAGAGGAGCACCTTTCACTTTTAACATTCTCTTTATTCCAAACCCCATATTTTGCTTTCTCTTTTCTGTATAGTTCCATGTCATGAAAACTCAGTCTGGTGGATTAGATTTGTTAATTTTTTTGTATATGGTTAATATTATCTTTTCTGTAAGTAAAATAGGAGGCTCCAATATCCAATAAGCCAGTCAAGAGGTTTCAAAATAGCCTCCAGGTTAGTGCTGGAGGCATGAGCATCAGATACTGTATGTACAGGCATCAGACTGTCATATGTGATTAAAACAATGGCTCATTAATCCTGCAGTGTCCCCCTGTGAGTACTTAATTAATGCTTCAGGCTTAGGAGATCTACAAGGAACTGTCAGTGGACTGTTCTGGAGTGACCAATTCCTAGAAGTGTCTTTTTACTCAGTCCATCACAGACATTTCTCCTGAGGCTTGAGCTCAATTTTCAACTCTGAAAAACTGTTGATATTTTTGTAGTATATTCTGTTGTACAAGCCTGTGACTCTGCCCAGCTCACTTTGCAGCAGCATGAGTGTCCACAGGTAGATTACAGGTAGAGCATTAAGATTCCAGAAAGTCAGGGCTCAACAGCTAGGATGAAAAATCTGCTGGAGCACCACTTAAGATGCCAATGATTGGGAGTGTTTGGGTAGTTACTTATAAATACTGATCCTACTCATCTCTGGGTTTAGGAGTATGTTCACGTTGAAATGTTTGCTTCTGAACAACTCTTCATGTACCTTGCATAGGTGTAAATTGTTGCACTGCCAACCAGACCAAGTAATATGTGTTCTTCAGTCATTGGTGTTTGCAGACATGTTCTGCACATCTGTCAGTACACGGTACTGGCAGTTTGATCTTCCCAGGCCGATTTAAAGGCTTTAAATGTAATTTCTTTTCTGAATTGCCCTTTGAGACCTAAGAATCAGATGAATCAATTTCCCAGTTTAGGAATCCCAAATTCTTTCTGTAGTCTCAGGTCTCCCTTGTCCTAGATGTTTTAATAGGGCAAGTACAAGGAATAATTTGTAATCTTGCAGAAATAGTTGGGAAACAGGAGATTACACCTGCTAATTCTGCAGGAGTGAACTGCAGGAGAACTGCCTTCACAATTTCTTTTAAAGTTTCTTTGCTTAAGCACCTACTCTTGAAGTCAAATGTGTATTTGACCATGTTCACTTTCAGTATAACAAGCCATTGAAACCTGAAACTTGCCATGGTATTAGCTTTGTGCTGTGGGGAAAATCATTGGAAGCATGACCCTTTAATAGGAAACTTTAGTAGGAAAAAAGTACACCAAGTGGGTTTTTTGTTTATCTTGTAATTTTGAAAGTACACACGTTATTTTAAAGACTTCCTCTTAATTTTAAATGTGTAGTCTTCATAATATGGAATAGATGAGTGACAGAGAATATGAGAGCTGCTCACCTCTAGTATCACAATACCAAATTGCTATAGTGCAAATGCAGTATTAGCTTTTATTACTTGTTTTACAGTCAGTGAGGTGCTGAGAGTCCTTAAAGAGACTGAGATTTGTTTAATTCACACATTCAAATATAATGAGAGACAAATCCTGTTTCAAAAAGCCCAAGACAAGACAAAATAAGTCATATAAATAACACAGTAAAGCATACCAAAGAAGTATTCAGATGAATGTTAGATACATACACAGCTAAGTTAATTACAGATTTTTTTTTTTGAGTCTTTTAAGAATGTTTTATCTGAAACGTTTAGATATATAATTGGGCTTAGTATCAATTCTCCTTTATCATCAGTCTGGCACTTGAAGTAAATGCACACTCCAGTTATTCTAGCTGCAATGCAAGAGGGAAAAGGCTGCAAATTCTTGAGGTCCAGCATGGCTGGTGATGCCGAGCACTGCCAGTATATGTCGCTGTTGCCTGGGATTCCCAAACTCTTGCTCTTAAACTTTGTACCAAAAGTTCGCTCATAGGTGATTTTATAAATTTATTTAGTGCTTTCAGGGTTTTTTTAACTGTAACTAAAATGCATGTTATTTTTACTAGGTTTTTCATTAATTTATTTTATCTAACATTAGGCATGAAGCTCTGCTGCATTATGTTTTAGCAGCTGAAACTGGGATTGAAGTGTCACAGTCAAATTTAGCACACATCTGTGAAGAAAGACCAGTGAGTAAATGTATTCACAACTTATTATCCCAAAAGGAACACTTGTTAATAATAATGTGATCCTACTCTCTTACCTGTGATGTTAAAGAATCAATTTTTTCTTTAAAGGACCTAGCAAGGAAATACCTTGCAACTGATTGTGTTTGGAGATACTACAATTTCTCTGTTTCTCAAGTCAATGCCCCATCATTTGGTATGTATAAGGAATTCTTTCTCAATTTTAATTTTGCTTTTTTTTTAAATTTCAAAAGCTGTGTTTGTCACAACTTCTTTGTGAGTGAGCAAGTTAAGGGAAGATTAATCCCTGTTAATCATGCATTTCCTTTTTTAATGTTTTGATAGGAATTTCAGGGGAGGAAAGGTAATTTACGTGTTGTGTTCCAGCACATCTTTTCTGAAAATTTCCTTCTTATGGCATTAAATGTATAAAATTTGAATAAAATAAAATAAAAAAGCTAAGCCCTGAGGAGAAGCTAGCTATTCAGGAGTTTGAGCAGTTGACTCAGTTTAAGAAGTTTAAAGTTTAAGAAAAAAAGATAGCAGTAGACTTTAGGAGTTCCCACTGTTTAGTTTATCAAAGGGAAAATCCAAGAGCAAATATACTTCTGTATCATAATTGAGTCATGAGAAACTAATAAAGGCTAAAGGATTCCTTATCTAATTTATTACTAGTTTTTCTGTTAGGGTACAGAGTTTATCAATGTTGGCAGAGCTTACCTTGGGGAACTAAAGGATTCTCTGTTAAAAAAAAAGATCTATTTACATATAAGTTACATTCCTCAGGCCTTAAACTTTACTACATCTATGACTTCAGTAACTGAGCCGTCCTAGTGCCTCTGAAAGCATTACTGAACATTTGAAAACACTGGTCTGATTGTCTCACAAGAGCATTTAAATGGTTTGTAATAAACATGTGAAAAAGTGGAGTGTAAAAATAAGTCAAGCTATTCATTTAAATACACAGTGTGGAAAATTTAAATGTGTGGAAATTTAACATTGATATAACCTGAGGCCACAGGAGCTGACAAGCCCTCTTAGCTTTACTGAGGAGCTTGTAGGCACCTTAGCTCCTTAGCACCTGACTCTTCGGTAGATCCACTGGTACAATCTTAAATTAGAGAAACTTCTGAAGGTCAGACTCGTGGGGTGGGACTGTGATTCCATTCAAATAAAGGAGAAAAGACTTGCTGGGTTCAACAGAGGTAGAATTTTATTACTCTATCTCTTCCTTACATCAGTAACAGAAGGGGAGTTTTATCTCAGACCCTTCTCTGCAGTAGTGCAGGATCAAATCCCCAGTGTAGGGCCTGAGATGAAGAGTCTAACCCTGGCAGTGGAGATTTCCAGGGCTACCTTATCAGTGCAATGCAGGGTGACCTCAAATTCACTGCCTGTTGCAGAGTGCACTCCAGGCCAGGCCTGGAATGATGCCATTGGTATAGTTGAGGGGATCCCTCTTCTTGATGATTCACTACAGCATTCATGGCCTTCCACTCTGCATCCGTGCCAGCCTGTCCATGTAGCCTTTCTGCCTTTGCTGTTGGGTTGGTAACTACCTTGCTTGCTGGAAGAGCTCTGCTATAGTCCACTGCAAAAAGCAGGTGAGATTTCTAGGCAGCTGCTACAGACGCACAGTGCAAGGTGTAGAAATGTTTCAACCCATTTGAGGAAAGTTTAGGTCAGATAAGTGTAGGCACAGTCCTGGGAGTTCTGGGAGTTTTTAAACTCCTTAGCATAGCTTAGCGCAATGTCATGCTTGCTCCTGTCTGGGTAAGTGCCTTATCTTTCGATGCATTTCATTACTGTGTAATATCACAGAAAGATATTTGTCAAGTATTTTCTGGACATTGATTCCTTCTAGACCATGAGAAATTTCATCCAGGATAAATACTTTCAGTGAGAGGCTGATGTAAAGTATCCACAGAGACAACCAGAGGGAAAGAGTACCTTTGTTTTTTAGTATTGTGCTTTAAATATAATTACTGTTAACTTCCCCATGACATTAATAGCTGGTTAATTCTATTCCTACAAATATTCTAAATTATCTTCTACTGGTTTCTTGCACAGCTTATTTGAAGATGGGCGATTTCTACTACTACGGTTACCAGAACCAGTCTAAAGACCTGGAGCTCTCAATGCGGATGTACGCACAAGCTGCACTGGAGGGAGATTCACAGGTGGGTCTGCAGCTGTGGAGTGTTTATAAAACATTGGAGTTTAGAACAATCTGAGAATTTAGCTGAGACTGGTTCTTCTGCTTGGCTACATCTACACTGAAGAAACCTGCCAGAATAAGTTACAATTATTTAGAATACCTGGTGAGTCAGTAGTTGCTGATTCATGATAATAGGGGGTAAACTTAGCATAGATGGATAGTCCTAGAATTAAGCTGTCTTATCAGCTTAAAGGTGAATGGCCTAATTCAGTGCTACCTGCCTTGGCACAATTGACCCAGTTGTGACCTTGGCATTTTTGCTATTACAAGGGGATGAATTAATAGACTGCTGAATTCTATCCCAATCCTATCCCCTGCCATTTTAGGATATAAAAAAGAGACTGACCTATTTCCCTTGGTATGTTGAGTAAATCCTAGGGTGAATTTTATTTGCCACAAAGGTTTCATCTTAAAATGCTTTATATTTAAAAGATTCACCATATCACATTATCAAAGACATGCGGTGTTTCAACACTAAGTTTCCTGTCTTCAGACCCTCCTAAACTGTCCTAGTTGTAGTATTCTGTTCTCCCTGTCCCTATGCCAGTGTCTCCAGACAGTATCTTGTATGTGAATTTATTAGAGGTAGCATAGTTGGGTTCTGTTTTGAGGATACTGGGACAAGACATTACTGCTAAACTACCAAAGGAGAGAAGAGATGCATGAACAGTTACTATAAAGTATGAAAGCCAAACTGATGGGGAATCCTGTAATATGTCTCATGTGTGTTCATTTTCACGGCTCTAAAGAGACATAGGGATGCATAAGACTTGTCCAGGTAGGCAAAACTGTAAGACTAAGGACATAAATTGTCTGGAGGAAATTTCCACTCTCACTTTCACTGTTCAGATGCTGTTGATCTGTGGAGCTAGCTGGAGGGGAATTGAACAGAACAAAAATCCATTTCTGCTTTCAGTCTGTATTTCTATAGTAGATAAAAGATGACAGTTTGATATAGTGACTGTGTTTAAAGAGCAGCTAAAAACTATAAAGCTTATGTCTTTTTCCAGATGGTTTCTATGAAAATAGTGTCACAACATCTAAATGCTTCTTTTGCGTTTTCAGTATTTACCTGTGTTTAGGGTTAGGAGAAAAGGGTCTCATAATTATTCAGTGAATATCACATTATATTCAATTAATTTATAGAAGACAGTTATAATTATTTAGATTCTTGATGTTTAGATATACACATGAAAATTTGATGGTTAAAAAGCGTGCATGCTTTTTCTACTGTTAGGGTTTCTTTAATTTGGCCCTTGTCGTAGAAGAGGGCAACTCCATACCTTCCTACATTCTGGATCACTTGGAGATTGATCAAGCATTGCGTGCTAGTAATACATCACTTCTTCAGGAACTTTATTACAGGTGAGTCTTTTTCCCCCTTAATCAGCATCTTCTGATTTTCCACGTAAGTAACATTTACTCTGGAGAACAGCAACTCCTGTAATTATTAACTTTGTTCATTTGTATGATTTAAGGCAGGTTAAGGTCAACATACTCAAAATGCTTAAATTCCCTAAATATGTTTCAGTTTATGCCTGTTAAAGAGACCTGATTACATGTGGTTACCTGGAATAGCAGGGACTGGATTTAATGATCCAGGAGGTCTTTTCTAGTTCAATATATTTAAGTTCCTAAGTTAGGCACTGGTGGTTTGTGTGCGGTTCAAACCAACATTTCAATGATAAATATAGCATAATTTAATACAGAACTTTAAAATGTGTAAGGAAGGAAGCACTCCTTCCTTAATGATTCTGCAAAGATGTTCCAGCCTGTTACAGAGCACAGAGCACTAGATTTCTGAGAAGGGTACAGGTCTGCTGCCTGAACTACCTGTGCCAGCACTATTCATGCACAAACCACCTAGTGAGCTCTGGTTCCGGTACAGAACTTGAGTTTCCTTTATCCGGGTAAAGCAACATGTGTTGGAAAGCACAGTGGGAATGGGAAGCTTAAACTTTGGTGGATTTGCCTTTCAAATATTTAAAGAAGGAGAAGCTAATGTTTAATACATGACACTGTGAACCAAGAATGAGTGGTTTGTCATCTGTTTTTCTACTGAGTGTTGTGTGACCCCAAAAAGTGGAGATGATACCAACATTAAAACCTCATTTGTCTATTCACCAAAATCTGCTGAAATTGTTCTGCACTGCAGTTAGCCTGAACTTGTACCCTAAATTACTTTTATTCCATATGAGACTGCTGGTTAGATAAACAAGGGTTCTGGACCATCTGGGATTGTAAGCTTGAGTCTGAATTCTGCCTTCACTTGAGCTGAATCCATCTGCTTTGTTGCGAGAATAATTCCAGAGTTGACAGTGCTGAAGGGTTTTTCCATCATCATACACTTTCGTCCAGAAGGGCATGTACTTTTATATATTTATATTTTTAAAATATATATAATATATATATATAATTTATAACTTTATAACTAATTTATATGTATATTTATAATAAAATGTATAGAGAAAATTTATATTTCTATATATTTCTGTATATACACCCCTCCTTCCTCAGCTTGGTAAAAAGAGTCATTTGAAGTTTAAAATAGGTGCCTGTGATTTAACTTTCTTAACTCCCCTAGTAGGTAAAGTCCTAATTGAGAGAGCTGCTCAGCTCACCCCACAGGAGGTACCTTGTGCTAGTCAGCTAAAGCACTCTTCAAGCTCTAACTGCTTGTACTGTCATACTCCATTGTCTCTAAAGGAGGTTTAGGCACTAGCATCTTGCTTAGGCAACTAAATTTTGTACATAGTCTTAAATCAAGTCCTACTGCTGTCTACACATTAGTAGAACTTGTACTCTGACTGCTTGGCAAGCATAGCTTGGATGCTTAGACCCATTGCTGACGAATAAGAATATAAAAGATACACTCCTAGGGTAAGGTATTCTATGCTTAATAAATTTAATCTGGAATTTCTCTGAATTTTTCTTCACCATCTGTGAAGTAGTGATGATGATATTTATTTGTTTTTCTGGGTTACTGAGGTTTTCTGCAACCCCATTGAGATTCCCAGATGACTGGTACCACAGAATTGTAGAGGAGGACTAATGAGTTGTTTTAATCTTCTTCTTGTAGGTGTTGGAATAGTAGTAACCAAGAATCAATCAGTCCATGCTCATTAGCATTGCTTTATTTTTACATGAGAGTTGTCTGGAACAATATTTTACAGTCTACTCTGGTATGTATTGCTCTTTTAATACATGTACAGTTCATTTGGAACACTGCCTTGGCTTTGCACTGCTCTAATTATGTTTTTTAAATTACTGTCACAGATATACTTCATGGGAACCTTTCTTTTATCGATTCTTGTTGCATTTGCAGTGCAGTCTTTTCAGTCATTATCTGGTAAGTATGTGTCACAGCAAAACTGAAGAAAGAGGAGTGATCTTTTTATTTCGGAAAAAACTTCAAAAATAAAGGCAGGAATTCTAGGTTTGAGAGAGGTACCTCTGAACAGTAGTTTCTTTGACATGCAAGTAATTTTTTTATTGTTGAAAAGGGGTGTGTGAAGCAAAGCTTAGCTCTAAGGTTTCTGGAGAATTTCCCTTGATAGAGAAGGTGGTTAATAAAAACATTAGGTGCATGAGATTATTTCCCATCTCTCAGCATGCAGTATTGTTAGAGTAATTATATGACTTTGATTTCCTCCGTTCAGAGAAAAAGTATGGTTCCAAGAGCTGGTACTTTGGAGTAACTTAGGAAGAGTCAGTTCAGCCTTTTCTGGCCAGTAACAGAATCAGTAAATGCATTTAGTCAGGAGTTGCAGACTTCTCCTGTCCTAAATTAGAAAGTTCTGCTCTATGTTGTCTTTTCTGGTGGGATGGAGAATATTAAGGGACAGAAAATCAAATGCCAGACTTCAGTCTGTTGACACTCACATCACTTTTTTTACCACATTGAAAGAGATATCAGAGACAAAACAGCATTGCTGATGAATGGGGAGAAAACCCCTACCATCACATACAAAAATGATGAGGAATCGTCTAAAAAGCACTTTCAGCTTCAATCAATTGTTTCAATTCAAATCACAAGACTTGTTCTCAATAAGGAAATTGTGAAATGAATATGACCAGTTACGAAAATAATTTCTTCCATTAAATAAATTTTCTTACATTGTGTTTTAACCCAATAGGCAGCTTAATCCTATGTCAGAAAATAATATTTTCTGACATATTTCTGTAATAAAATACAGAAAAAATTACTTTCACATTGACAATCTAAACCTATAGGAAATAGTATTAAAAAACCCAACACCATTAAATCAAAAGATTATTTGAATTAAGACATGTAGCTGTGAGTAATATGCTGAATATGGAAGTAATTCTGAAATCCTGCTTTCTTTTCTTACTACTATAATTTATGTAAGTTGGGAATAATGCAACATATGTATAAAGTATATAGTTAGATATTCTTCTTTCAGTATTTCCTAATCTTTGAATATTATCTTTGTATGTAACTTTATATCCACATAGTATTTAAATATTGATTAATAGACTTCCTAGGCACAGTGGGGTATTTTTTAATAATTTCTTTTGACATTTTTCTGAAGCCCGTAATTCTCCTGGAAGAAGATCAGAACCGTTGTCAGATGATGCCCCTTCTTCCTCAGGGAATAGCAACGAGGATGCTACCAGACTTGTACAGCAAGATGAAACTACTTTTTCAAATGATTTAGTACAGCAGGAGTCAAACCCTCAGAATCCTCTTGTTACAAGCTGAAGCATAGTTTTCTTAAGGTTGACATCCATTGGGAAGATGGGATATGAACAACTACAAATCTAAGAACTGGCAACCAACCCTGTACATGACATTAATAATGCAATCCAACAGCTGAACTTGTAGGGAAATTCACTGATCTGATTTCTCTGTTATAGAGGAAAACCATCCCTATAATTTATTTAACACTCCAAACAGATAATGCAGAGTATCTCACTATACCAAACACATGATCATTGAAGGACCTGGAAGGAAATATGCAGAGTCTTTGCCTAATTGAAGAATGAGAAAACATCCCACAGGTTTTGATGAAGAAGATTTACTTACATATCTAATCTCTTATTAAATTGCCTTTACTGTATTTGAGCTTATTTATTGGTCAAGTTACCAAAGTTTTCCACGTTGGAATCATGGAAATTACATAAAAGTGAAACCCAATGACCAGCACTTTCCAAGTTCTGTGGCACAGCAGCCAGGACTTTAATGCATGCAATGGTAACATTTAGGGGGTTTGTATTTTATATTGCATCCTATTTTTTTCTATGCAAAAAGTGTTTTATTTTTGAAAGAAAACACACCAGGAATATTTGCAATATGGTCATAACATAGTAGTTCTGCTGGCTAAGCCCTAGTCAAAGTTTTACAAGCATCAGCAGTTCTCTGGTGGACACAACAGAATATTTCCTTCCCTGCCAAGAGTAACTGATTAGAGCAAGTAGCTCCCCTAATGAATAAATAAAAAAACATTTAAGTGTGATCAGGTGACGCAAATTGGACAAACATTTTGGTTTTGGATTCTTCCATAGATAACACTGGAAAGGATTTATTTTGTGTTTTACAGTAACTCTTAAAGGCACCTATTTAATTTTATAAATGTTGGATGGGATAGATGGATAACATGTATGGAGTGCAAATACCTTCTGTCTGATTTAAAGCTATCTGTAAAGTGGCTATAGGAGAGGTCTAACCTTTATAGCAGGTGTGCAATCACCTCTGCAAAATGATGTAGATCACAAACTAAATTGCATCAATCTATGCATTATTGAGGGTTAAATCCACTCACCTTGCACTACATTATTTACTCTTGTAAATAAAAATATTTTTCTAATTCAGCCTGTATGTGGAAGAATTTCTTTTAAAGCACCAGTCCATTGCAAATGGATTCCCATTATTTTTGAGTCTGTTTTGAGTTGCAAAATTTGATAAATTTAATTACTTCAAATTCCTTAACACAAATGTATGGATATTTCAAGAGCTCTTTCAACTTTGCTTTTATCACCTAATAAAGAAAAGCAGTATGCATCTGTATTAAAACTGGGACAGGTTTAGATGATAAACCCTGAAGTATTGTGGAAAGTCAAGCGTAGCCCTTGAAGACAAGTAGACAATTGTCACAACACAGTCATGGTGTTAGGTACCAAATGGCAAGTAGAGCTAAATGGTCACAAAAAACTATTTGGACATGCATATGGCAAATCTTGCTTGTAGTTAGCTACGTATGCAAGGTGTATTTTACTACAAATGTCACATGTAGCAAAATTGAAGCCCCTGGTGAAATATTAATCCCATGGGAGTTTGTCAGTGGTGGTGGTGTTATTGCAACCCATGTGTTGCAATCCAGGAGTTTAGATTGTGTACATACAGGTTAGAGTTAAGTGGTAGCAATCAGGCTGACTCCATTTTCCTCTCCAATGTTCTCTAGTAATTAACTAATTTTGAGACGTCTGCCAGAAACATGATTTCACATCTGTATTTCAGAAGGCAGTTGCTGAAGCTGCAATATATTTCTTGACGCCAGCAGTTAATAGTTCAGTCTTTGTTTATTGTTACCTATAACATCAGAAGTTCTACCAAAGCATACTTAAAGTATGTTAAGATAAGCAGCTCTTCACAATAAACTGGCAATCCTTAAGGCTAAAATAATAAGTTACAAGAGGTGAAGGATAATAATGTAGGATCCAGAGGGCTATTATTTGACAACCTGGAGAATCAACCAATTCTTAGAGAAAAAGAGAGAATGGTTAGTTAAGCAAAGCAGCTACGTAGTTCTGCTATATCCACAAGGAATGGGGGGGGAGAGAGGGAGGGGGAAGTGCTGCTGTATCAAGAGCTATTTTTCTTAAATTGAAACAGATCACTGAAGTTTATAGATTCTCCAGCTGGTGCTGGGTGATTAGGATGGGGATGAGGAAATAATAAATTACCCTTATAGAGCTAAAATGCTCTATATACCTGGCTTATACACATTTGATAGCAGTCCAGTCTTCTGAACAACACAGGTCATGTGTAAGGCAGTTCAAGTGATGCCCATTTTTCTCTTTCTCTCTTGTTTGAGCCCAGAATCGTCTTCAGCAAATGAATTAGAGACAACAGAGAATTTCAGAGGGTTATTTACAAAATAGGTGCCCAATTAGTTGAAATTAATGCAGTTTACACCAAGTAAACCAATTTGCGTGTTACAGCAAGTGACAAGGGAGAGAATTTGTTACATGCAACATATCAAAGCACTATGGGAAGTAGGGAGGATTAGATACGTGAAGATAAGCTTAAAAAAATAAATCAATGTTGATTAGTTCTGACTAGTTAACAACTACAAGGTTATAAAGGAGACAGTTCAAACCAGTTATGAAAGATTTGAAACTATGCTGAAAAGTTCGTTCATCTTAGAATTGCACAGTATGGCAGTAGCAGGACAGCCTTAAATGTAGGGGGCATCCTTATGGGTGTCTGCAACCACTAACTGCGTGCTGCTGCTTCCCAGTCCATGCAGTGATGAGCATTACATCCCAATAAATAGGCATGAGGACGGATTCAAAGTTCTATATTAATATCTTGCAACAGAAATTTTATCCAGTGATAGAGGGGACAATACATGGGAATTAGTCCTGGTGTACTGATTATCTACGATAAGTATACCCTTCATTGGTATAGCTCCCATTTGAGCTACTGGGAAAGATTAGATGGTCTTTAAAAACCACATGTGAAACATGGATTATCTGTGAAGAGAATTGATTTATAACAGATTCTTGTCTATATAAGCTGCCCCCATTGACTAATGGACTATGACATTTAACACTGGCTGTTGACCCTTATCCTGGATGAGTGACAGCACAAAGGTACAAAACAAGTTGAATAAGCTTTGCCTGGAAAATTCCACCCACATACCCTCTCCTTCTTTCCGTAAATGAATGAACTGCATTAGAAGACTGGGATGTAGGAAGAGAACAAATGTAAAAGAAAAGTCTGGAATTTTTTTAGAAAAAGCCCAAGGGTAAGGAAACTAAAGAATATCAAGGGGAATCCGAGCATGGAGCAATTTCCTATGCTATCTTCTAAGATGTAGGTGGCAGGAGCAATTCCTGAATAATCAACAGAATATTGTAAATGAAGAAAAAAGAAAAAATGCATCACAGCTTCAATGTTTATCGAAATACCTAATTCCTATGCCAAAAGACCAAAATATTATTTGGAATAAGAAAAGTAGCAGTGAGTCTATGCCTAATAGAAGGTGTCTGTGTAAAAGCAGCCACATACTGATAAGTGAGCATGAAAAGTAGGCAAGATCAGGAGTAATGAGTAACCAAAATGGAAAGGAGACGATCACTTGCATAATTGCAGTTACAATTACAGTAAACATTAAATATGTATTAGAAAAAAAAACAAAACAAAAACCAAGCAAAAACCCAACCACCTGCAGCAGATTAGATATTCTGAAGCACTGTTGTTCCAAACTTAAATTGCACCAGAAGTGTTGTGTACCCATTGACTTAAGGGACTTGGGTTGTTTAGCAAGTGCTATCAGATACCCATCCACCTTTGGGCATCTTAATAACCACTTAGAAGAAAACTGGCTGCAAGAGGTTTGTTTATAACTGTGCTCAGTGATCTTTCTGCTAACGTAATCCTTGACCTTACTTCCCTTCTCAGTTGGCATTTTCTGGTTCCTGTTGTTTCTTTCATTTGTCCACAGTGACCTCTCATTAATCACTTATCAACCTCCTAGATAACTCCTAATACTCAGCATTGCTATTTGCTCTGATCAGTTCTGCCAGGTGAGCAGGAAAAGGCACAAGTCTGTTAGCAGAACCCAGAACCCTTTTATGACAGTCTGCCAAAGCAGGAACCGAGATACCTGCTTGGCATTTTCTGTCTGTTTGTTACAGCACAGCCTGAGTAATGGATTTACACAGTAAGTATCTGTGCAAGTTAGAAGCAAATCTCCCTGGCTAGATATGTATTAATGAACTAATCAAGGTCAGGTTCTGCTGTCTGGCTGCAAGGAGTTGAATTCTTCCTGGAAATTCATTTAACTCCTCTGCTGCTCGTTGGAATTAGTCCTGGTCCATAAACCTTCCCTAATGGTGCCTGGCCATTGTTTGTCTAGGAGAATTCTTCTCAAATGGGCAGGCTCCAGCTGTGCTTGGACAGCTCTTCTGATTTCATTTTTGAGTCAACCACAGCATGCTAGTCCCAGGAAAGAAGTTAACCAGTGCAGTTCAGTTGGTTAAAATACCAAGAGGGGAAACCTAGATATACCTGCTCTAATGTAGAAAATTCTAGACTATTTTTGTTACACAAATACGAGAATTTTTGGAGGATCAGGCAGCCTGATCAGGAGGAGCGAGTAGATGAAGATGCCTGCAGTCAGATAGAAGCAGCCTCAAAGTCACAGGCACTGGTTCTTATGGGGGAGTTGAACTATCCTGACATCAGCTGGAGAAGCAACACAGCAAAGCACTAACAGTCCAGGTTATGCAATGACGACAGATTCAGGCAGAGGTAGTGGAGTATCCCAGAAGGAATAGCATGCTTGCCAACCTCATACTAACAAAGAGGGAAGGCCTCCAATGTTGGAGGTGTGAAGGTAGGAAGGGGACAGCCTTGGCTGCAGTGACCATGAAATTGTGGAGTTCAGTATCAGGCAAGGAGGAAGCACGACTGCAAGTAAGATTGCAACCACAGACTTCAGGAGGGCTAATTTTAGCCTGTTCAGGGATCTTGGAAGAACCCCAAGGAAACAAGCTCTGGAGGGAAGAAGGATTCAAGAGAGCTGGTTGGTATTTAAGGATCACTTCCTCCAGATTCAGGAACAGTGCATCCCAATGAGCAAGAAGTCAGTCAAATGGGGCAAGAGATTTGTGTGAATGAATAAAGAACTCCTGTCATTACTCCAGTGTAAGCAGGAAACACATAGGAGACGGAAGCGGAGTCGGGGCACTTGAAATTAATATTGTCAGAGTAAATACGAATGAGACAAGGAAGGCCAAAGCCCATCTGGAATTAAATCTGGCCAAGGATGTCAAGGACAACATGAAGGGCTTCTTCAAATACAAAAGGAAAACAAAGGATAACGTGGGCCTGTTACAAAATGGAGGGAGAACCTGGTAACAGAGGATGCAGAGAGGGCAGAGTTACTGGATGCCTTCTTTGAGTTGGCCTTCGCTGACAAGAGCAGACCTCAGGAATCTCTAACCAGGAGACCAGGGTAAGGAAATGTTGGAAGGAAGAATTTCCCTAGGTCAAGGAGGATTGGGTTCAAGAACCCCTAGGCAAACTTGACATCCACAAGTCCATGAGCCTGATGGGATGCTTCCATGAGTGCTGAGAGCTGGCAGACACCACAGTTAGGCCCCTCATGATCATCTTTGAAAGGCTGTGGCAATCAGAAAAGGTGCCTGAGGACTGGAAGAAAGCAAATGTCACCCTAGTCTTCAAAAAGGGCAAGGAGGAGAATCCAGGGAATGACTGGCCAGTCAGCCTCACCTCAACCCCTGGAAAGGTGATGCAGCGCCTCATTCTGGAGGCCATCTCTATCCACATGGATGACAAGAAGGTAATCAGAAGTAGTCAGCATGGATTCACTAAAGGTAAATCACGCTTGACCAACCTAATTGCCTTTTATTATGAAACAACTACCTGGATGGATGAGGGGAGAGCAGTGGATGTTGCCTACCTTGACTTCAGGAAGGCTTTTGACACTGTCTTTTACAATATCCACATAGGCAAACTCAGGCAGTGTGGACTGAATGAGTGAACAGTGGGATGGATTGAGAACTGGCTGAATAGTAATCCCAGAGGGACATATTCAGTGGCACAGGGTCTAGGTGGAGGCCTGTCACTAGTGCTGTTCCTCAAGGTTCAATATCGGGCCCAGTATTGTCTAACTTATTCATCAGTGGATAAAGGGGCAGATGCCTCCTCAGCAAGTTCACTGACCACACAAAACTGGGAGGAGTGGCCGATACCCCAGAGGGCTGTGCAGCCCTTCAGAAGGACCTCAAGAGGCTGGAGAGATGGGCAGAGAAGAACTGTCTGAAATTCAACAAAGGTAAGTGCACCTGGGGAAGAGTAACCCCATGCACCAGGACAGGCTGGGGGCCAACCTGCTGGAAAGCAGCTCTGGAGAGAAGGACATGGGGATACTCCTGGACACAAAGCTGTTCTTGAGCCAGCTGTGTGCCCTTGTAGCTAATAAGGCCAATGGTATCCTGGGGTGCATGAGGAAGAGCATTGCCAGCAGGTGGAGGGAGGTGATCCTGTCCCTCTACTCAGCCCTAGTGAGGTGTACCTGTGGTGCTGTGTCCAGTTCTGAGCTCCTCAGTATAGGAGAGACATGGAGATCCTGGAGCAGGTCCACTGGAGGGCAACAAAGATGATTAAGGGACTGAGCATCTCTCTTATGAGAAAAAGCTGAGGAAGTTGGGCCTGTTCAGCCTCATGAAGAGATAACAAGAGGGGACCTCATCAATGCCTGTCAGTATCTGAAGGGAAGGTGTCAAGATGATGAAACCAGGCTCTTGTCGGTGGTGCCAAGCAATAGGACAAGAGATAAAGAGAAGAAACTGATGCACAGGAAATTCCACCTGAATATGAGGAAGAACTTTACCATATGGGTGACGGTGCACTGGAACAGACTGCCCAAAGAGGTTGTGGAGTCTCCCCCACTGGAGATATTCAAGAACCATCTGGACACAATCATGTGCTCTGGGGTGAGCAGGGAGGTTGGAGCACATGATGCACTCTGGTGCCTTCCAACCTGACCCATTCTGTGACTTTGTGATCGGAAATTTTCCCCCTAGATCTTTTTAAGATTTTACTGCTCAGCTGTCTCTGATCCCAAACAATAAGTTATACATAAAATCACCAGCAACCTTCAGAAGCACCAATAGGCTAATATTTAATAGTTAATTTACTGACCTGAGAAGCTGCCACAAATTAGAGACATTAATCCAAACATTCCATAGCCTAGAGTAATTCTGGCCACATTCTTTGGATACCCAATTTGGACTAACAGAATTAAAAGTGGTTATCTATGCTAATTGAAAGCACGTCCTTACAGAGCCTGAAATCCACAGCAGGAGTGACAGCCATGCAGAGATAACCGTGGCAAGTGCAGGTGCGAGCTCAGCGGCTCTTGGGGCCAGAGGCTGTCTGGCAGCTGTGTTGCTGCCCAGGCAGTTTTTCAGGCTCTCCTAGGGCAAATTCTTCTGTCCCACGTGGCACTGCATTAGTCTGCTCTGCAAACATACCCTCTGTGCCTTTCCAATGTTAAAAGGAGATAAAAAGTTTAATTTCCGTATCTTGAATATCAGGTGAGATACCAGGATATCCTTGACACTTGCATACTATCAGCCTTGCATGGCTTTGTGTGGAGGAATAGTGTGACACACTGTTGGTGATATCAGGGATAAAAACCACCTTGTTCAGCATTTTGATTAATAGAACATCCATGCACCTTATAATACCTACGGACCTTCCCAAGAAAGCTTTGTTACCCAACATGATAATTCAGTTAGCAAGAGAGACAAAATAAAAACAACAAAAAAAAGGAAGAATCAAAAAGAATAAGAATCCAGCAAAAGGATTTTCTTTGAAACATTTAAATGGTTTTGCACTAGTGTTAACAACTACATGCCTGGGACAAAAAAGTTCAGTTTAAAATATGTGGCTTTTGAAGATACACAACATCAATGCTCCTTAACTAAAGAATAATTCATCTGAAATGTCTCAGATATTTGTTTCACCCTTGATCTCTTTGACACACGTTGCAGTTTAACCCTAGTGGGCAACTAAGGCCCACACAGCCACTCATTCACACACTCCTCCCAGGATGAGGGAAAGAACTGGAAGAATACAAGTGAGGAAACTTGTGTGCTGAGATAAAGACAGTTTAACAGGTAAAGCAAAAGCTGTGCACACAGGCAAAGCAAAGCAAGGAATTCATTCACCACTTCCCATGGGCAGGGAGGTGTTCAGCCATCCCCAGGAAAGCAGGCTCATCACATGTAAGGGTGACTTGGGAAGAAAAACATCATCACTCCAAATGCCTCCCCTTCTTTCTTCTTCCCCCAGCTGTATATTCTGAGTACAATGTCATACGGTGTGCGATACCCCTTGGGTCAGCTGGGGTCAGCTGTCCTGCTGTGTCCCTTCCCAAGTCCTTATGCACCCCTAGCCTCCTTGCTGGTGGGGTGGGGTGTGGAGCAGAAAAGGCCTTGAAGCTGTATAGGCACTGCTCGGCAATAATGTAAACATTTCCATATTATGCAAAAATCCAGAACATGTGCCCATACCAGCTACAATGAAGAAATTAACTCTACCCCAGCCAATACCAGCACAACACACACAAAACTATTACACCAGTGTCTGGTGTTTTAAATTGAGGCTAGCTGTAAAGGAAAGCTGTTTTTGTTTGGCTGTGAATAAATTAAAGCAATGGAAAAACAAAAGGGACAAGGACACACAAAAAACCCCAAACACAGCAGTCACTGGAGTCCTGAGAGTCTTCCAAAGCCTTTTACATCCTCAATCACTTTTCTATCCAGAAAGAAAAGAGCAGTTCTCTGGGTCTTTAGTACAGTTCTCTGATAAACACAGTGACTTTGTTTACAACAGCACAGAATATTCTCCTGGAAGCCTATGTGTAGCACAGAACAAGACAAAGTAGCTCAAGAAGGAGTCACTGGTATAGTTCCTTGCATGGGCTATACCAGATGCTATTAGGAAGTTAACCTCCACCCTTCAGTGCAGAGATAACTGTTCCCTTAAGCCAACAATAATGGGTGAAGTCTAGACTGCAATAGCACTTGACCCAACCTGAGGTCCTAAGCAGCATTAGATTGCTGATGTTGAGTGGCAATGTCACAGGGAACATCACAGAGTTTGTACATCCATAACTGGCCCAGGACATGACTGGACTGTGATCTGGTGCTTCTACCCAGTAAATTTTCCGTATTTTTGGCCTTGCCATAGTTTCTGTGCCAGCAGCCCCAGCGTATATCTCAACCAGCGAAGGACAGCCCATGCCAATGTACATTTATTAGCACAGGGGAAGTAAATTCATGAGGTGCATAATCTACATCACAACAGAAATTTATTTACCTCCATTAGATTAAGAGCATAGAATCACTCTCTTAGTGTCCTCCTTCAAGATTTCTACTTGCTAGAAGCACATGTAGCAGCATGTCCTCAGAATTTGTGTCCCACCAATAAAAAAGCAATGAATTACATTGTTTCCTTGGACGTTTGACTTCCAGATGAAATATTGCACACAATCTGCAGGACAATCTCTGATAGAAATGTGTTATTGTTGCAGAAAGACTGGACTTTACACCATCACACAAATGAAACAGTTCTCCAGGAAAGTTCCCTTCACTGTAGAGAGAAATTTCAAACGACTGTCCTCGTGTTTTGTGATAGAAAACTGAGTTACTCTGCTAGACCCCATGCTAAACCTGAGCCTTTACAGGTACACTTTTCCTATTCAAAGACCATGGGAGAAAGGCCCACAGGTCTTAGCAAATGTGAGTATTCAGGAACTAAAGTACAAATTTGGAAGGTGAATGTCCAATTTCATTAAAAAATAATATTTCTAACACTTTCTTTCACACAAAGGTAACACTCAGGTAATAAATTTTTACAAATTCAAAATAGTTCAGTTCTCAGTTCAAGTCTTTTTCTACCTTACAGCTCAAATTTGGACACCTAATTTTTGTTAACATCTGCAGTTATAAGTCCTCAAATCCATTTGAAATACCATATGTCCATATTTTTGCCTAATTTGCTCCAACACTCTTGAAGACTCAGAGAAATATTACTAAGGAACTCAAAACTCAGAGGCATTTGCGGTGCATCTTTCTGACTATCTTTGATTACAGCTTCTGGTTAGTGTAAATGCCAAAAAATGTCAGTGTGAAGATGTCCCAGTACCTAGCACGTTCAAGAACCTGCTACTCTATTGCTACCTTTTTTTCCTATATATATAAATAAAATATGTATACCTAACACACTGATAGAGTTATGTGATTACACTACTGTCTTTGTATTGTTAAAACAGCTTTGTGACTAGAGAACCTAGTTAGGATGAAGCAGAACTCAAGAGTCTCTTAGTCCAAGGAGGTTCGTGTCTTCATCTCTCGCTCCACAAAAAAACAGCCCTGCCCCCACAAATTATTGATATTTCGGAGGGAAATGTGAAAGTCGTGTCAACATCACCTGTATTTGTGCCACAGGGATATGAATGGGAGCTTGGCTTCAGAGTATCTACTCCATAAGCATTATCAGGAGTTATTTTACCCTCTAGTGCTATCCTAACCCAGAGCCAGCATTTTGAGTACTGCTGGTATACATTCGTTTTTCTCAGTTTCTACATGGTCCTGTGGAAACCAATATTGGGCTAAGATCTGTCCCTTTTAGGGGGGATTTTGGCGTTTTCTTTACTGATGGCATCTGATCTGGGACACAAGCACCTAATGCTCTTCCCAAAAGACTAACAGGAAAAAAAAGCACAGCTATAACCTCCCTGACATACCAATAGCTCCTAAATTCAGCAATCATGGGGTCATAGCTCTTTTCTGCTTAAGCTTTTGAGCCAGCCCTAGGCTGAAGACACCCAGGTTAGCTCACAGATAAATCAAGTCCCTGAAGCAGTATTGCCATCTCACATTGTCACAGAAGTGGCAGTCCATCCACGCATCATTGCCATGCAGTTTATAGCCTATACCACTGGTAGGTAGTACCAGAGCTGTCTGTCACAAGGCTGGAGGATCTAAGTATCACACCACACTAACCCTCACCTTGTTATCCTCTCCAGTGGATGGCTTTCCATGCCGTGCGCTGGCTCCTCTCTCAGCTACCTAATTTTCCTTCCTTTGCACAGATGTATCCTCAAGCTAGGCAGTGTAATCTGAAAAACAGTGCTGCTTCATCTTTACTTCCAGGAAAGGAATTCTACCACTCAAGGCAAATAAAAACAAGTGGGATTTTTTGTATATTAAACACTGTATTGCCTGACAAACTTGAGTTAACCATAATGCAGTGTCTCTCAGCTCCTTTTTGTTTCTGTAATCCAGAATATTGCATAGGTTTTTAGTGAAAAATCTTTCAGGAAAAACATAACATGGTATGTCATATTTTGTAGTGATTGTTAGACTCATTTTATGCCATTTTCCACATAACACAATGTGCAAGCTTTCTTCAGAAAGACAAGAATTCTACACTGTATTTAGTAGCACCCAAAGCACAAAAATCTGATCCATGTCCCTAAAGCTTTATAGTGACAATAAGCAATAAGTATGTGTAGATATCTGTTGCCATACTCCTTTTTTTGCTCTTCTACAGACGCGATAAATCTTAACTGGTGTTTTCCCATCATGTCCACTAAACATCTAGCAGAGCTAGTTTTGACTGTACTTAAAACTTCCACAGAAACTAACTCATGACTAGGAAAGAGAAAAATAACACTCCAGCAACAAAAATCAACAAAAAGATCCTTCAGAACATCAGTGTTATGCCCAAGAAACAAAAAAAAAATCCTTCCTTTCTCACATATCTCCTCTGGTTCAAGAAAATGCTCTGAATAGAAACCTCATTCCTTCCTGCTACAATACAATGGGATTAGACCACGTTAATAGGTACCAAATTATAAAAGAGTTAAACACTTACCTCACATTAAACAACCACAGTCTTAGACAATGTGCCTCCAAGAGCATCCTTGCCTACCATGAGCTAACCTTCAGACTCAGAAATACAGAGCTGTTTCTGACTTATACCAGTAAGCCAGAAGCTGACTGCCCATAGCAAGGGATTTTTTCTTCAGTCACTTTTCAGTTGTTTTCAATCATTTTATTTTACTTTTAATCTTCACCAACTGTGCCCCAAAAGCCCTGACTCAGCTATTTGAGATACTTTTCCTCTCTAGGGCAATTTTCTCATCCTTTTTAAGCTGAAAAACTGCTTGAAGCTTTTAGTGAGAAAAGAAGTTTTCCAGTCCATCTTGAATGGTATTCACTTGTAATCCAATAGATATTAAGTAATATTTTGAGAGCTATTTAGTTATTTTTCATTTCTACTTAATTTTCTTATTTGCATGTGTGGAAATACATATGGTTACTTACACATAAACAATTTTGACTGCTCTGGTATCTTACGCAGCACCAGTTATCTTACAGACCTAAGACTAAGAACTGCTTATCATGTATTGTGCACATTCAGGCATAGGCACACTTTGAAAATTGTGCCCTACAGAGGCCAATGTTGATGCCTACTCCTGAGATGACTGAGGCACCTGGCCCAGGTGAGGCAATTTTAAATTCCTCTAGGATTTCCATCTAGGAGAATAGTCAGGACTTGTCAATAGATGGTGTTGAAATGGCCCTATCTACTGAACAGGTGCAAAATCTGTTCTCAGCATTGTGATATTCTCCATTAACCATATTTTGCTTCACTGAAGATGCTGTAGGTATGTATGCTGTGGGTATTCTGCCATCCAGTCTCCCTTGTCAATTTTTAAAAGGTTGCTAAATCTTTTAAATGGTTTTTAAAAGGTTGCTAAACCTTTTAAATGCTAAATTTAATAAAAAAGCACTGAGTGTCATAAAACTGATCTATCTGACATTTTGGCTTAAATCTATGACAGAACAAATGAAGGAGGAACCCCTGCTGATCTCCCTCTCCATGTTGCCCTGTGCCTGAGCCAGCCCCAAGCCCTGAGTCCTGATGTTTGAGCTCCCAGGAACCAGGGTGTCTTTGAGACCTGACAGCTCCACCATGCTGATGGGGCAAGTATGGGGATTGCCTCAGGAGAACATATCTGGCTGTTGCATCCTGCTACATCTGCCGGGTCTTCACTGCCCTACAAGTGCCCTAACACATCCAGGGGTTGTCTTGCATTTGTGGATCCTACAGCTGAGTGATGTCAGGAGATATCCATATCCATCACAGCACAGTTCATTGCAACAGTGGAAGACCACTAAACAATCAGAATCTCCAAATTCGCCAAGAACCAGAAGAACCGGACCTCTCATTCTCTGGAGGGGTTAATGGTGACTTTGAATGACCCACACAAACTCTCTGACTATTTTTCAGTTACTGGTTTCAACAGTGTTGTTTTCCTAGCTGTAATATTTCAGCTTTATAGACACTGGTATATGGCTACTTTCTCACTTAGGTCAATATCCAGCTGCAGACAAATGGCCCAAATGTACCCACATGAAGTGCTTGCACTCAACACATCAGCACCCTTCCATGTGTGTGCATACCCAAGGAGAGGTGGCCTGGCTGCTGTCCTGCTGAGGGAGAGAGGTCTCCTCTACCCCTCCCCAAGATGAACTGCTGGGATGGGGTGCCCTGAACACTGAGTTTCTTGCTCTGAGCAACTTCAGTGAATGCTTTGAGCCCATCTTATTGAGGGCTTTTTTGAGATTGTGAATGCATGGGTGGTGGTCTCCTACCTGACTGAGAGGTGTGGACAGGAGGTGCTCCATCACATCCATGACCATGGGGTACCTAGAGAAGGACCACCAGCTCCATGCGTCTGGGCTTAGGATGCCTTGCTAGGCTCACCAGGCATTTTGTTTTATTCCAAAGGAAGTAAAAGGTATTCCTTTCCCTGTGATTCAAGGTAGTGTTGAAATTGCTAATGATGAATGCCAAGTGATCTCTGCCTGTTGAGATGTGCATGGAGTCATTTAACCATCAGGTCCAACTAGCCAGTCAGCTCCAGTATCAATTCCAACTCATCCCGCTCCCGGAAGTTGTGGCCTATTTTGGATCTCTGTTCTTCGAGCCCCATTCCTGCTCTGCCCATGATTCCTCAAGCCCCAGCATCCCAGGCTTGCAACGGGAGGGAGGAAGGGAGGGGACAAAATAAAATGTCATTCCCTGTCCTTACTTTTCCCAAGCTGGGTGAATCTCGGCTGGGGGGTTCCTTGTTTCAGCAGCATTGGCATATTTGAGGGGAGGGAAGAAGGGCTGTCACAGGTGCAAAGGACGGTCTCACCTGAGATACGAGTTGCTTGGCATTTTTCCTTCTTCTTTCTTCTTTCCTCTTTCCATACAGAAGTGTCAGCCCTGAGGGCAGTGAGGACATTCCCAGCCTGGCCGAAGGCAGCAACCAGGCTAAGCAGATTTCCCCAGGACATACTCTGACTCAGTTTCTTTCCACTTCCAGCATAAGAGCGCACAGTCTGAGCCACTGTGCTGCCAATTTCTTTAGAAATGCTCCTTATGTCACACCTGTCCTCAAGCACAGGCCAAAGGATGCTCTGCACCTAGTGAGTAGGTGCTTCCCACTCTGCTGGGGAGTATTTCAGACTGTTCCAGTACAGTCTTCAAGGAAGACAGAAAAATTGCACTGATAGGTATTTTTAGGAATATATTTTCAAGTAATATAACAGCTGGAAGCTGGAAGCAAGAAGCAAGAATCAATACCATATGTTTATACTACGCAGCAACAGCAGAGCCAGCTTTCAGCTGGCAACCATTTGAGACCCAGTGCCTGAGGCCATTGCATTAGTCAGCTCACACGTGCACCAATTTTCCTAATGTCAATTCTGGCCACATATTGCCTCACCAAGGGCAGCCAGCATTTGGTCCATAAGTTGTTTGCATGTCCTGTAATTTATGCATTTTGCATTGTGTAAAAAACCCCAGTCTGCCACCTGTGATGTTGGTTGCAAAATATCTGCTCCTGTAATTACCCTGACTGTTTATGCCGTGGTAATGTGTCCTTAGATGTTGAGCCATGTAAAAATATTGATACACCCCAAAAGTGTAAATGGCAATTAGGGAATTTCATCAGGTGCTGAGTAAGACACAATGTTTGTGACACTTTAATTCTAGCCTTTGCTCTGCTTCTCTGTCTTGTTGAAACATTTGGATCCCAATTTTTAGGGGAAACCTGCTTAGGAACAGCTCCATGGAAATCAGTGTGATTACTACCCAATATGCAAAGTGAACACTCAGTTCTCTCATGGGGATCATGTGTTTTCTTTGCAGCAGAATCGTCAAAAAGATAGTGAGATTACAGATTGTTCGCTGTAAAAGTATCATGAGTGGGTTTACACATACAGTCTCATGCCTCTGGCATGTGGCAACACCAGGAGTGCCCATTAGATAGTGAAAAAACATCCAAATGCAGATAAAGCATTTGCATGGAAGCACAGCCCATTGAGATTATGCAACCGAAACATGGTCTGACATTCCCTGGTATGTGAGTGGTATCCTCCCTTATGCAGCTCTCGAAATAGTGGAATTTTGCTCTGCACTGCTCACTATTTTTAACAGACCTAATTAGATGCTGTGCTATTGTGTGTTGGTTCAGCTGCTGCCAATGGTACCACACCAGCCTGCACCCTGAAATAATTCACTGTAAATCAGAGAACAGTCTTTCTCTATGGCACAGCCAGCAGATGTCCTAAGGACCTGATGGGTGCCCACCACTATATGGTGAGATAAAGAAAGAGACAATGAAGCATTTAACCAGCATTTATGACTAGCAAGAACACTTCAGTGTTAGCCCTGGTGCAGTTCAATGCAGTCTTATCAAAAGTTTGAAACTGGGGAAACAAATGTGGCACAGCAAAGGATAAAAAAGCACAGGAGCACCAGCGGGGGCTGTGGACAACATGGTTAAGTTTGAAAGCAGAGAGGAAGAACAGTGTGGAGAACAGAGTGGAGAACAGCGCCATGAGCAACTATACAATCAGCTGAAGCATTGTTTGAACATTTTGAAGGCTTCTGATGAGTACAGCGCTCCATGACTTGACTGCTGGTGGTTAAATAGTGACAGGCGTTGCTGAACTTTGCCCCAGGTAGCTCCGCAAAGGGTTTGGAAATGGAAAGGTGGGTGACACAACCCGTGCGTGTTTCCTGGGTGCGCTTTGATTCCCAACGGACAGTGAGTCATGGAGGGTGATAAATTACAGTATTTCTGCATGGGTGTAAGAAGCTGTAAGTTTTAAATCATGGGCCTAGGGTGCTTACTGCTTGCCGCCTTTTCAAAAGAAGACAGTTTACACCATAGTGCATAAATATTGGTGTTACAAGACATACTTCTGCTACCTTCATTTCACTAAAGCATGGTATAATTGGGAATGACAGCTGGTTTTGGGGCTTGTTCCTCAGCTACCATTGAGCTCATAGTTAGGAAGTCTAATGTCATTTTTAATAATCTCTAAAGCATTTAAGGAGTACTTTTTATTTCTCTCTGTCTGCTTAATTTTAAGTTCCATAGGTCATGTGTGACTGAAAAAAAGAGTAAGATACTTTTTTTTTCCCCAGTTATAAGTCAGACATCACAGGCTATAAGGAGCATTTTGGAAACACTCTGCCAGAGAAAACAGGGAGAACCTGAGTTTAGTGCAGTGATAGAGATCATTTGTTATAACTCATCATGCACCCTGTAGCCATAATAGCACTGACTTTGCTCTCCCACGCTTGCCTTCACTGAGGACAGTCTGCAGCAACCTGCCAGAAAATATCTTGATACACACAATTGCACTGATCAATTCTGTTTATTATTCTTCATATGAAAATCTCTCATTCATATGAAAATTTGGACACAGAGGTGCTTTTCTTTAGTGCTCGATGATAACCTCATTTCTTGTACATTGCATCAGCTCAGGCTAGAACTTGCCTGCATACTTATTTTTCTGTAAGCTTTCATGATATGTATATAAACAGATATTATGAAAAGATCTTATTTTTTTAAAACTTCTCTTTATTTTTACATTTCATGAGGACAGACAAGATGAATATTCATGACAAAGTATAAAGTCATATCCTGTCCTCAAAACAAATAAAAGATAGTGTTTAAGAGTTTAAAAAACTATTTTAGAAACACTGTATTTCCAAAATTTCTCATTACAGAAAATTCACATCTTTTAGAAAAGTAGAGTTCAATATCCTTGTGTATTAAGCCATATTATGAAAGTATGTCATTTTTCTACACCTTTACTTCAAGAAATCTGTCTCTGTATTGCTAACTATCTTTAAGTAACCTGCTGATGGAGCCAACAGCCTCCATAATATGCAGTATACACAGTTACAAACAATTTGAAGTTATATTACAAAATATACAGTAGTTCCTTTTTACATTTTTATAGATAAACATTGCATAGTTTTCAAATACGTAATATATAACACAATCACGAGCCTTTTTCTCTATAACTTATGAAAAATTCTGTACACTCCAACAATTATAAATAAAGTGTAAATATCTTTTAGTAAGAGTAAGGGAGGAAATATACCAAGACATATTTTGCTGTCAAGTGAAAAACAGAAATATTTGTTGGAATCTGCTTAACACAATGGAACAATATGACTTGGAGCAAGAAGAGATCATAGGGGAAATGTTACAATGAGGAACCTAAAGTACTGATATGTCTGACAATTATTATCCTGATTCTTTTGTAAGAATCACTTTCTCACAGTTATTATCACTGTTCTTGATGGCTATGCTTCAAGATGCAAAATAAGGTACATGTTGCTTAAGAAATGAGTAAAAGTAGACTAAATTGTTTCCTCTTTTAATGAGTGGTCAATGGAAACTTCAGATAACTTGGAAAGAATTCTGACTATTTTTCTCATATTTTCCTAAAGAAACAAGGCATGGGAAATGCACACAGGAATTTAAAGAAAAAGACTCTAAAAGCATCCAAAATTGTGAGAATAAAATGAAGAAGAATTATTGAAGATATCAAAATCCAACTTTAAAAATAAGATGTTGACAAAATTCTTTTCAACTCCATGAAGAACAATGAAAATAACTTTTGAAAGAATAGTTTGACATAGCTCTGCTGTTTGCTACTACACTCCAAAAGAGCAGAACTGTACCAAAAGTATATATTTTTAAAATTCACTCAGATTCTAAGCATTTTGTCACTGGTTCACAGTTACAGAAACAATTGGAATCTCAGTGTGCATGCAGTTTGCAAACACATTTTCGGCAACATAGTTTGCCAGTTTGAATGTCAGTTTAATAAAGTAAATGAAAACAATTTCCACTTCTAAAATGTATGTATTTACCTAATAGCCAAATTCAACCTACTGAATTCCAAGCTCTGCAGAAAACAGCTATTCAGAAGTAAATGTGTTCTAGCAGCACTGAGTGGCTACGTCACACTAAGGGTCTTCTCAGTGTTTCCATTACAGATTTAATTTAAAACTCAGCCACTTAAACTGGCTCTAAATGACTCTTGGCCTACACTAAATCACCTATTTTTTTTAACATTACTGATTGGACTTCAGGTATTATTCCATACTCACTAATATCTGAGCAATTGAAGGCCAGTAGAAGTACACAGTGCATCTTTGAAATGCTCTTTTCCTGATACTGAAATTATGCCTTGTCAGCCCATGATTCAGAACAACCTCATAAGCATTACTAAAACATCAGTAATGGTAAAATTTGAGCATAAGCAGCTTCCCACCAAGTATTACTCTACCTATGGATTTGCTACACATGATAGTGACTAGATTAGTTATGGATTTTATGTGGGATTTGGATTGCTACATACAATTGCCAGTAAAATTCACATTATTTCCAAGGAGGGTGGTTCAGAGTACAAAGGGATGGTGAACACCCCTTTCTCTCCAGTAAACATTACCATATGTCCCGTGCTAGCCATAATCTGCTCTGTAGGTTCCCTCTTTTGTAGCTCTAAAGCCAGTCTTCACCACTACTCTGAAAAATCATTTTGTGGCTCAGGCAAATGGAGCCACAGCTAAACACAGATCTGTCATCAGCCCAGGCTGGGGCAGCTGTCTCCTCCCCTACACTGGTCACTTGTTCTTCCTTCTGCACCGTTCCTCTGGTTGTGGAATTACATGGTGAATAGGGTTGAAGAGGACCATCTAGAGGGAGGAATGGCAACACAACCACATCCTGAGTCAATCAAAACCTTTGGTAGCCACTCGATGCCTCTAAACGCAGTACAGAGGGAGCAGCAATTAGTTTCATGGTCTTTAGCCTGAGATAACAAAAGATTATAACTTCTGTTCCCAGTGTTAAAGGAAACAGAGAGGGCTTTGAATGGGCTTATGTACACCCTTACACCAGAGCAGGATTCCAAGAGCTTCTGAACGATACCCCAGCATTTCATTTTCCTTCACGCATATAGAATAGATTTTGTCCACTCTAGGAAAACCGTTTTCCATTTTGACCACAGCAAATAGACCAATGAAAACAATAGGATTCCCCTTTTTATTTATCTTTTTTCCTTTTGTTTTTTTAATTTCCAGAGCTTTTTAGGTATTATAAATTAACTTCTGCTGAATAAGTCGGTAGATTAGATAGGCTGTTCTACAAGTGCATTGTTTGTTTGTTTTTTAAGTTTGAATTGATTACCACTCCTTTCATCTCTCTCTTCATGGGACTGCAGCAGGATTTCTTTTGTTTGCTACTGATAGCATTGGAGGAAGGTACCTCATAGTAGATCCTCTGTGAGCAAATCTGTCATTAGCTTTGCAACTGAGCACAGATTTTCTAGGGACTCTGTCAAGCTTGTTTGACTCCATTCCTTGATGAGTGATGTATCACCAGTTTCAGAAACCTAACAAAATGTTCACTCTGTCCTCAGTGCATAGTCCAAGGTAGTTTTGAAGAACCTGACTGTCCTATGCTGTATTTCTGCTAATATGGGTTGATCCGCTACTATAAGGCTGTGTTGTTTGTGACTGTTTTGTCAACAGAAGCTGCAGCTGGTGCTCTTCTTCCACCTCTTTCTTCATCAGCCATTGCCATGGTGTTTTCATAAACCTCTGTAGTTTTTAGTTGCTTGTCTTTGGCACCTTCCTGTTCAGCATTGACTTTGCAACACTTGCAGAAGCCACAGCAGTGTTTCCCACAAAAGGCAAGTGAAGCCATAATTATGTTGTCCCAGGGCTCTAGGGAGTGCATCCAGATGGGTAGGAAATCCCAGTTTTGGAGCTTTTCAGGCAGCGAATGTGGTCGCCTTTTCTGCATAACATTAATTACGACCACAGCAATAAAAAGAATGAATAGGGGAAGGCAAACACCCAAAAGGACTGGCCACCCTGCCAGTGACAGACCAAATATAAACAAAGGCAAAAGAAAGAAGCAGACTAGAAGATAAAATATAGCAAACCATCTGTACTGGGCTGTTGTGTTTCCCAGGGTCTTGGCCATGCGTATTGGCAGCCGGGTATAAGGTATTGGGTAAAACAGAATAATCCCAGAGACGTTGAAGAAAAAGTGGCACAAGGCAATCTGAAAGCAAAAACATATGAGAAGTTCATTAGCCAAAAGGCCTTTAAAATGCTCCTGCTGACATTTTAATAACTTCCAGTGGCACTCAGACTCCATAGTTTCCCTTTCCTTACTCCCTACTCTTGTTTCTTGTCTTTCATGCTATTTCACTGCAGGGCCTTTCCTAGCACAAAACAAGGACTCGGTAATGCCTCACATATTGCAAAGATCACTGCCTACAAACACCAGCCAGGCCTAGAGCGGATGTTGGATCCCCCTGCAGATGGAGAAGTCTTAAAATGCAGCTTCCAAGTGCAAGAAATGGAGTCCATCAGAAACAAAGCTGAAACACCAAACAGGTCTCAGCAAACAGTTCTGTTGTTAGTAAGGCATGGGAACTATGTGAGAATTGTTCATTGTTGGGTTCTGCATCCATAATTTTTAGTGAAAATATGGGAAGTGTAAATTAGATATTACACAGAGGTTATTTAAAATTTTTAATGATACAGACCTGGATTTTACGAAATTTAGCTATATGTTTATAGGGCACTGAGGAGATTCCTGGAATAGGACTTTGTCTGGGTCATTATAATCATTCAATTCACATATTTCAAATTTTTTTTTTAAATAAGCATCAAGAGACATCCTCTTGCTAAAGCTTTCAGAAATTGCTTAGAATAAGCATATACTGAACAAAAGAGTACATTCCTTTCTCACCTTATCTTCATTCTATAACTGTTATCAGACCAAAGTAAATATTAAAGTACAGAAGTTTATTTTTAAAGTGCATTATAAAACCAGTATGTTATCATGAAATCTGAGCTTTATCAAGATAGCATCTTCTCATGATTACATCTGTTCTATCGTGCCTGAGGACAATAAAATGGCTTCACTAATTTTCTTGATTTATTTGGGCTAGTAAAAAACATTTGTCTTATTCACAAAGGAAACGTCATTATCTTTTCCCTCTTTGATGTAGAATGTTCATTCAAATGTGATCTGCTGCCAGGTTCTTTACCAGGTGGAAAATGGGAGGCCAAAGCCAAGCTGCCTATTTTTCAAACAGTTTGAGGCAACAAGAAATTTAATAAAATCCACTGAGATTACATTTACAATGAGAAAAATACGTGATGCTCACTGCAACCTTGGATAGACAGAGAGCTTGCCAGCTTAAGGGCTGTGAAGCCTTCAGTTATGTTACAGGAGTCCCTGTATGAACTGAGTCGGGGTCCTGAGAAGAGACCTTACAGAAATCAGTAACCCTAAGAGGGTTGTCAGATATATGGGCACTGAATTCCAAGCTGCAGAGACCCCACGCTCAGGGGTTAAGTGGCCCACCCTGTCTCAGTTCTGAATTAATTCACTCAGATCAAGCCAATTTATGAAAGCAAGATTTAACTGTATAGTGACATTCTGGGAATGTTTAACAACCTTTTTGCTCTAGCAGTTGAAATGAATGAGCATTGGCTTATACTGACCTGTAGTGAATATTTTAATGTACTCCCTGGACTTGCCAAAGCCGCAAGTATAGCTGTCGTGGTCGTGCCAATGTTAGCTCCTAAGGTAAGGGGATAAGAGCGCTCAATGCTTATAACGCCAATGCCTGTGAGAAAAGAAGCAGGATTGAGTTGGCTTTGGGAAAACAGAGAAGATAAAACATGGGATATAGAACACAGTATTGACAACTTACCAACAAGGGGTGTAATAGCAGATGTGAAAACAGAACTACTTTGGACAACGAAGGTCATACCAGCCCCTGCAAGCATAGCCAGGTATCCAGCTAACCAAGTAAAAGGAAATGGGAAATCTAAAAGAATAGAGGGAGAACACTGTTGTTAGTACAACAGAATGCTCTGTGTAACAGTAACACATTAGTGAAGACTATGAAGTACTCAAAATATATATATATTTTTTGCCTATTTTCTCTTAAATGGCAATTTGGGGTCAGAGTCAGTCCTACTACTCTGATTTATTCTGTTAGCTGCACTCCTTCTCCAGCCTTCCACCACTGGATGCACTTTGAGATGTGTACTAGACTAGGTAGACATTCGTCCTAACCAAGGGTAGCATACATGTTGTAATGCAATGAGGTATCAGAAATGTTTTCACAGAGGTCAACACAAAACCCTCTAAGTGTCTTGGGAGCCTTGGTTTCAGCGACCAGGCACCTTCTGCATGAATCAGATCTTCAGAAAGCTCTGAGGAGCATCCTTACAAAATCAGGTGGTTTGTTCTAACTAGTTTCAAGCAGATCATCTCCTAAAAATTTACTTGTTAACTCTTGCAAAGAAAACTAAACACGATGATTAGAAAAACTAGGTACAATGGTCCCCTGCAGTCTGTAGATGTATGAGTGAGGTGAGAAGTGAGAACTTAATCAGTTGGGAAGACACGGTGGAACACCGAGCAGCTCAGAAATGAAATAAACAGTAACTGGCAGCTGTTTACTTTCTCCCCCTTGTTTTTAATTCAGACCATATTATTTGTCCAGGAGAAGAGAAGAGAGCTTGGGGACCACTTTGTTGCCTTCCCCATTTCTGTGAACCTTCTCCTCAACCATAGCCTGGGATCTATGCCAGGACTGCTTTTCTCTGCTACAGGCTCCAATCTCTGCATTCAAGAGAGTATGCAGGAAAAGCAGCCAAGTGAAAAAAACTCCAACATTTGCACTCAGTGGATCCAAGCTGAAAAAAAACCTGGAGAGCACAGGGCAAGACAGAAAATACCACTATTGAAAGCTGCCTTATCCTACTGAAGAGAGGGTTAGGCAGTGGAAGAGGACAAGATCATTAATTACTACAAACTTTTGACAACTTACTTTGGAAGGAACATGGAGGCTCTGTGCCAGAACTGGCAATCACAGTCTCAGCACTTCAGTGCTATCTTTTGAGGATGGGAACGTTACATTTCTAACAGCTAATGATTATACATCAAGAAACAGAGCCTGGACTTTGGTCTCTGATGCTGTTAATCTGCTGCATTTCTCAATCAAGCCATTCACTGTTAGATTTTTAAAAGAAAGAAAAAAATATGCTTGGGAGAAAAAATGTGGGGGGGTTGTGGGGAGTGATTTTCATTCAATACTATTTTCTTTAAACTATTTTATGTTATCTGCCAGAATGGGAAATATCAATAAATGTGTTCAGTGTCCTCGTCATTCCTGAAAACAATCCTCAGGAAAAGCAGATAATTACCGGTGTTGATTGTCTTCTTGATAACGCTCGCCACTTGTCCTTTAAGCACAGAGTTTAATAGCTTAACGATCATTATCAAACAGGAGCAGAGAACAAGCAGGGACAAAGCCAGAAGGATAAGACCGATGGCAAGATCAGGCAGGTCTGAGTTTACAAAGAGATGCTGGCCTGAAAAAGAAATGGAAAATTAATTAGCCTAGCCACATTTTTGCTTGTGATCCTAACTAAGCCCAGTCCTGGTTTTTGTACATGTCACTTAGAAAATGGGACCAAAGCACACACAGCTTGAGGGGTTGATGCAAAGAGGGAAAATGCCACCTCCCTTGCTCCACAAAAGCTATGTCTGAGTGGGGCAGGAGAAGTTCTTGTATGGACATGCTTATAAAACACACAGCAGACACCCCGACAGAGCAGGCAGGAGCTGGGTGACCATGTAGAAGGCAGAGAAGTACAATGGTAGGAGGAAGTTTTGGAGTGCTCCAAGCTGGATGGTGGGTCAGGTTTTCCCAGAGGTGGCTGCGTGCCTGAGAAGGGCCATTGAAACTCCTGCAGGGCATGCATAGGGATGGAGATATCCAAGGAACCATTACAGCAAAGTAACCATAGCTCCAAGCCATCTGAACAGCGAGGGTGACATGATACTGAAGACCTCAATTACTGATATCAAGGAGCATGGAAAGAGATCCATCTGCAGCCAGATACCATGATGATGCTGGTAACTCCAGCTGCAGAGCTATAGCAGAGCACAGGCTCCTCAGACAACACCTGCACTAGTACCATGTGTCCGTACGCAGGCAAGGGTTTCCTGATACACCTCTGAAGTGGTCTGTTAACACTATCAAAAAGCTATATACATATGTAAAGATATTGCCATAGAAGAAAGAATTCTACTACTTACATTTAGTGATATAGTCTGTTTCAGTTACATTCTTGAGAGTCCATGTCATGTTTCCCTCAGTCCAGCAAAAGTCAGGAGTTGTGCAGTTTTCTGGAAATGGAACTGTGACATTCTGCAGTGTCTAAAGATCGCCAGACAGAGCAGATAATTCAGTCATTTACAACCTTTTATTAAGAGCTCATATAAAGTGTTAGGTTTTTACTACAACCAAGGATTCATCAACTAAGGGCAGATTTGTAAGCTGGCACCACATTAATGTCAAGGTGAAACTTCTGCATTCTTGAAATAAATCATCGTGCTGTTACCCAAGCCAATTACTACAACATTTAAAGATTAAAATGTCCCCAAAATCTTCTACATTGTAATAACCATAGCACCAAGTCATTAATAGTTAAGAACCTTAACTGCTGATGACAGTTAGTGGAGTGAGGCTCATATAAGGCTGCAGTTGCAAGACAGTGACATTACTTTTCCAGGCAGCACCACAGCTTCCTTGGTCCAAGAAAGACCTCTTTACTGTCATCTCAACAGCAGTTAATGGTCTTGTGAGTACTACACCAGGGCTGTGATTCAGAGTGCTACAATACTAGTGCAGCCTTTGTTGCTGGATGAGCACAAGCTGCTCGCACTGCCTTCCTGTGCCTCAGTTTTCCTGTCTGTAGAAACAGAAGTGCTGCTACTACTTTCCTTTTAATGTTCAAACGCTATCTAAGAGCTAATTACAAGAACTATGATTTGCATTATTATTATGGAGTTGAACCTAAATTTCTACTTATATTACATTAAAACCTTCCTCATAAGAATTCCTAGCCTAGACATGCTGCATTCTGACACCAAGTCCATAAGTCCTTATGCAGACTAAGGAGGAGTTCATTGACTGAGCTGTACTTCCACACGAGAGCAACTAACAGCCAAATGGACTCTGAACCATGCTGTTGAACAGCAGGTATCTTTTAAACATGTTTGAGTGATTTTCTTTTGTAGAAATGGAGAACAAGAAATCAGGGTACTGCCTACAGACACCTGCATCCTCAACACCTTCCAGCTGATGCACGTGGGCAAGGATGGGAGTGGATCTAGTGACCCCACACCTGGCCTCCAGCCTCCCCATCATGTCAGCCTTTACAAACACAGCACAATCTTTTTTCTCACCTTCCTGAATTTTTTTCAAACATCTGAGTTTCAAAGCAGCTGCATTAGATCAAAATGTTTATGTTTTGCTTTAAACATATTTCCCCCACCAAGTTAAAGTCAAACTGTTATGGGGTTCATATGTTTTTGTAGTTTGACTATATCCTTGAGCAGTAGGTACACAGCCAAAATATAGACAAGCACAATATAAAACCATGTATATAGAAATATACATTTCCTTCAGCCTACACTTTCCACGTAGAGTAGTTTCCTGTCCTCTGTAGGATTTGGGGGCTCAGCACGGGCTGGGGTCTGACAGCTGGGCAGCTGCCCAAGCCCCCTGCCCCCCCAAGGTGAAACACTCAGCAGTGTAACCCGAGCAGAGTTTCAGATGAGCACAGCTCTGCTCCTGGCACTATCTCCCTAGCTAGCATTTCACTGGCCATCCAGACTATCATTCAATAGGAGCTGGGCACTTCATTTCAACCTCCACTCTGTGTTCTTAAGTATCTCCTGCCTCAGCACTTCAGGAATTACTTTTCTATACATGACAACAAGTACAACTAATAACTTTAATGAGAGAATCAAAGGATATTTTATGCTCTAATTACTAGTTAGCTGAACAATGCAAACCAAACACAGCTCCACAGTTTATCAAAATACTCATAGGTGTCAATCTGGGCAAGAGATTCCTCCAAGCTGCAGTGCTGTTTGGGTGAAGAACAACAGGGCACAGCCCCACAGAGGCTTTCTCCAAGGGCAGTTTTCCAAGAAAGCTGCAAATAACCAGCTACCACCAGATCACCCTAACATATGGAAAACTAAAACTTATTAGATCAGTAGATAAACGGTGTTCAGAAAGATCTTTTCTTTGGCCTATGTTGCAGATTTTTTTCCACTTTCAGAGAGTCAGTAGTATCACAGTTTAAAGACATTTGTGTGTGTGAAAGGAATGAAAGACTTGGCTCCAAACCAGCAGTACTGATAAGTGAGGACCTGTATGGTACTGAAAGTAGCCAGGTCAAGGTCACCACTGGTGACCATCCTTTGTTTAAGTGGAGGAAAAACTACCTTAAATTGTTTTCATTCTTTTTCTGCTGAAAAAACCCCCATCATTTAAAAATCTAAGTTCACAATATTATGATAAGGAATGTCAGCTAAAGATCAGTAATACACTTCCTGAGGTACCTGACAATTAATTTAGCATAATACTCACCACATTGGTTTCAGTTACACACCAGACCTTGACCAGGCTTTTGTTTTTTGCTGATTCATCATTAGTAGCAATTGCATTTATTACTGATTTATCAAGCTTAAAAAAAAAAAAAAGAAGAAAAATTTTAAAAATGCATTATTCCAACTTGCATCACAAACTTCTGTTCAGCTCTACTCAAACAATCCCCTTTGGAATCCCAACCATGATAAGCCCACATGATCATCTCTAGTGCTGGATCTGCCCAACATGTAGGAGGGGGTTTACTCTGACAAAAAGGCTCAACTCTACATGCCCAAATACTGTGTCTCATTCTCCCCAAATCATCCACCACTTCATCTCTCCCTTTCTGTTTAATCAACTGCCTGACTGTATTTACTGCCATTTTAGAAGATGTGTTCTTTCCCCCCTGGCCTCTAGATGCACGCGATTATGTCAGGTCCTACACTGATTTTCTGGCTGTGCCAGGTTGTCTCAGCTAGTACTGTCTGCCCATGTCTAGGCAACAGGCTGCCTTCCCATCCATCTCACATGGCTGTATTTGTCCTCACCTGCCTTCTCCTTCCTCCTGGCTAGGTCTGTCATCATTAAGGTGAAATGTGGGGGAAACAGAAACAGGAACTATAGAGCCGGGGTTTTATGAAATGTGAACAAAAAGAAGAATTCATCTGCTAATGAGCTTTAAGCCAAGGACATAGAGAAAGAAGTGAGAACCCTTCTCATGTTCAGAGCATTTTGATTAGCTGTGACTGAACCAAGTAAGCAGCTTGCTTGAAGTGAGAAAGAGCTTACCTCAATGATGAGTTTTGTAAAGGGGTCTGTGATAACTTTTAGTAGCTCAGGGGCATCTTCACCACTTTCAAGATGAAAGGACTCAACTATAACATTGGTGAGATGGTAAAGATAGCCAGAAATAACTTCAATGGGCAACAGTGCAAACACAGCAAGCCAGTTAAAGAAATCATGGATTGTTGCCCCAGCAAAGGCCCTGCAAAAAGAAATTAAAAACCAGGTTTGCTTTTAATTAGACAAAATATGTACATCAGTTAGATATGAAATCATAGCAGTGGGGATGAAGCCCATTTCAAGGTGGGAATCATTTCATTTCCAGGGTCACAGGAGATGGCTACTTGGCTATGGAGCATTAAGTTGTCTCCACACTGTTGATCAATTAAAGAGCCAGCCAGGTGAGTAAAACAAGAAAAACTAGAAAAGGCAAAAGAGATCTTTAACACAAGGCTGCCAAGAGTACTCATGTGAAAAAAGAAGTGGCTGTAGAGCCTACATTTGTTTTGTCTCTCACCCATTTTTGGCACATTTTTATTCCTCAGCCAGTGATTTCCTCTGGGACCTGTTGTCCCTGAATCCTAGGGCAAGAGAGCTTTGCGGCCCTCTCATGTGTTCCTGCAAGCCATTGGTGTACAGCTGCCTTCCATCTTCTCCTCTAAAGCCTGAGGAGCCACAACTCTCCCCTCAGAGACTTTGGCGAAGAGTATTTCATATGTCCAGTATGGCACAGATGACAAGGTACCAAAGTCTCCTATCTCTACCAAGTTTACTGCCCATCTCCAGCAAGGCGAAAGCTCTCTCAGTGGTAATGTCAAGTGGTGGTCTAAAAGCTGTCACTTTATGTGTTCGACAGCCAGAACACATAATTTCTCTACAGTTACCAGATCTTGCTTACTGTAGACTTAAAAAAATCTTCAATATTGAAATCTTGTTTAAGGAGACTAGACAAAAATAATGTAATATTAACTTCTTATACAACTCTCCAATAACTGACATAATAAAAGGTGGGTGGCATAGTGGGAGCAGCTGAAAATTTATCCTTGTGTAAGATCATTAAAAATGGTGGATCCTTACAAAACCACAAAACTTTTAAAGGAACCCAATATGCTTTTCTTCAAGTATATGAAGCCATATATATGGGCAGCTTTGCACCTTTGCCATTGCCATGCTTGTGACTTTCCTAACTAGAAAGGTTGAATGGCTGTAGTAGTGATAGGGAAAATGGAAGAAAACCTACAAAGAAGGAACAAACGACTTTTCAGGTGTAGTGTTTAAGTACAATACCTTCTAAATTCATTCCTGTCCCCAGCTTGCATGAGTGCCACAATCGTGTTTGTAACTGAGGTGCCAATGTTTGCTCCCATGATGATCGGAATAGCTGATTGAACAGTTAGCACTGGAAAGCAGAAAAGGAAGCACTGAATGAGAAAATCAGATCATCAGCAAGCTCTATGCTTCAATGAAGATTTCTATTAATGTCACTGAATCCATGACTTCCCTTGATGTCACTGGGATTAGGTGCTGTGATCCAAATGTTTGCTTTAATCAAACCCCATGGGAACATGACACTCCCATAGTCCTGACTGAAACTGCAGCCAATGGTTATCCCTTTTCACCACATATTGGAGGGCCAGAGTAAGATAAAGTCTCTTTCCCAGGCATTTGGCTACTTACTGCAGAATTTAGAAATGATGCCACAGAAACAGATGAAGTTTAGTAACTGCCTAACATTAGAAAATTATGCAGATAATTTCAAAATTAAGGCATTCAGTGCCAAGGTTTCCAATGATTTTCATGGCAGTTGTGGTCTTACTATTATTACTAGTACTTCTAGTATTGCTACTACTATTAATACTATCATTATTAATTTTTAAAATTTTATTTTATATCAAGGTAACATCTGTGAAAAGCTCTTCCTGCAGTCTCTATTCTTACACCCAAAGCTTCCACAACTTGAACGTGGGTGGGAATGTTTGCACCCCAGATAAGATTTATGAGTAATCTGTAGGAAGATACTGTAAGCAGACTTACATGTGGAGGACACCATGCTGACTATGATGGATGAGGAAGTACTGGAGCTCTGGACCATAACAGTCACCAGAACTCCAATCACCAATCCCGCGACAGGATTAGACAGCACTGAATCATCTTTAAATATGTCCCCTGCTGCTTTACCTACAAAAAATATATTCCCAGAGTGAGGGAAGTGCAAGGTAAAGTCTACAGAAATTATCAGAGTGTTTAATTAAAGATTATTCAACCCATTTAATTGACATATATATAGCCATGCTTGCTGGTCAAAAAAATTACAAGGTGATGCAGCCCAGGGATCCAAATTTAGGTCCTGAACTCTCAGCTTCTCAGTTGTTAGAGAAAAATTTATATTCTCTCATTTCAGTGACTAAACAAGCTTTACTGAACTCTGCAGAGAAGCATATAAAACTATTACCATCAGAGGAAAGACTATCGCTCAAAAACCACATATGCGTAGATTTAAATGCTATTACTTGGTATTTTTGGTTACTGCCTCAAGGAAAACTATTTTAATAATACTGATTAATTCTGTCCCTGTAGCTTTCTGTGTTTCCAAAAATCCAAAATACTTCCACAGAAACTCATATGATAACCACTCCTGAACCCCTCATTTGAATTCAACCCTTGAAGATTGGCAAATGTAAAAAATATATTTCAATAGTTTTCGTCTTTGATAGTTTCGGGGGATATTTCAGTGCTGGATGCTTTGGTCAAGAGCACAGTTTTCATATTTCAACTTGTTGAAATGTCTTTCACATGTGACAGATTTATGCACAGATGTATCCATGTAAACTGTCACTAAAGTAACAGGAAACCACTAAGAAATCAGGGCCAATAACCACTACATCAACAGCTCTTTGGAATTTGAGGAAGAAAGGCCCTTCCAAACAAATGAAGGTCAGTCTTCAATCAGAGCTACTCCTAAATCTCTGTCTCAAAACATATGAAGAATGTTCTTGAAGAGTGAGAGTTGTAACTAAGTTGCTCAGATGAAATTTCCCATCTTATTCAGTTTATTCTTAATATTTTAAACATTTTCATACCTCCTACCAGTTGGAAAGCAGAGCTCAGAACATCCAGAGAACACACAAACATGTAGAGCAATCCAAGCAGCATAATGAACTTTCCTATCCCGTAGAGTACACGAATGATTTTTCCTTTTCTATCCAATTCTGCAAAACAAATACATTATGCATAAAGGACTTGCTTGAAGTGTTCTCTGGAACACTAGCACACAAGCAGAGACTATGTAGACAAAGACAGTGCTGTGAATTCAATGTGTGATTAAATCCAAAAGAATGTTCTTAATCACATTTTAACTGCAGAAGCAGGTACTTTGTTTACTTAATTTTACCACCAAAAAAAAGTTTTTTGGTATGTGACAAAAGCCTCATAAAATTTGAGATTGACCCTTCATTTTATAGTGATCCTACTGAGTAAAGAAAGACAGGAGCCTGGATATAAAACCATATTAGTGCTGGACTGTTTTCCATATATCTCTTTGTGTTTTAAGGAAGGTAAGCAGCATGATTTCCAGATCCTTCTTAGCTGACTAAGTATAAGATCCCCATTAACTTTTAGAGAAGGTGAGAGAAGAAGTGGTGGGGAAAAAAGTGCAGGTAATTTATTTGTGGAGAAATGGCTACCTGACCACTTGACCCCAGTGTCCTGCAGTTCCGGCAGAGCCCACGGGTCCTCTTCCTCTGGCCTTGTCTCATCTATCAAGGCTATTGTGGAAAATGCAGGTTGAATTTCCCCTTTATTTCCAAGTGAAGCCACATTGCCTGCTGAAATAGAACGTGTAAAAAATTGTTTAATTACTTTCCATCCTGTCCAAGGATCCCCAAAACTTATATACCTCTATAACTCACTGGTGAGCACGTTACCTTTGTGATTTTCTCCTTCTTTCCCAGCCATGTTCTGGTTTTGTTTGGAAGAGTCCCCAATATAGTTATTGGTTTCAGGCTTTTCTACCTCAGGCCAGGGAGCCATGATCTGTGACTAATAAAGTAGTGTTGATTAAAATGCACATGCAGTCTATATTCAACTTACAACAGGGTATGTGGGAGACATGATTAAGATTAAGAACAAAGGAGATGGAAATGGAATATAAGCAATTTGCCTTTGAACACAACTTTTTACTAATCTTTATGAATTATTCCTTAATTTCTGAAGTTGATTTCTTAATTATTTTTTAAATCACTCTTTATTTGTGTACGAAACTAAAAAAATTCTTTCCATCTCACATCTGTATTTTCATACACTTTTAACTGTCATGAAAGCAAAGATTCCTCTGCTTTCCAAACAGTAGGCATTTCTTCTCTTTAATTAATTTCAGCTCCTTTCAGGAAGAAGTCAGAGAACTGTTTTATTTTCTTCCACCATCTAGATTTAAGAAACTACCTTTACCAAACTGGTAATTCAATACATCGACCTTAGCAAAAAAGTTCTTCCCTAAACGCTGCTTAGTTTGGGTCATGCAAGCTGAACACAATGTTCTTGTTGCCTTTACTGCTTCATTCCCATGGAAGCATGGAGAGGAGAACCCTGGACAAGGTGAAGGAAGAGCCCAGGGTTTCAAGTTCCAGAAGGATGCTTGCTGAATGCCTGGACAAGAGCACAGTTTGAGACCGGTGACCATTTGCAGGTCTATATGTGCCTGTAACTCACAGCTGATGCTGCAGATGAAGATGAGCTAGTGGCAGCAAGGTCCATCTCACCCACGTCATGTAGGATCTCCCTCTGATCCTCATCCTTCCTAACCCCTTTTGAATATATTTGACATGCACCTCAACATTAATAAATAAATCACATGGCCAAATCCTGCCAGCACCGGTGCAAGCACCCTTAATAGATCCTAGCCCAGGTACAAAAGAAGGCAAAGCCTAGAAGAGTCCTACGTATTTACTTCACCAATGTTGGAAGCCAAAGGGAAGGACATGAAAGAGGGGGAAGGTGATCATGGAGAGACAAGCCAATATACACAATAATTCTATCTTTCTAGGTTTGTTGGTGAGCTCAGCCAGCACATCCAAAACTCAGTGGAAAGGATGGGAGAAGTGAACCCTACCCAAGAAAGCCTCACCTTCAGATCTGTCTCTTCCACCCTCTCTGCCACACGAGTCGATCAGTGCTGCTGGCAAAGCTGCCCCACAACCACCACGTCTGGCACCCTGTCACACTTCTGAAACACCGGTGAGCAAATTTGCTTCCTATGCTCCTCATAAACAAAGCCCCTGTGCCCAGCCTCCAAAAGTCAGGAGGACTTTTGGGCTGGACTATCATGCTCCCATAAACAAGGTTCAGCTACAAGCAGCAGCCACTCTAAGGGAGTATAATTAATCATTCATTTAATCATAATCCTTTATGTAGCTGGTGGTGAAAATGTTTTGTCCCTGCCCACATCAGTAAGCCACACATCCTCTTCCTTTTCCTGGGAAAGAAAAGGTCACAGACAAACCACTCATGTCTTATTCTAACAGAGGAGGGTATTGTTTGCTGGCACTCCACAAAGAAAAGAGTATCTCTCCTTCCTCATTAGCAGGAAAAGCTATTCTACAATTTCATTTGCAATATCTATGCTTTTACACGTTCTTTATCTGTGGTGTAAGAACCATAGCAGCTCCCAAGATACACAAAGATCTTAAAATAGATGAAAGTCACTCTTGCTTGTTTCAACAAGGGTTTCCATTTGCTTGAAGCAAATTCTTGCATTTTCACCCAGGCCAAAACAACCACCAACCCCACCTATGTCAGAACATCCCCATCTTGTTAAACGAGTTTCATTTATACATGTTCAGCATTTAAAGAGCTATTAAAAAAATAACTGCTCTGCACAAGTTCTTCTTAAGTGAAATGCAATCATGAAAATGCACTGGGAAGTCAAATGGTGAAATTGCATTGACAATGAATTCCAACCATGAAGACACAGAATATGCTGGACACCACTACTCCTAGAGATGCCATCAGTACTTCTACAGTTCTTCTCTTACACTCAGTATGGAAATTCAGCCTGCATGATTATTGTATGGAAACTGAACTGATGCATTCACTAAAGAAACAGGAGCTCGAAAACTTCGCCAGAAAAACAGACCCGTGTCTCCTCAATAAACTCATTCAAGAATTCAGCAGAGCATTTTTTCATAAGCATCTCCCATATTCCTGAGGTGCTCAGGATCCCACAGGTATGTCACGTATTATTATGGGTTTTGCTTTATGTGATCAAATGCCATAGAATGAGAGTTGATCACTTCTGTGGAGGAAGTTTTTGTATAGGTATGTATGTAAAGTTATTCATATGAGCCCTAGTCAACCTCTGATTTGAGAAGGCAGATTTGAATACTGGAGGTCTTTACAGCGTTTCTTCAAGCATTTGGATTTACAGAGGTTTAACTAGAACAGCCTGTTCTGTGTGAGTGGTATCAAGGAGTGATGAAAGCAAAACCACCTAGATCCTTGAAGCACTACCAAAGCTGTCATCTTTTTCCAGATCCTGACTCTTGTCCAAAGGAACAGCTGAGAAGTTTAGAGACACCTGATACTATTTGCTGGAGTCCTGCTCACAGCTACTTACTGTTAATTAATCGCTGTGCTACAAGGATAATCTACATTCTACAGTTTTCCCTTCAAAGAATTCTTCCTTGGCCCAAATACAAGCATTAGCGTCTTGATAAAAGACTCAGCAGAAGATGTGTGTGCTGCAGAGCAGTGGGGTGACAAAGCTGACTGCATTGCTCCCTGGCAGCTCACATGTGCCTTTGGAAAGGCTGACGTCAGGCGCTGGGTTAAAGACCAACATCCTTGATGCAAGATATAAATGACAATGAAAACCCTATTAGTGGTTTGCTTTTGAACACTGAAGATAACTATGCTGCCAAGGAACATGTTAGAGAACGGGCCAATGACAGCACACACTGCAAAAACTTGCTGCATTCAGCTGGACGCACAGGTCCAGGTGCAGAGGTGGGACAGCCACGATTGCTGGATGAGGTGCTGGAGTGATGAGCTCTGCCCATCCCTGTGCCAGCCCAGGTGTCTCAGAGATGTGCATCTGGTTCCCTCCTTGGCTGGCAGAACACCAGCCAGGGTGCCTGCACCCAGGGTGAAGTCATGGAGCTCCCATCCGGATTCACGTCGGCACTTTGGATATCCTCCTGTTTGGAGCTATGCTGAAATGGGAGCTAATTTCCTCCCGAAAGTGGCAGGTCACAATATGCTATGCATATTGCAAAGGTCTGAAAACTAATGCCTGCACAAACTGTAATCCAGTCCGTTTGGTGCACCTTGTGGCAAATCCTCTCACACCATCATGTGTGCTTCTTTCGTTGTAAGTATAGTCTTTCCTTGTCTTTGGGAAATGCTAACTATGTGTGACATCCTTTCTAACTTCAAAAGAAACTGAACCCTCTCCCTCTTAAGAGGGAGATAGATGGAAATAATCAATGGCATTCAAATTTTAAAATAAACTGTGAGGGAGGAAAAAGTCAGAGCCAAGTGGTCTCCCATGGTTTTTATATCCATACTGACTCTCTCACTGCAGCATTTCAAAGAGTTAAAGTCCCTGGGGAATTATCTGAGCAACACTAGGTGTCACACAGTTGCCCTATATTGCATTCCTCAGTGACTCACTGGGCTGTAACAGCTTTGCCTCTGTTGCAGGGCTGCACTCTTGGTGCTTTGCAGATTTAAATTAGAAACAGTTGTTGATGTATTTGTTTAGCTGGATTTAACACAGAGAAAATGAACTACCACTTGCTTGTGCCCAGGTGGTATTGTTCGTACCTCTCCACCCATGACAGCTCACCAAAAGGCCACCTTGTGCCTGAAATAAGAGCTAGGAACCAGTAACCCTTAAAGAAATCTCAATCCTGGGGAACAGACTCAGTCAAACCAACATGAAATAAAAAGTACTGAAGAAAATAGCAGTATTTTCGAAATTAACTGGTGATAACTGCAACAACTGCCAACGTGACCATACATATTGCTTAAGCTATCTACAGATTGCTTAAGCAGCTCCATATAAGGCTGTGGGTTCAGCCAAGCTTTCCCCATTTTCTCTCTCTCCCTCTCCTCCTTCTCTCTCAGTTTTCTACAAAAATACATCACTTCCTTATCATTCACCATAGAGCTATGGTTTTTATGTTAAAAAGGGATTTATCAGCTAATCTGATATCCGACTATATGACAGTAAATATGAATATTTACCACACATACTTCATAAGGATAAATACCAAGCTACATGGCAACCTTTCTTGTATAAAGTTTTAAAAAATATTGTCTTTTTCCCCTCAAAATATATAATTTCCAACATAGAAGCACATCATGTAGAGACAGAAAAAGAAAGATCCTTAGCCAGCACAAATTCATTCGGTAGTTTTACATCAGCTGATAGTTTTGCCCCAGAACCTGTTCCATGGCAGCCACAAAGCCCCAGGTGCAACAGAACCAGTAACAACTTAAATAAACACCCTCAGTGATTCAGCCTTACTAGGAGCAAGTCTTTTCTCTGGCACCAGCCACTTCCCTGGGGCTTTTTCTTTGAATAAGTTAGCAGACTTAACCAGGATGTAAACTTTCAACTCATGTAGTAGAAAAGGAAAAAAAAGATATTTGAAAACTACAAAAAAAAGCATTGTACTCGCTGTTTATCCCTATGGATTCCTGAAATTCATTGCTCACAAGCCTGAATCTAACACATAGCAAAACTAAAAAAATCATATGAAACAAAATAGCAAAAAGAACTAATTTCTAAGGAAGTGCAGAGAGAGATGAATCCCAAACATTAATTTTTGAGTTCACAACTAAGAAAAGCACTGGAAACTACCACTGAGGAGCCAGAGCCAGGAAATATCAGTGAACTACTTGAAATACCTAGTAGGTGTTTAAATAAAACAATTGCTTTTTCAGAATAAAGCAACAAGAAAATTAAAAACCCCACCAGCAAGGAAATAGAACAGATCTACCCCCTCCCAAAGACAAAACATGCAGTAAAGAATAGAGAGAGGAAAAAGTAATGACATTAAAAAGACTTACTGATCTAATGGAAGAGCTGATAATAAAAGTTACTGAGAAACCAGCTGATTGCCTACTGACACATTAGTTGAGCAAACTACATTAGACTAATGTATTCCTTTTACCTCCGTGTATCAAACCAAATTAGCATAAGAAAATGTTTCCATCAAGAATAGTCTGACACAGCCGTGGTGAGGAACACAGACCTTACACAAGATCTATGCTAACACACGAACTGACCGTATTCCCTTCCAATGTTTCATTAATAATATCCTATACATTTTCCAGTATCCAATACCACTGATTACTGTGACTTAAAATCTCACTTCTTTTCAATCCAAATAACAGTTAAAATAATACTTTCTTTTGCTATAGGCAGTTATTTCTGGCTGGGTTTTTGGTTGGGTTTTTTGGGGGGTAGCTGCTAACAAAATGCTTTTTTTCTTTATCATATTCCATAAAAAAACCCCCTAGCTGTTCACAGGAAAAAAAACACAGTTTGATTTCAGAACTATTTTTTTGTCACTTCCTTAAAACATAAATGCAGTTGAAAGAAAACAAGGTGAAAATGCTAACAATTGAATGACATTTCATATGCCACTACAGTTCCCTGTGTTAGCTCTCTGTTGCCATTCCTTAAGTTGCAAAAGCAGAACTTCAGATTTGCAAGCTAAACAAGCTCAAAGAAGAAGAAAACTCAGTCTTAGTTGTTCTTACTTACCACGTCTTTATTCCCAGACAACAGAGTGAACGGATCAACTGAGCAGCCACTGAAACCTGCAATATATATAGACAGGTGTTGAGCAAAGTTTGCTTTCATCACTGCACACTAACATTCCTATTTTACAGTCCAGAGGAACTGCCTACCTGCAACTTAATGATCACAATAAAACTTTTTTAGCAGGAGTGGGCAGCAACCAGGACTGATAAAACTACAGGCTATTTCACACTTATCACATTCTAAAAAATGTCCCATCAGCATTTAAGTACAAGTTACAAATGTGTTCATGTGAGTGCTGAGGAACGGTTTGTTCCAGCATGAAAAATTGCTGTCCACCTGATCATTCAGTAATCTTTTTTCCAATAATAATTTTCCAAAAATATTTTGCAATCTCAAAAGTCTGTCAAAAGGGTGTGAAGGAGATGTAGTACTGTTATTTGTCTGTTCAGGTGCCTATTAATCTGCCTTAGAACAGAAGTGAAGGAGAATCAGATAAAAAGCAATGTAAGTAGGAAACACGTAAGAACTTCTTAGAACAGAGGATGGAGTTTCATTCTTATCGGTGCTCAATGTTTGCAATTAAGGCAAGCTCATTAGCATTTTGGCTGTGGCTCTCCTTCCAAATGAGATTTAAAGATGTAAGGACACTTTTGATAATCAAATTCAAAATGCCAGTGATGAAGACCACCTGATGATAAATACATGTTATTCAACAAATACCATGTGGCATTATAGGTTAGACAAAGCAGTCACCAGCATTGCTGCCTGTTCTACTGATGAACTTAATGAGGAGCTGGTGGGGAGGGCTGCATTAGACACTGTACTTTATTATTTTTTGATTTTTTTCTGTTTCAACAGGCAACTTATACTGAGCAAATAAGCTGTAAACTATCTGCCTAATCAGCAGATCTGCTTTGTCTGCTTGTACGCAGTCATATCTCCCAGCAGCTTAGTGACTTAGTAACACAGTAAAATAAAACTCTTGCTTTTGCACGTTTCAGTCCCATGGAGACACTCAGCCTTTGGAGCAGTGAGTCAGAACTCACCTTTCTCCTGTGTCGGCATCAGAAATGTTTAATAAGCGGTGATCATGAAAGCTTCCACAGCCCCTCATGCAGCATCACATCCAGACAGTGGAATCACCAAGCACCTCCTCTGTCTGCAGTGTCTCTGCTGGTGTCGACCCCACTGCCCGCACCATACTGGGTAGGGCTCATGTTGTAGCCCAAGGATGGAAGCACCAGCCCTGCCTCGTCCTCCCCACCTGCAGTTTACACAGAGGTGGAAAGGATGGAAAGGAAACTGATTTTTCTTCTGTGCAAAGTGGAGAACTGTCCAAAAGTGTAAATTAGCAATAGAAAATGGACCCAGTGTCTACCTTGGTGGTTCACAAAAGAAGGTTTCTTAACAGAACTGTACTTTAACATTGCACTTAAAAATAGTAGGTTTTAATTGATGCCCTACATGTAGGAAATCAGGTGGATCTTTTAACTGGGAATCCTGTATCCCTGAGCTGTGGCTTATTCTCTACGGAGTCACTGTGAAACCCAGCTCTGACAGTGGGAAGGTATGAGATGTGTACACTTCAAGTACCCCATCGTGGCTCAACCAAAGTATTATGACATCTTCCACAGCATTTTTATTCCAACACTGCTCATTCCATTTGCTAAGCACAATCCTATGCACTGACCAAGTAAACATGTTAGAAAGGGAACAATTCTATATCAGACCCACTGAACTCCCACACAGAGCTTTAGGAAAATAAAACCAGCTACTTATACAAAAGCAGGCAACCTACAGTCTGTCTCTGGCAGTCCAGGGTGGACCTTCTACAGAGTCACTCTGGAAGAACCTCCGTAAGGACCTAGCGATGAAGGATGAAAGTGGATGTTATTTGTCCCAGAAGCCTTCCCTTCATTCAAAATCAGAGGAGAAGAGGCTGAAATCCTTCCCAGGATTGCAGGGCAGTCAGAGTGATAGTCCAGAGTGCTTTTCTTGCATCTGGCACTGATTCAAAAGATTCTGCTTCTGCTAAGGAAGAATAACAAAATGCTCTATCTTCTCCCTTTAGAGATTACTAGAAGCAACTGACCTAATCTAAAAAAATATTCTTGGATAGGAAACATTTAGTAAAATAAGGCAGCAAGCAAATTTCAAGGCTCCTGATTTCATCTAATAAGGTGCTGGATTACTCTGCAAGCTATTTGCAACACTACCTGTGAGAGTCTAGCACTTAACAGGAAGTACAAACACAGAAAATGTTTCAAACACAGAATAAGAAAAAAATTCCAAGCATGTGCAAATTTTGTGAGAGGTGAACTCTGTCCTGTCACTGTTATATGTTGCAAGAAGTTATAGCGCAGGCAACAAACATGTCTACATAGCAGAGAGCTGGACTACAAGCTCCCTTGTAGATCTGCCCCACAAAAAGGATGCATGTAGTGCAAGTATGAACCCCATCCATGTCTAAGACCCAGGCCCTAGTACAATAAATCAAGTGCATCTTAGTCTCAACCAAAACAAAAATAATTAAAGGAAAGTAAAAGAATGGCCATCCATCCTGCAAAGGTGTCAGAGTAGCCCAAGATACATATTTACTAACAATAATACATTATGAGATTTGCTCTTTTAGTAGACACAGCTTCGAAAGACAGCATGCATGAGCATGGCTCTCAGCTAACATCAGAGAGAAACTCTATCTCATAAAATTTAATTTAATTTTCAATATTCCATAAAGCCAAAGAAAGCACTAAGTGCTGAACACTTAGTGTGCATTTAAGATGGTGGGAATCTAGAAAACAGCTACGTGGCTCTTTACCAAAGAGAATTGGTATTGTTTCCATCATTTAGAAACACCATTGTCTATATTATCTTGTTCAGAAACCTTGAACAAGTCTAGTTGTCTACATTTGGGAACAACATGAGTATAAATCAGCCTTCCCTATTATGGATATGTAAAACACAAAGCCCTGATCATTAAAGAGAGAGGCCAGTGCTGATTTCAGTGGGAATTACAGCCAGAACAGTTATTTGTATTACTATACTGTGCATTTTATCTTACATAAATGATATGCAAAGAAATTAATGGAGTTACAGTAGTCAATGTATTTCCAAAGCTGAGTAATGAATAAAGTCATAAAGAGACAGCATTCAAAAGAGCCAATGCCAGGAATTGGAGGGTGAAATAAAACAAGAAGTGAAGGAGTCACAAAGAGAAAAATTACAGGAAGGGTTTTCAGACATAAAAAGGAAAATAAATATTTCAACACAGGAAAGATAGTTTTTACAGAGGAATAATATGGCAAACAATTTTAAACAGAAGTGTTTGTTTGGTCTTATAATAATCGAGCAGCACCTTCACCACAGAATGAGTTTATTCTCATTACTACCATGTCTCAAATGTTTTTGTCAATTCAAATGCATCCTTGGGACATGAGTTAAGAGGGTTATTTGTTTACATCTTCCATGATTATGTTTCCCACTAAAGTCACTTAATACAACTGTTTTTATTCCTCCTGAAGTATCTGATTTTGACTTCCTGTTTAGTAGACACTTTGCTACTAAGATGCACCAGTACCCACTCTCAGCATTTACCGATGTGTAAGAGATTGCTTGTCTGGAGCCTGCAGTACAGGCAGTGGTGGTGGTGGGGCCAGGGCAGGGGGTGTTCTGCACAGCCCTGCAGCCAGGCACCAAGCACTTCCAACCCACTCACAGGGAAGGACTGGCCAGAGGCAAAAAGGTACCGACTAAAACATGGCACATGTGAAAAAATAGCACCAGCAGTAGACTGAATTTGATTTCAGTCAGAATGCTAAAAATGTGAATCATATCACTGCTTTGACCACTAAATCCCAGAAAAAAATTTAAATCTTTTCTTACCATAGTTGTTCAAAACTTTTATTGCTTGTTTTAAACATGTAGCTAAGAATTTTAAAATATGTCTGTTAAAAAAAATCCCCACAACAAAGACCTGATAATGTTTTAGGACTAGAAATTTTTAATCACAAAAGAAACCTAATCTTATTCCCCTCTTGCTAACCTTTTCTACACTTTTTATAGTCTATTCCCTTACCTTGCCCCCACACCACACCCCTCTCCTCCCTGCTTCTGTTCACTCTCACAACCAATCTTATATTCCACATCCTCCTGTTGCCTCCCACTTTGGACACATATTCATGAATGCAAATAGTGTCTTCCCAACAAAGGAGTAATGGGGGAAGAGGAAGAGAAGAAGCAAAGGGAAATGTGAGAGCTCTTAAATAAATAATAATACTCACGCTCTTATGCAAACCTTAATTTACAGATTCAAGTGCTTTGGGAAAGTAGGCATTGTTGACTCCTTTTTTATTCACAGACAGTTAGAAGCTATCTGTATTTTAAGAAATCCATTGTTTTCTTCCTACCCAATTTGTTAACTCTTGGCTGACACTGGACATGGTGTTGCTGGTAGCAGGACAAGCAAGTATAATTAAGAGCAGCCAGTTGAGCATGTTTACAAAGAAAAGAAGCTTCATCTCACCTTTCCAACCTGTACACTCCTTCTGCACTTGCGCTGTACAGCCTGCTGGCCTCCACACATTGCCCATGGACCAGCTGCTCAGATTCCGTAGCTGTGCTTATTTGTCTTCTGCCCAAATGACTTCTGCCCTAAAGACAGATTTGAGAGTGACATAAAATGAGGATTGTTGACAAAATAAATAGTCTCCCACAAACATGCTACTCATTCGAAGGCCATATATGTATGTGCTAATTCTCTGTGGAAATGTACATTCCAAATAATATATTAAACACCTCAAACTCCAGGTGAAAAATCACAAATTATTTCATCAATGGCACCATTCGTTACTTATTTTTGCAAAATGCTTGGCAGCATCTTCTGTCTGAGCCTGCATCCATGAAACAAATTTTGGGCAACTCTGGGTGAGTTATCTTAAGGCGATCTATTGATATAAACTATTTTCTTTGAACTTACTTTCCACACAACCAATTGTCCAACACACTAGTTCTGTAAAGATCAGTAAACTAGACCTACAAAATTAACAGCAAAATCCAACCATCTGGCATTTAATAAATACCAAATACAATAATTTTCCTTAATGAATAGTTCATAAGCGATTACCCATGATTATCATCTAATACAAAGGTCCTTGAATGTGTCCAGAAAACAGCAACAAAGCCGGTGAAGGGCTGGAAGGAATGTCCTGTGAGGAGCCACTGAGCACTCTGGGCTTGTCTAGTTTGGAGAAAAGACTGCTAAGGGGTGACTTTATTGCTCTCTGCATCTTCCTGAGAAGAGGAAGTAGAGAGGGAGAGCTGATTTCTTCTCCCTGGGATCCAACAAAAGTATGTATGGGAATGGTTCAAAGCTCCACTACGGAAGGTTTAGACTGGACATTAGGAAGCATTTCTTTACCAAGAGTGCAGTCAAACCCTGGATCAGACTTCCTAGAGAGGTGATCAATGCCCCAGGCATGTGAGTGTTTAAGATGCGTTTGGACAATGCTTTTAACAACAATGCTATTCTAGTCTATACTGTTCTGGTCTGTTCCGTTCCATTCCGTTCCATTCCTGCCAGGATAATCAGGAAAGGATTTCAAGTCAGGTGTGAGGACAGCCCTCTCCCGTGTGAGCACTACAGTAATTTTCTTACTGTATTAGGCAAAATGGTCTTGCTGCACAGTTGTGAGATCTTACAATTAGGAGTGTACCAAACATCGGAAAAATTTTCTCCTTCTGTCATAGCAATTTCTCTCAGTGATGCCTGTGCCACATAAAATGTTTTGATCCTATCCTGCTGCCCCCTGTTAACACTGGATCCTCTTGGAGGATTTAATTCTTGGAAACACGAGATGCAAGAACCATCCCCACTCTCCTTGCAATATAAATTCAATATAAATCTTCAGCCTTAAGTCTCACATGAAGAAAGGCAATGCTTTTTTTCTTTAAACATAATTCTATCCCCAGGACGTTCTATAGACTTCAGATGCCTTTCTTGATGATGCATGCAATGAGTAACTTCACTAGAATAAGAAGACATAGTTTCTTTTAAACTATTGAAAACTGAAATCTGCTATAGACACAAATTTACAGTTTCTATTGACTCAGAAGAACCTACATGTGCATATGTAAGGCATCATACAGATCAAGGCATGCAGGCAGTAGCTACTTTTTAAGTGTTTACAGTTCATCTTTTTATACAAATATTTTTGGCTTTATAAGAGATAATTAAGGGAATATGAAGACCAATATTTGCTTTTACAAAGGAAGATTGAAACACATGCAAGGTAAACCTGAAGAGGAACCTAAGACAGAAAACATTTCCTCACAGCCCTGTTGTGCAGGGTTTTCCTCAGCTGTTTCCCTTAAAGAACAGAAAGTTATGTGCTTTTACCACAGTTGTTTCTCTTCAAAAGGAAAATCATAGAATCACAGAACGGCTTGAGTTGGAAGGAACCTTAAAGACCATCTAGTTCCAGCCTCACTGCTATGGGCTGGGATGGAACTCACTAGATCAAGGTTACTCAAAGCCCCATCCAACCTGGCCTTGAACACTGCCATGGATGGGCCATCCACAGGTTCTCTAGGCAACCTGTTCCATCCTCACCACTTTCCCAGCAAGAATTTCTTCTAACATCTAATCTAAACCTGCCCTCTTTCACTTTGAAATCATTGCCTCTTGTTGTGGCACCCTGCCCTTATAAAAAAATCCCTCTCCCTCCTTTTTATAAGCCCCCTTAAGGTCCTGAAATCTGTAACAGCTTTTCATACTGGGTACACAAAGCAGACCTCAAAGGTACTGAAAAAATATTCAAACCTTTGGGCTCAATGATGACAGAAAGATGCCAGTAGAAAGTCACAATAAAATATTCTCTGTCCTATTCTTAAGCTGAATTAGTGAAACAGGAATTTGAATATTTTTTGGAAATACAGAGGTATACTTCACAGATTTCTGACTCCATCATTAACTACTTTTCCTAAAGGAAATAGATCTAAACTTTGGCTGGTTGCTCAAGTCCAAAGAGGCAATACTATAGCAGAGACCATCTGCTTACTGTAAAAAGTGGATGTTGCTAACTTTTAAAAGCATTATGAACAATTCCTCCGAACAGGAAAACATAATTTTATCACAATAAAAAAGATCAATTGACAAACTCTGGCATAATATGACCTAATTAAGCTATTGTTTTTATGTCTTGCTAAGTATCTCTCTCATATTGCTGGAACACAGTTTAAAAATCAGTTTATGCATTTTAATTAAAATTGCTGCACTATCAGTAAAAATGACACTATCAAAAACCTACAGCTTCCCTTACTTTAAAATTGTTTCTCGTCTAAGTAACAAGCATAACTTATTTCAGCAAGAAGACAAGAATTGCTTCTTAATTGTACTGGAAGGACACTTTCTTTTAAAACCTGAAGGTAACAAGTGTCATTTTGCATATATTAAGATTTAAAGAGGTGGCTCTGTTACGGCTGCTGTGTAACTCAAGACTTTCAGAGTTGTAAAACTGTAACAGTATGCTAATTTCTATAAATTATATATAGCCCATTTACAATTCGTTACGTTCTGTTCTTGATCCCCACATCATGCTTGCATTGGTCTGCTATTTATTTATCAACTCTGTCTCCACAGGCCTCATAAATTGTTACTGGTTGCAGGAAACAAGATTTGACTTACTAGCCCTCTCCCCTGTCAGTCACAGCAAGGGTTTGCACGTGTCACATATCACAGAGCACTTTGTTTCATTATTATGTGAGTTTGAAAAAAGTCCATAGAAGTTCTTTATTGGAAAAATGCTGTTGAATACAATAAAAGAGGAATGAAATACAGAGTTTGTAATATTCAGAGATAATCAGAGAAGACATTTCAGAATAATTCTTACATATGACTTTTCCACAGATTGAAGTCCTTGGTCAGATTTAATTGTCCTCTGCTTGCGGCTGTTCTTTTCACTGAAACTTAGCATCACAAATAACAACCAGGATTTTTTTCAGACCACGTGCACTAAGAACAATAGGGACCACTGTGTGTGGGATGAAAGCCTGTCTCAGGCACTCACTGCGAACCACAGCCTGCCAAGAAAAGCAGTGACGGGGATGTGGACAGGACAGAGCTGCCCACCTGTGCTCGGGGACCTGGACATGCCCCAGCTCCTGCAAGGATGCTAAACATGCACAGGACAGGTACACCAAGTCTTGGCGGCAACTGAGCATCAGTTTCTAGATGTGGTGCCTTGGGAACGCATGCCTATTTCTCATGAATGAATAAATAGTGTCACAAAGTACAAGCCCTGGAAATGGGTAAATGGGAACACAGCAAACTGACAAGGTTTCCAGTAGAGTTTACACTATGATTGCATACACTAAACGAGTGCCCAAGGCTCAATCCAGCTCCTTCCCCTTCTACTCATAGAACTAGTCCACATGAATGTTGTTACCAGTTGCAGTTTGTCTTTCCTGTTTGTGATAAGTCATGCACTTACCTGCAAAGCTGAAGTGCTCTTGCGTAGCTCGATGTTACAGAGATGAAGACAGCAAACCATCACAGGAAAGGGTAGCGTGAGGAAGCAGAAATAGCTTGTACAACTCCTTTATTTGTAAAATCAAACATGTTGTTGTGCCTTCTACTAACTGACTTACTGATATTTCCTCTGGAAAGTCACTGACTCTTGTTCTTAGTCCCATACACCATTTCCAAAAGGTGCAAGATGTGGCAGATTCAGCTGCTGGTCTTGCATTTTGAAAATTAAAGCAGACCATAAATGGTATTAAAGCAAAATCAGCATGATTTGTTCAGGGGGCATATAGAACAGTTCCCAGCACCTTTAGAGTAATCTGTAAACAAAATACATAAGGCTTATTATGCCTGACAATAGTGTAATAATATCTGATGTTTGCATAGTGTGTTTCACGTTAAAGAGAATTAATCTGTTGCAGCACATTGAAGATGTAAGATTAAGAGAGAGAGAAATGGTTAAGAGCAATTCCTCATGAAGGACAAGTTAATATAGCCTGGGATAGATACCAAAGTATACACGAGATACTGACACATCTCTAGTCTGCAATCTTTGTTTTAAACGTTCCTCTTTCAGGTGGTCCTGAGCTTAAAATTGTTCTTTGAAGGGGAGGACATGGAGATGCCCAATTTCAACAACCATTTTTGAGAACCTTCTCTCCTTGAAATACTTTCCTATAAGAAGTGGTTTAGTGGCAGTTTTATCCAGGCCAGTAAGCACAGGAACATTGAGTTGGCTAATTTGAAAAAGCGAAAAACTTCCTGCTGAATTCTTCAAAATATGTCACCTTTCAGTCATGAGGCACCATCAGATGACCTCTACCAGGGGAGCAGCTTCATCTGACTCCCAGTGGCCCCTTGGTCACCAGATCAGGCTGCCTGCAGCACCCACCTGCTGCTGCCACCATTCAAAACAATATTTGGACTTATACAAGCTTCAAAGAAACAATGGAAACCTTCCTGCCCTCGCCACAGCCCTTGTGAGACACTTTGCTTTGAGCTGGACCCCCCAGGTCACCATCAGTGCAAAGCATTCCCCCACCAAATCCCTTCCTCCTCTTTCTGCCCATGCTGCATCTGCTCCCAGGGCAGCCTGAGCAGCCTGCAGCTCTCTGGCACTACCAGGAGAGGGGAATTCACTGCAGGTAGGAGCAGCCATGAGGCTCTCACCATTTCAGGTGCAGCGGGCGGCTGCTGCCCCTTGGGATGCAGGAAGAACCCAGCACATCAGCGTTCCAGGCATCCCAGCATAAAGTACCATGGCCCACAAAGGGGACTACCCTCTGGGAACAAAGTGGAGTTCACAGCTCGGTGATGAGGAAGAGCTGGCAGGGCTGGGGAATGGCACAGCAGGAGCACTTACCCCATAAATCGCACATCTGACAGCCAGGCTGTGGTTTGCAATGACAAGTATGCAGAGGGAGGGAAGGGGAATAAGGCTGAAGTGCTCTCTGCTGTTAATGTAGGAGCTGGTCCTCACCCTCAGCCACTAGCAAATCCAGCTGTGCTGTAATAGGCAGAAACACGCACCAGCTCTGATGAACAGGGTGAGATGTGGAGATCTCATCCTCTCCTAAGAGTTTACAACTGGCCAGAAGGAATGAAAGTTCACAGGCCTGGAGGTTCAGGGTGTAACTTGCTGATGCTTTTTCTAGTCCATAGATCCTGGTGATACAGTAAAACTATTCACAGATAAGAAAATGCATAGGTTTTTTGTGGGCTTTGGTTTGCAGGAATTGCAAGATATGTTTTGTGAGATAACCTCCATCTTATCTTTATTTTTTCTGTTCTGAATTAGGGCAGGCTGGATGCTAAGGCCATTTCTACCACAGTGTTAACTCCAGCAGGCAGAACAAGCTTCAATAAAAGAATTTTAGCCTTGGCCTGAGATTCAAGGAGTTAAAACGTGGCATTAGAGCTACAACAGAGCTTCTAGCATTGGAAGATGGCTCCTTCCACACTACAGAAGAGCAGGGAGCCACAATTGGCTAGATAAGCTATTCTCCCTAGACTTACTTCTCTGGCTAAAACAAACGATTGACTTCTAATATTCTGTATTTTATATATGTTTACATTGATTTTTAGTATTGCAGTCCTCATGCAGTTTCTTTGTATGATCCTCTGAACCAATACCAATTGACTGATATATGTCTGTCAGACAGCTCTTCACCACCATCACACTTCTCACACTAATACTTCTCCAGATTTAGGTATTACTTCTTTCTGAGAATATAGTCACAGTTTCACAGGAGCACAGATGAAGAATTCAGCAGGCCTAGAAAACAAATGTTTTTATTCAAAGTTTATGTTTTTATTCAAAAAATAAAATAAATTTGTGGGTTTGCACATCCTACCTGCACCTGACTTTCTGTTTTATCGACCTCCATATGTTAATAAATGTTGCCTTAAAATTCTTTCTGAGGCCTTGCACACTATAACATACCTGCACTGTTCTGGTCACTGCTTTCTCCCTTCTTGGATGGATAACATGTCACACTTGCTATTTCTGGTCGTGTTGTCTGCCTCTTGGGTTGGCAGCCATTTAAGCCATCTGAACCACAATTACCTCTGCCCATTATCTCAGAATTTCTTCTCCAAAGTGACCAGCCTTCCCAGTGCACTGTAGCTCCACATATTCCCACACCCCTGACCCTAATTGCTGCCCAGTGTTCTGCCCCTGGAAGCGAAGTCTTTTTTTTTCCCCTCAAAGATGCACCATTAACCTGGTGATCAACAGGATGCACAGGTACCGACATCATCAAATTTCTTTCAGTAATAAAGAAAGGAAGAGACTATTTGAGCTATGTTTAACAAATCCACTTACCTAAAGCCCATCAGGGGATAGATCCTCCTGTGTGAGTAGTATAAGCAAAGACAAATTATCTACTATTTAAAGACAAAACACACACGTATCATGGAGGATTTGTGCAGTTTTACCTCATGAGCTATCTGTGGCTGTAGGTTTTTGAACACAGTAACACTTTAAAAAAAGTCCTTTCATAAATTCCGCTTCTTTAGGTAGATCTTGAAGGTAAGAACTGCCTTATAGAGCATATCATCACCTTGCCATTACATCACACAATAGCATTTAAGAGCCCACTGTATCTAGGATTGCACGTGCAGCATGGCGCTTGCTGGTATGCACCAAATGCAATTGCCTACAAAGCAGCGTGTCAAAAATGCCTGAAAAACAAAATGGGGGACGCTTTTAGTCATTACAGTAAATAATACTTTCCTACCTGACAGCAGAGAAATTTTATTCAGTGTGTCACGTAGAGCAGCTGGCACAGCCTTCGCCTGGTGCAGCCTTCATCTTGTGCCAAGTCACACAGCTCGCACCTCTGAAAGGTGCCTGCTCAGTTCAGGACACTGCTGTCAACCAAAGTTACAAGCAAACAGAACCAGCTCAGGATGGCTGCCAAACTTGCAGGGACAGGTCTCTTATGCCCACCCTCAAATGAAAAGGCCAGGACAGAGGTCTTTCCTCCTCCAAGGAGGAGGAAGCCACTTCATAGCCTTTGAATATAAAACCAAAAGGTGGAAAAGCTCACAGGAATGTTCTCCCACCTTTCTTGTGAACTTGGTCAGGCTTGACAACACAACTTGAGCCTTGTCCAAAACAGAAATCACAGAGTAGGTGAACCAGTATGGGAGATCTCAGGAACCCTGGAGAAGGAGGAAAGTACTCTAAAACCCTTCACCTTTAAGTCCTTTCAATTAACTTGGCTTTTCTTACCTTTGATTCAAAATATCTTGTATAATTTATTGTTTGTATTTTGCAGAAGGCTAGCACAGTAAACATAGGCTTGTATTCAGCAGTAGTGTACATAAAGGTAATCAGGAACTTGGAATGGAAATTAGGTATGTCAAGATGCTCATCACAGCTTGATGGAACAACATAATACTGCAGTGTCTCACTGGCCATATATTCAGGGGTTTGTCATTTGAGTGCTTCAAGAGAATGGGAACAGATCACTCAAGCTGCCTTTCTGAAGTATTCCCTAAAGCCCCAAGGAGTCGGGAAAGGAGGTTAGAGATGAAGGTAGGTCTTTGGGACCTTCCAAATATGGAATGATGATTTGTTAAAACTCTTTGTGATTCATGCATTTTGTAATAAGAAAATTTCTGAAGGAAAGGTTCTTGGACTGAAAACTGGAGTGTTGTTCAAAAAAAGAGGAAAGATCTGTTGGATGTTAGCCCAAAATGTTTAGTTCATGAGTAACTCCCAGTAAGGCCTGACTGTACATCCTCTTCTAACCATGGCTATTCCATGCAAACCTCTATGGACAGGGTCATTTGAAGAGCAACTGCTGGGGTCAAGAGCTGCTTGAGAGCATTTTCACTTGAAAAGATTAGGAATAAATAACCTGAGCAACTCCACAGCAGAACTGGCTTTGGAACAAAGGCAGCTGTCCAGCAGGGGCCTGAAGATGCACCTCATTTAGCTAACCCAGTTGCCCTTCACACAATAAGTGACTAAAAATTTCAACAGTAATCAGCATATCAAATTTTGTGTTTAACACCAAATATCAATTCTCTGGACAGTAAGACTACAAAGTAAATGTGACAAATTAAAATGTATATATTTTTATTCACTTTATGCTCATAAAATCGTTGCCCATATCAGATGTGTATCACTCTTGGAGGATACTGAGTACTGAGGACACCTGTAAGAGAAATTTTGCATCCTAATAATAGCAAGTCACAGTAAAGCTTTTTTTTTTCTAATTATTTGTAGGCAAACAAGGCATAAAGGGCATAATAAATTAAAGTTTAAAAGTTAGAAACTAAGAAGGCAAGGAAGAAAGACAAAAACCATGGGTACAGACAACAATGACAGTGCCACATGAAGAATGTAGTTAAGTACAGAGCTTACTATGTGTAAAAAAAAACCCCAAAATAAACAGATGTACAAAGCTGTTTCCAATTTTTAACGTTTCCTTAAACATGTTTCTTCTAATGACTCATAGGAATAATCTGAGGACAACATTTTTAAGAGATGGTCCTATGGAAACACCTGCCTCATGCTGCTGCTTGCCATATATTCCAGATATAAAAGCAAGCTATAAGACAATTACACCTTTCTTTGAGAATTAATTCACATTAAAATTCCCTTTTCTCTAGACTACTATTCTTAGATTCGTATGATCCAGATGTTTAAACCTGATTAGATGTAACAGTGACTGTTTATAAGAATAACAAGTAATTGCCAAGAAAAGGTAAAAAGTGTTCATAATGTGATGAGTATCATCAAACAACTTGGAGATCTGTAGAGTTTAATGGCATTACTAAAAGCTGGTATTTCTAGTGATATAGACCAACAAGAAAGTACAATACCTTTCTAGTGCTGATCTTTACTTTCCCTGTTCAGAAAAATGCTGCTGTTCTGTAAATCCCTTATTTTTAGTTTCCAGTCAATCACAATCAGTGGAAAGAGACCAGCTCTTCCAGAAGAGGTTCAGAAGGTAACAACATATCACAGTACTCCTGCAAAACCAGCTTTTTTTCTCTGCTAATTGAAGAGACGGTTTACAAACTTGCTTATTTGAATTCTTTCCCTAAACTCATTTTCTGAACTAAACCAGTACACTGTGACCCCTGCTGACTGGTGGGTTACATCAGGACAATAACTTTGGTATCCTGAGCTCCCAAAAGGCAGCGATAAGTATCTTTCCTGTCCACTGGACTAGGTTGAAGGACTTGACTTCAGATACAGCAGTGGTCAGTCCCCTGCTTGGCAAGATGGGGCTTCCTAAGCAAAGGCAGTGGGGTAAGGCCAGAACACAGAAGAATAAAAACACTATGAACATTAGGGGATGATCCCTCGAGAAGAAGATAATGGGGAGAAAAAATACCCCCCATGTTTCCAGTTATTATGTAGACTGGACCAGAGTCTCAGCTTGGTGTCTAAAATGACCTTTCCAGAGATCTGAGATATATTTTCATGGTCAATGGAGTCAGTACTTAGGTTTGTTGACCTACTGCCAAACAAGCATCACCTAAGTAGTGCTGCAGAGAGGACATTGTAATTAGTCTGGACATAGTGCCATCCTACAGCAGCAACACCATCCAGGTGGCCTTGCACCAGGGCCACATCAGGGCATTGTACCACACTGATTTCTCTTGGAGAGGTTGGCTGGGATGATGCACAGTGTTTGGCAAACACCAGCAGATATCATTGGATGTTGACTTTTGAATTATGCAGTTCAGGAAAGAAATGTCGTGGTTTATTTAAACATGTTAAATAAATTCTCAGGCAATCTAATTTATGCCCAACTATTGATTGTACAGAAATCTCAACTTTGCCTCTGATGACAAAGAGCAAGCAAGGAATGGGGAAGATTACAAGCCAACTTTCTATGATTGCAGGCCAGAAAAAAAAAAAAGGGCAAATTAGATGTTTCCTTTTTAAGCAATGTTACTTTCCCTTTTTAAGTAATCAGGGGATTATAGTTCTATATAGTTAAGATCCAAAAACAAGTCAAACTTCCACCAAGCAAAAGGAAGACTAGACTTAAAATAGAAACACCATAAAATATGAGCTTCTTGTCTAACTCCACTATTTTCATCTTTCTCTAGTAGTGGAACTTTTTAGGTTTAAAAAAAAAAAAAAGTGTAACAGACTAAAAGCATAACAGACTCCTATTCAATGTAAAGAGTAGTCCAGCTTCACCATTTGTCCTAGCTCAAGTTTCTAGGGCAATTTTTCTGTAGTTCATTTCTGGTATCTCTAAAAGAACCTGAAAGAGGTTGCATCAGCTTTTAAGGAGCTATACCTGTTGGCCAGATCTATGTGAATGTTGCAAACTTCTTTTATGCTTATTTTAACTACTCCCAAAATTCAACATGCATTCTAAAGTAGTTTCAGTTATTCCAGAAGTAGCATTAAGACTTTAAATAGATGGTTTTACCAACTGTTGAACAGCAGCATGCCTCAGGCTCCTCTCTTACACTGGCCTCCACAAACTGCCGAAACGGAGCACAGATACATCTAAGCAAGCAGAATTCAGAGCGATTGGTGATGTTGTCACATCAGTGCCAGGTGGTGTCTCAGCTACCAGGTCATACATGACAGGTGCAGCATCTCTCTAGTGCAACTACCTTGACTTTTGCTCCAAGCACGCAACTCTGTGCAAAGGCACTTTTTATGAATAGATGAGCTTGGGTTGGCGCTACTTCAAGTCTTTCTTGTGCCATCATTCATGGCTGGTGTGGACCTGTCCTCTGTGAATTAAAAGCTCAAATTCCACAGACATCTAATGAGACTGTTTTTGACATTACCAAGGGCTTCATTTTACTGTGACAAATACTCATCTTCGGGCCAAAGTAGACAAGTCACAGGCACACATGAGGTATCACAACATCCCATGTTTCAGGGTAGTTCTTCATCATCCCTTATTCTCCTAGCTGTGCATATGGTTGATCACCAACAGTCTTCATGACTTTGAATATAATTAAAATATATAATAAAGCAGTATAATAACAATAATATGCATACAGAATAATATAGAAGAGTTTCATTTTAAAAAAATTTTAAAAATAGAGGCTAGGCTTGTAAGAGGAGAAGCATGGGTGGAATTACAGGCTGTGAGATAACAGCTCTCCAGACCTGTGTTGCATGGGCAACAGGGCTCCAGAGTCATATTTAACAGCTGTGCAGTTTCCAGAACAACATAGAGGATGCTCATAATTAGCTGATGAGAGGCTTAACCTCTGAGGCTTTGGTGGTGTTAAATACCAAAATCTAGGCTCTGTACATCTGCTTGCACTTCAGTACAAAATTCATGTGGAGCTATTCCTCCTTTTCTGTGGCTCTACAGCCCTGGTATTCACTTGTTAAGCTTTTCATTAAACACAGATAATAAATTTTCTCCATAATTTATAACATTCATGTTTGGAGGCCTTTACTAAGAACAATTCATTTTACTCTTGTGTTTTATCCTTGTGCTAATACCCTTGTAGCCAAGCGGATGGAGTTGAAACACAGCTCCAGTAGAAGAGTGATGTTAATGGATTCTCCCCATTTCAAAGAATGGGAGAAGAACATGAAAAAGGAGTGTGAGAATTTTTTACCTCAGTTCTACTTCTATTTTGCAGTATCTGAATGACCAAATGTCTCCGCTGTGATGTCAGTGAACCACAGATAAAAACAGACGAAGAAGCTGAGAAGCCTGTGGTTATTTTGGCCTCTGATAATGTCAAATTCTGCAGGCTAAGTCTCTACTGAACACCTAATATTGCTTCATTCCTGAGTAGTACCACAGAAGACAGTTTTGTGATCTAATTTTAAAAAGTGTTTTGTTTGAAAAGCTTGTTAGCCTTTGAGATAAAGTCAGCTTAGCTGCAAACCTATCTATCAAAGTTTTATTTGATTGCAAATAAAAAAATCCAAATTAAAAGGCCAAGCAAACATCACCTAAATATGAAGACTTACATATTCAAGGTTCCCAGATTCTCTGTTTGTTTTCTTTGGCTCTAAAGTCGTGATTGCTCATTACTGTTTTTAACACCAACCACGTGCTTCTCTCAACATTAAAGAAACAAACAGCATCACATTCCTACAATGAAAGGAAAGTCAAACAGACAATACAGCACCCCAGCCTTGTTCAAGGAAGACTATGCATATGGAAAGAGTGAGTCCAAGTAAATGAATAACACCCCCTGCAAAGTTTACAGGTACTGTGCCTTGGCCAGACATGTGCAGGTACTAGCTGGCATGGAATAGGCCCCAGCTATCCTGATTCTTGGGCCAGTGATCAAAAGGTACGTCAGAAACACCAGCTTACCACTCCCTGACTTCTCAGGGAAGAGCTGAGTCTTCCTCCCTTGTGGTCAAAAAGAAAACAATACCCAGAGAGATGGCTCTGGATAAAACAGCCTTTGCAAGAAATAGCTTTGGGAACAACAACAAAGCAGTGCCAGGTTTTAAAGCTGTGTAATATCCAGAACTGCAGGTATCTGCAATGCTGACCAATTAAGGACTGCATGCTTGGGATGCCCAAAGAATAGGTCTTATTTTGGAACATTGAGAAAGTTGAGTGAGTACAAACCAATGAGCATTGCATAGCACACATTGTAGGTAAAAGGGACAGGTGAAGGGCTGCAGTTTTCGTGTCCTCACTCACAGCAAACAGCCCCTTTCTCTCTAGAGTAGGAGTATTTAGATAACCTGGCCTATAGAAAAGCTTTCTCAACATAAATATCAGAATCTAATAGATGTATTTTCCATTTGCAGACCTGGACCTGCTCCAGAAAGACAAGATTAAAGACTCCCCTAATAACTCAGGAGGGAGAACAAGCAAAACATTTAGGTGATTTGTCCCTGGTGGAGAAAGAAGCAATGACACTGGCACTACTTTACTAATAGTTTAGTGACTGCTATCTACTCTGCTTTCTCCTCCAAACTGAGTCTGCAGCTGCCATACCTTGTTGCTCAATTGTGACGATAATTTTAATTATTTCAGTGCCTGAGAACATGCTTTATATCCCTGAAATACATTCAAGAAAGTGTAGAGCTCTATAAAAGTAGCAACTGAGGAAAAATTTTATATAGATATGAGAGAATTATTATTTATTTTCTTTTCTGACTTGTGCAGCTGCAGTTTGACCAAATAACTTAGCATCAAACCCAAAATTTTAGATTAAGTTGAAGCATCTAACTTACAGAAAATATTAAATCTTGTTTAAAGAGAGCAGAAGATGAAAAAGCCAATAAGTCCTTGAATTAACTGTTTCCAGGTAAATGATCCTCAGTCAAAAACCTGAAATGCATTCTAAGCCCATCTGTCCATCATTAATATCTTGAATATTTTTCCTCATGCAATGAAATTAAATATCTGGCACTAACCAAGTTCTGGCTTGAGCATACTTAAAATTGTGTCTGCCACCTTGCCAAACTGAAAAAAAAGTTAAAAAAAAAAAGAATTTAAGAGCAGAGCAAGTAATTTTTCCGAGATAATTTTTTACTTCAAAACTGAATGCTATGGTCAAATCTATGCAAAAATCCATTTTTCACTTTCTTTATTAATTCTAGTATGCTTATAATTAGAAGATAAATTTAAATGGCTTTAAAATTGCAAATAGACATTCACAGATAAGAAATATAAGTTATGCTATAATGTGGAAGAAAAACCACTGCAAAAATTAAAAAATAATTTCTATTTCTATTTGTTTTGTTCTATGGTTTCTCTTCCATTGTTTACCTTGCACATTCCTGCTACCAGACCTTTCCCACGTCAAGTAAAATTTTTATTAAGCTTGGTCATGTATTTACATTGAAGACCACAACAGCAGCGGCTGAAAATCAGTATCTGTACTAACACACTTTTCCCACAGCTGGTAAAGTTTTAATTCATCTCCACTGCGTATTTACATTTGAAACTGCATCACCTGTGACCATCTGACATCTGCTACACTGCCTGATGATCAACAGACTTAGTTCCCTTTGTGCAAACAGCTGAATCACACAAATCTTGTTCACACTCGGCTCTTTCACCATCCCTCAGTTATAATGTCACCAGAGGTGCACCAAAAGACTACATATTCCTACCAGAAACAGCAAATCAATGTGGTTGCCATAGAGATAATGCAGCCTCTTTGTCTAACAATGGATTATTGTGAAACCACAGACAACAAACAAGCATCTTTTTTTTACTGTATTTGCTTTTTTAATCTTTGTTCTTTACAGAAAGTATTTACATAAATAAATCAAAAGGGTTGTTATAGTAGCAACAAGTGCCAGGTTATGCATAGACGAAGGGTGTGCAAGGTGCCTCCCCTGTCCCCATGCAGGAGAGTGGTGGGGCTGGAGGCCCACGAGTGCTGCAGTTCTGCACCCACCGGCACAGCCCAGAGCAGGCCCCTGGCTCCCCTGCACAGCACCTGCCAAGGACCTTCCACCTCCAGAAGCTGTAGTGAGAGAGACCAAAATCCCCACCATATGCAGTGGTGCAGCCAACCACTTTAATTCCTGTGATGGATGAGCAAGCAAAGGATTTTTAAGGGGGAGTCCCACACTGTGCTGCAGCCCCAGGTTTGTGAAAAGTTGGCTACCCCAGAAGCAGGATTTCTCAAACTTGTTTCTGTTATGTCTACACTTACTAAACAAAAGGTACTGGGCCACACCCTACCTCATGCTAGGTGACATTCAGATGTAATGCAACATTTAATTTTATGAAACCTGTCTTGCCAAAGTTTGCAATGACCTCAGCCCAGGTGCATTCCCACCTCCCTCTGACACAGGCACCTGAACTCTTAAGCTTAGTTATGTTACCTTCCTTTCCCTTCACTGCCAACATTCTGCTTTTTTTTTTTTTTTTTTGTAATTCTCCTACACTTCTCATAAAAGGTGTTCTTCTTTCCAAGTCCTGCAACTCTTCTCCACTTTCTATTAGCATCCTACAAGTCTTTGACCTTGATTTCTTTCTCTTCATCTTCAAAAATTGCACCTAGAAGTGCAAGCAAATTATAGCTACAATTTCCATACCACTGAAGTGTTAGGGGTAGAGAAAGCCTAATGATTCTTTTTTTAAAGTTAGACTCATTCACAAAACAAAAACAGTATCTTGTGTTAGAGAGCTTCTCCAGTGTTTTGACGACTGCTTTTGTGTGTCACTTACCTAAAACTTTATATACAGTATAAAAAATTAAACAATCCAAAGCTATCATAGAGCTGAGTTCAATTGTGTTGAGTCTTAAAATATGCACTTCAGTTTCACAGAATCATAGAATATCTCAAATTCGGAGGGATCCTTAAGGACCATCAACTCCCACTCCAAAAAGCTGCAGAAAAAAATGTGACCTGATAGTGTATTATTTAAGAAATGGTATGCTATAGGACAAAGACAAGTAAACAAGCAGCAGCATAAGTTTTACACATGCAGGCTTAACATGGCTGCATTTTGACTTACGAGTTCCTGCTACAGGCTTTTTATATTTTCAGATAATTCCTTGAGAAGCACACCCACAGATTACTTACAGAGATAACTGTCAAGTGCCATGCTTTGAGAGTTATGAGCATGGAAATAAGAAGCTATGCCCATTGTGAGACAACTCTTGGTCCTTCTGAAAGAGGTGTCAAAGTCTCTACTGACAACTCCAGCTAGCTTTTCATCATCACATTTGAACCCAATGTAGCCTATTTTTGAAGCTTTATGGCATCTGCATTAGATGAGATGATTGCTATGCTTACAGGAACCATAAGCACTATCAAAGGGAGCAAAACAACATAACAGCTCTTAAAAACACCAACAATAAAAAGTAATAATACCTTTATCTCAGCACAGCTCTTAGACTCTGTGCTCCAGCATTGCAAAGCCTGCACCAGCCCAGAGTGGCAGGAGCAGCAGCAGGTGGAAATAGCACTGGAGATAGGAATGTGGAAGCCTGGTCTCCAGTGTCTGTGGTGGCCTCAGTGACACTGCCCACCACCAGGAGTGCCATTTAACTTAAACATTGAGTTGTGTAGAAACAACAGATTGGGAGAGGAAACAGATTTAGTCTGGCATGAATCAATTATCTAATAGTGAGGAGTTGCAGCCATAACTGGTCATCAGGGTTGGCTAGGTAAGGAGAGGCTGACTGTGGTAAGAAATTATGCTTGAGAGGGAGGGAAAGATTTCACAGTTCCTATCCAGACTGCAGTATGAACCAGCTAAACAAACAAAATGGTAAAAAGATATTGGGGCGCTGATGGGAGACAGGACAAGGACACCTGTAGAGGCCCAGAAAGGAGGCAAGTGTCTGAGAAGGGAGACAGGTTTATATGTAGGAAGCTTGAAGAGCTTGGATAGTGATTTTCATAGAGAGCTCAAGGGTGGCATCTGGGATTGCCTGGAGGAGATTCTTAAAGAGAACAGAGGAGATGACAAATCAACCAGGGTGCACAAGGGACAGGGTCTAGATTGGGCTCAGATTGGAGAGCTGGAGAGAGAACATGACCAGCTTGGAGAGAGGAAGGAGATGCAGTGATTGAGTCTGTGCCACTAAGTACACCACGTTTTCTTCATCCCCGGGGATACAAGCCAGCACTTGGGAGCCTTTTCAGCCTTTCTCTGTGTCCAAAATACAGTGCTACTTTGTATTTCAAAGCAGCACACTTGCTTTGAATGGGAGTGCCTGCAGGACTGAGTTAATATCATGTTATTAACCACCTCCTAGCCCAGAAGCAGTTACAGTCTGTTACAAGGAAGTTGTATCTTTTTGTACATTCTTTTCTGATCTATGAGTTCCAGTGGTGAGTTTTAACCAAAGTATAAAGCTGTTTATTATACTAGCACTCATTGTAGCAAGTGAGAACACAGAACTTGAGAAACTGTAAACAAGAACTATTGATATTATTTAATGGTTCATCTAGCCTGGTTAAGGAAGTTTTAAATGCATTAAGTACATTTCAGGAATTGTTTTGCCATGAGAGGTAATGCCTGACTTCCGAAGAAAAACCTGTTCACATTATTTTAATCTTAGAAAAATATTAAATTGCAGAAAAGTATAAATAATCAAATCTCATTATTAAATTCATTAGTGCAGTAGCAAACACTGTTATCAGTGTAGGAAAGCAGTTCTAAACCACTGTTTTTTTACAAAGATGAAGCTGAGCTCAGAGGAGGTCATCTCAAACTGGACAATTAGATATTAGCTTGATGAATTTGTTGATTGTCTTTCTGGTCTGGCCTTCAGAAGCTGTGAGCATCTAGCTACAGGGTAAGATCATATAGCCAGTGCAGGGGAAGGAGGGGCTACACTGTGGTGACAACCTGTTCTCAGATCAGTTGACATCAGAAATGAAGATTGACCCCTTGGAACATAACAGTCAACTGTAGACCTGTATTCCAATAACTTCTATTTGTGCTTGAGAGAGTGGGTATTACACAAAACTGTTTCATTTGCAGATAAAAACCTCACATTTCAATTGCATTTAGGAAAGAAAAACAGTAATTTTTAAGATCACACAATGATAATTTGAGGACCCAGTTTTCCTATTATTCTTGGGGTATACAACTTATATCTGGAAAGTAAATAGAAACAGTGTTCACAACAAAACAGCTTATTTTTTTGAATGTGAATCAGATTCTTTTTACTACACCTATGCCTACATACACATGTACAAGTATTTTTTGTGAAATGCCGCTTGATAGCTGCATGTCCAGATAGTTTTGTCCTTCTCAGGAAGGACAAAACCAAACTGAACCTACAGCAACCATAAAACATATTTACTCACTAACCCACACTGATATGTTTTTGCCAAAACCAGATAAGGATAATGCAGTGCCCTCAAAGAAGGCATTCATTATCACAGAATACCCTGTAAAACCCAAGTTGTATTTCCTACCTCATCATCATGGACTTTCCTGTCCCTCCCCTACTTACCCCAATACTTTGAACCCCCTTCCTTGTCCAAAGCCCCTCAGGTGGTGGCTTAGGGTTTTCCCCAGAGCAATGGGTAGTCACTCTCCTGTCCATCCCTTGCAGGAGAGGCATTTGTTATTGGTCTACCCCAGCGTTGTCCTTTGTGCTGTGATCCCAAACTGCCTCAGAGGTCTTGCATTTCCCACGCTCACCTGACCGTGGCCCTCTCATAGGGGTGTCTGAATACACACTTTTCTTTTTCTTTTTTCCAGATCTGCAGCCTCTGAAGGTGGTTGATATCACCCCAAGAATCCAAGTGATCTTCCAGACAAAACAAGACTTATATAGGAAGATTTCAGGTGAGGCTAGGAGGCTGAAAACAAAAGCATCACAAGTTTAGAACACAACACACTGATATTTAGCTGGATACCTTCTGAGATACTTTTGCCTTCCTTAGATAAGAGTTCCCAGACATACCCCATTACCTGGAGCAGGGAACACAAGTTTTCCATCAACAACATCTCAGCCAGGTATGGAACAAATTCTAAAATCTCCTAAGGCAAGTTAGAGGATGAGGGATGGTTGAGTCCCATCTTCCCCTCCCTCCATTTTACAATGAATTGCAATCTTCATTTAGTACCACCTTCTCAGTACAAATGGCCTTAGTACTGACAAAGCTTCTTGACAATTATTTCTGTGTCAGCTTTCAGAGTTCCTTTACTGTGTTTGAGGTTAACATTTTAAAAATAAGATAAAGAAGCTCATAGTCACCTGTCTCTGCTTTATGTCTGAGAAGTAGTGCCTATGCCTTATCATCAAACTAAATTATCTGAAGACTGAACCCAGACCTCATGTAGAGGATATCGTTGGACTTAGCTTCACTTCTGGGGTCTGATCTTCTCATTTAATTGCAACAGTTCTGATACCCTAGACACATGGCTTCATCCTACACCATTTGCTCATTTTACAGTCATTACAGATTCAATCCTAAACATCCACTGGTCGGATTATGTGACCAATACATTTGTTCTAGAACAAGCAGCAGTCACAAGTATTGAGGCCATGTTGCTGAGAACACAGCTGCGATGGGCAGGGCACGTCTCCAGGATGAAGGACCACCGCCTCCCTAAGATCTTGCTTTATGGTGAACTTGCCACCGGCTGCTGCATGAGAGGAGCCCCGAAGAAAAGATACAAGGACTCCCTGAAACAACATCTCAGCCTTGGCCATATTGATCACCATAACTGGTCTACTCTGGCCTCCAATCAGGCGGCCTGGAGACACACCATCTATAATGCTGCTGATGCTTTTGAGAACACACGCAGGATCACTCTTGAGGAGAAAAGACAATGCAGAAAGAATCGTGTCTTGCAGAATATACCATCTAAGGAGTCTTTCTGCTGTGCCTTTTGCAATCGGATTTGTCTATCTCATATTGGCCTCATTAGCCACCAGTGTGCTTGTAACAAACGTGGATAGAGCCTTCTTAAATCTTGGTTCACGAAGCCTAGCCATGATGACAGATTCAAAACATCAGTAAAAGTGCCTGTGAATTTTTTCCATGTGTAATCATCTTCTTCCAGTGATGAAGTTTTTAAGGTTTTACTTAATTTTTTATTAAGTTATGATGATATTGTGGAAGTTTTCATTAAAAAAATTAAAAAAATAATTTTCCTCCAAGGGAAACGTGGGTTGGAGTGTCTATTTCTAGCATCAGAGTCCTTGTAAAAGCAAATAAAACAAATAGAAATTAGTAGTACACATTCCTAATTCAATTTTCTTTCTTTCACATCCCTCGTTTCAGTCAAGTTACTTCAGACTGAGAACTGAGAAAAATAATTATTCTTATTTGTTCATTCTCCTATTTGCAGAACACTCTTCTTAAGAAACAAAGCTCTCCTACCTTGTAGGTAGGAGCTTGCCATCATCCCTCCTTCACACTTGCAGCTCCTACTCTTTCTCTAGTACCAGAGCTGCTGACATCACATCAGGTGTATGAAGACCACCATGAAGGACTGGCCCAACCACAGGACTCCAGACAAAGTTCTGTGCTAGGGCTCTCAATTTGACGTGTACCAAAAAGTTGCTAAAACATCCTAAGAAAGGTTAGCCACTTCTGGATGCTATTTACAATCTAGGGAACCATGGGCATAACTCTGTATTTTCAGTCTGCTTTATAATCAATAGCAATTTCTTTACAGGATGCACTTGCACCCACACATAGCTGGATTGTAATCCAAAATCAGAGCTAAAAAACATTGCTAGCTTCAATCATGAATTCAATGCTGGATTGACAGTAGTTAGCAACCCTGGAAAATCCCCCCATAGAACAAATAATTCACAAAGCTTGTGGTGTTTGGGGCTCCATATTCAAAAGTGCACACATTACTTTTATCAGGCCTCTCAGGAGGGACCAAGTGTTTACACTTGCTTAAACACACAGTAAACTGTACAGAACATGTGCAAGGGATGCAAATGCTGCAATGACTGGCATGCCAAAGATTTTCTTTTTACCTTTATAAAATGAACTGATTTTGGACTACTTCCCCAACACAGCTAACATTACTTTCATGCACAGGTTGTGTTTCTGCTCAGAATACTAACTTTTATTTCCTATCTGCACTTCAGAGATGTTGCAGAGCCCAAGAACTTAAATATTAGCAGTTATGTATTCTGAGGAAGCACCAGGAATTGAGGATACATAATGCATCTTGCTGTCTTCAGCCTCCTCTGGAGAACAGTCATTCTCCACCCTTTCCTCTCGGATCACTTAAAGAAGGTGAATCAACTCGTAACTTGACACACCTAATTATTATATGCCGCTAATATTCAAAGATGCTGTCAGATAAAGAAGAGGGTGTAGCCTCCATGCAAACAAGTTTTCCTGATCCCAAATCAAAGACCTTCCTTTAATTAGTCATCTAATTCATTTAGGTCCAAATGAAGCTTCACAGGAAAAAGCAGATCCAGAACAGGCATCATAAATGAGCAATTACAAGTCACTCACTCATCTTTAATTATTAGATATTTTCAAAGTAAGTCTTAAAAGGGAGGCTGAGGTCCTCTATTGTTTCTATCAGCTTCTTTAGTCCCCTTATTTTGATGGGCAATCAAATTCTTCCCTTTGAAACTGTTCTGGCAATTAGCCTGTATTTCCTGGTTTCCTGATTATAGAAAGGCTGCTCATATTTTTAATTTAGGAACTTCTAACAGAGGGAATCATTAATCCACCCCAAACATCACATTTCAGCACAGTCAGAGATTTGTACTGGATGAGTTTAGATAGTGGGTCCAATATTCAATTGTATTCTGATACTAAGTGATGGGTGTCTAACCAATATTTAGCTGCAGGTTTCCCATTTGCTTTGCTCCTAACTATCTTTCAGCACACACTATCCACTAATCTTGGCAGGAAAGGATGGCAGAATGAATCCAGCATTATTTTCCCAATCTTTTTTTGGGAGGGGGCAACAAAGAGGTGCAGCTGAAGGATGTTTTATTCTTCCAGTTACAGCAGCAACATAAGGTGAATGAGATGGAAAGAAAGAAAGCGCTGCAGCACAGTAGGATTTCTGCAACAGGAAAACTGGCTTGTCTCTCTTTCTTTGCACCTGACTAGCACCTATCTCCAAAGTAGCACTGCTCACACAGACTGTGGAAACACAGCAAAAACTCCCTAAAAAAAAGAGCAGCCCTCATGCCATGGCTTAAAATGCAGATCCCTGTGCAGGTGAAAGAGAAGAAAGAAGTTCTCACCTCTGGACCCCCACAGCCCACCATCTGTGCTAGCACACCACACACTGCTTTTCTTCAAGTTCTTTCAGGTATCTTCTGAAAAGCATCTTGAAACAGCAACCAAATAACTGAATCAGACACAAATTTAGGGAACATGATGCTAATGAAACATTCACAACAACTCTGATATTTCATTTGAATCCATACAGAGGTAAAAACATTCTCCCCTCTTAATATGATTAATTCAGACAAGCTCCACTTTCAGTTAGAACAATTATTTGAGTGGAGTAACAGATTATAATGTCCTCAGAAGAAAGTCACTAACCTTTTTCAAAACATAACACAAATGGGTTTTTAGAGACAAGGAATATTTTGGTTTTTTTCAACCAGTCCTTTGTTGTAACAAACTTTCAGAGGCTGAAGAAGCACTTCTCTTCCTTAAAGCAATTCTTTTTTTCCCAGCTGTGTCTGGTGGTCTGATAAAATATATTGATCTCTCTCTTATAAATACTGTTATTCAGAACATCCTCAAATATCAAAACTATCACTACCACTGAACATGATAGGTTTAATACCGAGGAATCATTTTAGCTCTAACTCTGAGAGAGGATTAAATCTCTATTTCTGAAGTGCTGATAATGTAGTCATGGCATTTCAGACTGCACAAGTGAGGACAGTTGCAGACTTAAATAGGCCAAATTAAGTTCCTAGTGAGCAAAGTACATTTCCCCAAAGCACTCTGAGGATGAACTCCAAATGTTCAAAGCATGGGACAAGATTACTGACACTGGCTGACCTGCACACCCTCATATCAGAATACTCCCAAACATGATGATTAGAAAAAGGAGAGAGTGTAACTGGGCCTCCGGCAGGTCATTAAGCAGAAGACAATGGCATTTGAAATGTACATTAAAGAAAAACATTGCTTGAAGGCTGCCAGAAATAAATGTTTATAGAAGATGAAGACAAACAGGAATTCAGCAGCAGTTTTTACAGCTGAAGAACAATGAATCTGGTAAATATTTTCCACTCATTTAATTTAAAAAGAAATCTACCTAATCTGTGTTCTCATTTTATGCATTTGCTCTCTGTTCTTATTATTGCAAACAATTTGGATCGATGGAATATTCTTAGAAACTGACATTAAAGCAATTACTAGGAAGAGATCACCTTGAATGTAGGGCAGTAAACATACACACTGAAGGCAGGCTGAACAAGTGTAACCCAAACAAACAGGGGAAAAAGGAAAAGCAATTCTGTGTCGTCAAAATACGTAAGTAATAAAAGTAATAGTAGATCTGGCTTCTTAAGGCCCATATTCAGTCCAGTCACATGCTCCCAGTCTCCTCAGAAAATACAGGAATCCCACAGAACATTTCTGAAATCAAACTTCACAATATAATTCCTCTTTTCCCCACCCCATCTGTTTCATACAAGATGCTGGATCTCTGGCTTCTTCTTAAACAACTGCACTTATCCAAAGAGAAAAATGTTTCTGTCTTTCTTCTTCACTTGGGCTCTAACACTCTTAACCATCCCATTCCTAGCTGGGTCTAAAAACTGGAGGACCAGCCAAGAAGGCATGGTAATATTCCTGTAGTATCACATCACAAATAATCAGAAATAGGAAAGTACAGATTTAACCAGAGATCTTAAGTCACAAATATCATCTTCAGCTGAAACAGAAATGACATAAAGGAAGAAGCACAGCATCAAAAGCCTTCCATGATTACTACCCCTCAGTACAAAGGTAAAGTTTGGCTTTGAGAAAGTAATGAATAGGCCAAGCATCTGAACCTTTAACATAATTGTAGTGCTTTATGTACCAAAACATGCAAATTATCCAGCAGTCAGGAAGTAGTCACCAAACTTCTGAAACTTTCTGCCCACATAGACCCTCTTCTTCCCCCATAGGTACTTTGTTTGCCCATTTCTCTGTGTTTTCTGGATGTTAGGTAACTGCTGCTCCAGTGGGGCTATCGTGTATCCAGAAAGCCTTGACAAATGGCCACTCTGCATATACAGACCAGCCCTACAACGTGTGCACAGTCACTGCAAGCAAGTTGAAGGTCGGCGTTTTTGTTTTTTTTATCCAGAGACAGTAAAAATAAAAATCAAACCTCTCACCAAAATCTACACCAATCTGTTGTGAGGATGCCTCAGGTCCACATATATTTCAGATGTGCTCAGAACCACAGCAGCACATGCCCAAATGCTTCTGTCCCATTCTCAGGAAATCTGACTGAAGCCCAGAGGAGAACCCAGAGTGCAGAACCCAGGAAGCCACATGAACCACCCAGTTAGTCCTAGTGAATCCAGGGATGACTAGAACTAATGTAGATTTATATAATCCAACAAAACTGGAACATTTGTTTTCTTCACATACTCTCTGTGTGTTCATCAGAATTACATTAAAGAGAAGGTCTGGGTTGTTCTTTTACCCAAAAAAATTCTATTTGATAGAAAGATATGAAGACATGACTACGAAATAAATTGCTGTAAGCTGAGGTAAGGTGTGGATTTACAGTACACACCCAGCATTTCACAAAAGATACCCTTGAGCATGCCCTCATCAGTGGTGCCATTGTGCTGTCAGTGCAGCGTGGCTGCTGCACCTGTGCTATAAGTGAGTGTGTGTGTGTGTGTGTGAGCAGGCACTAGCCAGCCAGTAGTTTATTCTTATAAATCCAAACACTTCCACCACTATGCCACATCTTGTTTGTAGGTCCATACACACTGGTCCAGATTTCTAAAGGAATTTAGGCATTTATCTTGGCCCTTAAGCATTTAATGGAGTGACACAAAGCCAGACTGTGTTAAGTCACTGCTTGTACTACAAGGACGACTGTCTAGATTTGCTTTTTTTATTAAGTGATACAGCACAGGACCTATTAAAGCACAGCCCCACTTGCCTATGTGAACTTTTTGAGATACCCAGAGCTAAGCTAATAACAGATGGCTGTATTAGCATGCAGAAACAGTACTAGCAGGTAGTGGGAGTCAACAAAAAGGAGTGCTGTATTTTAATTCACATTTTTCCAGATAGATAAGAAACTTCAGTTAGATTTTTTAAAAGAGGCATTGCATACTTGGCATTGCATTAGTATTATCAGCATTTGCCTACAACACTTTGAAAATAAACCTTTCATTATGTCCAGACATGATTTACAGATTCATTCCTGCAAACAGAAACCCTGTGTTAGTTTTAAGATAAATCCTTTCTTATGTTCATATCTGATTTACAGTTAATGTTGTTCAAATAAAAATGTATGACGCAGATTTCCATTTCTGTTCTGCTAGGAACTTCTATTTTTAGATGTAGGGCAACTTTATACTCCTTTAATGTGCCTACCACTCCTATATAGCAAAAGGTGCACCTTAGCAAGGGCTAACACATTCTGTTAGATAAAGAAATTCTGCAGAATGGCTGACAAAATTGTCAACATTGATAAGAACAGTAACGTGCCTGGACATCCTACTTGATGAAAGTCTGCTAAAGGAAATTACTTCTTTCTTTTCTTTTTTTTTTTTTTAATTGCAATTTGTTAATGTGGAAATAAACCAGAAAAGGAAGTAGCCCTCTGGGTACACTCCATAGTGAAACCACATTGCTCAGACACGTTCTCTTGCATCTGTCAAGTTGGGGCTGCTCCAGAGATCTTCACTGGTTCCCACTGTCAGTGTGAAGGTCCCATGTCATCAGCTTTGCCCAATATTGCCTCCACCTACGTCTCTCTCATTTCCTCTCACACTCACCTCCCACTCTCCATGCTCTGCCCAAATTACTGATGACTGACCCTTTTGGATTTTTTTTTTATCCACTCCCAAATGGGGACTTTTTTATATTCCACCTGTGCTCGTAGAAACAACCTCTCAGCCAGGATCTATCAAATATTTTCCTTCCATCAAGAGCACTCAGAAAACTCCTGTCCTGAAAAAAACTGCACTGTTAAAAATTATAGGAATATGTAGAAAACATGAACCTATAGGTACCCTACCTTTTGTCTGATCATTTATCTGGCATGTGTTTGGTAACAAACAGACAGTACAAAAAATATTTTGTTAACTAAATGAAAAGAAAAACAAGACTATTTCAGTACTTTATTTTTCCCCAAGTGACAAATCTGGGTTTAGTTTTTCAATAAAAGTGGAACTTTGGTACATATTTGAGATATATATATATGTTTTTTTTCTTTTATCTTTCCTATCTCAATATTGAGTCAAATGGAATTTTCCTGATTAAAAAAAACAGCTTTTCTATTTATGTTGTCTTCACGGTGGCCTGTGGTTTATATTTTATGAAATAATGATATCTTCAAAAACAAGAATACATAATGTGAGAGGAACACGCAGTTACTACTCCTCCTGAAACTCAAAAAAACCCTTACAATCCAAAGTGTGGAAACACAGACAAAAAGGACTCTGTTTACTGTTTTGTTCTCCAGAAGGCCTCTGCAGCACAAGCAATGATCGTGCAACTCAAATGCTGTGTTGCAGGGATCTGTGACATTCCTTGCTGCAAGCTTCTGGGAAACAATCAGCTTCTTCTGGTAAGAAGTTTTTCTTCTATTAACTAAATGATTTTGAGTTATTCAAAACTGTGAATATTTGTCCAAATGTTTATATGACTGAGAAAAACAAGGTAAATTCCATCCAACAATGAAGCAACTTCCAGCAATGTGTAACAAAAATAGTGCCTCCCTTACATATTTGCTCCAGTAAGTGTCTAAAAGCGATCCCATAATCAAGAATTGCAATCATAAATGAAAGACACTGGGAGGATGGCAACATTTGGAACAAAAACTCTTTCACCATAATGTAGATAACGTCTGTGTAGGAGAAGACACTTTGTATTTACTTAAATTTCTCAGGGATGTTCTCACTTATCTATTCCTCTCAATGCTTCCAAATTATTTGCTGCTTTAACAAAACAAAACTATTTTTAGAGAATTTCTCAACTCTGGAAAAATATTTTTAAATAACACTTGGAAAGCCTACCAGAATGAAAAAGCCTCTTTGTTTTTCCCCTGCTTAGTCTAACTGGCACTATCAAATATTTTCCTTTTTATTTAAAACACTTCCATAAACCTGGAAATAATTATACGTAAAATAACCCACAATTCTGATCTAATAGGAAATCCCTTGAAAACAAAAATGCAGTCTCACCTTAACAACCAGCTTCCTCAAAATCATCAATTACAGATTTGCAAGCGTTTAAAATTAAACATTAAATTAAGAGTTTTGTCAACCATGCAGTTATATAAGCATGTTCTTATTATTACATGGGTTAATATGGGAGAACATGAGTATGGAGTATGCAGAAAAAAATCAGAACTGAGTTTTACCTGTAACAAAAATTTTAAGTTAACTAAGGAACCTACTAGATTAGGTAGCACTGTTTATTTATTTTTGTCATATGATACTTTCTCCATTTTCTACAGAACTAGTGAACAAAGTTGAAACAAGAGTGTCACCTATGCACCTTACACAGCATCTGCAAGACTCTGAGTATTTTTTTTAATCAGTACCTGAACTTTTGCTGGCTACATAAGACTAATACATTCCCTCACATCTCAAAACAGACCTCCAGCTATCATGAAGCTACAGCACCTTATATCAGTCCCACATTTTCTGAGGGCTTTTAAATATGTAGGAGGAGTACTGAACATTTAAATGAATGAAAGGTCTCCCTTCTACAAAGCAAACAAAAAAAATCACAGGTAGGTCACAATCTGATGCATTAACAATGCTGATGTGTAGTACTTAGGGTCATTACGAAGTTCTTTACTGTGAGGCACTGGAACAGGTTGTCTGGAGTTGTGGATGCCCCACCCCTGGAAGTGTTCAAAGCCAGGTTGGATTGCCCTGCTCACAGCAGGGAGGTTGGAACTAATGATCTTTAAGGTCCCTTCCAGCCCAAATCATTCTGTGATTCTATGACTATGGTAAATAACTATGAATCTTGCCATAGGAATAATAAGATTAAGACCTATGCAGTGGAAGCAGCCTCCAAAGATTTGACAGACAACAGCAATCCAGTGCTCCGATTGCAGAAACCAGCACAGGATTTCCACCCCAGTTGTTTCCCTGTGGGCAAATCCCAAGCCCTCAGAGAAAGCCAATCCCCACCTCATACTAATAGCTGGTTTGAAAAGAAGACTTTCACTGCAGAAAATCTGCCATATCAAAGCAGCACTTGGAAGAATAAAAGATAAGGAAGGTAATGTGTGGCATGATGCATGTCCTGCCAGTTTTTCTTATCCTGTAAAACTGATAATCATACTTTCTGACCTCAACATGTCGCAGTGGTGAGATGTTCCCGCACTGTCAAAGTGCTGACACACAAAGCTAGTAACTCTAGTAACACTGCCAAACTGTATTTGGCAAAGAGATAGACAAAACTGTCTTGGGAGAGGGAGCTTCAGGAAACAACCTCAATAGACATCACTACATCACTTCCCAGTGCTGACACCTTAGAGACATAATACCATGATGAAGCTTTATTTTGCTGCCAAGTCTGACATCCTCTTGAGAATCTAAATTGAGCAATTGTTTACTACTACTCTTCAAGCACAGGTAGCAGAAAAGTTCTTGTGAGCAAAGACACTTGGATCAGCTTATGCTGGATAGAAACTGGAATAAGCAATACTGACTTTGCAATAGGTCAGCTAAGGAACAGTTAGAAAATCCATTCCAGAAGTGATGGTAACAAAAAAGAAGTCAATAGAAGTGTTTGGAAAAATAATGTAGTTGTCAAGGCAAAGTGAGGAGCCTTCAGAGAGGACTCAGGGAGAAAATGCTATCCCCTTACAATACCAATGGTCTTCTGTGTAGCATCTAGAAGTCTCTTGCTCAACTCCTGCCTCAGTCCAATCATACTTAATTTATGAGATAATCACAGCAGTTTGCTATAAAATGTCCCCTAGATATCTTTAAAGGATTGTTAAAGCTTTGAACTTCCTCACCTCCCTTATAATAGGTTTGAAAATGAAGTCACAAAACTACCTGATAAAACACACATGCTATAAATCCGTAAACCTAGATCACAAATGATACTAGAATGGCCAATAAAAACTGATTTGTGTTTAAAAGAAGAAACCAAGCCAGAAAGCAACAAATTACATACCGAAAAACCCCCTTCTCCAACCCCTCCTCTCCCACAGCTCCATAAAGTTAAGTTACTCTCACTTACCTGGTCTGGTGGAAGGTGTCCTTGCCCATGGCAGGGGAATTACAACTAGCTGATCTTTGAGGTCCCTTCGAACCCAAACCATTCTATGATTCTGTACTTCAAGCATCCTAAGATCTTCAAAAACACATGGCATCAAAATGTAACAAAAAAATAATGCCATAACTGATAATATTCAAATCAGGGAATGACCTTGCAGAACACCCATTAAGTGCTGATTTTGCAAAAGTCAAGCTGATTCAGTCTGAATGTGCACGTTTTCCTTGGAGTCCTTTGGAAGAGAGGCAAGAATAATTTCCAGATTTAAACCTTTGTCTGATGTAAACTCAACAATTTGTTTTAAAATGTCATTACTTGAACACAAACTTTGGTTATCTCCCCAAGGCACAAACTGTGCACAAAGAGAAGTAGGTGTCCAGCCTCAAACTGTTGAAAGATCCCAGTCTGAGAGAGAACTGAGAACACCGAAGACAGGTTTCTCTTAAAAGTATTTGCAGAGGCATGGGAGTTGCAGATGCTACTTGACTCACTATGAGTGACCTGCAGCTTTTCACATGAAGAAAATATTACACTCGGGAATAGCCTGAGGATCCAAGAGCTCCACTGTGAGTTCAGGCTGTCACTAGCACAGCTTTGGAGCTGCAGGGTAGAGCACAGCACTTCACCCACAGACACAGCAAAGTGTGTTCAATTTAAATAGACTTCACCTTGCACTACTTGAATATGACCTAACAAGCAAGAAATGCCACTTCCAGCCAGATTTCACTGCACTGAGAACTATTCTTCCCATCTACAATACTCCTTGTGTATACTTGGTGTCATGGTTGGGCTTCACAAATGAAGATTTGGGAAGGGCTCTGCCCACGTTTGTTACCAGCGCGCTGGTGGCTAAAAAGGCCAATACGAGATAGACAAGTCCAGTTGCAAAAGGCACAGCAGAAAGACTCCTTGGGTGGTATATTCTGCAAGACACGATTATTTCTGCATTGTCTTTTCTCCTCAAGAGTGATCCTGTGTGCTTTCTCAAAAGCCTAAATCCTAAACATCCACTGGTCAGATTATACAATCCTAAACATCCACACATCCACTGGTCAGATTATACTTGGTGGAGTAGAAAGGGGATGCCACCCCAGCAAACTGAACTGGCGCTTCTGATTTTCACTGAAAGTGGCTCACTACAGATGGGACAATTCCACACTCAGAAGTCAAATTCAACTCAGATTACAAATTCAAAGCAGCGATGACTGAGCTGCGTGTACTGTTGCTATGAGTACATGCATGTTGCATGTCTGAGGGATGTTATGGAATAAAAAAAGTAATGTAATCTCTAATGCAAGCAGAAAAACTACATGGGAAGTTTGGGTTTGTTACAGAACCTTAAATATGAAAGTCTCCAGTTGTGACACAGGAAGAAGAGAAGTTAGTCAATAAACACTGTGGGAAAATGAAAGGTGTAAATTTCACCTACATTTCTTTGGGACACCCTCCCCCAAATATAATTAGCAAGGATGCACTTGCTTTGAAGTTCTGCCTTGGTTCACTTTGAGACAACCCAATTCCAACATGGCTACAGAGACTTTGGCAGAGCTTCACTTTAAAAGACAGCTTTTGCAATAGAAAAATATGTAACTGATACTTTTGCTAATGCACTTCAACAAACTGTAAACATTTTTATCTGTTTACTACTCCTCTTTGACTCTTACTGAGTGTAAAGACACACAGATCTCTCCTGTTAATGTTAAGAAGTGACTCAGATGAGGATGTTCACTGACATCTTCTAAGCTTTGCTTTTGTAGCTATTCAGGGGGAAGAAGAGAGAAGCAGTCTCTGCTTGTTGGGAGAACTCCTTCAACTAGAACTTTAGAATCAAAGGCTAATCTTGGATCAATTTTGCTGGGTTAAGGACAGGGTGGCACAGGACTTTGGCTAGAGCTGAGATTGTGCCAGTGAAATGTCAGTACAGCCAACCATGACAGATAAGATTGTTCCTTCACTCAACAGGGAGCAATCAAACTTCAGGTCAAGGAAATATCAGTAATCTAGAAAGATAAAATACACTGGGGAGACAGGAAACTGGGGACAGAGTGCCTCTTCACTCTCCTCCAGCTGCAACTTCTATCGCCTCCCTGAAAACCAAGTCAAACACACTCCCAGTGTCATTCCTCCTGAGCAAGCCATCAAATCCTACTTTCTCTAAACATTCAGTCCCTTCAAACGTCTTGAAAATACAGACTGCAACTTTATAAGTGGATCTGACATCCATTATTTGACATGTGATCTTTTCAATACTTCTGCCAGCTACAGTGATTCTTCATGTCAAAAAATATTGATATTATTATTAAAAGTATTTAATAGAGAGAAAACTAAGACCCATTAAATAGGGAGAAAACTACGACACATCCTAATGAGCCATGTATTTACAGATCACCACCGAAAGTCTTTAATGTGAATCTCCCAGATACAAACCATGGCATCTTATTTGGGAGCACAGCACGTTGTAGATATTCCTGCAGTTGAAATAATACTCAAAATTTGTAACGATGAAAGTAATCTATAGTAACTGAAAAGTGAAAGCTCTGAAAAGTGAAAGCTCAGTCATACAGTCACTTCTGATTTCAGATCAGGGTCTGCTTTTATTAGAAGGCAGAGATCAGCCTTGAGACTTACCTACTAAGCAGGGAGCTTCAACTCAGAACACAGGTAGAAGTGAAACATGCAGTTGGGAAACTGAAAGCCTTGGTCACTTATCACTTCTAGGGCATCATTTTAGGAACATTGGTGTCTTTTTAAATTCATATGAAGAACTCAGTTCTGTTGGTTTGTATCTGGTTTTAAATTTATTTACTGTAGTCTGGACGTTGATACCAAGTATGAGAAACTCTTTTTTATCCACATTTATCTAAGTCATGGTATCATTGGACATACTGTGGTCATGCAGGGTCAATGTATGTCATAAGTTCTGGTGAGAAACCAGACCAAGATGTAGATGGGAACTTACTGTTGTCATAAATATAGTAGGAATATAACGACAAATTCTGCATTTAATTGTGTCCAGGAGCCTTCAGTGACATTTCACAAAGATAATCAAATTTGGCCTTGAGCAATTTGCTTTTAGGTTTGCTTTTAGTGATCTTAAAGATCATCTAGTTCCAACACCCTTGCCATAGGCAGGGATGCCACTCCCTATATCAGGTTGCTCAGGGTGCCATCTAACCTGGTCTTGAACACCTCCGGGGACTGGTCAATGGATACATTGCTAAAATTATCTCATCAGATACATTGCTAAACATCTTTCCATTCAGTTCTTGCTCTCCACTTTCCCTTCATACTCTCTTTAGACTGGTCCCTCCTTTCAACTTTTAAAAAACACTGGCTACATCCATTCATTCTCTTTGTCATTATTTCTTATGTAATCAACCCTGCAGCAGTAGCATAGCAAACAATAAAGCCAGGCAGTGTAAGAAGAGAAGGTGATTTCATTTTAAGATAAAACTCACACCCTCATATCCACATACTCAAAAAGCACCTGGACGTGCGTGCCCAAGTAGTCTGTGCAAAATTCAGGTGATAAGACTCCTGAACACAAGAGGTCTGGCTAGGACTCCTTGTGACAACACAGAGAAAAAGGGACACCAGCTATTAAGTTCTCAGCAAGAACAGGCTCACTTGAGGAGGTCGGGCTCCTGGGGAGAGCTGTAAGGACTAAATGTGATTGGATTCTTTATTTTATCCTCTAGGTTAAATGTGAAAACTGCATAAAACCAGGAGCAGGTATGATTACATAACTACAGAATTGCCAACAGAGGTGTAACAGTGCCAGCTGTGAGCAGAAGCTGTAATTCCCCTTGCAGGAAAAATGTTGAACACCACACATTTATACCCTTTTTTAACTTACTTCAACTCTGGACTTTGCTGGCACCAATGGTCTACAGGTTGATTTCTTAGCAGCAACATTACTTAACCTAAAGGTACTGTTAAATGCATTTTATTCACCTACAAGTGGCATTTCTTCAACTCCAGAGGTGGTACGTTGTTTTGTTTTTTTTTTCTTGGAATTCCTCCCCAAGGCATTCTCCCTAGAGATCCCTAAGTCATTGGCATCTCCCTCCTTGAGACTCACCCCATGACAATTCCTTTCATCCTCACTCCTCATTCATATGCAGTCTTCTTACTACTTTATAATTATAAAGCGAACCATGAAGTCTTCCTTCCCCTCTCCAATATGGGCTTCTTAGACTGCTATCATTGCTCCATGGCACAAGCGAAGCCAACTCTTCCCCTAAACCAGCTTGTGAAGCAAGAAATTAGATCAGAGTCCAAGAGCAACAGCTGGTTCAAGGTAGCAGGAAAGATCTTCTCAGATGTTACTGTAGTAGGTAACAGGACACATGAACCAATTCTGACTACAGATATTAAACACACACCACAAACTTACTAAGGAACTCCAGTGCTTGCAGAGATGGCTTTTCCATTCTGTCAAGGTTTACATCTGGGCTTAAGGCTTTTTTTAAGTAGGTTTTTCAAAGTCAAGTAGCATTAGAACCAACTATAGGTATTGCTACAAAACTACACATCCCTTCTCCCCTCTGCAAAAAAGAACAGTTATCATAATAATAAAGGACGCTTTTGTTCACTATTTCTCTACATCCACCTCCTGTTTTTTTGAGCAGCTCAAGTGGCTTTTTATGAAGGAAGGTACAAATGTGCCATGAAATCCATATAAGTGGGAGGCAATGGTATCACAGCATGTCCAGGTTCTGAAGCAAAACAGCATCAGCTGGTGAGAGACTGAAGCTCAAACTCGGCAATGTGGCAAGCTTTGAAGTCAGAGATCAGGCAGAAAAGGCATGGATAAAAGGTCTGGAAAAGGCATTACACAAGGGAAAGAGCAGAAAATAAAAGAAAAGTGGCTCAAGATCTTTAAAAAAAAATAGCAACACCAAATACAAAACAGGTAGACATTAAATAAGAGGCAGCAGTAAATGTTTCTTAGAGACCTAAAGACTTGTACTACAGAGTGGACTGGGTGCATGCTTGCTGAGAGTACAAGTTTTTTTGACTACAAAATTGTCCAGAAATTAAGACAACTTCCCAGAGAAAAAGGGTGAGTTTTCAGTTAGCATAAAAAAAGAGATGATGAAGAGATCAAAAGTGAGACCATCCCCACCTGGACACCACCAAAATCCTGCAACACTTCTGGATCAAGTACTTCTTATCATCCTTTTGAAAACAGATGCATAAACACATTACCAACATATTTATTGTTATAGAAATCTGTCAGCAAAATAAAATTAAAAAAAGAGTCAGCAATGCATTCCAAGCACTGACTCAAACTGGTGCTTTTGTATCGTGTCACTGTGAAATTCAGAACGTGCACATGTATTTATCCACACGAGACACAAAATTCCCATTGACTCAAGTTTATCCAAGGCTGGACTAGAAAGATGCACAGAATAACCTCAGGGAGATTTCTGAAGGACATGTCTCTGTGACACAGGACACACCTGCTACTAACACAAACTTAGAAACCATTATAGGCAGGACAGAACAGATTTCTATATGCCCATGGACTAAAATGACTTAGCACAAACTACAGCAAAAGAATTACCTCTAAGCCCTCCTGTGTGACAACTCTAAGTTAGACCAGAAGCAGAAGTTTCCTGGAAGAACACAAGGTCAGGTTTAAGCTGAGTGGGTTCTGTTATAGCAGCAATTGTTTATCAAGAGTTAATTGCTCTACACAGAAAATCACAGCACTTCTGAATGGGCACTTCTGGCCCTCCTCTCCTACAGCTTCATTGTGCCTTCAGCCATTGCCACCTGTTAGCTGAGAATGCTGAACAGCAAGCAGCTTTCAAGGAGGCTGTTAGGAAAGGGAAAACATGAGTCTTTTAAAACTGAAAGCATGTTTACCAGGGTCTCCCCCAAACAGTCCAAAACCTTCAGAAATCCACTTTAAAACAGTTACTTAAAATGGTGTCTTTCAAAACAAGAGGATAAGTCTAGTAATTGAGTTTTGCAGTGCCAAATAGCAATTTCAAAAGATTTATTTATTTTTAAAGTACAGAATGGAGTACATGCATAAGACTTGGTCCTCTCCACAAACACAAGGCACACTCACTGTTCTGAAGGAAGATCATGCATTTAGCAGCATTGTTCATTCAAAGAGATGAGTTTTAAATCAGTTAAGAATGACAGTTAATAGGGAAGAAGAACACATTTCAGATTTCTAAACACTATTTCTAGCTTCTACTGCTTGGCACTACATCACACCTACAGTAACGTATCAATTGCAAGCGACGTGATTATGCTGGGGGCTGTGCAATGCCACATCAGAATAAAAAAATATACTCTATTGTAATTTTACATTACAAAAAATTCCAAATTGAGAAGACAAACTTTCATGAACAAACTCACAGAAACTAGGCAGGCTGAGAAATGCAACCATTTGACAAATCATGCACACACAGACAAGTGCTGTGCTGAGGTCTCAAAAACTGCATAGACTGAAATGCTGTTACTGAGGACTGATGTTATCAAAAGAGCTTTCAAAACCAAGTATTTAAATGATGACTGCTAAATTTTGTTGTCTAACTAGTCTTATGATGATTTGCAATCTTAGATTTCAGTTCTACAGGAAGCTTCCATACCCATTACTAGAACACAAAGTCTGAGAGGCAAAGATTAGATTTGTTCTTTTCATATACAAGTTTATTTTATAAGAGTATTTGGGACTGAACAGGTTAACATCAGCGGGTATTTTTCTCCTCACCTACAAAAATGGCTAATAGAAAAGTTTTCAAAGAATTTTAGCTGACACCAAAACATGTGCCAGACAAAAAAGGGTCAATAAAGGTTCTCTAGAACACAGTCTTAGCTGAGAAGCAATACAGAATTCTGACTTGACTCAGTTGCTTCAGGAGATACAGGATCCATCATCTCAGGACCTGAAGTTAGATTATTTTCTAACTAGTTGGATGATCTTTCAAATGTATCACTCCAGTTCACCTCCAAACACAGGGACTGTATGAATAAGGTCCCTGCCTATCGTAGCAGTCAGGATGAGTTTGAACTTGTTATTAATATTTTCTGTTCATTCTTCAATACACAATTTCTTTGTGCCATTAAAAAAATATTTACAGTTCAGTCTTGTCCTCTTATTATTACCAAAGCCTACGTCAAGGATCCAGACCGGTTTCGTGTTCTTCAGTTTCATTAGGTAGTTCTTCAGCAGAAGCACCACACATATTGTCCTGGTTTTCTGCAGGCTGATTTAGCTCATCAGGTTCCCCAGTTGCAATCTGAGTTGTTTCTTCTTCCTCTTCTTCCTCAACTTCCCCATCATCCTCTACATCCATCTCAAACACCCTCACGTGGCGGAGATTTGAACTTAGCTACAGAGACATTAAGAAGTTTTTGTTAATAAATAAATAAGTAAAAGCATCAATATTACCTTAATTGTCAGTCAATAGCTTTGAAAATAGCCTTTATCTTTGAAACAGAGGTATCCAGGGAATTAGCAACTTTTTATTGCTCTACAGGCTGAAATGTAAAGCAAGCAGATTTATTAACTTCTGTTAAAGCTTTTCCATGTTGTTCTATGAGACAACTATGACTGCATCCTGACACACTTAGAGCAGATCATGAGAAAACAATCTATTTGTTTAAAAAAAAAATAAATAAAAGTTTTGATAACTCTTAAATTACCACTCTCTTCAGTCATAGCACATGTTCTTTAATAGCTTACAGGTTTGTTCAAGGATACCGCACTTACCACACAAGACACTTTTCTAATGCCATTTACAGAAACATACTGAGCTTTCATATTCTCCAGCACTCTCCACTGATTCTCCAAGAAGACAGTACATGTGGGTATCTCACCACTCCGTTCATCCAGCCTGTACAGAGCAAGGAAAAAAAACAAAGCCAGTACATAAGAAACAATTGTAGTTCTGAGAAAAACCTCCAGTTTCTTATGTCTAAGTTCCATCATATCATATGCAACAAGATGAGCATTTGAAACCACCATAATGCTTCTACAGATACTCCAGAGTGGGGGACCCAACTGTGGAGACACAGCATGTTCAACTGAGATAAATACATTACCAGAAGGTGAGAAGTGTAAAGTCTGATCTTCCCACAAGAAACAGCTACAGCAGGAGGATGAGGGTGGCTTTCTTTAAAACCTCTCCTCTCCTAGAAGAGTTGTTTCTGAACACAGTCCTGGATGCCTCTCCTGACACAGAAGTTGGACCTCCATGGCCTTTCAAAGATGCATCACTACAGTTCACCCCCACTCACAGGGACTCTATGAAGACAAACCCTGCCTATTACAGCAGCCAGGATAAGTTTGAACTTGCTCTTAATGTTTTCTGTTTATTCTTCAATATGCACTATCTTTGTGGCTTAACAAAAATATTAACAGGTCAGTATGGCTCTTTGAGGCAGAAATGCATCTTAAGCAAATCACCAGAGAAAAATATGGAGAAAAAAGTAAAAGCAAGGGAGACACAGCAACTAAAAGACTGGATTTACTGCTTGAACTACATCGGTCTTTGTGTGTGTGTGTTCACTTCTCCAGGTGCTCTCTTCTCCCTGTGACAATGCAGAGAGAGGTACCAATTCTGATGTTTCAAGGGTAAGCTGACAGTGTTTCTAAGGGTGACTACAAGGGGAAAGATGAAGAAATACCTGTGTATCCTTATTACAAGACAGAAGTATTTGAGTAAATATGCCAAAAACACCCTAAATTGAAGTATCCTGACCAGCAAAGTTAGCATCTTCTAAAGAAAGGACGATTTCTGATTCTACAGGGTGTCTTCAGTTGATCCTTGCATTTCATGACAGCCAAGTACATGGGTAGTATCAGTCTCAAGAAAGCAAAAACAATCCCCAAACCCCACAAAACAGTTTAGGAAGCTTCCATCTCCCCATCCTACTCTCCCTGGCACAAAAAGAGTTTGTCTTTACAATATTTACACACACACAAAGCACGAGTAACTGTACACAATTAGAACATTTTCTTAATTTGCTTTTCAGTTCTGCATTTTCAGATTTGCTCTAAGTTTTTCAGTACCTTTCTGTAGAATCCCAGATGAATTTCCTATCTTGGTCCTCATCTGTGTATACTGAAGATAAGGGCAGCTGAGCCAAGATTCTTTCCTTCCCCTCTTGTTCCACATTTTCTTTCAGAACTACAGTTACAGTTTCATCATCATAGAAGTGAGCATCCAAACAACTGTAGCATCTATAAGAAAATAATTCAGACAGCATGGAGGAATAAAAGGGAATACAGAACTAACATATTTTAAGGTTGAACAGCATTTATGTTAAAAAGTATTCAGTAGTTAACAGTGAGCTTTACTGTAAATGTTAAAAAGGTCAGTCATGCAGCTGTGACACTGAAAGCCATAACTGTGGCAGACTCCTGCATCATGCAGGAAAAATGATTCTGAAGGTAAAAAAAAAACCAACTTACAAAAAAAACTTACTAGCAATCTTCACATTTCAGATGAAATGTAAAAACCAGTAAACATAAACACCAAAGAAAATTTAGAACCGCAATTGAAGGTAGTGAGGGCAATCACATCTAGCCTTTCTACATGATAAGGATGAACTCAGTCTGCCATATGCCTTCTAAGATGGCTACATTCAGGCATATAGATTCTTATCTTACTTCAAGAATATCACAGATAAAAGCAATAGATGTTTCCAGCTAGCTTTTGCACATGTGCTAAAGCTCTAGTTTTCAACTGCAAAACTAAAATTTACTTGACCTTGAGATGAAGTGCATAATAAGACTCCCACAACCCTGCAGCTTCATGCACCTGTGCCATTTCTTACAACCTGACTCACCCAGATGCATTAACTTAGACGTTAATTTAATGCAAAATAAATAGTAGAAAACATGATCTTTAATTCAGCAATCTGCAATTCTGGAAGAAAAATCAAGTATACTGACCTGGAGTCTGAGCTCTCATTTATACTGTTGTTCAAGATGTTTCCAAACTCTACTGCAAGAATCCCATTACTGACAGACCTAGAACAACAGTGTTAATTATCTTGGTGACTAATTCTTTTCCATTCGTGGAGAATCCAAAATCTGTAACAGCAACTGTGGTACAAAATGGTGTAAGCCTATCTAAGCTTAGCACAATACATGTCTACATGCCAAAATGACATAACTGGTGGTTGGGAACCTTTTAAATTCTTCTGCTTCTCAGGAAAACATGACTAATGGAGTCAAATGGAAAACTGCATCTGGCTTACGGGATACAGTTCTTCTTTGTTGAACTCCTGGCTCGATTATCCTAGTCTCAGTTTGTTAAGTTACTTGTTACTCTACAGAAAAAGAGTTTGGATTGTTTTAGGTATCAATGAAAGAGGACATATAAGTCACACCACCGGGCAGTAATTTTGTCATCAGCAGCAATCAGCTGGGAACACAAAAGATAGTTTCAACATGTGCTTTCCTTAGTAGTAAAACTGCTTTAAAAATTCACACCTCATCACAGTTTATTGTGCCCTCAAATTAAATGACACAGATTATAAAAATGAGTATTTTACAAAGAGGAGTAGTTTTTCTTGTTTTTTAAACCCAGCTCATTTCAGCCATCCCACTGACAGAATGCAGCTTAAACAGTTGTATCAGTACAACTAGGCAGTGACAAACTGCATTGTGGACACAGAAATTCCTGAAGGTACACAAATCTAGACTCCAAAGAGATAAATTCTATTTGATGCACCCATTTTCCCTAAAAGTATTAAATTACAGGCTGCAAGGGGTTAATCAAAGGCAAAGCAACACTGGAAGCAGGATTATCCACAATTTTTCAGAAGTTTTCAGATAAAAGTAACTCTGTGCGGAGCAAAACTAAGCAAGTCTGATTATTTTTCCTTAGCCTAGAATCATCTTGGGTCTCGTGATTAGATTTTCTGAGTCTAACACAACACAAACTCCTGCTGCACTTCCTAACGTAGTCTTCATTTTCTCTAGTATAAAAGAAAAACTGTATTCATGCCACTCATTCCATCTTTTTAAATAGATCCAAACTGTAACTGTCTCTGTACACACGTGCCAAAGCTCACAAGCCATTTTTCCCCTCTTTTTGTCTTACCTGGAAGTGTCAGTATGTCTCCTCAAAATGTGTATTTTAGAAATAGAATTTTCTAGTATGGTGAAGAGGACATAATGTATATTGGATGTTTTGTCATTCCACCTGCAATGAAGGGGAAGAAATGAAAGTTTAGATTAAGTTCTAATAACTGGTAAACTACGCAGAATAAGGAATAGCAGCATACTTACAGAAATGGTAGTTTAAATAACTGAGGTGTGGAATCTTCACTGAAAAGGAAAAATCAAAACAGTTTACAAAATGCTACTCATGCATGAGCTTTAGTTGCACATATCTTTAGTTTCTTTTAGTAAAGAAATACCTTTGTGAAATTTTGTAGAGAGACAAGCAGACTGCTTGACGCACTGACCTTCCAATTACATCCTAACAAATATAAGAAAAATAGGCCATAAAATACAGGCAGTTATTCAAAATTATAGAGGTTTTTAAGACAAAAAACCCTCAACCAACTAACCAAAAACCCCTGAGTACACCTGAAAGAGAAATCCACCAATATTATGCTGGAATAAACATTCCTAATGCAAACAATACTGTCACTTCATACACTTGTTTCACATTTCTTCATCATATTAGACTAATGTATTGCCAACTAACATCGTTACTTGGTACACAGCATATACACCAAGATAATTAAGATTAAAACCAGATCCCAATAATGTGGGAACAGAAGATGTGAAACAAGAAATCCCCTGCTGTGCTCTCCCCAGCCAAAGGCTTGAGACATGCCAGCAGTGAAGTTAGACTACGCCCAAGTTGTAGGCACTCAAAGATTAAAGCATCAGGCCTTGCTAAGCGTAACTACTACCTTCAGTTGACCACTATCCCTAAAAAAAGGTTACCATTTATAAAAACTGAACTTACTGCTGGCTTTTGTAAACACTGATCAATGATCCCTTCCATTTGCCTCTTGACAAAATGCAGTGATTTCTCAGGATAGTAGGGAAACAGAAGTGGGCTTTCTGTAAACAAATAAAAGAAGTTAATTTAAAAAAATACTTGTACCTCTATAAAAACGTATTACACCATTATTAAAGTGACAAACTGAAGTAAGTCCAGTGAAGAGTCAGTAAGATGGTCACAGGGCTAGAGCACAAACTTTACAAGAAGCAGCTGAAGGGGCTGGGTTTGTTCAGCCTTGAGATGCAATTGCTAAGACGGAACCACAGATTGGTCTCTTCAGCTGCCTCAGTGATTAACTGCAGAAGAAATCATTTGCAAAGCTGCACACAGGGAAAGAAGAATATATAAGGTCATAAGCCCCAGCAAGGGAAATTCCAGTCAGATATAAGGAAAAGTTTTCACAAGGATGGTTAGTCGAAGCATGGAGCAGGGTGCCCAGAGAAGGTGAGGTCTCTATCCTTGCAGACATACAGGACTTGACTACACAAACCTTGAATAACACAGTTTATCTTCAAAATTAGCCCTGCTTTGGTTGAATTAGATGATAGTCTAAGTTACTCCCTGATTATAAATTTTAACTCAAGTAACTCACTGGATTACAATATGAAACTAGACAAACAACTGAGAAATGAAGGTCTGCCTGCCCCTTCCACTTTTCTTCACAGCTCATTCAAAATTGCAAAGACATAATAGCATTTACCCAAGAGCTAGAAAACAGTTGTCATAAAATATCTTGTAAAAGCAAAACAACTTCCATACTTTTTGTAGTAGCTATGATTTGGTTTCAGTACAACTGATTCCTTCTTATGAGATGAACTACTCTGTAAGAAGACATTTTGCTTTTGAGATATAACTCCTTACTTATTTATAGCCTGTTTCTTTTCCAGTATTTAGGTGGAAAAAATAATAAAAACTATATCAACCAACAAAGCAATATAAAACACCACGGAAGGGTAGAAAGTGTCAGCGACAGAAGCATTACTTGTCCTAAAATCCTATAAATATCTCAATACTTGCCAAATTAATACCAACAAAAGCACTTACAAACCATCACAAATCTTGCGTAGTAACAGAAATGACCAGTCATCTACATATCTAAAGTATCAAACATATTTTTAAAGTATATCTAAAAATACATTTTCCAAATACTATTTTCCAAACAAAAAAGCTATCCTTTCCTCACTTTTTATTGAATTAAATAGGCAGAAAAAGGCAACTGTGGCAGATCCTATTACACAGCTTACACTGTCAAGGTTTTACAGTCTATGGTTTCTAAAGGCAAACAAGAATCATTTCCACCATCAGCTCATTATAGTCTCTTACTTCTTTTTCACCACTAATAAACAAAATAATCTCAGACCCCAGTGAAAACAAACAAGTTTGGACACTTCACCCAGGTACAACCTAAGCATAACTATTATTTTCTTGAATTGGAATTAAGATATTCTAAAATAGACATCTTCTACGATTCCTTCCAAGTCAACACTTCAGAGACTGGTACAGAAAAACAGGGAGCTACTAATACCTAGAAAATGGTAATAAACTAGATAAGCAACTACCTAAAACCTGTGTAAAATAACAAGGCTTGTTTATTTTATTCTACTCAGATGAAGACCAATGATTAGCACTGCAGAAGTAACTTGTAAGCATGAAAAAAAAGATTACTCTTCTAAATTTCTTACATTCTATATACATCTTCGATTCACTTTTATTTTTTATGAAAGCAGATTACCTTTAAGATGAGTACTATTTTTAAGGAAGTTAAACCACTGGTTTCCCTCTGTATTAGGTGGTGATACAAGGTCATCATCTTCATCTTTCAAGTACTAGAAAAGAGACAGACATTTTTAAGACTGTAATTGAAGAATAAAGAACATTGGAATTCACCTCCAACATTGCCCCTAGCAAGTGTATTAGACACTCCCTGTTAAATTAACATGCCATAGTCTTAAAACTAGATATTCCACCTCTTCTAGAAACAGTAAGAAAAATCAACTACTGCGTAAGATCACATGGTGATATTTCCATACGAAACTAATTTAAATCAAGTCTGATTTAAAATGTTTTGAAATCCAGTGATAAATGCCATAAAGACAACAAACACATTTCAGTTTTACTGAAGCTGGCTTTTACAGTTTTACTGCTGCTGGTTGCAAAGAAGTCTTGCCGTTTTCCTAAAAACACAACATGTGTAAGCTGAAACTGTAAGGCATGTTTTTAAACACTACTTTTCCTAATAACAGGGAGAAACAAATAAAATGTTCTCTTTAGCCATTATTGATATGTGCAACACAGAGCACAAAGGCCAAGGAAGAAAAGGGGACACAGCTTTAAAAGCTTCTCCATCTAAGAATTTTCTCATTTATTCTTTTTGCATCTATTCCTTAGCTCTTTACCTGGCCAACTCTCTCCACATTGAAATATTTTCCTTTACGATTGTAAAGTTCTGGTGCCTGAAAAAATAATGCAAACAAATCTATTATTTAAACACAAAGTTAATAAGAAGTAGTGAACAAAAAGATGATTGAATTATTTTTTATAAGATTTTTCAATCAGCTCTTGGCAACAAAAATACAGTCAGATGCTGTACTTTGAAAACCAGCATCACTTACCTCGTTGAAGTGTTCAGTAAGAAAATCAGCAACAAATGTGATATCTTTTTGAGTCATCTAAAAGGAAAAAAAACCAAACCCAAAAACAGTGAGAAAAGCAAAGGGTAAAAAATACACTTCAATGAGAACAGAACACATGTTCTATAGGCTGCACAAACACAGCTCCCTCAGCCTGTTCTCACAGGGCAAGTGCTCCAGCCTCCAACCTGCCTGGGAGCCCACTGCTCAACTCACCCCAGTCAGTTTTGTACAGGAGGGCCCCAAGCTGGAGCAATCGGACAAGTGCTAAGTAAGGACAGTAACTACTTCCTTTGACCTCCTGGCCGTGCTCTTGTTAGTACAGCCCTTGTTACCCCCGGCCACCTTTGCTGCCAGGGCACACTGCTGGCTCACACCCAGCTTGTACCCTCTGACATTCACAGATCATCTCAGCAGAGCTGACATCTTCCCAGCCAGCTGAGGCCCAGCTGAGCAATAGCAGGGGGTTACCCCTCCCCAGGACAGAACCTTGCATTTATACTTGCTGAACTGTGGGAGGTCCCCACCCCACCAGCCTATCTCTTTCCCCCTGGAAGGCTCCTCTGCCCTCAAGCAAGGGCAGTGTGATGGTGGCTGCAAATCCAATGCAGGCATATTCCATCTCCTCTACCAGGGCACTGGTAAAGATGTTAAAACCCCATTCTGGTCAATTTAGTCATTTAGGGCATACAAAGAGCTCCTATACACAGAGGCCTTGCATTCACATACAGTGCACTAAAAACTGCAGTATTAACAAAGAAAACAGAAAAAATAATTCATGCAAGACAGCGTATTAGTGTGAATCTAAAGGCATCGACTTTCTCAAAAAAATAACACAGATGCTATCTTTTTAAGTTTTGGAATAGAACAAAACCAAACCTTTAATTCTACTTTCCAGTTGAGCAGAATACAGACTACATCAGCATTTATCAGAAAATGTTACTCCTACCTTGTTCAGCTCTGGAAGCACATGATCTTCTGACATCCTCAACATCGCTGAGGGAAAAATTATATTCTTATTGCATTAATACTGTTTTCCTAATATTCTTAATTTCTCATGTCTATGTAACAAGAGATTGCCATTAAAATAGATTAATTCATCAGAAGCAAAAGAGTCTGGAACGAAGAATTACAAACTGAGACTGAAATTAAGCCTCACTAGTCCCACTAGCTTACAATACAAATCTTGTAGAATTTTTATCTTTAATCTTTTCCAACTGCATTCTACCCTGAGATGAAATTATTATAAAAAGGGTTCATAAGAATTTATTCATGTACATACTAAGAGTAGTAAAATGGGTATATATAAAATACATGAATATTGTCATGCCCAGAATCATGCATTTGAACAGAATTACACAGAAGTAATTTTAAATCAGCAAGGCTTGGATAAAATTCTCTGTTTAGTTTCAAAACAAGCAAATAACAGCAAACATAACACAGAACTCTGACAGTTCTGCTTTCTGCAATTTTTAAAATTAGAATTACTATATTCCTGCTAGTAAGTGCTAACAATGCATTTCTGGTGCTTTTACAGTATCTGGTAAGACCACTTAGGTTTTGTAAAGTAGTCAGTTAAAAGTTACAAACTTATTCATAATCACTTCAGAAAAACAAGCAGGCTAAAATACAGCATTCTGCGCTTCCTTCTAACATTTTCTCCGCAGCTACTCAGACACAATTGAAGGTGGCTACCAAGTGCATCCAGACTCTGCATTAACAGAGTAAAGGAGAATTAGACTGTACTTCAGATTTAGTGTAAACTAAATAAAGTCCTTTATTTTCTCCAAGTCGAGACCAGCAAATTGCTCATGAAGCAGAAAACAGTTTGGAGCAACACTGCAGGTCAAGTATGTACAATACCCACTCCACACAATAAGTTCAATCAAGAACTATCAAGTTTATGATTTATGTGTTTAATGGTATAATTACTCGTCTCATCAACTGTATCCTTTCAGATGTCCAGAAATTTTCTATGATAGAAATAAATAGATGGTTATAACTAAGACTGGCCCGATTACTTGCCAACATTTAGATGCTTACAATATAAAACAGACACTGGATGATTACTGTGTCATCAAGCTTACCAACATACAGCCACCGAAAAAACGCCTTGAAGTTTTTCATACTACTGTCGATAACTCTGAGCAAGAAACAACAAAAGAAATTACAAGACCTAAATGTCACAAGCTGCTCCAGGCTTAAGTCCCATTTTACTACAGAAAGGCCTACAAGCAATATCAGTTTTTTTAAAAATGCCCAGTGCAACCTTTCAGGTAAGACTATTCCTGCAGTGAGACAAGATCAAAGCCCACCACCAACAGAGGAGCTTTGTTCTTTCAACCTCCTCTATTCCCAGCTACATGCAGCCCCTTCAGTACAAAACTCATAGGAATGTTTTCTAATCTCTCCAGACTTTACACTTACTGAAGTAGCTCATTTGCCTTCAGGATGAAAGAACCAACAGCAGTAATAGCCTCTGCAAAAGAAGCCAGCCATTATTACTAAGCTTTCAGAAGTGAAATCTGATCAGGTAAGTAGCAGACACTACTGCACCTTCAATTCCAGATGCATCTAATCCCAAAGACTCGTATTTTTGTTTCCATAAAGCCATTCCTTTCAGTTCACTCAAGTGGTATAACAGAGCCTCAGAGCCACTAGGAAGGAAGAGGAAAGAAGTAAAATCTTTTAGTCACCCTTTGGAAATTCACGACTTTGCTGTGTGCTAATGGTAATAGCATGATAATGCTATTATCATTTACTGTGCAAAGTGCATATATAATATGCCATTTAATCTATAATTCATTCAACATTCTGTGACTTACCTCTGCAAATGACTTATGACTAACTTCTGTATACTGGAATAGGAAGACTCTATGGACTGACCAAGTTTTTTTAAACCCTGTTAACAAAGATATACAAGCATATAATAATTTTCTGTTAACTTACCAGAACAAAGATTAAAATACAGTGAAACAGATTTAGTATGTTTAAAAAAGTATTAACATACCTTTACTGTCAGCTGGTTCATTAATAACGCCTGAAGTTCCAGACTGAAGAAGGTGGGGAGAGAACCAAATATGCATTTATTTTGTGTTTCTACATCAAGTGCAAATGCATACTCAGATAAAACAACAGTAACTACCTTGCTTTGCCCCATAACAACAGCTGCATAAACTCATCCTGAACAGAAGTGGTTGTATTCTTTTCCTGTCAGTTAAAATGATTGAAAGATTGGTGAAGAGATTAAATCCAGGCTACCAAATTATCTCACAAACACTTCAATTAAATTATATCGGAGGACCCACCCATACCCTTGAATGTTGAAATCAGACTACTGAGCACTGAAAATTTTCTAGTATTTTAAGTTTTTTCAATTGTATTACCCAATAAAAATTCTAAGCAGTTTACCATCACCAAAAATCTATTTTAAAAAAAATAAATCATATTATTCAATTAACTTCTGGCCATAGGCAATGAACACAAAATTTAAGTAAATCCAAGGCCATCTTAATCATGGATGTTATACAAGCTCCACTGAACTAGGCTGTAAGTGCTGTTACTCAACATTTACAGTAATCAGTTTAACAATGAATAAAGTACAAAGAGCACAACCTTAAACAGAAACCAAATGATAAACAGCCGGGCAAGCTGAAAGCCTCACTTTTGAATATCTCAGAATAAATAAAACAAAGAAGTATCACAATACAATCATGTTTGATTGTACTAATGCATCTTCAGCATCAGAGCACCTGACACACAACAGCTTCCAGGTTGTCTCTGAACTTAGAGACTGTTAGCTAGAGACATCATGCTTAAACATTAAGATATGCATTACATTAACATGAAAAACAGAATTACTTCAAAAGTTTTTCCAAAAGAATGGTTAATCCCACAGTACCTGTACAAACTTTGTGAGTCGTGAGTCCATCTGCATCAGTATTTCTTCCCATGCTTCACACATGCACGTCAATGACAACTTTATATACTGTAATACAGAAACAGACATTAGTATTATTTCCTTTCTCCCCTTAATCATCACACTCAATAACTGAATGTTACAATACAAAGGGAAGAGATACTGTAGATGTTATGTAAAATTTATTATCAAATTCCAAGTTAGAGCTCTACATTTACTTAAAACCAACTTAAGCATCCTACTAGAAAACATTTGTCTTTACTTGCATTAAGAATATCGAAGCCTGTAAGAACTGTGATATTAAAAGGACAGAGTAACATGACTGTACCTGTAACAGAGTTGAAATGTGAGTAAACTTCCGGGCCATTCGAGTTACCTCAGGTAAGTAACTTGATAATAGACTAGTGTCCAACTATAACAAATGAAACAAGCAACAGTTAACAGATGATTTGTCTTTTAAAAAATTCTAGATTACAGAAATTAAAAAACAGATTGAAAGGACCCACCGAAAAACTGTCAGCTTTCATTCCTTTTAAGTTGATTTTAAGAGGAAAAGAGATGTAATTCAAAAAAGCAATAAATATTTTTAATTCATCTATAAAAACTCCTGATAAGGTTTCTCATTCTGGAGTTCTAACAGAATAGTTTTAAGGATGACTGTTCCAGATAGATGGGATAATGAAAAGCACTGCTGTTATGCCTTTGTGTGTTGAATGAAGAAAATTTGAATAACTAACTGTAATTGAATAAATTAATGTTATTTTAAGAGTAGGATTTTAAATAATGCCTCAGATCATCACCGTCAGTCTTATGAGTGAAACCATGTTAACATCATAAATCTAAAAGCTAAACTGGGATAAACTTCAGAAAGGCTCAAAATATTATTTTGTGAGGTTTTTTGCAAATAATGGAAAAGCAATAAAGCTACCCGAACGCAATTTAAAAAGTAGTTTTATTTTTAAAGAACATTTTAAGATTACTTTACTTGCCTGAAAATACGTTATCTCTGCTTCACTGTCTGAAGAGTCTCGTATCTCTGTAATAACTGACAGTGATTTCAAATCACTAGACAAACACAGTCCACGACAGGAACCTGCCACCTGAGGGATTCCAGTTTAAAAGTTAATAAAATATTGCATTTCCTCTAAGATGCACTTACTGCTCTAACACACTGACATACAAAGATGATTGCAGTCAACAACATATACAGACAAAGGGTAATTTTCAGCTACTACTCAGGAACAAAACTACTCTTTTTATTGTGAATTAACACTGAACTTTGCTTCATGTGAAACAAGATGTTAAATTCTCCAGTTAAAATGTCTTTTCATCAATAACCAATAACCCAATTAACTAGTTTCTTTAAAATTCAGTAACCCACTCTCACTTGTGCTTAAGCACACATATGTATATTTCCACTCAATTTAGCTGAAGTTTGGTATTTTATGAAGAAAAAATATGGAAAGGAATGGAACATACCCCATTTACTGTAGCGATCTTGAACATTCCATATGCATAAATCTCAATAAATCCTGAGCTGCCACCAAGGACAAGAGCATTAAGCCTATTAAAATAGAACAGTGTATTGATAAGCATACTGAAAGAAATTCAAACACATGCAGATATAGTTCTTAATACTCATATACCAGCCCTTTAATAAATGTTCCTCTAACAAATCACTGCACAAAAGGAAACGCTGTGCTACTGTCTATGATCCAAGAAATCTAAAGCAAACAAAAAATTAGCTTGGATTTTATTGATCAAACCTGCCTTCTAACATTTACAGTAAGAGTATCAATTACGACATTAAGTGAGAGAATAGGGGAAAATAGTACAATTTAGTCACAGAGTCCTTTTTCACTAACTTTATACCTTCCAGAAGAAAAAAGTAACAAGCTACAGTCCACCTACCAATACAGGCTACAAAGAACTCTTACAAAGCTATTTTGAGTTTATCCTAACTACAGGCAGAGTAAGTTGGCCACAGTCACTCAGTGGCTCCTCAACAAAACCTCAAAGGACATAAGCATTTGAAATGAATGCTGCAGCAACAACAGCCACAGAAGTAACAGCATCAGAAACAGAAACCCAGAAATACCAGAAAATTAACTGCAATTTCTGCCTCTCACACACCTAAATATGTTGAAGCATAACGTTTCAAGAAACATTCTGTCTGAAGACAGAACTTGGCAATCACAGTATCTGAAAAATGTTTGGTTTGATTAATTGAATGTATGAAGGGAGCACGGAATCCACAAAGCTCCTACACCACAGACAGCCACTTCTCTCTCTCAAGCAAGGAAATTCTACTGTAAGAAGAGGCATCAAGTCTTAAAAAAGAAAAACTCATGATAGACAGAGATGTAAATTTTGATTTAAGGAGGATGATTCTCAGTGGTAAGACTGTAAGGAACAGTAAAAGCCAATGGAAAACGAGGTACAGACATTAAGTGCCCTCCTCAAAGCAGCACCACAGACACTGCACAAAGCCAGTCTCAGTCTGCTAAACTGCACTTCCTCCAGTTGCTCCTGGTGTGTGTCCTAATAACAGATGTTTATTCTCAAGTAACACTAATATAGCTGATTTCAGAGTTAATGTTAAGTTTAGCTTTATCACACTCATATAAACCCCCAGGAATTCCCTGTCTATAACAAGCATCCACAAATGTCTCCAAGACCAGCTTCAGTAACATAAAATAGCCTTCAAATGCATGCCAGGGAATCTTCTAAGAAAAAGAAGATATGGCATCAACAGCAGTTGCTGATCAAGTGCCTTATAATCTCTCTAAACTGAGGGGAGACTTCTTTTTTAACATATTCTTTGAACTTTATCTTTGTACACAAAAAAAAAAAGACATTCCATATAATTTCTCCAGGATCCTTAAAAACAATTATTAATAACTTCAAAGTAAACTTGCTTATGCATTATTTTATATTTTTGAAAACCCAACCAACTAAACAAAAAAAAAAAACACCTCAACCAACAACAATGCACAGATGGATTTTACCTGACATCACCCAGAAGCTTCATAATCTCATCTGACTTTTCCTCACTGAAAATACAAACCATGTAATTAGGGCTTATGTAGCTTGTCTCAATACCAGAAAACAAAATAAAAGAAGAAAATAGAGAGCTATAAGATGACAGTTTCTTACCTGAAAATTTTTGCAGTGGTACTGTAACTGAAAACAAAATAATTACCGTCAATAACAATGTTTGGACATCTGTAGAGCACTAAAGATGAAGAACTGAAACAACGATAACAAATGGTAAATAGTATCTTCTCAAGTTTACTAGTGTAACACTTACTTTTTTGGTAGGGCTGGTAATTTAGGCAAAAGGAGGTTTGATTCATCCTCAGCATTGTAAAACGAAGTGAGAACACTGAAAAAGAAGCAATACTGTCTTTACCCAAGCTGTAAAAATGAGAAGAGACTTTCTTTTTAACTTCAAAGTTAGAGCATATACTCAATACATCATGTATATCAGAGCTACAAATATCAGTGGGTAATCCCTTATGGGATTTTTAATAATTTATCAAGTGATCAAATTAATAAAAGAACTCTGAAATTTTTTTATTTTCACTGAAAAAAGTTTGTGTCTGCTGGCTTGGAGGCTTGCCACCAAAATCCTTCTGCATCTCTAATGCAGTTACTGACAGAGGATTTCTGTTTAAACTCTGCAGTACAACCTACCCACACCTCAAAACCGCTAACGGCACATTGTGGTGATAGGAACATAAACACACAATACTTAATATCACACCACAGACATGCCAGAAGGATGAGACCTCCCCACAAAGAGCTAAGCCTATCCCCATCAGGAGAAGAATGTTAGAGTGATTTAAGATGCAGTTATTTTCATGCTATTTTAAGATTGGTGTTTTCTGGAGGTAGGGAGGAAAATCCCCAAGTCAGGCTTACAACACCTCCCTCTTTTAAATAAATGTTTTATTTAATTAATTTCTTGCACTGCAATAAGGTGCACATCAGAGGTTTCTGTAAGACCACAGAAGTAGGGATCATGATGTCCTCCAGCTCACAAGCACTGTTGAGAATTGTTCAATCCCACAGAGCTCATGGTCACTAGTGACAATCTGACTTCCTGAACAACAGAATTGCCAATGGGATTGGATGTAACACCAAAGACACACCGTGAAAGATGTAAACATCAAACTAAAGATCTTGAAAACACAGGTGAAGAAATACTTCAATATAATTATTCTAACAAAATAGAAGAACATAACATTAGTACAGTGAGTTAAATGAATTCATTGGTATTGACGTAAACTGTATCAGAAGTCAGGCTGTACAAACTATCACTAGATTAAGCAGCTTTCAAGAGGCAGGCGTTCAAGATTAGGTTACACATTACATTTCAGCATGAAGAACCATAAGATTAAGGTATCAGCACTAAAAATAAGCATATGGAAAGTGTCTATTCTAAAAAAATAAAAAAAAATAGGAAAATCTTAGCCAAGTGGTGAAAAAAAGCCACAGCTATGGAATTTTGTACTATTTTATATGACTGCTTCTAACACACTTAGTATAAATTATTAATAAGGTGGGCACTACATAGCCTGTAATTTACTTATAGAGTTTTTCAGACTCACCTGCTTTCCTCAGTTACTTCCATCCAATGCATGTATGTAATAGATAAGTCCACAGAGAAGGAATGCAAGCTTTCAGGTTTTTCTACATCACACAGAATAATCCGCTTGGTATCAGCAAGGCCAAAAGCCAAAACTAGAGAAAGAAAAATAAAATGTATAAATAACCAATGTGCAAAAAACTCTGTATTTTACACTGACCTAGAAAACAATGTGCCTTCAAAGCCAATTACTGGACAGTTTTCTTGGTCTGTTTACAGTCCTTTCAAACTCTCATTTGAAATCTACTTATTAAAGTTTGAACTCCTGTCATGTTTTAGGTGGTAAATTTAAGGCAAAGGTCTGATTTCATAATTATTTACCTGCATGTTGAACTGAACATGCTTATAACGTTTCTAACAACAGTTTCAATAAAGTACAGCCTTCCAATTTTGCAAATTTGAGGCCAATATTATACATAAAGACTGTCCATCAGAAAGGTTTGGGTTTTATCGCAACAGAAGTTAGGACTTACTGAGCAACTTTTGCATCACTTTCTTCCTAACTGTCTTCATCCCTAACAGCATATGGCAAGCACAGGTTTCTGTACTTATTTCCTTGTAATCACACGTAACCAGCTTAAAAAGAAGTTTCTTAAACTCCTCAGATGCCATCAGAAAACAATGTAGGTAGTTTTTGTCCACATCATGAAAGAAGATTGTTCTCATTCTCCCACCTCCAATGAATCAAAAATTAACTAATTTCCTGCACAAGTCTATTAAGATACTAATTTCAACATTATTTCTGTTGATAAAGGTGTTTCTTTCTCTGGTCTATTACGAGAGCAATTTTAGCCTCTGAAGTTTTGCCTCTGCCAAATAAACTGAGCTCTTCAATCAATCCTTATTAGACAGCCAGCCTCTTTCTCTTCCAATAAACTTTGCAGTTCATACAAAAATATTCTGCTTAGTTAGGAGGTTGAAGTTTTGACATACCCTGAAAAGCAGTATTTTAGACATAAATCTGTCTTGCAAATCTTTCTTGCAGTTGCATTCAAAAGTGTTAATCTCTCTATTACTGTGAATGAACCTACATAAAACTGAGCCATCCTCCTCTTCAAACACAGTTAATTTGAAAATTTCCTTCGCAGATAAAAGGTATCATCACCACAACATTCATGATTTCCCATGGGATTTTTATTATACCATGTCACCTTGTATACTTGACATTACTTTTGCCATCTGGTCTCCAAGCAAGAGCGGTCACTTCTTTTCCTGTATTTTCATTTGGAGGTAAACTCCACACTCGTTGAAAGTTTGCAAGCCGATGAAGTAAAACCTACCAAGCAAATAAATACATCGAAGACAAACTTAAACCACATTCTCCCATTAACACCACTCTGTAATTCACTTCAAGACACAATTTTTTAACCAGTTTTTAATAACTCGTGTTGCAAATACCACCTACTCCTGTAGCAGATGATTCACTCCTATGTTCTTTTAGAAGGCAGCCCAATGTTTACAGCACTACAGAGAAATAAGCTGAGCCTTGAACAAGGACAGAAGCCAGTAACAACTGTCTCTCCAGCAGACAGCCCGAAAGCACAACAGTCTTGTCTTCATGCATGACCACATGCAGAAAAAAATACTTGACCATTGATTTAAATACGAAATTTCACGCGCTTTAAAATCCCACAAATGCAGGCAAGGAGCGCATCACGAGTGAATTTGTTTGGAAATTAGACTGTAAAGAGGGAAGGGGCACTAAGAATTAAGCAGTTTGATTTAAAAAAAACCCTGCTCTTCCTAGATGCTTGGCCAGGCTTACAGGAAGGATGCCTCAAGCAGCAGCACAGGCATCTGGCCTGCAGGGAGAGGCAGGGCCCTCCTTCCGGCAGCAGCCGCTGTTCCCTCGGCCCCGCACTCACCTCCCCCGCCCGGTTGGCCAGGGCGATGAGGTCCCTTTTGGGGGACCAGCACATGAACACGACCTCCTGAGGCAGCTGCTTCTCGCCCACCTGCCTGAAGGCGGGCATGGCTGCGGGGCTCCGGGAGCTCCCCGGGCCCTTCCCGCCCGCCGCCCTCCGCTCTCGCTTCCGGGGGCGGCGCCGAGCCCGGGCGGGAGCGGGGGGCGGGTCAGGCTCCTCCTGCTCCGCCCTCTCAGTTAGCTTACTAAATACCCTTTTTTTCCTAGCCTCTTTTCCATTTGGAGAAAAAATTTTTAAAAACACAAAACCATTTCTCCGAGAGGACTGTAACTAACAGAGCTTTGTTTCCCAAGAATTTTACCTTTCCACCGCCTACCCTCACTTTCTCCCTTGCCCCAGGTCCCCCAACACCTACCACAAAACCACAGCATCCACCAGTACCTCACCTCTCAGCAGTACTCCCCTGAACGTCAGATTCCCACCAAATCAGACAAATAGCCAATCCTAAACACACAAAATTGTTACGTTATACAAATACACGGTAAGGGCTGTGGTAGTTCACTTAGGTTGGGGGTTTTTTTTGGTGCCAGTAACGATGTGTAACAAAGGAACTGCCACTTTTAATTCAATCAGGTTTTATTTTGGATGTTAGTATTTACATTTTTAGAAAATGGAAACAAAGGCTGGCCATAAAAAAATAAATAATTAAGTAGCAGCAAGAAAAGTCATGTCTTTTTTTTCTTATTCTTTATTTTCTTCCCGGAGAATATGGCACGTTTCATTGCTGATCTTTTACAGATCCCCATCTTTACCTTCTTTGAAGTTTTCTGCCCTTTCTTTTTGTCATTTCTGTAAAGAAAAAAGGAACATAGAGATTAGAATAAAATGGAGAATGAACTTTTACATTTGCTGATATTTTAAATAATCTGTCTGTGTAAGTACATGAACTGTAGTGACAGTATGTGAAGCACCGGCACAAAAAGTACAAGGAACATTCCATCTTGCAATGTTATGATATTTCAACTTCCTAAAACTGTTTCTCCACTTTATTGCCATTAACTATCTTTCACTTATGTACTTATTCAGCATTTAACTTTGAAAGGATATAGAAAACTTAAGAAATTCCCTCACAAAAAAGCACACACAGAGTTTCATGCTGAACATATAAAGCATAAATACATAATAGAAAGGCTTAGAAGACAATACATAAAGTTAGGGAGACTCCTGCATTAGGAAGACTCCTGCAAATACAGGACCTAAATACAACTAGCAAGTGGACTGTTTTGTCTCTGACAAAGGATGTATTTCACAACGGGAAATGTTGGATAACTTTAATAAATAAAACATACAGAACTTTTTATTAGAAAAAGAAAGCTACGCTATATGCTGCAATAAGTCAACAAAAGAAGTAACTGATGACGTGAAAGGACTAAACCATTCTGGTACAATTGACCAAATAGCATCTTACTTGACAGAAGAAATAGATGAGGCTTCATGAATTTTTTAGCATCCATTTTACTTTTTTAAGCAAAGAAAAAAAACCCCAAACGTTAAGAGATGGAATTTTTAAAAGAGATACATAAACTGAAACATTACTGCCTTTTATCTCTACTACTCCTTAACCAAAATTTGTTTTAATGCCACAGTAAGACACGAAGCAATACTCCTGTACTCCTCTACCATCCAACAGGCATCTGGTGAGTCTCTTGATAGTGATCCAAGAGGGTAATTATCTGAATCTCACTATGCAACAAGAAGTACAGCTTTTGTGAGAGAAGATTTGCATTTCCGCTGCTATAGCCATTCAACTCAAGAATCACAAACAAATCCATGACTCTGGAGAAGCTACCAAAGTGTAGGTCAACTATCCAGAACTGGAAAGGCTGAGACAACTGCTGCATCATGTCTTAGCAAATCCCCTTTCCTCTTTTCAGTTAGTTATATATGAAGACCACCATACATGATTCTTTTGGACTTCTGACACATACAAGTATGTCATTCTGTATATTACAGAAGGACAATCATGGAAGACTGAAAGTACTCAATGTGATCCTGATTAATGGTGGAGATTTAGATCATACTACAAAAAGCACCTGAAATACCACATGGAAAAAAGCAAAATATGCCACAACAAAGCAAAAGAAACAGGAAGCAATAAAACAGTGTCAGTGTTTTCTCTGACCTGTCATGAGGAATTTGAAGGGGATAAAAGCTTTTTATTACTTCAATTTTCAGTCTTCTTGACAGAGCTCTCCTGTGCACCACTCACCAAGTTTGCGATCCATATAAATCAGTTTTGAAAGAAAAGCCACAGACAGGGAATTGGGAGCCACAGGAGCTGCCATTTATCATATCCTCCCTTCAGTATATACTCCCCAGCAACAGAGCAGGAGAGCAACAGTGAAAGCTGACATCAGTACTTAAAGCCAAAAATCATCTCTTTCTAAATTCATTCCATGACATAAGATCTGATCTCACCTGACTGCTACCTTTTATTATATTAATGCAATATGACACTTACTGGAAAGCTGTCCTGGTGCGGGAGAGACTGGGACAGGCACTGCGCTTGTGACCTGCCTTGCCACACACAAAACAGCCAGAATCAGTCTGCTCACAACTGTGGTTTGGAAGAGCACAGCAGTTGCAATTGTTACAGTGAAACCAAGCTGCAAAATAAGCAACATGATTTATTATATTGAAAATGTTTATAACGATAATTCTGAAAACGAGGTTTAAATATAGGCCACAATACCCAGTTTCTAATTCTGGATTAGTTTTACAGAGATGAACGTGGTCAGTTTTGGGTTGCTCATCCCATCCCATAAGGCAGTCAGATACCTCACTAAATATACTGCACAATTATGTGTGAATTTTATTGCCATGAGAACTATTATCATGTATGTGATCTTAACAGGGAAAAAAGTCCAGATGTTAAAATGTATTTACAGATTGTGATTTCTGTAACAGTAACAAAAATTATTGCTTCAGCTATTTGAACAGAGCTATATATACAACTAAATTTGTACATGAAACATAATTTTACTCCACCCTCTCAAGCATTTTAGTAATTCCCCATTTGTTTATGAAATTCTAATGAAAAAGTTTACAGAATTAGGAAACACTTATATGACAAATGAAAATATTTCAATTTTCCCATAATAAATATAAATGAGATTTAGTGTGCCTTGACAAGAAGTTATCACATTTCCACACAGTGCAAATACACTTAAATTAATAAATAGCAGCTTGTGCAAAACAGAGATTTTTCGTTTACTCTGCGTCTTCTACTACATTTTACTTCTACATTTTCTCTCCTGGTTTGTTATCTCAGTTTCTTTGGACTAGGTACACTTCTATTTAGAAAAGTATTTTTGTGTACTTACAGGGTTTTACACATTTTTTGCAAAGAACACAATGTTTCCATCGTCTGCCATCCTACAAAAGACAAATAAATGTTTTTTTTATTAACCCCACACACATTGATTCTATCTTAAAACTAAACTACTGATGTATGAACCCCACTGTTTACAGAAACAAGTCCTCTGTAGGAAGGACTGTAACTCAGAAACAACAAACCTGAGAATCTGTGACAACCACAGCAAAAGGGCTGCACTTTAAAATTAGCAAGTTCTAAAACTTCAAAAGATAAGAAAACATGTACGTGCCAACAGACCACTGGTGAATAAGTTATGGTCTGAGTGGCAAGTAGTAAATTTTTCTTGTCCTCTTAACAACACAAAACCAGAAATTAATTCCCAGTGGGTTATGAAAGATGTCCTCTGAAGGTAATAATAAGTCTACAAAATTGGAACTGTTGGGGGTTTCCCACAGAACTTGGTATCAGAATAGGTTTTTACCAGAGCAAATATTACAGAGACTCCTATCTGACTACTGCTAAAACTGCCATTCAGAAAGAAGGGAAAATACTTACTTTTGACGTACATGAATTGCACATCTCACAGTGCTGGTTACCAGAACTAACATACCGCTGACATAAGGTGCAAAACCTGGAAAAAAAAATGTACTGGTCCACATTTGCTAACAAAACAATTAATTTTACACAAGCTTAACAATAAACATAAGGACTGTAAAATCACTTTATTGAATTAAAGATTACATCTTTGATGCATAAATGATACTTAGGCAATTTAGACATATCCACATAGTAAAATTCAGGAGCTTGAATTTGAATTATCAACACTATCAGTAGTAAATCAAACTAAATCCACTCCTCTGTCCTTGATGCTTCTCTTAGGGTTCATTTTTTTAACTACTATCTCAACAAAGCTGATTATCATACATAGCCGTAAATCCCTCTTGTAGGTATATATAACATTTCCCACAGAGAAGTTGAGGCATCTCATCATTCCACAATCGAAAATATAAGCTTCTTTTTAGGTGTTCAGCTCTCCTACACACTGTCTATATACCATGCAACTTTAGAATGAAACAGAAAAATATGCTCGAGCCTGGCATCCAAGTTAGGCAAGACAACACTGAACAGCACCATCCCAAACTCCTTTAGAGACTCTCTGCCCTAACTAAGAACAAAGAAACTCTTTCAGTTACTTGAGCATTAACATATCTTACCTATAACCTTCTTCTACAGGAAGTACAATGATACTTGGGGTAAGGTTTGTGAAGATACGGACAGGAGATTGTCTGCGACCTGTCTTGCCATGTTTATACAGCGCATGATTATCATAGTCTACCTAGAAAAATAAAACCGTAAAAAAGAGCTTTAAACTGAACGCTAAGCATGGGCAAAGCTATTTAGATATTTATTATCTTTATATGTGCCTTATAAAACGTTCACGTTTATATATAAACTGCAGGAACATGATAAAGTTATCAAAGGTATGACTAACAGAAATACAGAACGCAGGCTTCACATGAGCACCACGGGCTTCGCAGTGTGTCCAACACAGCCAAAGTTCAAGGACACAGCCCATCTACAGACAAGTGCTACCACTCTATCAGCTCCATTCATACTCCTGTTCACACTGCACACAACTGATATTTAGCAGATTCATTTGGTTCAGCCATACCTGGTAATCCATCATACTGAAGCTTGGGAAAAAGTCAAGAATACGAGACTCAAAGAAGTATGGAAATATCCAGAACATGGGCATCTCTTTATTGTCTTGACCTAGTAACGAAAAGGCTTTGATGTACATAAGAGGTATGTGAAGCATGAGAACTTTACAGTAAGCATTTGGTATACATAAACATGGATATGTATGTCATGCTAGGCATAAGAACTAGTTCCTGCAGGAAACAAAGTTTTGCCATATTTTATTTATGCGTAGTTGTAAGTGCCACGTAACTAACAGCTCTTGTTACCTGCCTACGTTGGTAAGAAATGGTACTGGTTTGATAGCTTATTTTTCTCTACCTTTTAAGTCCATTTTAATGGAAAAGCAGATTTGGAAAAGAATGGCAAAGGGTTTTAAGAGAGACTTATAGAACTGGGCATTACTAAACTAAAAATATCAGGAGAGTAAACAGGATATGGTAGTTCGTCTTCAGAAATTATAACGTGAGTGTGCTCACATTCACCTCAGCAGCAAGAATCACAGACTTATTTTAAATAGATACTTTTCTTATAGTGATGTTACTGCTTAACCCACCTATCTGGCTATAATACATACCTTCTTTTCCTGTCTCCTTCCACATTGCCATCAGTTTTTTAAAACTAGAAGCCAGTGCTTCCACTAAACCTCCAAATGGGGGATCAGTTACCATAATGACTCTTTCACCATTATCTTCATACAAGAATTTCCTACAAGTTTCACGTGCAGCCTGTAAGAAACAGAGGTCAACAGATTAAACAAATGTAAGAATATTGTCTTCAGCAATAAAATGATCACTGTAGAAGGTTCAGGTTTTATTCTTGTGGAGGTGAATTTCCTCTTGTGTAGCATTTAAAAAACAAAACAAAAACCCCAAACAAATTAAAAGAATCCCAAACAAAAAAACCCTATTGGATTTGAAGCACTGAAAACAAGTGCCCTTTTCAGTTAATGTATCAAAGGCAGATGCAGTTTAAGCTTCCTAAGACAGTCTTCTTCCTAAGGATACTAAATTTACCTCAGAAAAAATGATGTTATTCATAGTGAGAAAACAAAGTTCAGGCTCAGAATACATTTTATTCATGCCCTTTAACTTATAGTTCTATTCTGCAAAGCATTACCACAGCAGTAGGAGAAAAACACGTCTACTGAAAACCAATTCAATCCATACTGATTATAAAAATACATAGTATTCAAATTGTAGCAATCCAACCTGGATTCTATTATTAAAGGCAATGTAAAAACCTATGTATTCACTGCCATCTTGCAGTGTTCTATCATCTGTTACTTAGATTCTATTGCATACCAAAAGCAGATTTTTAATACTTATATGCAACTGAAAGTTCTGCAATTCAGTCCATGAATACACTGCAGAACAGTGTCATTACAGGTGTCACCTTTGCACACCTTGAAAAGAACTGCAATATTTATAATGTAGATGAACAGAGTCTTTAGTTTTAATTGAAAAATACAAAACTTGAATACAGTGATGGATTACAAATATTTGAAGTTCAGGCTTTCAGACCAGCTTCTCATTTCATTCTAAATTATTCTTTTTATTTTCAAGATCTCATTCAAATGTAGCCTTTAGAATGGAAAAATCTGAAAATTACCTACATGCTGTGAACGGTATTGAAAGAAACATGTTTATACAAATAACCAGAGCCTTACTAAAGTCAGAGGAAGAGCAAAGAGTGAGTATATTATTGGGACAAGAGTTTAAAATTAATGTTTGGACTTGAATTAGACTGTGATTCTCTTACAAAGCTATAACAGACATCCTATTACAGCTACAGGTTTCCTAACAAACTCGAAATTAAGCACTTCATGTCACATTTAAAAAGAAACAAGAAATTAGGCATTTTCATTGAGCATTACACCAAATCAATCTCATTTTATGACAACAAGGTTAACCTTTTGACCTTGCTTTTCTGGAACAAAGCATAAAAACCTCGTTTTCCCTCCCATCTCAAGCACCAGTGATGAAGTCTTGTAGCATCCACTGGGCTGGTAAAGGCTGGGAATAAAATAATGAATTCTGTTGTAGCAACACAAGAAAAAGGGTAATGAATACTTACATGAGGCAACAGCTCACACCACACTGTCATTTTAATAAAAGCAGGAACTAAGGTGTCTAAGCAACATTAGTTAACATAAATATAATAAGTTTGAATCAAGTGGGAGAGAATTACTGAATAGGCACTGTCATTCTTTGCTTTCCAGTACTACTGACCATTTTTTCTCATGTTTTCTACTAGACTAGCTTCTTACAAAATTTTGCATTGACAACACTTACTTCTTTACAAAAGCACTCAATAAATACTCGGCCTTACCTCTCCACCAAAAAAATAATGATTGAACATGTTGTAGTGGCAGAATTCATCCTCTGTGTAAAATTGTGAATACCTGTAAAATAAGTTCAAATAGTACTGGAAAAATATAAGCAACTTCTTGTGTGTCCTAAAAGGCATTTAGACTGAAAACAGGCCTTAAGAAAAACATCATCTTTGGGTTCTGATTACTGACAACACATACTTAAACTGAGGAATTATTAAGTATAATTAGTTTTCTCATAAACCGGATGTCATTTGTGTATGTGTGCATGAACTAAGATGCAGAGACAAGAAAGTGAAAACAACCACCAATTTATCTTTCAAAGTAGCAAGAACACAAATCTTTACACTTATTCTTCAGACAGACAAATGTTAAAACCTACCTGAAATCAATATCTAGTAGAAGGCTTCTAACTCTGAAATCTTCTTCTTGTGATGCTTTTGACTGGATCATTTCATGAAGCCTGAAGTATAATTGGAGCAAAAAAATTTAACACATAACCACTGGTTTCAGAAATGATCTTGCAAGACAAGAATGCCTGGTACTTTACTAAACCTAAAACCAAACAGATAAGAGAAAATGGGGTAATCTGAATTTGGGTGATTCCCTTTGGCCGATACTCAGAGTTAAAAAAATAGGTTAGTCTTAAAAGATGAAAAGTCAGTGAAACCTATTGGATCACCTTGCATAAAACCCCCCTGAAACAAAGCCAAAGAAATGTCACTGCAGTAAGAAATAAAGCAGAACTGAAGTGTGTATGTGTGTTTGTGTTATTTGCAGTGCTGCTGCAGTCTTCTCCTGTATCTTTTTAGTTCAAAGCAAGACCCCACGAGATGCTTGGATAACCCCAACCAATTAAAGCATAGTGAACCTCTTATTATGGGAGAATCACTGATTATGTAATCATTAGTAAGCTGCACAATTTTGAGATATAACATTATTTGAAACTGTAGCAACTCTCACTGATGTACCTGGGTGTTCCAACAGAGAGCACTCGTCTGAATCCTAAATCAATAAGGAGATTAAGTAGAAACTGGCAACTTCTGTCTGCAAATAAATACTGTGCATTTGTTTTTTTATTCTCCAGTGGATTCAGAAATTGACTGGGCCTTTTGAGCTGGGTAGTGGAGATATCACACAGCAAGTGGTGATTCGAGTGTTTTTCCCATTCTGCTGGCAATAGCAATTGCTGGCATTCCTGGCAAAACCTCCTCTTTGATAATGGCAGCAGAACAAAATTCTTGTACCTTTAAATAGAAAAGACAATAGGGAACAAACTTTGCAAAAAGCCTCTATGAAAGACATTTAGAAGAGTTACAGAAGGAGTTTCACATTTTTTAAGTATTCAGACATTTAAACAGACAATGCAGTTTACACTGCTCTTGCAAAACTCCACATGTGAATTAAGTTTTATTTATGAAAGAATATTCAAAGGACACTCTGAAATGCACATAATATATGGTAACCAAATATATTGGGAGTCTCCACAAAATAACTGGATTACAGAGTGAAGATTTCATAGACTAACTGCAAAGTCCTGTATGTTTATACACAAAAATTCAGACATTATTTGTTACTGTATTACCTTTGCTTCTTTTTATAATGTTAAGCCTGTTACTTTTGCAAACTAACGACAGGCATAAATTAACTGAAACTACTACTGATCTGTTGTTAGCAAATTATGAGCACTAACATCAGAAGAACTATACAAACATAAAAAAACCAGTTCCTGGGTTGAAAATACTGTGCTCTAATTAGTTGTTTCATGCTATTTTCCCATTTGTCCAAATCCCTCTACCACATCTTCCTATTTTAAAGAATCCTGAAATGTCTTCTCTACATTCAGAGTACCTAAACCTGTATTACTTCATTTCTACTAAAGGAAATATGCATAACAATACCTTTCCACATTCTGTCTGTGTGTGAAAGTAGGTTGATGATTTCTATTATATTCTTCACGTGCTGCAAGCCTTGTTTCCGACACCTGTAAAATTTGTGTACGTAAAAAGTTACAAAACAAACAGCTATTGCTCTGTGTTGTACATCAAATCTCAACATTAAACAAAAAAGGTGCATCAAAGGTCTCATGCTTTAGTTACTCTGCAAGGAAAAACCATCACATTCCTTGGTCTGTTGTTTCAGAAGAACAAGTATGACTGCAGCACAGGGGCACACTGCAAAACAACACCAGTCTCTCACTGTGAAGTTAAACCATGCAAAAAAATAAATAGGATTTCATTCTTCTACTACATATCTTCTACTCAGGGAAAAATTCAAAACGTGATTGTGATGTAGACAGAAAGAGTTATCCTTTCCATTAATGTGTGCCAGCAGTTCCATTCCCTCTGAAGAACTATGATGTGATTCTGAAAAACTGATGACAGCAGAAACATTGCCCAAGTCTTTTGTGTGATCATTTTAAAAGGACAACAGCTCTCTGTTATGACCTGTCACTGAGTTTGAGTCATTAACCTTTAACATTTCAGTCTCTCACACTCTTCTCTGACTCTTCTACTTTGTTCCCACAAAACATACTCATGGTTTCATGTGGAACAGTTTCAAGACATTTGCACAAAACTTATGGAACTGTTTTGTTTAAAGGAGGAGACAGTAAAATTCAACAGAACAAAAGACACCATGATACAAGTGACATTTAAAATGACTTATCACTAGGAACCCCATTTAAATCTACACGACCCAGTAACCAACCATCTCGTTTTCTCTTTCTACAACTTTTCAGTAGTAAGCAGCACAGCAAAAAAACAATTATGAACCCAATTAAATTGCAGCCTGCCAGTCTCCTGAGGACAATGACTGCAACACAATATACTCATTCAGGGAACAGAAAAAGGAACACAAAACACATTGAAAAAAACCACGGCAAGCTCTCTGTGAATACATATCAATCCCAATTTCATTACCCTACAAAATTATGAGACCAAAGGTCTTTAGGCAATGAGAAACTGCTGAGCATCATGCTGAACCCCACCACCTCGGAATTTTGTATATCCCACTTTTTGTTTGCATGCAGTAGATTTTCTCTGTCTTAATTATGGGAGATGAGAGCATCCTGGGATCAGAAGTATCCCATTTTGTTCAACATTGCATAGCATTAGCAAACTTCTTACCTTAATTATCTATGCATTTTGGCAATACGGTAACAAGTGCCAGTTTTGCTCTAAATGTACATAGCTTTCCTTAAAAGTTATACTTGAAACATGTTCTCCTGACAGAAATAAGTATTCTGCTAAGTATAAACTATTAGATAAAGTTTAGAAAGTGACAATTGCCACAGATTTCCAGAACAAAATATACTTTTTAACTGTTAAATCGGTAAAAAAATCCCCACTATTTCATAGTATGATCGACTGATTTGGGTTGGAAGGGACCTTAAAGATCACCTAGCTCCAATCCCCCTGTCATGGGCAGGGACACTTTCCACTAGAGGATGTTGTTCAAAACCCCATCCAATCTGGCCTTGAACACTTCTAGGGATGGGGCATCCCCAGTTCTCTGGGCAACCTGTTGCAGTGCCTCACCACTGTCACAGTAAAGAATTTCTTCCTAACACCTAATCCAAACCTACCTTCTCCGCATTTAAAATCATCGCCCCTTGTCTTATCACCACATGCCGTTATAAAAAGTCCCTCTCCAGCTTTCTTGTAGCCCCTTTAGGTAGTGGAAGGTGCTATAAAAGGTCTCCCCGGAGCCTTCTCTTCTCCAGGCTGAACAGTCCCAACTCTCCATCTTTCCCTATAGGAGAGGTGCTCCAACCCTCGGATCACCTCCGTAGTCCTGAATCTCCAGCAGAATCTTAAGCAACGCTCTTACCTTCTCATCTTCCCACTGAAAAAAGTTACAATCCTTTCTATCCCTACAAGCTGAACAAGCATAGAATCTTCTCCCTTCCTCTTTTCCTTGGCTGGTCTTCACGAACAGCAGCGCGGGACCTGGGAACAAACGCGACGATACGATGACACGGGGGCACCAGCAGGTTTGTTCCACCGCTCCGCTGCAAGAGCCGAGCTCCCAGAACAAGGCATTCCCCACGGCTGCTGCAAGGCAAGCCCTGCCGGGAGCCCAGGAACGCTGGGGTGGTGCCCCCCGCCCCTCCGGGCTCACCGTGCGGGCAGCTGGGCGCGCCGGACGCCGGCCCGACCAGGGCGATGCCGCCGGGGCTGCGCTGCCCCGCCGCCATCGCACCGCCGACGGCCCGACGGCCCCCGCGAGCGGCGCGCCTGCACCGCGCGGCGCCCCCCAGCGGCGCGGAGGCCTCGGCGGGAGCCCCCCACCCGCGGACAAGGGACACGGCGGAGCCCCGACCCCGAGCCGGTCCCACTGGACGTTCGTCATTCTCAGCAGGCGTACCCCGTGCATCAACACTGTCTTTAATTTTTTAATAATCCGTTTGGATAAAAACAATCATGGCAAGTTTATAAAGGTGGGCGTTTCCATCTCCTTTCGAGCTCCACCTTGCGGTGGGATTTACATTTAAGGCTTAAACATCTCAGTTTTGTGACTTCGCTAACGTGCTACATTAATATTTACATCCACTCAAAATTACATAAAATACAAGCATTTTATTATTTCTGAGTTCCAACAGTATTGCTTAGAATTACAAAATACAGCAATGTCTGAAATACTGAAAGTTTCATAAAAGCAGCAATCTTTCTCCCATTTCCAGTCTTAAATGTCCAGGAAATTACTAAAATAAAAATATTTATCACATTACAGAAGCCGCAGACCTAGAAACATGACCAGCAAGTCTTAAACCAGGTAATTTAAGCATAAATGCAAATGGCAATTGGCAGGTGAGCATGACATTGCTAAGAGCACAATAATAATTCTCTGCTGTATGTATTACAGTCTTTTCCAGTCAAAAAAAGAAGTGTTCTCTTTTTTCCAGTCAAAAAAACAAAAACTGTGTTTAGCTAGAAATTTAGAAGGCAAACTGGCTTCGTGATGAACACATTAGTGATTCTGTCACTAACAATGCAGAACCACTTTGGTGACAACTGATGAACACATTTATAGTGCATGGCAAAACAAACCTAACAACACGGTGCAATTCCTTCATTGTGATGCATCTATAAAGAAATATCACAAATTTCCATATATGTGCTTAAATACACAAGTTCTAAACACTACAATGAAACTTCAACCTCTGAAATGTACACTCAGTTTCTATTGTCACAGTAGAAACTGTATATTCACTCAGGCTGAATTTTGCTGTAATTCACCTACTTAACTATTTTTGGTCCCTGTGTGCAAAAAAAAAAAAAAAAGGTAGTTGGAGCATTTTTCCCCTTCTCCCTTTCTCCTACTTGTTTGTCAAGGACAGATTATTATTTTAAGTGCATGACTTTTCAAGTAACTAGCCTACAAAAATCTATAACCAGTTTAAAATATCAGGAAAAAATTCCAAGGAAAAGCATTTTTCACAATCAAAGATAACATTCTGAACTTTTTTTTCCAAAGGCCATATAAAAAGAAATTAATAGTGTACAGATTCTCACATGTATATTAAACAAAAAAAATCCTATTGTATTCAAAATTAGTTTCTCAGCATATGCAAACTAGCTTCCCTTATTCAGAATACATTAATTTAGCCTATAAAAATACAGTATGGACAAATTTTTCTCATTCCCTGACGTAAGAATTCACAATTTTGACACAAAAATTGTAAACTTTTATTACATTCAAAATACATTTCTTAAGTCTTTAGAATTTAAGTTCTGAGGTGTTGGCAGTCAGAGCTCTTGGTATTCAGCAGAAATACGTTATTGCAGAGCCTTTACACAAAAGTAGCTTTCTAAAGTTAAGAGAACTTACTCTTCCCATGTATTTTTGTTGCTACCAGGAGGAAAAGAAAGGCTTCCTGCTATGAAAGGTCTGTGTGAATGCATTACTCAGGTGAACAATTCGGCCCTGACTTCCAGTGCTACTTCGCTCTACAATCACACGTGGCATCTGAACAAGCTGAATGGGACTTTTTTCATCCTTTAATGCCTGAGTAAGGTTTAGTATCTAAAAAGAGTAAAAGCAGGTAAGGTTAGAGTACACAAATAAAACTGCAGCTAACAGGCTTATAAATTTAGATGCCACTCAAATCAATTCTGTAGAGGACTGTGCTGATGAATGAATTAATTTTAAAAGATACGCTATTGCAAGTAGAAATATTTTATTTCTTTGGTAAGATGAAGACATCCTGCCACTAACTACCCTTCCATTCTTTTCTTGAATATTTCATGCAATCCTCTCCAAATTTTCAGAAAATGTTATGAGTCAAAAATCAAAGAGCATTTTAAATTTAGCACATCTCTTGAAAGCACTGCACCTTTAATGAAAAAAAAACAACCTACAAGAAAGCCATGATTTAACATAGGATCTATCACCAGTTTAGCCAAAATTATTTTCATATCAGAAGATATGAAGCCATATTATTAACACATACCAAACCCAGTGCTAAGATCTACATTCAGCCCTCAATTCACAGGAGTCTGTTATCTTCCTTCCAAAACTTCAGTGCTCATGGACTGCCCTGATAACTTACTCCATATGCAATGTTATCCTGCTGAAAACTGAGGCAAGTTTTCATTTTAGCTCTGGTGACACACTTGCATTATCCTTAATATCAAGCCTTTTTGTCCCCTGCACAATGACCTTGTCAAACTTACTGATCCTCTGCTCACTCTGCACTTTTCAAAGTTCTGAGGCAATCCTTTGTAGATATGTGTTACCTGTTGCTTAGACTATACATTCTTGAGAGAATTATTTCGGGTTTGAAACGCTTCCCAAATTTTTTTACCTGCACTTCACAAAAATAGGCTTCTAACTATGTTTTGTACCTTAAAGACCTCACTCCTTACATGCAAGATATGTTTATCTGCAGTCTTCTTATCTTTATCAACTAGATTCCTGGATTTCTTATTCTTAAATTCCCATTTTTAAGGATGCATTTAGATGTTTTGGCTATCCTGCAAATTCATCCCAACTGAATGCATCCACTATCATGTGATCTAGGTAGCCAGCTCTTCTATAATGCCCTTGTAACATACTTTCGTTTTACACCAAAATCAAGTCTAAAATCAGTGCTAAAAGGCATTGTTTGCTGATGTATTTCCAATCACATCCAAGAATTACTCATTATCTGCACTTCTTCCATGCCTGAAAACCTGACATTTCCCACAGTGAAACACACTCATATAGATAGAGAAAGATTAAAAAAAAAACCAAACAAACACAACAAATCTCTGCTGAAAGCCACCTCAGGGACAGGGTACAAAAAAAGGGTCCAGATGTAGCTTTTAGAGCGAAAAACTAATTTAGACAACCAAGCAGAGCTGCAGTCTTGTGCAAGGTACTTTCTGATATAGGAAATTCTACAGAGAAAACAGCTAATTAAGCCACTCTAGGAATTGTGAATGTCTGGCTTCAAACTATCCATGTTGAATTTACGAACACAGAGAAGTCAGTATCAATATATTTAGTGCGAACGGGACTATGTCATTTGCAGAAATGACATTTTATGCCTACAATGAACTAAATAACTTGTTCTTAGCTAAAGCTTTTTCTCTAATATTTCACACCTGTCTTAAATTGTAAAACTGCAGGAAGATGGAGAAACCCTCTTCTCTCTTGTTTTGGTGTTTTAAAATAACAAACAAAAAAACCAAAAAAGCCCAACACTTAACAATCATCAAATTTCTAATCCGAAAATGGCTGGACTGTTTTGAAGTATAGTTTTAACATTTGATATTTTATTACCTAATATTGCTTTCTTGTGAGAGGTATTTGAATAATCAAGTCAATCCTCCAAAATAAAGTCACATTTATTTTAACAGCAAAATGAAATTACACATCAAGTTTTCCATCCAAATTTATGACTCTTCTCCAATATTTCGTTTTTAAAATGCCTTCTAAGAATACACAGTTAATTTCTCCCCTATCCCCCACAAAACCAATAAAATCCAATTATTTAAGAAAATCTTCTATTAAAAAAAAATAAGCATACACTTTCTGCTGTCTCATCTATATGCAAATGGGAACAAACTCTAAGAAGAAATTGAGTCTTCTCAGGTGAAAATACCTTCAAGTGTCTTTCCATTCAAGAGAAGTCAGTTTTTGTTCCTCTAAAAAAAGCAGCTGAGAAGTGATGACAAATTAAATACACAAAAATCTAAGAAAAGCAGACTTACCTGTCCCCTCATAACAGACATCTGGTTTTCAAAAGTAGCCTTGTCAAATCCTTTGTCAGTCTTTATTAAGAAAACAAACAGTTACTATAGGAAATGACCCACTTATTTTCAGCTATATATTTAATATGTAAAATCATCAGTATCATAATAAGCATACTCATATTTACCAACACTATAATAATTTTTGAAAGCTTCGAATAGAATCCTAGTATGACCCACAAAAAGGCCTATTTATTGCAGCAAGTTTACATACGTGAAAATGAAAAATGTTCCACATCATAGAAATAAAATACATCAGTGGATATCTCTTTTGGTAAGTGGTAAATACCAATATCTGGTAGATATCAGGCTTAATACCATTACATAATGTTAACACTCCTCTTTCTCTCACATGTACTCTGGAAGAAGAACATTTCCTCCCTTGGATTTATTAAATACTTCAACTAACAAACCCAGAATCAAAGACACAAATATTTGTGTTTCAGGATCCAGTTTTGATAGTAAAGCTGCACTTTCATTAAAAGTTTAAAATTTCAAATTCTTTCAATGCTCATTTGTATTATTTCAATTGAACACCTGACACAATTGTTTATGGAATATTTCAGATAAGGACACTTCTTTACATGTCAATATTGTAGCACACTTTTAGTGTCTTTAAAATGAGTTTGACTTTAAACATGGTCAAAATTTCAGCATCAGTTTAGCACAATATATGTACATAAAATTTATATTTTTATATATATATATATATATATATACATACACACAAAAGGCTTGGATGTATTTTTAGTTATGTTAAATACATGATTTCCTCAGGTTGCTACTGCTTAAGTGCATACACACCACATAGGTATGTTAAATGGAGTTTTTACACAAATTTGTGCTATAAGAATTAACTGGTTTTAACTGATTATGTGAAACTTAGATATATAATAGATAATTATGTATTCAGATGAGTTGATTACTATGAATTAACTACATTGGCAACACAGTTTCCTTATAATTACATAAACCCTTTCAACCATGCCAATGTTAGAGCTAAAATAGCACAATAGCATGATATAAAAAAGTTATATTTTTTTTTTCCTTTTATGACTTTAACTGTTCCATTACAGGTATCAGCTATTTCAGTAATATTCAATTCAAAGAAGCAGCTGATTCACCTTAAACAGTTCATAAAGATCTTCGCAAAGGTCCTGTACGAAGTTCATATCAGAAACGCGAGGAAGAACAAGATCTCTGGTCTCCTGAGAGAAAGGAACTTTTGCTTGAGGAAGCCAAGCCCAGTGAAAGGGATCTAATACAGGAAAACAGTACACTTAGTGATTAACAACAGGCAAAAATTAAATTCTTGAGCTGCCTGCTGCATGCTCTCAGTAACACACCACTTTTTCCCAACATGGTTTCCCCATACACCCCTTTTGGCTACAGTTGCAAGAGCAGCTTTACAGCTGCTAATCCTTTTTTCCAAACAGTAAAAACATAGTAAGCAATAAGTAAAAAAAGTATACAAATGAAACACTACAAGCATGAGAAGAGGTCTTTTCTAGTTTAACAATGCAGTTCCCTTTGGAGTAAAATAATAGCTGTAATAAAATAGAAATCTTTCACATGTTTGACTCATTTATGAATTAACAAAAAAGTAGCTACTATTTTTAATATAATTTTTAGGTTTTTAAAATGCTTTCTTAGCATGCTGAGAGAAGGTTCTTAACTTTTCACTCAATTGCTACTAGATGGTTTTTTCAAAACATATTGCAAGAGTAATGAACTTCCGTATGACCATTTTTTTTAAGTGCTCCCTTTCTTCTGCTTTGGGTAATGATTCATTTCCCAAGGCTCTGCTTATGAGTTTTGAGACCCAAGAGCCTGAGAGCAAATCTTACAAGTGAAAACTGAGGCAAAGTCAGCACTGAGTAACTTCTTTCTTCACCTTTTGCCTTCAGGTCTTTGCTGCACTTTTCTTCAGTCCCATCCTCACTTCTGATTTACTTAATGCTTTCTTGTTGCTCTTTATGTCTTCTGCTAGCTTTACTTCAGCTGAGCTTTGACATTCCAAACTCTATTCTTGCACTTTCAGGCAAAGTCTCTATTTTTTCAGAGGAGTTTCTACATCTTCTTTTTTTTTTTTTTTTTTTTTTTTTTAATTAATATACTTAATATTTGCACCCCCAATTCAGGCAGGAGTTCCCTGTTCCTCCATGCTGGACCAACTTCCTGCCTTTTGCATAGGCTGCTCTCTGGCTTTTAGAAGGTTATCCTTGATGACCAACCAGCACTAGTCAAGAAAATTTGCTCTATGTATTAAGAGGCTGCAATTTGTAAATGCCATGCTACAAGTTTCCTTTACAGAATTATCACATGCCTGTCGAACTGCACAAGAATACTAAAGGATCATGCAAGTTTAATACTTTTGATTCTGAAGTAATAGATGGTATAAAATAAGCCATAATTGCTGTGTCTCTAGAACAGCTACAGAAGTGACTGTAGCCAAGAGATATGTAGGACAGTAACTATTTAGTATCAATATATAAAGAGATTATACAAAGCTCTGGCTGGAGTAATAAACTAGCCTTTTGAGAGTCTAACTAGCCCACACTTAACTGCCATAACTACCTGCTTGGCTAATAGCCCTCAGAAATAATTGGAAACCCTGTTGGGCACCTCCCTCTAAACTGTAAGTAATCACAGATGTAGTCAAAAGCAATCTCACTTAAACAGTAATAGTATTTTCAAGTAGAGTAAAAATTGATAACTAAATATTAACATCTAGGAAGTAAGCTAAAGATGAGAACAAGAAAAAAATAACCTGTCTACTTGTCCACCTATAATAGTATTTTTCATTTTGAAACAGAAATTTGGCCATTAGACAGACAGCTTGCATATCCTTTCACCTAAGTAATTTTCCACCATGTTTTTCAAGAAAATACATGTGAAAAACATGTTGCTAAATTCTTCCAATTCCACCATCAGTCAGTTTACATACAGTACTACGCTTATAAGTGTCCACGTATTAACAACGTTTAAAAGTAAAAAATATGAAAATGGACTAAATCACATATGCCATTGCAAAAATGGCACTTGTTCCTAACTTTCTGAAGAAGAGCATGTTATTTAAAAATTCAATGTATAACTACAGTGATGATTTCTTAGTTTCTTACTAAAACAACCCAAATAAAAAATACTTCTTTGGAAGCTACTGTCCTGAAAGGAAGATGATAGAAGAATGCAATACTTACATGCCCTCCACTCATCAGGATGCTTAAAAGGAAATGCTAAACCATTGTCAATTGCAGCAATTTTAATAGATTCTTTAGTTATACTCCATTGGCTATCCTGTTGAAGGAATATTTAAAAAGTAAATGATATTTATGTGCTTATAAAAACAGTGAAACACTTTAAAATATTAAATAATATACTTTTTCCCTTCACTGGTTAAATTCAACTTAAACAATACAAAGCAGTATCCAAATAAACTCAAGTACATATAACTCTTACTCTAACCCTATTAAAGAGGAGCCCTTCCCCAAATACAAGATAAGCTGAGCACATAAAGAGCTGAAAAAATGTGCCTGAGCAACAGTGGGCACTTTTACTATTATTATAACCCAATCTAGTAAAGCCAAAATACAGAACAATATAAATAACTTCTAGCACTGTTCTATATAGACTAGTCTAAAGAAAATAATTTTTCCCTTCATTTTGCCTAGAATAATTTGCAGTTATCATATATCTTGAAACCATGCACCAGGATTAAAGGCATGCCCTTAATCCCCAGCAAGACCAAGGTACAAAACTAAAAAATTTAAAGAATATAAATTTCAATAGTACAATTTTCTTACCTTATCTGAAAGATCAAGTTCATCATCTTCTTTTTCGTACCTGACTAACCAGTTATCATTACCTCTGTCTTTAAACAGAAAAATGCATGTCACAACATAACACATATAAAGAAAGCATCATCTCAAGTGATACACAATGACTAATATTGTAAATTGACACTTCACCCATGTAAGTCAGGCAAAACTGTTCAAAAAATTTCTTTCCATCACAATACATGTGTTTTAGCTTTACTGAAATGTATAGGCAACTGATTCAGTGAATGACCACAAATGTACCAAATGTTCTTTGGTATGTAGTATTTCTTTAGTTTCCCTAAACACAGAATTAAAGTATAATGAAAGTATTTGCTTAAAAATATCAAGTAACATTTTAAAAGGGTTGTTTGGATTTTTTCATATTGCAATCCAAAGTAAATTATTTTAAATTTAAAATGCGACTTTCTGGCCTTCAGTTTTGAGAAAAGCATCTGAAATGTACTAAAAGTCTTAAACACCAGCTTTCAGCCAGCATTGCTTACCATTTCTGCCTTACAAAAGTAGATAGATACCAAGAGACACTAACAAATACCTGTGTTTCTGATGACATAATCCAAGATAACCAATCTTTCAAACTGTGACTGAAATTCTTTCCTTGTGTTCTCAGGTAAAGGATCAGTTTCAAACTTCCTGAGCCAGTAGTCAGCTTCCTTATATCCTTCAACAAACAACTGGAAGGAGCCAACCTGAAATATTAAGAAACAGCATTTGGAAAATACACTTGGGTAGGTCACATAAGTAATCTCAACTTTGAAAGTACATAATGAGTTTTTCTGTTAAAAGTTCAGAACACAGCAAGTATGACATTAAAAAAAAAAAAGATTACTAAGTGGTTTCTCTCTCATTCCTAAACTCAAAAAAAAAGGTAAGACTCAAATCATGAGAGTGTTTTTCTAGGATTTTTGATGGTTTTGGTTTTTTAGGTTTTTTTAAATCTTTGTTTAAACACTCACTGAGTTTACCAGGAACGAAATGTAGCCAGATGGCTCAACACAAATAAACAGTCAGTATTACAAGAAATAACATCTATTCTCTTTTTTCACTGGAAGCACTTGATTCAATAGTTCAGAGAAAACTGTAAAAATGACAAGAGAAAAATCTTCCTCTCTGATCAGCTTTTAACCATCACTGATGAGAACAGCAGCACTAACCACTTTTTTCAAGACAGATCCTTTTTGCACAAAATTGGCTGAAATACATTTCCCAAAAGAGTCCAAGGAAGAAAAGCTGAGATGGCATAGGCTCCATATGTATGTGAAACAGGAGAGGTGCTCAAGATTAAAATTCAAAAAAGAACTTATATTTGGGAAGTAAAATGCAGATAGATAAACACATGCAGACACATGGATAAATACAGAGCACATGGAACAACCACGCTCATGCGAAGCTTGCACAACCTGTGTCACGTGGATCTAAATTGCTGGGAACTGATACAAGTGGATTACACAAGCTGTATGGAACCTGTGCTTTAAAAGCTTAGGATTAGAACAGTGTAGTGATATTTTGGGGAACCAGTAAGGCTCATTAGGCCAGAAAGATGCCAGGTTTTAAGTCGGCATAGTCTGCACTCAAGACAAAAGGAAGGTAGGAAGAAGACAAAAATTCCCAAAAGAATAAAACAAACAATAGAAGGCAAAAAAAAAATTAGGAAAAAATTAGGAACTAGATAAATTTCAGGGAAAAAACACTGACAATATAAAAACATGATATTAAAAGGAAATGTACTAAACAATCAATAAATACAAAAAAAGAAGTGAAATGTACAACAAGTTCCAGCAGAAAGCTTGACTGTAAACTGAAACAAAAAGTGCCAAGATTATTAAAGTAGTTCAAGTGAAGGAATGATATAAAAGTGGATAGATTTTGCACAGAAACAGTCATATTTATCAAAATTTCAGACATTTAGAGGTAGTTTTCAATAAGCAACAAATGTTTTCTTCTACTGTTTAAGTTACTTATAAATACTCTTTTTTTTTTTAAACTCAAAGTTTTGTCTAAGAATCAGGAAGTGCACAAGGGACCTATTTTTCATCTTACCTTAGGAGGTAGTCCAATTCGATTAAATTTTTTAGCAACTTTTGGCACTTTCTCTAAAGCATACTTTTTTCCTCTTGACTTTGCACGATCTATTGCACTGTAATTAAAGGTCTCACTGACAAGCCAGACGACCTTAAAATATGAAAGTTAAACACAGCTCAGAATTCTTTATTATTTAAATTATAAATTTACATTTAATTTTAGGCTCAGTTGTCAAAAAAAGAAAAGTCAAAAAGGAAGCATCAGGCATTTCCAACAGAAATTTTATAGAGGTGAATATTTTCTATTTTACAGATCTCAAACAAAAATGGGAATTTTATATGCTGATTTTTGCAAATTTGCATCTCACCAAAACATGAGGCACAAAAGGTGTCAGAAAATACTAGAAACTGAAGTGGTTCCAAAGAAAAGATTCAATTTGGATTCAATTAAACTTATCCTTTAAAACAAAAGTCACAGTCACTATTTCTACACCAAACCACTGTGCCTTTGGACTTGCAACAGTTTACAAATGACAATACACAAGGATATCTACACAGCTGCAGTTCAGAGACTGTAGGGGTTTTTTATTCAGTAATTTATGTGTTTTAACTTTTACCTTAGTTTTAGGTACAACTCCCAGCCCCAGCTTCTCATCTACAAGATAGGCACCAGCTTCAGAGAGGTATCCCTGATTTGGAACGAGGCAGCCTCTGCCAAAGCAGCAAGGACAACAAATTTTGTGAAAATATTTGGTCCATTTTGGATTTAGATGTCCATAAGGCTCTTCAGATTTTGGTTTGAACACTCCAATAATTTTCTAAGATAAATAATACAAAATTAAAATATGAGCACTTTGAGTTGCAAAATTAGTTTAAAGATTAGTTATTTGAAAATACTGGTTAAATCCTATACACAGCATTTTACAGTTGCTCTTTTTAGATGATGAGATAATAAAACAAACAAAATGAAATGCTAAATACATTTATCATCAAATGCCTGTCTAGGATTAGTACAAATTCAAAATAAGCTCTTCACAAGAAAAAATCCAAACCAACTACTATTTTCTTTTCCAAAATATATTTTTCAAAATTTAAGAGGACTGCATTTTAAAATATAATTTTTTTTGTATTCTAAGTTTTTTAAAAAGGAGGTTACAAAAGTAGCTTTAAGAGCAATTTTCAGCCCACCAATTAACTCACTGACAGGTTATTTCAGATGGAGAAACAGTGGCTCCAGGAAAGTGACAAACATAAAGAACATTAATAGTTGACTGTTACATTTTCTCTTTTAAATCTATTTTCCTATTGCTCTGAGTTTGAATGGATCAAAAGCTTCTACACTCTGCAATTCCCAAGAGTGGTGTCATTTGCCACTTCTGTAGATTCCTCAATTTAAAGTCGACAATGGTTCACACCATCAGCCACCATTTATCTGCAGTAAATACTACATGTAGTAAATACTAAAATTAATCAGAGTGCTGTGTCCAATTTTGGACACTATGCTTCAAGAAATCTGTTAACACACTGGAGAAAGTTGAAAAAAAATGAGAATAAGCACAAAATATGTGAATAATGAAAGGTGGTATGAACAAAGGTTGTTTAGGCTAAGAGAAAATGAGGCCTTATGAACTACTTGACAGGTTGCTATAGGGAAAAAAACACATTTACTGTTGACAAGCCAAAAAATGATAGGTTTAAATCCCAGCAGATAAGTCACAAAGAAGAAACCCTTTAAGAGCAGCTCAAGACTGGAACAGACTGCCAGGTTCTGGAGTCTCCAAAGCAGGATGCAACTAACAGGAGGTTAGTTAGACATTTATCAGGACTCACGTTAAAACAATCCTGCTCCACAGCACAGGCACTTAATAGATGATTTCTCAAGGTGCCTTCTACATATGATTCTGTATTTGTTGACCTCAAAGCAAAAGATTATTACCAGACTAAAATATATAACCTTTCAATTGCCTGTGATGAACTCTGGCCTGCTGCATTAAGTCCGTGTAATGACTTTTCTATAGCTCACGTGGAATGCTGTAGAAATGCTTATCTTCATCCCTCCTCACAGCACAGTGGCAGGCAAATCAAATTCTTTCTAATAAATATTTAAGAACAACTGTTTAGGAAGCATTTTCACATATTAGTACTTTACTGAATCCTCATCAAAAGAGTGGACCTCTCAATAAGCTAAACACGGCCTGTTGTTGCACCAGTTCTCAGAGCTGATTGACACTCAGGTCAGGAACAAGTTTGCTGGCAGTCAAAGACTGTTGCAGTAACTGCTGATTTGGCTGGATTAGGGAGAGGATCCAACCAGTTGCCTTAGCTTCTAGAGAATTTTCACCCATTTTGTCCTAGACAATCTTGCTTTGCCCAAGATTGTCCAGGACAAAGTAACTACAGAGGACTTAATTCATTCAGTTTGGAAACAGATACACGAGATACCAGGCATTAGCAGCATCATCTGTCTCATCCATCTATTTTGATTCATTCCCAAAAATACCATTATTTGCATTCAAATTGTAAAATAAGTTTCCTATCAACAGAGAAAGGAAATAAATTGACAAGAATTCTCTTGGTCTTGGTATGCTGTTATCTATGACTGTAGATAAAACCATTCAAAACCAAGAACAAGTTGTATGCAACTGCAGACACAATTCAATTTAGACCTACAAAAATGGTTACACTTATAATCAATATTCTATGTAATGTGAAAGGACATCATGTTTTTGAATACATAACTATTTATTATTATTTTTTATTTTTAAATCACAACATTTGGTACACTATTTTAATAAAAATTACAATGTGAGGTTTAGAAATGTTAAAGTTATTTAATTTTTTTCTATTGAATCACATGTATCTACCTGCTTAAAACAAAGCTACCAGCTTTGCATTTCCCAGAAATGTTGTGGTCTATATAGTAGTACATTCCAAACCTCTAATTATCTCTTTTCTGAATCACTCTCTAGAAAATACTTCCTACAAAGTGCCCATTTGAAAAAGGAGCTTAGCTCATTCCATCACTTGCCTGGACTGTACTGTGCTATACTGTCAAATCTAGATATGGTTTCAAGGTTTCACTGAAGTTAGAACACCCTGCCAAATTTTGCGGAGCCACCACTGTTGAGGACCAGAGTAGAATCAGAAAGCTCAATATGTAGGACAAGCTAGCAAGGCCAGTCTTAATTTTGCCAGTCAAAATTAATTTACAGACTGACTCCATTAGCACTACCAATTAGCCAGTAGTTAAACTGCCAGGAAACTATTGCAGAACAATTTGTAACAGACACAATGCCTTGTATTTATTGGTTACACAAATACAGAAATATTCAATACTTCAGCAGTAGTGCTGCTTAAGTACAGAACTCCTTCATATCAGCATACAATTATATAATTTTTGTAAATAAATGCAAAAAAGCTAGCTTTAATTAGGTAAATTGATTTTTATCTTTCTGATAGACTCAAATCAGCAACTCAGATGACCTAATGGAAACAGCTTATTTTACCTGTAACTTGGCATTAGTGTGAGTAAACACTTCAGAAGCTGACCAGTAAGAAGGCTTAGCACTTCTTTAATGAGCTCCTTCCCAGCATAAGGAAGAGATTACTCAAGAAGAATAGAAGGCAACTCACGAAACTGGTCTGAAGTGGAATGATGCAATACTCAGTCCAACAGGATCTGAAATCCATTCTACAAATTAGAATAGCACTATTGACAAAATTAAGTTTTATGAGATCTTTAATATGGATAGCAAACACAGATAAGTTCTTAATTTATTGCAAAGAACAAAAGCAAAATTGAAAGTCTGCTAAGAACTCCGTATCATTATTCTCACAGTCCCATGTTGACAAATACTTCCATATTTTGTGATAAATCCTTCCTGACCCATATAAAATAAGTGGTCTCTTTTTTTAAATCATTTCTCCTAAATACTTACATTCAAATCAATGACCTACATAAAGGAGGAGGGCAAGTCACTACTAAGAACTTAACTAGGAACAAAACCAACATTTACTGCAAAAGAAAAGTAAAACCAACAAAAAAATCACCACATAAGAAGCTAGGAATAATATGCCCCATCCAAAATACTACAGTTATGCTTACACAAAAATGACATATAAGTAGTCTCTCACTAGCGCCAGGGCACAGTGAATGTCTCAGGCATCTGCTAATCACCAAAATCCAACAAAATCAAGTCTGGAGAAGTTTCAGAGAAAACAGATTTGCAGATATGGAAATACAGAACAAGTAAGATTCTTCTTTTCCCCTAGTAATTTCTCTACTAACTCTCTAAGAATAAAAAAAAGTCAACTGCACAGCATTAAGAAAAACTCAAAAAAAAGCCCACTTAATCAGTTGTAAAGTATTTTAGCATGACACTGTAGAATACTCTTCAGACACATCAAGCATTGAATTTTTGAAAAAGTATTAATTTAAACCAGTATTTGGTTATTACTCAGATTTTTTCCTATTGCACATTAAATAAGATATAAACCTAATTTAAAATACCTCTTTACAAATAGAATAAAGTTTGAATATGTGTATATAAGTACACAACCTGGAAATCTACAAAGATCTAAGCTACTGAAATCGGGAAGTAACGTAACGTTTAAAAAGCCAGATGAAAATTTGAAAAGGTTTTCATATTTACAGCATTGTATGTGATAGCAAGAATCCCACAAAGTCATCAGAGAAAGAATTCTTTTTCCCTCCAGTTTCAAAAAGAGAGAGACCCTCCTTCCCAACCTACTTTGGCTCTTCTCCAGCAGAATAAAGGGGATCATTACTAACAAATGTTCCTGGAACACAGGTTACAATGGAATAATGGAGCTGCAATGTGCAGTTTTCAGAAGATTTTGAAGGGTAACTCTGCCACCTCCCATAACAATAAATTCATTAATAAAATCATAAATTTACATATTTATTTATATTAAGTCAGGTAACTGTTCTAAAAAATCACTCATTCAAAAAAGTGTAAAAACTATGACCATAAAATTGGCATTAAAACAAACTAAACAACTGTGAAAATTAACTGACAAAACAGGAATATATTCTATAATGATCAATAATATGACTAAAAGCTAAACAGAACCCAAACTACTCCCTAAATGAAAGGGAAGTGACTGTTATGGGGATGCACAGAATAACAACAATCTTGAATATACTCTGAAAACCTAGGCACTCAAAATGTTACAACTTCCACATCCAACACAACTGAGCAACTGGGATCTTCAGGATTAATGAACACCTACATCTATCTAAGACCAGAAAACTCCTGATTGAGCTTAAAATAAAATCAGAGATGACAAATTAACAAAAGTTGAGGGGTTGGAACTCTTATTTTATGAAACAGATGGGTAGCAAAGTATTTCTAATTTAAAGAAAACAATGTGAAAATATGTCTGAAACATCATTTTCTGTTACTAAATATTGTTGACCAAATGTTACTTTTCAAGTCAGATACTCAGGTAACTGTTACTTCTCTGTCTCAAAGTAACCTTAGGACACTCCCTTGATGACCACTATTCAAGGTACCATCTACCACTATGGGAGGGGAAACCAAATTTTCCAGTTAAGATTCAGCAGGCAAGTTCAAGCAAAAAGGTAGATTTTATACCACTTCTCACCCATCTACCAGTCATATAGGAGAAAGGAGACATGACCTAAATAAAAGACTATCTAAAAAGAGAAGAGATAAAAATGTAGGAGGCCTAAACAGTACTGAAATCAGAAGCTCACTTGCGTCAAAAATCAACTAAAACGTACAGAAAACAAGATTTCGCACAAAGGAATTCCTGAATTGTTTTCAGATGTTAGAGGCCCTTTTATTTTCTCCATATTTATTTGATGCAGATCATTCAAACACGACAAAACTGCAGCAGAGAAATAATAGTTATTTTGCCTTACCTTGTGCTGCAAGACATAGAAATCTAATTATTACTTGCATTGATTTTTCCAACATCAGTGTTGGCATACAATAAATTATTAAACAACTTATTTAAATGAATTTCCATTTAAACAGAATTTTTAAATGTCCATTTTCAGTTCACTGCTGATAGTGTCCCTGACTGCAGTAACATGCTCACCCCTTTTGGATCCTTGGCAAAGTAACTCCCACTGGATCCTTGAGAGATTCTTTCTGGAAAAACTCCACATTCTATAGCTTGTTCTGTTCTCAGAATAATCTCTGCAAATTCTGGATCATCTAAAAATATATTCATATCAGCAATATGTCCTGTATGCCCTGAAAAATAAGAAAACAAGGAGTCTTAAGTGCAATTTGTACTACTAATTAACAGCAGCATAAATAAACACATTGAAAAGCCAACACCCCTCCCCTGCTGACACCCATTAAACAGCAGGCTGAAAAATCTGGTCCATTAAATCAGTGCAAGTTTTTCCACTGATTTATCCATGTCTAATCGACCTTTTGTTTAAAGTAAATCAGCCAAACCCACAACAGCAAATTTGAGACTACCACTGCTAAGTGTTTATACTTTTCAAGGATTAAAAAAAAAAAAAAATCACAAAAACATTTAAAGTCACAACTGTAAAAAAAGTGCTAAAGATTTTACATATTATCTGTGTGTCCTTCTGCAGAGAAACCTACCTGAAAGCAAACTGCTCATTACCCACTAACTATTAGGATGGTATCACACCCTTGAGTCAAGAGTTTAGCAACGTTCATTGTCTGCTGAGACACAATAAAGTTAACCCACTGAAAAATCTGTTACAAGTAGCACTCAAAAGTGGCATCAACATCCCCGTGGAGTACCACGTGCCATCACTATTCCAACATTAAAACATTGTAAGCAACTTGTAGTGTTTCTTTATATACCAACCAAAAGATCAGGTCTATGAAGACACTCATAATGCAAACTCTACAACACTACACAAACATTTAGAAAGACAACTAGAAAGGAAGTTGCCAGGATTCTATTCATCTTTCAATTTTTTCAAACTATTTATTCACAAGTTTTGAAACTGTAGATTATTGTACCTTACTTTTAAGGCTGGGATTATTCTACACGTTCACTGAGTGCGTTGTAATGGGTCTGTTTATTAGGGATCATTTCTGCATTAAGAAGCAGCTACATTATTCTAAATTAAACATTTACAGATAAAAGTCGCTTTTTTCCCATTTCAGCAATTGGAAAAATGTAACATACATCCTTCTGGAATGCAACTGATACAGAATCCACAGAAAAGATACCCCTAAACAGTTTGTGGAGAGTCAAATTAAAAAACTAAACACCTTTTTGTAGCACAGGACAGTCTTTGAAGTTTTCTAGAACACTAGCACTTGCGTGCAACGTACCACTCACAAATAATAATATGGCTTCCAAACAAAAGAACTATAAAGCATTAAAAAAATAGGAAAACCTTAGTATAAGTTGGCAACAGGAAGAGAAGCCTGAAAGCTAATAGCAGGTCATTCTTAAGGATCAACAGCTATGGCCCCTTGGATCAGAATCTCTTACAACTACTCGGCAAATACTGCTGTGATAAACTACACTTTGAGACTTCAGAGTCAGACAACAAGAGACAGGGAAAGAGTTCAAAGATTTCCCTGCACAAAGTATTTAAGTGAGTTACAGAAATAAACCCAAAGACCCACAATGCATTTATTTTTATGGAAAAAGTCACTTTGAATCAATGATTCTTATTACATATTCAAGCCTCGACTACCTCTACACATCCACATCACACACCGGAGCTGCAACTACTACATATTTCTGTCAGTGAAAGCAAAATGCAATATCCATGCTAAGTCACACTGCACATTGATCTTCCAGGTGAAGAAGACCTACAAATGAAGTTGTTCACATGGATTGCAGTTGTCTCTGCAGAAGATTCAGAGGGCAGTTTTTGATTTCTGTGCATTTATTCCACAATCTAATACTGTAGTCTCACTGCCTTGGGGAAATTCTTCAACCATGTCTTTTTTAACATAAAAGACAACTTAAGGAAAAAGCTGAAAGCAAAGAAGTCGCATTATGCTGCACAGTCAAGGAAGAAGAGAGAAATTTTTGAAACTCGTGCTTTGTTCAGTATTGCTACAGTGCCGTGAGAAAGCCTGTTACAACAGTGATGTCACCGTACAAAACCATATAGGCTGGCAAAAAAGAAACTGACACTTTAAAGTTTATCAACACTCTCCCTATGCAAATAAACCATCTTAATTGAAGGCAGTATTTGCTGAATGTGGTAGGGGGTTTTTTTGAGTTGGTTTCCTTTTCAAAAATCATTTTAATCAAGTTTTCCACTGAGAAAGTATGCTATATCACAACTTATTCCCAGTTTTATAACTAATCAAGGTTTCTCTTGCAATTACTCTAGAAAACTACTCTTCTCATTAAACTGCCACTAAGTAGACCAGGCCTCACACACACACAGTCTAACTACCAAGCTCAAGAACTTTTTTCAAATTAATTTCAAATTAATTTGCCCAAGACTGGGAAGCTGCTATACTAGAATGATGAAGACTCACCAAAGAAGATACAAATACAATCATTCACATATGCACCTCAGCCTGTTCTTCTATCAAGTGTACATGACATAAGCTAAACTCATACACTTTACAAGAGTAATATGTATTAAGTCCTTCAGCACTAAGCTAGATTTATACACTTTCAACATGAACATGGCTAAAGGTAGTCCCTTCAACCAATTCCATCTTTTCCAATACAAAGTCTCATATTCTGATCATAATTCCATTATGGAAACACTCAGTGTTCCAATAACATGCACAAATAACATCTGTTGCATGTTGGTTCCACCTGACTCGTGAAACAATCCTGTACCTTCAAGTGTTATACACACAAAAAAGTTAAGGACAGGGAAGCAAGGGATGAGATGCTGCAATCAATCACAGTTCTGATATTTTCTCACACATTTTTCGGGCAGATTCCAAGTAGTACCCTGCATTCGCTGTCCTAACTGCCCCAGTGGTGCAAGAGCCACCTCTAGTCTCCACTCTGAAGCATGAACTTCTTTTTTAAAGTGTTTTGAAGTTTTTGAAGTGTTTTTTGAAGTTTTTCTAGAAGTGTTTTGCTAGAAGCACTGTCTCCTTAACACATCTTTGTGGAAACAAGACAGGAGAACTCAACATTTTAATGGCATGTTCTCATTACAGGTGTGGACTACACTTGGGACCAGTGGTTAAAAGAAGAGATTATTCTTTCCTTATGGTTAAATTCTATGCGCTATTAAAAGCTTTCTGTGGCTACTAAAATAAAGTTACTAGCACAATTTATTTTGTTTAACTTGATAGAAGTTTTGTTTGCTTTTTTATTTATTTATTCAATTGTTGCAAAAGGAACAGTCTCGCCAGTCTCTGGCAAGAAATCCTATGCTATGATTACAATAGCAAACACTATGAAATGACAGAACTCCACAGATTTCAGTCAGCAAACCCATCCTAGATGTACACCTATTTAGAAACTTGCACAGAATCAAAAGGTTGTAAGCCTAAAGAAAAAAAAAGTAAGCAATAAATAACAAGTAATTTATGATTTTGCCAGTATATTTAGAATTAGGTAATGGCTACACTTATGCCTCTTTTCAAATTAATTATTAAATTCTTGCATTTCTGAACTTTCACATTATACTTCTCTCTTCAAGACCAGATTTCAAAACATGGAAAGATAAATTTCTATGAAAACCAAAGTTATGACAGTAGAGTCCACATCTAAAACTCCTAAAGCATGTGATGGTACAAAGTGAACATATGATTGTATGAGAGACTGAACGGTTGATGACTCAAAACAATTGCCCATTTGTGGAGGCAGCAGGGAGCTTTGCTGAGGCCAGGTTTGCAGGAGGCGAGTTTTTGGGTGTGTAGTGGCGATTCACACAAGACAGAGAGGGTGAACACCTACCACCAGAGGCTACAAGCCAAGCTTTGAGCCAGGTAAGCAGCAGATCCTGCGAAGTGGAATAGTGCTTTTTATCATGCCAATTGTGCTCCCTTACACACACACACAGTCCCCTTCACCCTGGGAAGGTCAGGTTAACACAGAGGCCTGAGGGTATTCATCCCTCCTGATGGGGCATAACTGGCTCAACTACGTTGATGTGAGAGGCAGTTGTCATGTCTTAGAAGGTATCATAAACCATCAAAGACCCCCAAAGCACCCCAGACTCACTTCTGAGGCCTTTCACCAGAGGACTGAAAGCTCCCCACCCCCAGGGGAGGTACCTAGGCGTTCCCACCTGTCCTGAGCATAAGGGCTTCCCTCACAGCCCACAGATCAAGACTGTGACCATCACTTCAAACAGTGGACATTGAAATGGCAACAATCAAGTCTTGTCGAAAGATTAACGGGTGGTGGTATGTTTCTACTCTTATTCTTTCTTTCTTTTCCCTTACACATTGTCTTAAGTGATGTTTTTATTCTTTGATATTGCTATGTTAGTACAGATAATAATAGCCAAAAGAGCTACGTACCTGCTTTCCATAGCAACCAAGTAGTTCTAAAATAAACTCTCTCTATATACATATATACACTTACAAACAGCGATCATTCACTGTCCTTTCATTCTAATCTACCCCAAAGGATCTATTAACAAGAGTCTGGGTTACCCTTGCCTTCTGGGGTGGGTTGTAACAGATTGGAACAAAGAACAGGCACAGACTGAGTTTTTTTTTTCAAGATGAAACTATGGGGGTCACAAGAAAGTAATCAGTGGGATAGGCGAGACAAACAGAAAACTTGATAGTTTGACAAGTGTTCAGGAAGTAGCATTAAGTCCCACCACAGAATGCAGTCTGTGAAAACACGCAAAGCCACAAGTTCAGAAAAACTTGACAGAAACAAACAAAGCAAGGCCCAACAAAACAGCAAACAGATAGGGAGAAGAAGTTAACAGTGGAGACACTCATCAAGATGTAAATGAGTTCGTGCAGCCCTGCACAGAGACACAAAGCAGTTGCATTTCGATCGATTCGCAGCACCTTCCCTTCACTAAGTATTAGTCAGTGAGCCCACATGACGAGCGAGGGCAACGCGTCTCTGCCCCTCGCCGACGCTGCGCCCCTGGGCACGGCACACCGAGCGCACTGCATCCAGTTGTGTTTGTGGCCCCGCTGGCAGCACAGAGCCAGGCAGGGGCTGCCTTCCCCCCTCCCCGGCACAGACGCCCAGCCCGACCCGTGCCGTCCCCCCCGGCCGCTCCCGCGGTGCCGCCGAGCCCGGCGAGGGCGGTCGGGCCGTACCTGCGGCGGCCCGGGGCTCCCTGTCCCAGGAGGCGCCCGCTCGGCGCCCGCGGCCGGTACCCGACGCCCGCAGGAGGGGCTCGTCCTCTCCATCCCCCTCGGGCCCCGAGTCCGAGTCCTCCGAGTCCGAGTCCTCCTCGAGCCCCGGCTCCCCGCACTGCCGCAC